>NC_090937.1:1260390384-1261015134 GCF_040938575.1 Ambystoma mexicanum | reverse complement strand
GCACAGGGAAATGCATGAAGAATAGGCTGCCACTCATTTTGCAGATGTTATGGGCACAGAAGGACACTGCCTAAAACCACCATTGGACTACCCACACAGTAGTCTGAAACCATTGGGAATGGCAATGCTGATTGCCAAAAGCAAACCCATAACTGTTGGGAATTCATTTTCTTAAATCCCAAAAAGGGGTGCAGTACCAGTACTCACCACTATCCAAAAGCCGGCATTTTAAAACAACACCAGATTTTACTTTTTGCAAAACTGAATAAATGAACCCAAAACAGGCCAAAGAAAGACTTACTGAGAGGTGGATCCAATGTAAAGTTATATTCTGAAGTGACTTGAAGGTTTATAACAAGACTGGCTGCGCTGTGGATTTCAGCAGTTTAAGTAAATTTGGACTGAAAGACACTAAAAAAAAAAATCTAAATGTTTAAATTGACTGAGTGACCTACTTTTGAGTGTCACATAGGTTGCAATTGTTTAAATGTCATAGTTTTAAACTTAGAATCAGCCTTCTAGCTGCATATGTGAAAATGTTTAGTTTTATTTGAATGCAGAAACTGGGGAACAGAAATGACAGCTTAAAGAGATTCCAATTTGCCTGGCAACTACCCCCATCAGGAGTGAAACTTGAGTCACAGCTGTGTTCCCAGGCCTAGCTGCCCTTTTGCTGCTCACACTAAGGATATGCCATCTATCTGATAATTGAATTACCTGTGCTCTGCAGGAAAGTGAACAAAGCCCTGTCCTGGCTCAGGCAAAGGTTTTATTGGCAGGAGTCGTAAATGGTCGTAAAAAGTGGCTTCCTCCTGAGGAAAGGGGAGGGGCACTGCCTGTGAGAGCAAGCTGGCTTGGCAGAACTGGATAAACCAGTATTTCTACCTTGTGCTGAGAGGAAACCACACCCCTTTGTAGCCAGAATATTGTTTAGAAAAAGATGGATCATTCATAGAGCGGACATGTGAAAATTTTATAAATGATACCATAATTCTTGTGATTTTTCTGCCCACATTTTAAGAGGTTTTTCGACCCGGTGGCGTGTTCAGGGGGGTTTTAGCGGAAAAGTGGATATTACTCTAAATGTATGCATGTTAAAAATCTGAAACTTCATCAGTTAATGTCCATACTCCCTGCACACATGTATGTAAAGTTGGGTCAATGTCAGATAGTGAAAAATCAGTTAAAAAGTCAATTATGTGCCATTTCTGAATGCAAGCTCTTAGAAACAGCAGATTTGGACAGAGACATGGCTAAATTCAGCCACACCATGTATATGTAATTTCAAGCAACTGTGTAACTGTGAAATATGTCTTTTATTATCCAATATAGAATGTGTGCAATCTGACAGAGGAGTGTCCTATCTGCAAGCCATAAAATGACATCCCTCTGACTCACAGTTCATTCCCCAATCAAATGATAAATGGAAGTTTGACCAATTAGAAGCTGAGAGAGAGGTAGGGTCAGTGATGCTAGAACACACCCACATTCTAAACACATAAAAGCAGACAGACAGGACAGATAGGGACCTTCAATTCCATCTGCAGCGGGACGCTCTGCCGGAAATATCCATACTTTACCTCCATCAAACCTCCAGAGAGCCAAACTAGAGACTTCAATCTATCCAGAACTAGAGACCCAGACCAGAGAACCAGAGAGAGCTGACCCAGATCACTGTGAAGTGCAGAGACCAGAGGCGAGTTTAAAACCTGACCAGATCCATGGCGAGGCCCATTTCACTCAAGAATATAGTGTGAGTACCTAGAAAACTGTGCAGAACCAATCTCCTAGTTAAAATAATATAATTCAATCTATTTAATCTAAGTAGAACTGCCTCCTAACTGTCACCTGTCATTTGTAAAGCTGTCACTTGTCATTTCCTAGTTGCAAGCTGCACTTGTCTTTTTGAACTTTAAAATTTCAAATCTGAAAAACGACCTTCACAAAATCGCTCATATCTCCGCAACCGTTTGTGCTAGAGACTTGCAGTAACTTTCATTTTGAAGCTGAGATCCTAGGCTTTCCTAGGACCCCAAAATGATAGAGATAGTCCTTGTGGTTCCTCTGTAATAGCGCTCGGCGCATCCGCGAATTTTGCCGCGATTTGCAAATTTCTTCACGTGTAAAAAGACAGCAGTTTTGCTTTTCCTTGCCAAAAACTTCGTTTACCTGCTAGTTACTACTAAAGCATTGTTAAGGTGATCCTGAATTCATAGAGAGTAGCTATCACTCACCCTGAACCTCTGAAAGGGAATTAAAAGCATTTTAGCATATTTTTTAATTCATTGCCAGTACATATCAAAGCAATTTGGGCCTGTGTTTTCAAACTTCTGTAGTCTAAGCTTGCTGGGGTGAACTGATTTACATTGATTGCATTTCTGAGAACTGTGTGTTTTCCTTCCATTTCCTTGCCTTGCATCAAGGGGGGGAGGGGATTGCCAGAGAAAAGTGATTACATTGTTTGGTTGAAATCATATTGAGTATTTTCTGTACTGCATTCATTGAATATTGCATCCACCTGAGCTTACATAAAGCATCCTCTACCACATTATACTTTTGTTCCTATTTACCAGTGTGCTACCTTATCCATTTCATGTCAACTCATTAGTGATTATAAGAAGTGTGCTAGTGCCAGATTCTCCGTTGTTGATCTTTATCATATCAGATTAAGTGTGCTATTCAATTATTAATTTATTATAAAGTGTGATATATATATATTTTAAATTATCAAATAAACCTTTTAAACTTGCAAAACAGAACTACTTCTTGGCTCAGTGGGGTCAGGGGGATTCCAAGAGAGGGGTGTTATATAGGGGTAGTCATCCAGAACGCATGAACTGGACATAAAGATATATCAATAAGGGTTTTCATTCAGTATTCTAGACTAGGCGTTAACTTAGCTGTAGTGCTGAATTGAATCCTCTTACAATGCTTGCATGATGGTTGTTGTGCAGTATTATGTTTTGGATGTAGTAATGTGTGTATTGCCTGCAGATCAGAGGGTTCTCGGGCTGATCAAGTCTTCTAGTTTGTGGGACTTTCTCTAGAATTGTTCTTTGTATGCAGATGGCTTGCTGCCCATGAGTTCCTGTGCGTACCAAGGTGTGGAGGTTTTCTACTTAAGTCGATGTGTCAGTAGTGCATGAGTGTTGGTGGTGCCATGGTGTGGGGGAGTGTAATGGGCATTGACATTCTCCAAGGTGTTGGACGCAGAGGTCAAGGTGATGAGGTTTCCTTCCAGTAAGTGCATGCGGACGTTATAGTAAGAGATGTGGTGTGTCTTGCTCTGTTTTGCTTTGCCATGGTGCGGGAGATGTCTGTGGTGTAGCAGGTTGAGTATAGGAGGTCAATCTATTAATCCCAAAAGTAGTGCAGAGGGCATAAAATAACTAGAGAGATGGTGAATACCAAGTTGATTGCGTTGCCTTTGTTGTGGGTTGGATCATATCTAGTCCTTGGGATTACCTCCCTGTTGCCAAGGACGAGATACCTCGTCCTTGGCACTTAAGGGGTTAATGAAACATAAAACGTTAGAAGGCATTGACTGGCGAAATACTAAAATCACCAAAAAAGGCGTTGGCACTGGGGGGGAGGGGACCCATGGCAGTTAAAAGGTTAACTGGTTGCTTGATGTTCCAGTTAATGAGCAGTTTCAGTAGTGTCTGGTTTCCTTGGTGTCTTGTGTCCTGGGCAGGTTGAGGTCTCTGAGGAGGATGTTAGTTGCAGTACTTATGGATTCTGTTACGATGAGGTCTATGATTTGGCATGCCACTCTTCAAATATTCACATAGCATCCGGAGGGAGTTTTCTGTGTAAGCTATATCCCCTACGAGGCGAACAGTGCACAATTCCTAAAACTGATTCAGTGCTGGCAAGTCTCAGAGGCCATTTGTTTATTTACACTGAGGGTACAATGGATAAGAAGGTGGATTCTACCGTGAAGAAGATTGGCTGAGGGGTCTGAAATGCAAGACAGACAACTGAATAGAGGATTTTCACAACTAGCCATTTTATTAACTTATATGAGATGGATAAACGCCTCGCTTTCCCCAACCTAACAAGGATTTCCCTACCTTTGAAACTAAGACTGAAGGACAAACACTCTAACATCAAAAGGCAAGTGTCTCTCACACTTATATACACACAACAAAATCATATAGGTATTTAAATGGCTGTTCAGCTCAACAATATAATAGTTAAATCCACACAAAGTTTTGTATAGCAATATCCTTATAACTCAGAGAGCGCAGGAGTTTCTGTGTTTCGAGGCTTCAGGAACTCAAGACTGGGAGAGGATCTGCAGACCTTTGTTTTCCTCAAAACAATTTGCTCACAAGCCGGCGAATTCATCTGGAACCTGGCTGCCTCATTTGTCGGCACATAAGTTGAACGACCTCGGGACATCTGGCAAAATGCTGACGGCAGTCGCGAGGACGCAGGACGCGCAAACAGGTGGGAATGCTGGAAGTGCCTACTATGATTGGCCCTCAATTTTCACTTGCGAGCCCCATTGATACTAGATTTGATCCGATACTGGCTGCTGTCCCTAACGTGGAAGAAGTAGGGAAACAATCCCCCTCATCTATCAGCGAGTTCCCCCTATTGTAACCACAGCTGAGGAAACAGCATTGGGGAAAGCTGCCCTGCGAGCTGGGTTAGATACTTTCATGTCCATGTGTCATGCTGATATCTGGCAGGGCAGTGAGGATTTAGAGGAGAGGCTACCTGCGAATCCTACCATGGGCCAGGACATTACCATGGCCTGCTCCTCACCGAGGGATCATGCATATTTTGGGCGAATTCAGCTTATATCAAGGGAGATGGAAATTATGCAAGTGGTCAACTCTGGTGGTTATGACTGTATATCATCAGATGGGCCGTGCATTTCCACCCTTCCATGGATGGCGCAAATGTATAATTCTTCCCTTAATCGAGTTGGAAGCAACGAGGCAAAGTGGCAGTCGCTCTCAAGAAGGCAGGAAATTAAATGTTCTGATCTGGAAGCCTGTCTGTCGAGAGATATATCAGACCTCACAGCCCAGATTGCATCACAAAAAAGACTGACCTTGGGAAATTTATAAGAAAAAGTGGGTGGCCAGTTTCGGCAGATCTGAAGTAATGAGAACAGAGGCCTAATCATTGAAGTGCATTCCTTGGAACTGCAATCACCACTCAGAGGGGGGGATGCCAGTAATCAGGGAAAGGAACCTGACGGTTACTCTTTCCCAGCACCTCCCTTGGACTCCCAGCCTTCAAATGAGATGAGGCAGAGTTTTTAGCAGCAGTACTGCCAAAATCTCATCGCCAACTTCATGTGGGGACTCAATCTTTCGCGCTGCGGAGAGGTCCGTGGAGGTTGGTATCTCAACCACGACCATGTTGCAATTACAAAACAATATCCTGGGGACACTTTCCATATCCTTGGCCCTCTTCACAAAGTTGTATGAGGCCCTCAATGATTCCCTCAAAGATCAGGCTACCTTGATAGCAATGGCCCACACCAAAATGAGCTATTTGGAAAGCTTTGTGATCAAGGTCCAGGACAGGCTCGACAAAGAAGCAGAAACTTCAGTAAATTGGCAAAACAGGCTGTGCGATTTTGCCAGAAGGGAAGAGCTAGATAAGACTACACTGATGAATGCGCTGCTTGAAGACTGCAAATGGATGAGAAGCCAATTTAAACACGAGCAGACTAAATGTTTAAAGCTGAGGGAAACTGTGATGCCTGCCCGACATTTACATGAGGTTGGGATGAACTGCTCCAGGTGTAACAAAGTGGCTCCAGCCATGGAGGATGCTTTTCAGGAAACGGATGGTCAGCCCGAACCAGCTTTAAAGACCCAAATGATAACAGACTGTGAACGGCGACCTGGACTGCCACATAGTCGAGGAGGTGCGGGTCTCCCTGCAGGGTCCACTGAATAAACCTAAAGATGGAGTAGAAGCTACAGCTCCCTTAGGTGCCAAGGTCTTTTCAATCTTTCAGACCCAGGCAATAACTGACGGAGGGTGTCCGGTCAAAGGATCGAATACAAAGGGTCGAATGGTCAAAGGATTGACACCAAAGGATCGAAAACCAAAGGATCGAATTTTTTTTAAATTATATATTTTTTTGGGGGTTTTGGTTTAGTGAAAAAAAGTGGGTTTGACCACAAAAACAGGTGTTTAAGGGGGGACCACACCCCAAAATAAAATGTAAAAAATAAATAAATAAATTCGATCCTTTGGTTTTCAGTCCTTTGGTGTCGCTCCTTTGACCATTCGACCCTGACGGAGGACCCTCTATGCCTGGAAGAGGAAGCTCTCATGTTAAAAAAACAAAAAACATGAGGATGGGGCAGAAACGGAAATCTAATGGATCACAGGCTTTTGTGAAAAATTGGGGAACTCCCCTGTCCCGTGTCCCCCCTCCGATATCGAAACGCCCCAAGAAGGACATTCTTGTGGCTGCTAGATTGGCGATGGATACACAGGAAAACGCCTTAGCGATAACATCAAGCAATTCTCACAATCAACTTGAAGGCAATGATACAGATTTGATTTCTGAGTCGTGCCTGAGTGACTTCATTGACACAATCGCCAGAGAGAAGGAACTTGACGATTGGGGAAACTTGAGCTGCTCCAAGTTTGTAGAGATAGATCAGCAAGTGACTCAGTTATCAAGTAAACCCCCTGCTCGCCTCTCTCTTAATCAAGACCATGGTGGCAAGACAAGATTTAAATGTTTGGCTACCCCTCCCTTTAGAACACAGCAAGAAAAGAGGAAACAGCTTTCTGCAGTGAAATTGTCTGGCAAGGTGCCTGCAACGCGAGTTGAAGGCATATCCCCTGAAGTCCCAGTGAAGCAAACAACATTAAAGAAGTCATCTTTAAGGTCGGAAGGTACACAATTCGGCCGTTGCACTAAAGGATAATCATTTTTATTTCGAAAGTCTACTCTTAACCGAGGAAAACGTTATCCTAAATCACAGAAATGTGATGAAAGTATTTCAACCCTTCCCATAACTAAGATTCATCATCCCTAATGACATCCACACATTGCAGTTTGTTAATGAAAAGCGCTTGGACTGGGTAATCCTTCATCTGAGCTCTGCCTTGATAAAATTGGCCCTATTGGAAGTGTGCGCTAAGCTACTTCCTTTTGGCTTTACACTTGGCGAATATCTGGAGCCTGGCGAGTCTTCTGCTGATCAGGAGAGGAGGCGTTTAGAAATGGGGGGTCATGGGTCCGGTAAACGTGCCTGCATGCAGGTAAAATAAATTGGGGAGATCGGACCTCCAACCCTCCCCTATCAAAATCTTGCCATCATTTACAGTCACGATTAATCGACCATCTGTAAGAAATCAACCCGAAACAAGGGTACAGGGCTGTGGTAGCCTCCTCTAAAGATTGATCATGGTTAGCAGCAGCATTGGTGGCGCCTTGTCACCGCTAGTGCCAGAAGTAGATCAAGAAAGAGTTCTTGGTAATAGGATCTTGGAACTCTAGAGGCTTTGCACATCTTTTTTCAAATGGCCAACTGGGTCTGTGGCAATATGGTGTAATTTGCCTTCAAGAGACATGGCTTTGAGCCACACCTATCTGCGATGGCTATCAGCCATACTTAAACAAAGCATGTAGGACTATTAACTGTGGTGAAAATGGACAGTAACTTAATGGTGAAGAAAGTCTTTCATCCAAATCCCTTTGTTCAAATGTTGTTGTTGGAACGGACACCCTCTAAGGATGCAAAAGCATTGCCAATAATACTTATAAATCTGTTCTGGAACGTAAACATGTGCCCGGTTGAGGGCTTCATTGATTGTGTAATGAAGTTGCTAGACGAAGCTCTTACTGCTGTAATTAATTCACACATTATTGCTTGTGGAGATTTTAACCTGCACTGTCTGGGTACTCAAGGGGAGGTGTTAAGGGATTCATCATTGCCACAAAGAGCTCTTTCTTGGGTAACTAAGTCCAGGGAGCGCGGCTTGACAATGTTAAATGGTCAGATGAAAGGGGACGTCCCAGAGGCTTGCACATGGTCCAGGGGGTATAACCATCCTGCTTGGAGTATTGCTTTGTATCTGAAAATGTGCTAATGGAAATTAAAAAGTGTAAGGTTGTAGAGATGCCGGTAAGTGACCACAACCTGCTGGCAATAAGCTTGGCAGTGGCACAGGTTCAACCTAATGAGATACTGTCCAACTTGATTGAGGCATCCTGGGGCAGAAATAGACTGAGAATCAAATCAAGTGAAGTCCAGGGGGTTGTTGTGCGCTTTGCCCAGTTTGTGTCTAATAATCCTAATGGAATAGAGTATGAGTAGATACTCTGAGATTTTGTTGAAAATAAAGGCTTGATGGGTAGACTGCACTTCAAACCACAACACACGTATAATAGTGAGGTAGTGAGGGTTAAGAAATCCCTATGAGTAGACATCAGGAAATTGAAAAAGATAAATGATGCCTTGGTTGGGTTAAAAATTAAAAAGACAAAGCTACAATACCAGAACTGGCTTCTGTCGTCTACAGTCTCAAGATTGCAGCATGATGCGTAGCAATATTGCGTACTATCTGTAAAAGTAATGCCAGAAATCTCTGGGAAATACTTAATGATGCTAAAAGCTTTTAACCTGCTACTACCATGAGTCAATTTTCTGAAGATCGGTGGGTAGACCATTTTGCCAATCTGTTTGGTGTTGGGGCTGGAAAGACATATGGGGATAGTTCAAATAAAGGGGCTGGGTGGTCTTTTGATTCTGACCTACAAGAGATTAAAACTATAATGTAGACGAGAGAAAGAGCTAACAAGGAGGTAACAACTCGCCCATTCCACACTCAGCCCCTCTGAAGGACTCCCAAGAGGTTGGAGGGGAAAAAATAACTGAACCCTTACCTGCAGATCAGCAGGACAATGTGCTTGAAATCCATCTGATGTTAACCATGTCGGAACTAAACATTCTCCCGGATAACTCGACCTGGTCGGACTCTTCATGCAGAGAAATTAGTACCTCATACTCCACGGAAGACGAGACTGATAGCCCACCAAATCTAAATGTGGCACAAAATGAAACCCTAAAACAAGAAAGTAAAGTAACAATGGGGAAACAGGTGAAAAGGAAACAAAGTGGCCCGAAAGGGGGAAGACTAAGAAAAAGAAAGGACAACTCTAAACCGCCGAAACACCTATGGCAGCGAGCCAAATTAAGCAAGGAAACAGTATCGAACAGGCTAAACACAAACATAATTCAGGGACCGAATAAAGAAAATGTCCCGTTAATAGATAGCATTGCCGGAGGGCACAAGGGGAAGAAACCCATTGGATTTATATGTGGCCCACTAGACAACTTCTTCCTCAAACAACTGAAAACCACATCAGCGCCAACAGAAATGTCGGACGCGGAAATCCTAGAAGGAGCTGAGATACCTTTCTAGAAACCACCATTGACGGCACAGAACGAGGAGGGCACAAAACCAAAAGACAATGAACAATACAAGAAAAGACAGATACAAAATACAATCACTCCAATTAGATGGCACTTTGGAAAACGAATGGAGCTGTCAACTCCAAACAATGGTGAAGAGACAAATAAAACAGAGCTACAAAAAGAAGCCATTTACCCCAAAGAAACACAAGAGCAAGCCAGCACACCTAGTACTCAAAGCAAAGAAATTAAACTGGCATAGAGTAACAACCAAGAAAACCAGAGTCTAAAAACAACACCAGATGACCTAGGCGACCCAACTAAGACAGAGGCTCAACAAAAAACGCTTGCAAACAACATAACTGCACAGACCGACAACAGAGGCAGCGGCATGGAAAACTCAGCAACAGACACAAAACGGAAGCTGCCCTAGCAAGAAACCAAGGGGCAAAGAGACAAATCGACATCAACCCATACAGTAGAACTCTGCTCAACACCGGTCAAAAACAAAAGACTCAGTGTTGTACATCAATCCCCAACCAAAGAATCACCAAGCAAAAAACCGGACCTGATTTCAATAATGTCCACAGTAACCATAACATTGGCACCTTTCAGTAAACTTTATGAGTCGATTAATGATACACTCAAGGACCACACAACCATGGTGGCTTACATGCAAATGAAAATCACCTACTTAGAAGGTTACCTCATGTCACTAGAAGCGTATAAGCAGAACACCAGAGAGTGGGGAATCCAAACGGAAGATGACGACAAAAAAACCAGGTCACAGGAAATACAGACAGACCAACAAGAGACTCAGACCAAAAATAAGGGAGCGGAAGAACGACAGGAAATGACTATAAAGACCCCCACTGTGGACCTGACAAAAAGAAAATAAAAAGGACACAAAAGTGAAACATGCAATAGATAAATCTCAGAATCTCTTAAAAACACAAAAAGAAGTAGTAACTCAAAAAGTCTAATCAAAATCACCCAGAATGCCACACCAACACTCAAAATGGCCAACGTGTCTAGCCAACGAAGTACAAGGGAGAGCCCCAAGGTACAGCAAGGGAAAAAACAACAAACATTAAAATGACTAAGACAAGAAGAAAATATGGAGACCACATAACAAATCGAAACAAGATTTTGCAAAAAAACAAAAAACACAACCAAAGATTCTGCAGTACGAGGGGAAACATGCGAGATATCTGAGTTAGAAGATAGCGCCGAAGAGGAAAAGGATGCATCGATTACAGATTTACTGGACATCAGCCAATACCCGATAGAAGACATGGAAAAGGTGCACGCGGACAACAAAGACAAAGAAAATCAGCCGGCGACTCCAGAAGCAATCTCTAAAAATCTAACGAAGAAAAGAAAGTCACCAAAGAGGATATTTGAATCCCCAATTTTTCAAACTTTGGAGCAGAAATGAAATAAAACAAAGAACCTTGAGAGGCGAGATAATCTATCTCAGTCTAGACACCAAGAAGAGCCCAGAAGTAGCATAGAAAGAAACAGACACAAAAGGGAATACAAACCCTGGGCCAAAAACATTAACAGCAGCCATTGGGAAGCTAACTACAACAACTCCAGCAGGGCACAAGCGTCGGGACAAATCGTAGGGGACCATGAGGCGTCAAAGCAACGCCGTAACAACAATAGGAGCAGATCAGAATACAACAGAATATTGATACCAAACAAAGACTTGCATCATGAAAGTGTCCACTATAAACAAAGACACGACAAGAGGAGGACATCTCTATGAAAAAGAAGCCAGATACAAAGAGAGAAGAAACACTATATACTTCGAGAGAAATAAAAAGATCACAAATGATGAGAAAAAAGAGGTCAACAAACACTAGATCCTTTAAACTAGAAAAATTACTGGAGTAAGGAGGAAATGTGATCTTGAACAGGAAAACCACATTAAAGCTCTTAACGTACATTGAAAACCTGAAATACATTAGAACAGACGATATAGATATCATCGAATTCATGGACAACAATCACACAGACAGAGTATACCTACATATATCATCTCACTGGGCGAGACGTAGGATCTCAGGAGCCACAGACCAACTACGAGCCATGGGCTACGATCTGAGCCCAATATCCTCCATAAGAAACCGGGAAGAAGGATCACAGGACAGAGAAGTAAGACGAAGTTACAAAGGCACAGCTCGCCAACAAGAGCAAGGGAGGGCCCATGTAGAGGTCTCAAAGGAACCTGAATATAATAGAACAAATGAGGATCACAAGGCACAAAGAATGCGGAAGCGTTCCGACAGCTGGGACCACGAGAACAAAACCAAGCCAACATATGGACCCCGAAAGAGAAAATGAGAGGGACGAAGAAAACAAAAGAACCTTGAAACAGACTACTCCGGTAAGAAAAACTGAGTACAAGAAAAAATTTGCTTCAAGAACGGAAAATCAACGTCGGCAAGAAGATTACAAAAACCACAACAGCAGAGAGTATGAAAACTCACATAATGAAGAAGAGCGTCTGCCACAAGGGCCCCTGCAAAATTGGAATATCACATTCAGCAGGGAACCGTTATTGCAAACCCCAGATGATATAATCCAGCAGAAGGAGCTGAACGAAAGGAAAAGGAAACAAAATATCTGGGAATGGCTACTTAAAGCACTAGCAGAGCCTAGAAGATCCTAGCAATGAAAAAAACTCACTAAATCAAGACAAATTCAAAATGAGCAAACAATAACAGAACAAAGATTAAACGTAATAGCTTTGGGATCATGGAACACACAAGGGTTTTCCCACCTCATGGAGCCAGGAGAAGTAAACTTAGGACGCTACCATCTGCTAGAGACCTGGCTGCTTGATCCACCAACTCTGGATGGTTATGAAATAATAACATCGCCAGTCACCAAAGGCCCTAAGGGAAGACCAGCAGCAGGACTGCTGATTGGAATTAGATCAGGCAGCGGATACAAGCTGGAATCCATAGAAAGGAAAGATACCTTCTTCTTAGCCGTAACGATCTTGGGAAACCAACCATACACAGCAGAGACGGAAAGGGACAAAACAGTCCTACTGTTAATCACGACATACTGGAACCCAAAGGCACAACCCGACAAAAGCTTCCTAAGAGAACTGGAACGCACTATTGATGAAGCTTCAGTCAAAAAGCTCATGGGTCAAACAGTGATATGTGGAGACATGAACGCAACCAGCTCTGGCGCTACAAAAGAACTGTCCAGAAATTACAATAAGATCAACGCGGCAGCAGAGAGAGGAATCAAGCTAGGCTTTAATTATCTCGAGACCTGCACAACCTCCAAACTACAAGATCAAAAGAAAATCAGGAGATATCGACCTGGGAGCAAGACGGTTTGAGAGCCAGCATAGATCACATCTATGTCTCAAGATCAATATTAGCACTAACCACAAACTTAGAGGTCAAAAGAACCTCGAAAAGCAATCATAACATACTACAAACTGGTTGGGAGATACCACCAACTCCCGTACCCCACTTCATGGATCACCAAATAGAACCGACACAACAGGGCAAGAGCTTGAAACTGACTAACACAGCAATAGTAAATGTTACCACCAATTATCATAGAGCTAAAGGGGAGCTAACATCAAAATTGGCCCTGGGAAAACTGGACTACAGTCCATTACTAAATCCATACCTGCGAGCAAGTAAGAAGAACACTACGCAAACTACAACCTGTCTACATTTCAGGAATGAGCAGTTGGTGGAGAAAAGAAAGGCCATGAGACATGCAATTAGAATAGCCAAGAAAGGGCCGGCCCAAAAAAATATAACAGCAGCAAATGCGGCAAAAAGAATCTATAAATCTTGGCTGAAACATCACAGACATATCCTGTACCAAGAGGACTCGGAAGCAATGTTAAGATGCCTCAGTGGGAAAAGAACAAAAGACTTCTGGTCTCTGATCGATTCGACAAACAAACTCACACAAGATACATTGTTGAACAATGTAGGAGAACAAAAATGGATTGAACACTTTTCAAAACTTTTCTGCAAACCAGAAACAGATACCCAGTACAAAGAGCCACAGACTACTACAACATTGCAACTTGACTACGACAGAGACACCATCGAAGACAAAATCAAAAAACTAAAATCTTCACGTGCTCCGGGTCCGGAATGGATCACTAACCAAGATCTGAAAAGGAACAGAGAGACCTGGGTCCCATTAATCATGGACATCTTCACCACATGTATCAAATCGAAAAGCCTACCACGTTCCTGGACACCAGCCAACGTAGTCCCCATCTACAAGAAAAACGAAAAAACGGATCCTGAGAACTACCGCCCAATAGCACTCTTAGATGTGCTGGGTAAGCTATTCGGATCCTTCTTGTTGGATAGCTTCCGACTTTGGGAAACATCCTCGGAAAGGTTGAGATCCTTTCCAGTCAGGTTTCGTTAAAAACTCGGGGACATTGGCAAACATCTTCGCCCTGAAGGCTAAAATCCTGGATGGGGGACTGAGAATATTCCTGGCGTTTGTGGATTCAAGCCAAGCGTTAGACAGAGTAAACAGAGACAGACTCTGGTACAAACTGACAACATGGAACTGCCCAAACACAATTCTATCCCCAATCAAAAGTCTTTACTCAGAGACCACCATGCCAGTGCGGCTCAGTGGCACGGGCCAGCTATCGAAAGAAATCAAAACTGCAAGAGGAGTCAAGCAGGGTTGCTCACTAGCACCTGCACTGTACAACCCCTATACGGGCGACACTGGGCACCATGAGACCAATTTAAGAATTTTCCCTCCACAACTAGGAAATGACAAAATCAGTCGCCTATTGTATGCAGACGATATAATATTGCTCGCCACACCGTAATAGGTCTCCAACGTTGACTAGATGGGCTACAGAAATACGTAAAGGAAAACCATCTGGAAATTAATATCCAAAAAACAAAAATCTTAATCTTGGAAAAACATCACATACCAAAGGAAAGTGCAATATGGTTAATTGCGGGACAAAAGGTGGAAAAAGTCACTTCTTTCACATACTTAGGAGTGACCATCAACTGCAGCAGACAAGAAACTCAAATGCAGGAAACACTCTGGGCAAAAACAAAACTGGTGACGGCACAAATAAAGAAGGTGGATAGAAAATACGGCAGGTTCTCAATTCAAGCGACAATCAGCTTTTACAAATCGAAGGCAATTCCGGCCATTCTATACGGCATAGAAGCGATGCCCGAGATATCAGACTGTATCCAGTCAAGGTTTTATTTGGAAAAGAACATTAAACCTCCCGCAATCAACACCAATCGCGTCAATAAGAAGAGAATTTACGCTAGTCTCCCTGAAAGCGACAGTCACAATAAATGGCTTGATGCTATACCGGAAAATCAAATTCTCTAACTTCAAAACTTTTGAACTGATCAGAGAGGAAATGGAAAATAAACGAAACAAGATGCTGACAGCATGGGCAAAGAAAAACAACGACCTACTTACAGAAATAGGAAGCTCGGAGAGTGAGCTAGGAGAAAATCCAAACAAAATAAAATCGAGACTAAAAATCTGGGATTGGATCCAAACCCTAGAGGACGCAGTGAAAAACAAACTCACCCAACATCTTCCACCGAATTCACAAAAAGCCAACGAGACAATCGATTACTTGAAAAAACTTCAGGGTAAAGGAACACGAACAACTTTCATAAGAATCCGTCTAAATCTCTTGAAAACCAAAAAGATACTTGCAATCCGAAGAAGATCAACTAACAACAAATGTCGTTTCTGTAAGACTGAGGAAAACGTGGAAACCCTAAGACATTTACTTTTAACATGAAAAGGAACAACACAAAACAGAGAAACCCACATGGGCCACTTGTTCAAAAATGCATTGATTTTAGAAGAGCAATACTGGTGGGACCACTTGATGTGTGGTAAAATGACAAAAGGGGTCATTGCAGCGGTAAAATTCTTTGACAGCCTACATCTTGATACATTAATCGAGAATAAGAACAAACCTTAAAAATAAGGACCATGACCGACGAGGTTTTAAAGAAAAGAAATAAGGACAGATACCCAAAGATGACACAAATCTTGTAAAAACTGCAAAGAACAATTAAACCAAGAATTAAAAAAAAAAAATGTTTTAAATTAAAATTATAATGGGATGTTAAGCTGCTCAAGGGCTACAGGGCCGGAATGCCTCACAAACTCTATTTTAAAAGAAAATGTAGATCTGTGGGAAGAATTTGCCATCGTGGTTTTTGACCAGATCGTGGAAACCAAGCAGATTCCTGCATCATGGAGAGAGGGAGTAATTGTGCAGATCTTTAAGACGGGAGAGCAGGGCGATCCGAAAAACTATCGTCCGATTGCCCTTCTAGACTTTCTGGGTAAAATATTTGCATAATTTATTATGAGGTCTAAATGCTAGGGCGGTTAGATCGGGTCATTTCGACCCTCGCCAGACAGGCTGTGTGAAGGGAGTGAGAACCGCCTTAAATCTATTCTTGTTGAACATCTTGAAGCTTCGATTAATTGAATCCAAGACTAACATCTATTTGGCATTTATGGATCTTGAGCAAGTATTTGATGGGGTCTGCAGGGAGCGGTTATGGGCAAAACTATTGAGCTGGGACTGTCCGCCTGGCTTTGTAGAGGTGATTAAAGCACTTTATACTAACACCTCCATCCAAATGAGAATTACAGCCAAGGGCTCCCTCTCAAGGAGAAATCACACTTATCTGGGTTTGAGGCAGGAGTGTTCCTTGGCAACTATACTTTTTAACCTCTACATTTCTGATTTGGGGGAATCTCAACAGACAGTATGGAAACCCCTCCACCACCACCAGAATTAATGCAACGGTTCTTCGCTGGATCCTCTATGCCGATGATTTGGTTTTCAGCGACTAAATCCCGATAGGACTCCAACGTCGATTGGACTCCTTTATGGGTTACCTTGCAGAAAACGTCCTTGTCCTCATCCTGTCATGCAGAAAGTATAAGGGAATTTATACCTGGAGGGTTGTGGAGGATAAATTAGAGGTTGTGGACTCAATTACTTACCTGGGAATAGGGTGAATAGAAACATCAATGAGCAAGCCCACCATATGATGCTACGATCAAAGGCCAAGAGGTTAGCAGCCCAGGGAGTTTCCCTTCATAGGAGATACAGGTCATTTTCAGTACTCCTGATAATGACTCTTTGCAAAGAAAAAGTGTTACAGATCCTTACCTATGGAGCTGAATCCTTGCTGAATTTATCCTGGAGAGTAGGGGGAATACTGGAAGGCTATTTATGGTTTTGAGACTGCCCAATTCGCTATCTGTGGCTTGTATTCATCGGGAATTAGGACTCCAATATATGGAGTCAATGGTAGTTTGGAAAACTATTTCCCTTTTCAGGAAATGCATTGTTTTGGATAATACACCCCCTTTTGACATTTTGAGAAATAACGATCAGTCTGCCTTGAATGGGTGACTTGCAACTTGGAAGAGGAGATGTATGGCACACTTGGAGCTCTGCGATATCCCTTTGGATATGATAAATGCAAAACCGACAAAGGTGAAAAAAAGGCTGCAAGAACTCGATTGGATAACAATGGAGCACTCCAGGTCTAAAAACAGGTTAGTGATCAAATCTATCCAGGTAGGAAGAAGCCTAAATAAAGTGCCATTTTACCATCCGAAATTTCCCTCAGCCTACTACCATGATATATTTATGAGATGGCGCCTAAATATACTACCTACTAGAGTCCAACTGGCCCAGGCAACGATATTAGGAGTCAACCCGTCTTGTAGGTTTTGTGGGGAAAGCAGGGGCCCAGAAACACTATTTCATCTAGTGGGAATTTGCAGTGCTCTAACGGACGTTTGAACACGCTACTTGGAAACATGGGTCATGCAGACAAAATCTTTGTCAGCCACAGAATGGTGAGACATGTTTTTAATTTGTGAAATACTAAGCATGGTTCTGGCAACATTGGAATTCATAGATTGCATTCTTAAGGAGTAATGCCAGATGGATAAAAATATAACCTGCAAATTTAGCCGAGAAAGGTTTTTATTTAATCACTCTCGAAGTGTGAGTCTGGCCTCATCGTTTGCTATGTTTAGAAATGTGGAGGCTTTTCAATTGTTTTATGTGGATGAGTTGAAAGTTGTGAAAGGTTTTTAAATAAACCTGAAAAAATATAAATTAGAGATATCCTTATAACCAGGGTCGGTTCTCCCTTCCCCATGATTAAAGTAGGATCTCTCACCTCAAAGTTCAAATGAATAAAGTTATTTTCAATAATCCAAAAGCAACACACATTCCTCTCAATAGCCAAGTTTAGCTCACAACACAAAGTTTCTTCACTCCATGAGTTTTCCACTTGGCACTTGGATTGTTCCACTTCAGACAAAGTTCATCATTCAACGGTACACTTGCTAAATTTCCACAAACTCTTGCGTAACAAACCATGAAGCTTTATCTTCACACTGTTATTCAATATTTTAGAGTAATTCCTCTACTTTGGTAAAGAACAGTTTTCAACTCTCTCTTTCTTGAACGGCAATGTTTTGTCAGCAATGGTGCCCAGCAATGGTTTTACCACAGTTCATCAAACATATTGGTGGACTTTCCACTTTTTTTCACCACTACTTTCCACCACAATGTAGTACTTCAATATTTTCTTCCTGGTCCACTAATCTGCCAGGACTAACCACTGACAGTCCTTTTCCTGGTATACTCTTCTGCCAGGATACCAACTCCTACTAATACTGCAAAGTACTGTGCAATGTGACTGCTTCAAACTTCCAAGAAAGTCTTTGACTTTCACCATCAATGTAATTCACAACTTCTTTCATAAGGATGCAATACCCATTGATGCTGTTTGTTCTACTGCTATGTTTGCCAATTGTAATGCAGGTTAAGTTTCTCTCCACTTTGAGACTTTCTAAAAGGAGGGCTTTTTTCCTGCCACCTTTGGATTTCTACTACCACACCAGTTAACTGCTGACAATGTCTTCTATTCACATTTCTTTCTTTAGGAAAATGATTTCGCCTTTCACTTACAATTGCACCTCTTTGGCTCAGGCAAAACAGATTGTCATTCTACCTTTCAAGTAATCTTCTTTGTATACTGTCAGAGAAATTGTATCCTTTTTATTCACAATTGCCTTTTGTTGACTTAGGCAATGCTGCCTGTAATTAAGTTCCAATATCCCCTCCTCTTTTCTTGGGCAATGCTGGTTGTAATCTTGCTCAAGTATTGCCCCCTCTTTACTTTGGCAGGGATGTTTACAGTCTTGTTTAGATATAGTCTCTGTTCTATTTTGGTAAGGGTTGTTACAATCTTTTCCTCCCGTTTGCCCCCAATGTGTATATTAGGCCACAAATACTTTAATGAATCAGTTTGGTATTCACTATGACCATAAGAAGCCAGCGGGCTAGTAGGGAGCACCCCAGAGTCACCTAATGAAGGCCAACTCACCAGTCTTCTCCTGAGCGTCCGCTCGACCCGCTGCTGCTTCTGTCTTCTCCACGCACGTCAGGTCTTGGAAGCTTGACAGTTCCAGTCACACACCCGCGTCCCGCATTTGTAAAAACAAGAGCTGGTCACTTCCTTTGCATGCTCCGGTGAACGCCAACCACCGGAGCAAGACGCTGCAAAGAGAGAGATCCTCTCTCTGTCTCAGAGGGCGGTCCACAGTGGCACTGTTCCTCGCTCTGTGTCCTCTGCAGGATGAAGTTCCAGCTTCTACGACTCTCACAGCACTGCACTCCATTGAAATCATGGCGGCCGTCAGGGCATCTGCTCCTTCCACTGCTGCTGCTCATTGCTCCTTCTGCTTCCTCATCCCAGTACCCAGGGAATGATGGGACTGGAAGTCCCTAATGTTCTTGTTCTTTTTTCTCCCAAAAGTCTTTACATTGTTTGAATGTTTTTGGAAATACATTTTCGGGGGAGGTTTGTAAAGGAATCGATGATTTACTCTGGGCTTTATAGTGTTCTCCCACGGGGGAATTATAACCCTAAAAAGTAGGGATATATTTTCTCTGATTTCAGGGGGGGCCCAGCCAGCTGCCATATTGAGAAGACGTTGAACCTGTGAGCTCATGTTCGATCCGTTAACTGATACGCTTGAAATTGCTTGAATTTGATGCAACATCTCCCCCATGCACACATATCGCCGCACTCCATGCGGTCATCTCTGCTTTACACCAGCGCAAACATTTCCTATACCATACATCAAACTGTGAGCCCTTTTGTGATTTCCATGTCATTGCTATACATCTCTTAGCCAGTATACATGCTAGGTCCATGAATTTGTTGGCATGTTTATGCTTACTCAATCTGGGATATATACCAAGGAAACATTCAAGTAGGTTCCATTGATATCTTCTACTCCCAACCCCCTCCCAACCCCCTCACCCCATCTTGACAGCACATGGGTCAGTTAGAGGGTGCATCTTTTTTTAATTTGGCCACTCTGGAGGGGGTCATATACGTACGATGAAGCACATTCACCTGTATGAGCCTAAATCTGGCATTGCGAGATACGTTCTTAACAAAGCCCAACGCCAGTGTCCACTGCCTGTCTGTGATTTCTAAACCCAAATCAGCCTTCCAGCGCGTTTTCAATTTAGTAAGTTTAACGCTAGCACACTCTAATAGACACTTATACAACCTAGACACTGGTCTACAACCGTCTTCCAGTTCGTACGTTAGTGTCAGAAAAGCAATGGTCTGTGGCTCAGCAGGCCACTTGCACCAACTGCGCCTGGCAGTCCTTGCTATCCTCATGCATCTCAAGAATTTCTCTACTGATAGTCACCCTCGTTGCATGAGATTAGCCAATTCTCTGAATGTTCCATTCTCATACATGTCGCATCAAGTGGTTATGCCAATCCGTTCTCAGCCCCGAACAGCCTTTAGTTTGTCTAAATTTTTACATGTGACCGCCAGGATTGGGATATTGGGAGAGTAAGGGTGTTGGAGTTGGAGCAGCTTAAGTGTTCTGGACCAGATCTGTCAGCCCACCTGCATTGTCAAAGGCTGAGTTTTGTTCCAGCTTTCTGGGGACTATAAGGCCTCTATAAGCAAGGCAGGACTCGTCGGCATATTGAGTAGCTCATGTTCGGACAGGAGATCACCTGATAGCCATTTCGTGATGAAGCTTAACTGGGCGGCCACATAATAATACTCTAGCAGCGGCAGTTGAACCCCTCCCTCCTAATAGGGCAGAGACAAAGCGTTAATCACCAATCTGTGCCTTTTCCGCCCCACATAAAATCTTGTAGTATGCCTTCCAAATCTCAGAAAAGGAAGCTTTTATGTAAAAAGGACATTGGTGAAGCCATATAAGAATCTATCTGGGAAGGATAATCATTTTGGTGAAGGCAATCATGCCCATGAGGGAGAGAGGTAGATGAGACCAGAATGTCATTGATTTCTTGATGCCCTTCACTACCCTACATGTTTTTGAGCGCTTGTGTTTCCTCGGGGTAATGTGCAATTTGTATGCCCAAATACCTAAAAAAGTGTGGTTCCCATTTCAAGCCCAATTCTGGTAATGCACCCACATCTGCCCCACGCAGTCCTGACAGAGGAAAAATGCACAACTTTTGTTTATGAAAGGAGATTCCTGACAGCCTAGCAAAGTCATATAACACCTCTAGTATTATAGGCAGGTTGTGATGCGGTTGGCACAGATATAGCAACAGGTCATCCTCAAAACCCCCGATATTAATTCCCGCCACCAGATACTCCTGTCTCAAGTATACAGCCATTGGTTCCAGGGTTTATATATAAAGCATAGGCGAAAGCTGGCATCCCTGTCGTGTACCCCTCTGCATGGTCCACTAACCCGATATCTGCCGGCCAGATCGTACTCTGGCTGTAGGAAAGGTGTACAGCAATTTAACCCAACGAGTGAAATTCGCACCAAACCTGAAGCCCTACAGTGCTGCATCTATCCACTCCCAGTACACTGAGTCCAAAGCTTTGACAGTGTCTAGTAATGCAACCACATAGTGTTCGGTGCAGGCGTTTGTCTGGTCGATGACATGTTGTAGCCTGCAGTGGTATTAGGGCCAGGCACAAATCCACTCTGATCAGGGTGTATCAGAGTTGCAATGCACTGAGGGAGGCATACGGCCAGCATGGTGGTAAGCAGCTTTACATCGTAATTTAACATAGCCAGTGACGGATATGAGTCGCACACATCGGCAGGCTTCCCAGGTTTGAGAATGGGTACCACCAATGTTTCCCGCATGGTGCTCGGGAGTATACCTGTATTGAAAGCTTCCTCAAAAACTTTTAAGAGCGTAGGGGCCAGGGTAGACTGCTAAGTTTTATAAAATTCTGCCTCTCTGCGTCTTGCCTGAGGAAAGAGAAGTTATTGCTTTGCCCAGCTCCTCTAGTGTAAAGGCCTGATCTAATTAGTCCCTCTGACTGACAATGAGCTTCGGGAGTCAGATTGTTGTGAAGACCTCAGTTATTTCTACGGAGGGTACTTGTGTGTCGTGGTTATACAATTTAGCATAATAATGAGCAAATATCTCATTAATTGCTGACTGTGCACTCCACAGGGGCCCGCATTCGCCATATAGCAGCGTAGTCCATAGTTTGGGCTGTTCCCGTCTGCATAGCCAAGCTAATATTTCCCAGACTTGTCTCCTTCAATATGTGCTCTGGCTAATCGGGTGCTGTAGTCAAACCTTGACAGTCTCTCCCATGCGGTTCAGCATTTGGATCTAGTCTCCCCAAGTTCTCCCTCGAAAGTTTTCACGCACGCGTGCAACCTCTCGAGATCACTCACTTTAGCCTCAAGTGCTCCAATTCCTCTCTCAACTTCTTGTGAATGCCCCCAACTCCGGCAATAATCTTGCCCCTAGTTACAAGTTTCCCAAATGGTTCCCCGGCTGCTTACACTGCCAATGTTGTCTTCCAGAAAAGAGCCCAGCATGGCACAAAGTTGATTTTTAAAGGGAGTGTCAAATAATGCTTCCGTGGGCATATGCTATGTAGGGATGGGGGTTTGGGGCATCCTGTTATCCCATATAACCAACAATGGGGGGTGATCAGATATTGTG
This sequence comes from Ambystoma mexicanum, assembly GCF_040938575.1. Taxonomy (NCBI): domain Eukaryota; kingdom Metazoa; phylum Chordata; class Amphibia; order Caudata; family Ambystomatidae; genus Ambystoma; species Ambystoma mexicanum. The sequence continues at coordinate 1,260,992,673 of NC_090937.1, read as the reverse complement.
CAACCCATATATTCAGCACTAACAAATTCAGTTGGCTGGTCCGACCCAACAAAAACATAATCTATCCTGGTATGTAATTTATGCGGCGATGAGTAAAAGGAATGCTCTCTGGCCCCAGGGTGAAATTCTCTCCAGACATCTACTAGGTCTTAATCAGCAATCACAGTGTTCAAGGCGGCAGTTACCAGGGACTGGCCACTTCTGGGAGGTGTAGATCTATCTAATGGAATATCCCGGACACAATTAAAATCACCCCGCTTATTAAAAAGGCATCCCGCTGTGAGACAATATGGGTGCACAACATCTGAATATATGATGGCATTGTATGGTTGGGGAAATAAGAGTTCACGATGGATAGTTCTTTACTGCCAAGGTAGCCCGGCAGAATTATGTATCGGCCCCCACATCTTTGTCCAGGTTTAGTAGTGGAATGGGAGAGAATCGGTGATCATTATGAGCACCCCTCTAGCAAAGTTAGAGTATAGGGCCCCATAAACAGTCCCACCCCAACAATTTATCACCATGTCCTTTTCCTCAGCCGTCAAGTGAGTTTCCTGGAGAAGGGCTATGGATATCATTTTACGTTGCACATATGCTTTCACCCTATTTCTGCAGATATAAGTACCAAGACCCCTCATATTCCATGTTGGTAGTCTAATTTGTGTCATGGCCTATTAGAGTTGTCGTTATGTAGCCATAATATAGCACAATATAAGCACATCTTCACATGCAGCAAAACACACATGGCCTTCTGCTTCCATATTCAGCATATGTGATATGATATGATATGATATGATATGGCATTTATAACACACCTATACCTAAGTGTTTCAAGTCGCGAAGTCTATTCAATTTGTATTGTAATAAAAGACTCCACCTGGCCCAGGTCTCCATGCAACTTGTAAAGTACAAAGCAAGCGTTGTTTCACCATCAGGGTATATTAAACAAAACACAAACAACAAGCCCCTAAACGCAGGGCACAAACAGTGTCCAACAGAAATTTCCCGTTCTGACAAACCGGCGCCTAACAAGGGTAGTAATGTTCTCGGGCACCAGTGCAGTAGGTCGACAACAGAGTTGTGTCGACGATTCATATGGATTGGGGTAGTACGGTCGCCACGCAGTAAACTATGTCGCTTAATCCCACCAAAAAATAGCAACAGTTCCAGCAGTGCGTAGCGAGAACCATCACAGATCCACTCTCAAGTTGTCTGTCCATCCATATATTGCATGTCTTGTGGTTGTTTTTAAGTTATTGATCCATGCAGGCATCCTCCAGGGTTGCGTGTAGTCCATAGACCGGTACCCAGTCTCTTCCATTAATCATCCAATTGTAGCAAGATTTGGTGTTCAATGGCATCAATCTTTAGGATGGCGAGGCCCCCCATCTTGGTTCAAAGCATTGTCCTGAGCCTCTAAATTGTTATGTTCCATCAACATGGACACTGCCTCTGGGCTTTAAAAGAAAGCGACTTTCCACCATACAACACTTTCAGCCTGTCTGGGCACATGAGCATATATTTGAGCCCTTTCTACCGGAGCATCACTTTAACTGGAAAATATCTGTTTCTCTGTTGCTGTAAAAGAGGGGTGCAATATGGGTAAATGGCAATGTTGGAGCTGTCTCTCTGCATCTTCCCTCCCTCTTGAAAATTGAAGGAGCACTTCTCGGTCTCTAAAGTTTAATATTTTAGCAATTATTGGCCGAGGGTGCAACCCAGGCGGGGGTCTTTTCTGTAAGAAGGTGAGTCAGTTCAACAGCGAATCCATGTGACAGTTTCCCAGGCCCACTTCCTGTAGGAACAAATTCTCAATATAGGTTGTTGGGTCTCTGCCTTCAATACCGTTGGGGATTCCCAGTACCTTGACATTATTTGGCGAGAGCAGCCCTCAGCTTCCTCAGCTCCCTGTACACCAGGATGTTGTTTCTGGATTCCAGTGACTTCACATGAGTGACCAGGTCCTCAGTGGTAGTGACAGTGTCTTTCAGCAGTGATTCCGTCGTTGTCACTTTTTCCGCAAGCGATCTCACATCTTGGCGGAGGACATCCACCTTCACCTCCTCTATTCTGAGACTTCTCCAGGCTGACAAAGGAGTTCATTGTGGGGCCCTTGTGCTTGTTTTCAGTAGGAGACATAGCCCCTGGTGTAGGCCAGTGTTTGTAGCCAGTCCGTGTGTACAGGTAATAATAGTAAAAGTGCTCAACGTCGCCGGGTTTTCACATCCACCGGATCCTCCTCCTAACTTTTTCCCACTCCGTAAAAGTACTTTGAAACTTTCTGAACTTTTAGGCACAAGGCCCCATACAATTTAGGGATGGACTTTTCAAGTTAGGGTTATTATTCCTGTGGACTGTCGATGTATTGACTAATTACTTCCCTTCCCTTTAAGGCATTTGGAGAGGGGATGGGGTAAATTGATTATTTTACACTGACTCACTGTGATTGTATATATGTATTTTACTATTAGTGGTGTTTGGTAATATTACCTGTTCGTAGTCTTTTTCATAGTATGTTCTTGGCCATAAATCAATGTTATAATATTTTTATACTTGCTTGTCTAATTGTAATTCTTGATTGCGCATTGTGTGGATTCATTGTGGACCCCTGACCTCACTCACTTTCTCCTGAGACTTAGCCTTGACCACTCAGCATGCTACCTTGATTGCATTGGCTACAGCTCCCCGAGTTTTCCTGTTCCCTACAATTAAGGTAGCCGTCTGAACATCTGTCCACCAGGCCAGAGTTTAGAAACCCAGTCTAACAAGGAGCACCTCATTTCACTAAGACTCTTTCTGAGGTGTGGGGGAGAGCACACGCACCCCCCAGGGGTAGACTGGGAACTAATAGAGGCCCTGGAAATAATTACTGGTGACCAAAAGAGGCCCTGGAAATAATGTTCAAAGTGGCCCCATATGACACATTTTCAGCAAGCCCAATGCTTTTCCTATGAAAAAATTTGGAAATACCACACAAAAGAGGCCCAGGGTGCAGAGGCCCACCGGGAATTCTCCAGAGTTCCCTATGGGCCAGTCCACCACTGGCACCCCCTCACGCCCGATGTACGAATGTATTGCCAAGCATTGAGTAGTGTGTGGCATACCTTTGTACGATATAATTTCTGTAATTACTGTAGGATTTTGTAAATCGGCAAAATGCCTTCCAAAAATAATCAATTGTTGTGTCTGCCTGTGGTACCCATGCAGCTGGCCAGCCTTAATGTGTTTGAGGAAAGTAGTGACAAGTATGTTATGTTATTAAGATTTGTAGTCTGCCCCGCTGCAATTTGCAGGTGCTCCAGGTTCTCAGGCGGATATGGAGGACAGTGGGTGGGTTTGGTTAGTTAGGAGGAGAGGGAAAGGAAAGATTGTAGTGCACCCAAAGCTCTGTCTGAATGAGCTGGTGAGGAAACGTGTGTTCTAGTTCGGTAGCCAAATAGACTCAATACTTATGCTCAAGGCTCAAATCCATCTAATCACTGCACTCAAGTCTCCGCGATCTAGAGCTATAGCTACCTTAGGATACAGCTACAAAAGCAAATCCCCAGTGCTTTTCTGCACCATGCTTGGTCCAACCATCCTATGGCCATGTTCCTAACCAGTTAGGATTCAATGTGACAATTCTTTAACTAAAATAGTTACATCATGATTGTCATCCTGGAACAGTTTCTGCTAGCAGGAGGCCCCGTATTCAAGGATTTATCCACTGTTACAAACCACGTGTTCAAGGTTTCGCATTAGCCTGTTTTTCCCTCCATTCTCTTGAATACTGCTAGTTTGTATGCAATCAGTTTGGCTAAAACTTAGCTTGGAAGCAAATGAGCGCCAGACAAAGCAGACACACCCAGGGTGTGTGGGGGTAACAGAGGAGTTGTGGTGGACGTGGGGGACTTCCTGAGGGCAAGAATTAGGGTTGAGGGGAGCAGTCCGCGATTGGAGAGATGTTTTTTGAAGATTCATATGTCTTTATATATACAATTGTAAAATACATTTATTATCACCCATTTTCTGGAGAAACAGATTGGTGACACCTTATACCCCAAAAAGGAGAGATACCTTACATTATTTGGAAAGAGTTTATAACTGACTTATTGAATCCCCCATCCCATTCCAGCTGGAGCCAAGAGCCAAGCTGTCTGATGGTGGTGTAATGCCATATCAGTAGTTACTACTGATGTACTGTGGTATTATATCCTTCCCAGTGAGCTTCTGGACAGGTCGGCAAGAGGTCATTGCTTTCCTTTGGAAATCTACGCCATTCTCATTTGCACCCCGTCTCCTTCAACAGCAATGGAATAGGTGGCGTGGTTGACAGCAAGGGAATAGGCCGTGTGTTTAGGAGAAACGTTTCTGAAATTAAGCCTTTGTGCAGCAAAGCATATATAAAAGGAAATGTTTCCCACAAGTCCACACACACAAAAAGGTGTTCGTGTCGCACCCAGAGAAGGTGTTAATTGGTACGCATTCATGCACAGCGTTGGCAAATCTCACAATTCGATAATCCTGTCAATGCCTTGGGGAAGTGCTATGTTAACCTAATTATTCTGTGTAGCACACCCCGGCAGCTCTTCGCTTCTGTCGTATCCTCTGAATCTAGGTTATAAAGGAAGAGAATTCCTTGGAACCCGGTTTTCGTTTTGTACTTTCGTTCAAAACACAGTGGTGCCATTTGCTTGGGTCGGGCCCAGTTTCAATAGTAGTAGAGCTACCCAATGGCATATGTGATGGACTGATGGTGGGTAGGCATCATCATCGGGGATGATTTCCACTGAAAGGGTTCTGAATAACAGCATAAATAAGAGTAAACCTCGCAGGGGGTGTGTGATGTTTCTTCAAACCCTGGCCTAGAAAACATCCCTACGCACATGGTTACGTCGTGTACACTGTTCCTTTTTCTGCTGCTGCAGCCTTCAATAGCCTCCTTATTTACCGAGGCAGGCTGGCACCTGATTCTTTTGGTTCAGTGACAGATATCCCCTCAAGTGTGGGAACCGAGGACCAGATGGCATGAAGAAACATCAGGGGTCAGGAGACACAATGCAGCTGAGCCTGTGTGGAAGAGGCTGTACCGAGTATGTCCAGGGGCAGTGCAAACATGGTTCTTCGGTGCAATGCATAAAAGCGTGCACCTCAACTGCTGCTTTCATCATGTTTATTATTCCATGCATACAAAACGGTTATGAAGAAAGTAGGTACACATTCCTCGATTATGTAATGCTAATCTATTACACCTTTTCCCCCCATTTCCTCGTCACAGTCATTACTAATTGACGTTTGTCTGCAGCAATACATTTAACCTTAAATGAGTATGTCTACCTAAAGAGAAAAGAACACACTTGTCAGAGAAGCTTTCCACCTTAGGTACCTTAACATACACTAGCTCCTATTAGGCGTCAAAGCAGTCAAAGCACGTCCCGGGAGGATAGCTCAAGGGCAACGTGCTCGCCTTGGAAGCAAGACGACGTGGAGCAACACAGGTCTGCGCTTAGAAACCTCTGGGTATTAAGCGTGTTATAAATAACTTATCACACCATATCACCCCAAGGTTGAAGTTTGGCAGGCGGCAAAGGAATAAACAGTGGGAGCAGTAAAAGATGCAGAAGGTATAATCCGAATTACCAGACCATAATCCAAGCAATACCACCCTGCCTCTTTCCTAGTTATTAACAATTAATGAATGTATTGATGTATAAAGTTCATATGCACAGACCGGGTGTAAGAGCGCTGTACATTGAAGTGAAAATGAACCAGTGGTAACAAGGTAATGGTCATGGCCCAAAAAGAAAGCGGTGGAGCAGGAGGTGGGGCCCAGAATCTGCTATGGGTGGCCTTTAAGCTATAGGCTTGGCCAAGGAGTGAGAGGGGGGAATCGAGCTTCATCAGTACTCAAGTCAAAACGCGATAGGTGGAATGGCAAGAGGAGGGTCAGGGACGTTCAGGTGCTAGAGAGGAGGTTGGGGGGAGAGCAGGTTGCATCTAAGAAGCAAAGAGTCAAGGAGAGTACTTTGGTCAACTGTGAATAGTGTCATGGAAGGTAACCATACTATCTTAAAATCTAGCAAGACATAACAAGCGAATATATACCGACCACCCTTTTCCCAAAGAAAAGGCTGGTAGAAATTCAATGCATATCAAGACAACATGTAGGCATCTCTATCACAAAAGCATCACTTGAATGATAATCTAGATCCATGGTACTATAGAACCTACAGAAGGAAGAACATTGTCACACCAACATATCAGCCCATTGGTTGCTGGTGTAAGGAAGGCATGGTGTCAAGAACAGACAGACACAAGTGATCACAGTTCAAGGGTGTTTATTAAACGGAATATGCAGGTTTGAAAAACGCCTAATCTAAACCTAAAGCTAAAATGGGAGCAAGCTACGACCATGAAATGAAAAAAAGGTAGTCCTAGTGGTGTCTTGTCAAACAAAAGGGCATATACTAAAGAAAACTATTGCCAGTCCTTACAACTAAATACAAAAAGAGTGTGGGATTGGGTTCACAAGAAAGAAAGACGTGCTCACAAATGTTAAGTCAGGATATGTTAGCCGGGGATCTCCCTTCCCCACGTTTTGAGGACAAGGCGGGACTCCTGAGCACAGCACACACTCAGGCTTTCCCAGCACAAGACAACAATTCCGCTCTTAGATATCAGGACCGTCGGTGTTGAAGTCTCTTTTCTACAAAAAAGTATCTGTCCTCCGAGGACCTGATGTGTTCAAAACAATAAACAAACGTTCCTTTCAGCATATACGTTGGGTGATGACTCTTCACCTCTGGATCCCCTTCTTCCGGGCTTAGATTCACAAACAGATCCTATCGATATCTGGACCTTCGGTGGTTGACTCTCTTGCTTCCGAGGGCCTGATGGGTACAAAATAACAAAAAGTTCCTTTCATATTGCACTTGGGGCGATGATTCTTTACCCTGGCTCCCCCCTCTTCCGGGCTCAGATCCCTCTCCAATATCAACCTCCCTCCTGTCGGGTTCACTCTGAATTATTAGTTCAAAAAGATTTCTCAGTTGCCTTCACGGGTCGGTGGATGATGACCTTTCACCCATGGATCCCCCTCTCTGGGCTCAGACCCCCCTCAACTGTTTGCCTCCCTCCGTCGGGTTCACTACGGCTTTACACAAATCAATTTTTCTTTTGGCATTCACAAATCTTAATGTCTTTTTAAACAGTTCTCAGTGGACATCCTTCTGTCGGGTTCACTCTTGCCATTTCACAATTCCTTTTACTTTCTTCTGTTGCGGGATTCACTTCCCTTGCGTTCTCAATGGTTTGTCGGTCAAAGATTTTTGACTGTTTGGGGATTTTGCTAGACCCCTGTATGACCACTTTGACCTTTTCCTCATAGCTCCCCTACAGCCTTTTGGTATCAGTAGTTTCATTCAATGCAAGATCAACCAGAGTCTCTCGAGTGAGCACCCATGTTGCGCCGGCACCCCTGGGCAGCTGGTCTTCCCATAACAATTTACAGTTCTTTGAACTTTCCTCAATGTGCCACTTTGCGACTTTCATTCAACACAGTTCGGTTTCTTTATCGGTTCCCCTTCAACTCACTGGCTGTGATGAATCGCTTGGCTTTTCAGTATATCTGGAGTCAAGGCTGGTACCATGGTAGCAGGCATCTCCCTCTGTCATGGTTATCAGCGTAGGCACGCTCTGTGTACCATTGGCATCTGCTGCAACACACCTGGGCTATTGTTCGCGGTCTTACAGTTCCTTCCACGGAGGTCTCGCCCATCTGGGTCAGAAAGGGAAAGGTCGCTTCACTCCATGTCAACCTTTCGGTTCTGATCGCCTTTCTCCTCCTCTTGAACTATCTTGCTTGGATAGCTGTATCGTTGTTGCTGTCTGCCTTGCTCATATTGTGCTCTCGTGATCCACCTTTTATCCCTGTGGGGAAGGGAAAGGGCCGTCAGGTGTGTGTGTGATGCTGGTCAATTGCCTGACTTTGCTTGACCCTTGTGTTGGGACATGTCAGGTAAACGGCTTTGGTGTTTGTCTGTCGTATTTCGTGTTGTGCAGAAGTGTTCTTGTCAGAAAAGGGGGGGTGGAGTGTTTGAGTATCCTACTTGGTAGGTTGGGAAAAAGGGGTTAGAAGAAGGGGGTAGCGCATCTCACCAGTCAGTGTCCCACTGCCACTGCCCGAGGACCCCCCTATCCAAGTGATCCTCCATCAGTGGTCTACCCCCAGGAACTGGACCCAATAGCGATGTCCGTGTCCTGGCCACCTGGATAATAGACCCCCGGGGACTAGTCACAGAGACACCTTCAGGTTTCTCACACTGGACTTAAACACATTTGACACCCTAGTCAATGGAGGCCTAACTGCTCAATTTCCAAGTCAAAAAGTTGATTGGATGGGACAGGATTGGTTCTCTTAAGTGCCTGAGGAAGAGAAAGAGTGGTAATCTACCTACGTTGGACCAAAATGCTGCTCTCATGCAACAAACCCACCGAAGGAGGTGGCTACCTTGGTAAAAAAAATGTAGAGCATAACACAAACAAAGGAACCTTGAACTGGCAGTTATCTTTGTCCACTGCAATTTATTTAATTTATTTATTTTTTGGATTTGTAGAGCGCACTTCAGCCCTCCAGGCATCGAGGTGCTAAATTTAGATGAACAACTTGCATACCTACAATGTGGACATGTACCTATGTACCCTCCAAGTCCAGAGAAATAGAGAAGTACATTTCCATCTTGAAAACCAGGTTTCTGGAAAAGCAATTCACATTCTAAAAATATCTGTAATCCTATTACTGTAAGGGCATCAGAGAGATCACGCCTTTCCAGATGAGTCTAAATACTACCCTGAAGGCTGAACTCCTCGCCACATCCCTTCGCAGTGTGTGCCATAGACCACTGACTCACATGGGTGACTGTCAAACTCAATGGCATACCATGCAGAAATAATGTCCTGGACGTAAGTTCAGAACCTTTCACCTTAGTAATATCATTCAATCTGGAATAGTAAGTGTGCAAAAAGAGAGGTGCTGACACCCACTTAGCACTGCAAGAAAGAGCTGGAAAAAGAAAATGCACCCTCTCCCCAACAGATGGGGAACCACACAGAGTAGCTTGGTACCAAGTGTAGGATCATAAAGTTGGATTAGAAAAAGCACATTGCAACAAATGCACCTGGCAAACAATCCATTGAAAAAAACGAATGTCGGCAAAATGACATAGAATCGAGAATACTGGGATAAGAAAGAGGGATTGAGTAATACAGATCACCCAAGCCCAAGAGCAGAAGCCGCACTCGAGTTGTTTACAAGCACTTACCTACAGCTGGAAAATTTAAACAGCTAAACAGCTGACCAAGGAGAGCTGCTGGCAGGGGGAGACTGCATCTCTTGGAAGCGACTGAGAGACAGAGGGACCAGAAAGTGTTCTGTGGAGCTAACCAGCTCATGAAGAAGGGGAAGGGACACATACAGTGATTAAGAACATGCTGCAGGGATGCTGGAAGCTGAGAGAAGACTTCTGGTCATTTGCAGGTGTTAGGAGGTCACTTCCCCCTTAGCGAAGCTCAGGAAGATGCCACAGAGCCCAGCAGGAACCGCGAAGATCAGAGAAGCTGAGAAACAGAACCGGCAAGCAGGATGCTGTACTCTTGCTGACGGCTCACCACGAGAGAGACTAAATATACCAGGAAGAACCGGTGAGTCAACGGAAGAGATGCACCGACAACGGGGCGTATTGGCAGACCTGCCAAACACTGTTAATGAACAAAACAGCTCCTGAAAGAATACGTGCAAGAAAACATTGTTATAAAAGGGGAAAAGTAATGAATGTTTTTTTTTACTTGTCTTTAACCACTTAAAGGTTTTTACAAGTCATCTTCTGTTCTTTGTGGTTAGTGTTTTCTAATATTCTCCTCACCACTTATTTGAAAAAGTCACGATGTAAACGCAAAGGAGACGGGTTTGGCTTATATTGGATCTGGTACTGCCGTAGGGGTGCCGATTTTCTTTAGGGCTGCTTCCAAGAATTTGGCTGACGCCATGGTCCATCTTGAGGATTCTCCAGATATCAACCGAGTCCAAATCGTTTCTTCGTCTGTCTCAGATGGATGAGATATAAGTGGTGATAGGTACGTCTCTCTCTCCTTGGTCAATTGTGGGCAGGTCGTGAGGAGGTGTTTTATTGTTTCTGGTTGTTCTTGGTTTTGACATAGTCGGCAGAGATTGGACGTTGCCCGAGATCTGATGGTTAAGACTTCCCTGGTGTGTAACAGGTTTAGTCGAGCTCTCATGAAGAGTTTTCTTAGCGTTTTGTTTGGAAATTTTTCACAATACTTTACTGTTTTTTTTAGCTTATTATATACATGCGGTAGGTGCATTAGTAGCTTGTTTTCTAGGACTTTATCATTTGTAGTGATCCAGTCTTGCAGCTCGATCTTGGTTCAAACTCTTACCGGATTTGTGGAAAAGTAATTAGAACAAGAAACCTATAACCGTATGAGTGTATACAATACATATGTGAAAGAAGTCCTGGCAGAATAATATACGAGGTGGATATAAAACCCAACAGAGCGCATGTAAGAGACTATCAATACTGGAAGTATGCGCAGAGCCCACATAAGGAGAAAAGTAATTAGAACAAGAAACTTATAACCGTGTGAGTGTATACGATACATATGTGAAAGAAGTCCTGGCAGAATAATATACGAGGTGGATATAAAACCCAAAAGAGCGCATGTAAGAGACTATCAATACTGGAAGTATGCGCAGAGCCCACATAAGGAGAAAAGTAATTAGAACAAGAAACTTATAACCGTATGAGTGTATACGATACATATGTGAAAGAAGTCCTGGCAGAATAGTATACGAGGTGGATATAAAACCCAAAAGAGCGCATGTAAGAGACTATCAATACTGGAAGTATGCACAGAGAGCCCACATAAGGAAACCCTGCGAGAAGAGAATATCAGACAGTTGCAAGTGGGTTTAAGGAAGCCCTGGCAGAAGAAAATACCAAGGCATTGTATGTGGTTTGAAGTGTCAGAAATGTGAGGCGAACAACGTTGTAAAGATTAAATAAAACAGGTTGAATAAATGCCTCACTATCCCCAAACTAACGAGGATGTCCCTGCCTGACGTAAACTAAAAGGGAACACTCTAGGCAAGGGATCTCTAACACTCACACCTCTACAACAATCAAAGCAAAATGGTATATTATGGCAACTCAAGTCAATGTCTTTTGTAATGGACTGGGCAAACTCCCCTTCCCCAGATCCACACAAGAGTTTTCTCCACAGTTAGAAATAAAACTAAGGAAATCTGACTTCAACGCACAGTTCCGTTGTTTCAATAAAGTAACTTGTCAAAGTCCAAAAAGCTCTCACATGTCCTGGAATAAAAACTCTCCCAAAGTATCTTGAAAGAACAAGTCATAAGCTCTCAGACCTCCTGGAATGAAAACCCCTCCACCTCTTTGGCAATAACAACATTGTTTGGTTAGAATGGTTTTCTTCAAGAATAACTGCAGAAAGAATTGTAACTTCTCCCTCAAATGTCACAACTCAATATGTACTTTCCAATTGTACCGCTGTTCAGCACTTGCACCTTCTACCACCTGGCGTAACCTTTCATCAGGTTTCTTCTGTGCAATCACTTGCTGCCCTATGTGTCTACTCGCCTGCCACACTACTTTGTCAGAATCAAAACAGGTAAGTGCTTCAATGGTAACTTTCACAGTAGAATCACAACAACTTCAGCAATCTTGTTAAGCATAAACATGTTAACAGCTTTCAGAGAATAGAACAATCACATTGGTCCTTATCAGGACCTCTCCACAAAAGATGCTCATCTCCCTCTGGATAACCACCTCCAGAAGGGCAGTCTGTTTGCCACCTATCTTTCCCTTCTGCATCAATGCCGAAAATAATGTTCAGGATACATGGGCCTCATTACAAGTACCGTGGAGCAGGAAAATAATTGGCAGTAAAGGAAATTATCTCCAATATTCCCACTCCACCATACTATGAATATGGCCCTGGAGTGGAGGATTTACCTCCAGCATCTTTCTGGAGGTAAATCCACCAAGTCTCCGCCAAATAATCAGCAAAATCGGCAGAATAAAAGCCCCATAGAGTCTTATGGGGATTTACACCGCTACCACCATCATTAGGTGCAACAGGGACTCTAACCAAATGAAGGGTGGAGGATTAGCCTTCATCTTCAAGAGTTCTCTCGAATTCAGAACTATCCCTAACCTTCAGATCCCATCTGCTGAGCTACTCTCTATTAAACTACCAATCTCTCCCAACCAAACTGCCATAATGTACCTTATCTATAGACCACCAGGTCCCATTACCACGTTCACGGAGGACATTTCTTCTATACTTGCCATCAACACCAAACCTAACTCACAAATCCTTCTACTTGGTGATCTTAATCTTGGGTACCAGGATGTGAACGACCCTAAAGCCTTGACCTAGCAAGTACGCTAACCAGCTAATCAGCTTTGGACTCACCCAACACATTAAAGAGCCTACTCATATTAAAGGACTCACCCTGGATTGGGTTGCTGACCTGAACTGCTCGCTTAACGTGTTCTCTGTGACCCCTTGCTTCTGGTCAGATCATCACAAAATAATCTTCTCTCTTGAGTCCAGCCCTCAAACATCTAAACCTAACCTCGCCCCCCCCATCCACATTCATAACAAGAAGGATATCACAATGGAGAAACTGCTACCGCTGATCATCCCTATGCTTAACACCTCATCTACCTCCTGCTCCGACCCCACTGTCCTAGTAGATACTTATAATCACGCCATGCTAAAAGCCCTTAACACCATTGCGCCACTAAAATTGCGCAAACAAAAACCTCTCCTCCACCTCAATACCTGGTTCACACCGCAACTTAGAGACCTTCGCAAAGGAAAAACAAAGGCTGAGGCACATTGGAAAAGTACACCCTCACTAGTCGACAAAAATAATCTCACCATTGCCTCCTCGATCTATAAAGAAGCTGTGTTGAATGCCAAAAAATGTGTATAATAAACGTATACTGCTAGCACAATCTAACACAAAGGAATTCTTTACAATCCTCAAGGAATTAGAGTCTGGACACCTGTATCCCTGGTACTGCCTGGTGTACTAACATCCAAAAGGCACTCCGCAGTAAGCTAAATTTAATGCCAAAAGAAGTAACCTCTCAGATTATTCAACTAACTCTCCTTCTCACAACCTCCCCACGCCTAAACACGCCTTCAAACCTTTCAGTTTCACGCCTCTCGCCATTTGGGAAGTCGAAAATATTATCAAGAAGCTCAGACCCTCAAATTGTCAAGGTGACTCATGCCCCGCTCCCATCATTAAGGAGGCGGCACACAATCTTGCCCCCATTATCACCACCTTCATAAATGCCTCATTTAAATCTATTGTCCCGGATAACCTCAAGGACGCGTGGGTCATCCCACTAATTAAAAAACCTACACTTGACCCGAATAACCCTTCTAACTACAGGCCTATCACTACGGTGCCTTACTTACAAAAAATCCTGGAGCGGGCTGCCTACATACAAATTCAGGACTACCTCAAAACAAACAAACTACTGGGCCTAAGACAATCAGGATTCCGTCCTAGACACGGGACATAGATTGCCTTGATCGACTTAAAAACTCAAACTGAGGATCTGAAAGACAAGGGCAAGTTGGCACTCCTACTTCTCCTTGATCTTTCAGCAGCTTTTGATTTGGTAGATCATCACATCCTCTGTCACCACCTCAAAACAGCTGCACATTTCTCTGACGTGGCCACATCGTGGATCAGCTCCTTCCTGGCCAATAGAACCATGAGGGCTTTTTCTCCATCGGCCTCTGCGGAACCAGCAACCAGCCCCAGTCCCGTGTGGAGTCCCACAAGGATCATGTGTATCCCCCACATTGTACAATGTGTTTACTAAGCCGCTCTTTGACATACTTGACTATCTGGGTGTTTCATACACTAACTATGCTGACGGCACCCAGATACTCATCCCCATCACAGGCGACTATGTAACTGACTCCAAAGCTCTCAATGAAGTCTACTCAGTCATCCAGGCTTGGATGGCTCATCATGTGCTCTGCCTCAATGATTAAAAAACTGAGCTTCTCGTCCTCGGCTCCCACATCAAACTCACTAAACTTGACCTAGCCTACAAATCATTTACTATTGACGGGAACATCATCAAAGTATCCAACGTTACTAAAACACTTGGCATTTACTCGACATTATCCCTGACTAGACAAGCGAACGCTGTTGTCTCGTTATCAGCCTACACCTGCAAACTCATCACGGCCTTCAGACCTTTTCTGACGACCGACGACTGCATTATCCTCGCTAGAACCCTCATCATGTCTAAAATTGATTACTGTAACGCCCTATATGTAGGGACCAGCCAAAGAAACATTGATAAGCGCTACAGGTTACTCAGAACAATGCCATCAGGGCGGCTCTTAACCTCCCAAGTAGAGTTCACATCTCTGACACAAGACGCAATTTACATTGGCTCCCTGTTGCCCGCTTTATCTCGCTCAAAACTCTTGCTTTAACTCACAAGGTCCAGAACAACACTGCACCTGCATACCTAACCAACCGCTTCGCACAACATACAGCAACCAGGCACCTGAGGTCTGCGCATATACATACACTTACTATACCCAGTTACAAGCTCCAGACGGCCGGAGGATCTAGTTTCCCAGTCCTCGCAGCTAAACTATGGAACACGATACCCAACGCACTCAGAACAGAACCTTCTATCCATTCCTTTACCAATAAAACTAAATCTTGGCTACATGAGCTTGATGCATTTGCCGCGTCCATATAACCACACTGTCCTCAGTAATCCTGCTACTTTGATTTCTCAGCCTTCCTTACATATCGTACTGTATTTTATATAGTAACCACTGTTAATTGTACTTGCCTTTGAGGTTTGTATTGGTACTGTTATTGTATGCTGTGATCTGTTTGCTGTGATCCTTCCCTCGGGAAAACTGCCTTTTGATTGTATGTAACCACTTTCTTATCTTATGCACCCAGATGCCCCAGGGCAAGGTGCGCAATACAAATAAAATAAATACAAAATACAAATGCTTGCGATCTGGTGGTAATTCCGCCGGACCAAGTGGCATAACGGTAATTCAATTAGCCGATATGCCGGTGGATTTACCGCCAGAATACCGCCCAACTTGTAGTGAGGCCCAAAGTCTTTTCCTGCTTCTACTTTGGCTATAGCAATGTGAATCGATATCAACCACAATGATAGGTATATCTGAACCTGAGTGGCAACCTTTACAACCTTGGGGCTTCCCAGCATAACCTGCTTATGTTTGGCAACCTTTATTGTACTATTGTTGCCAGTTTCTCAAAGTCTCTTGGCTTGGGTATTGGTGGTAGGCCTGGGTTTCTAATAAAACCTTCCCACCAGATTTTTGGTGTTCGCCCAAAGTCACACTCTCGTTTCTGGACCTCATTTGGTTTAATATCAGGCACTTTTGCATGTCTGCAACAGTTCGGTATTCGTAAGATTAGCTTGCTTTGGAAATTTTCAATGGTTCTGTATTTGTAAGATTTATTAGCTTGCCTTTATAAGTTTACAAAAGTTCGGTGTTCATGATGCTTATCAGCTTGCTTTTGTACGTTAACAACAGTTGGATACTTGTAACATTGCTTATCCTGCTTTTCAATCGCTCACGGGTGATCCCGCCTGCACACAACACGCGGCCTGCACTGGAGCGCTCTGTAGTCACTCGCATGGCTTAGACTCTCTGGGTAAGTCGCTTCCAGGTGCTCCTCTTTGTCTTCACAGGACAGCTGCAACTGTGGCTTCTTCCGACCAGGCGCACCCTCTCTCTTTGGTCTCAGCTGCCTCTACCACTCTGATTTGGAGTCGATCTGACTCCCGAGAGTCTCCGGTGCAACCCTGCCACCTGCCGACTGCTCACACTACACCTGCTTCCTGCTGCAAAAGCTTTGCATGACATAGTCGTCCGAGGTAAGCATTTCTTCCCCATGCTTCCCGCTGAGCAACAGTTTTGGATGATAGAGGCACAGACCCTCTCAGGACTCGCAATGGACTTCCTTTATGGTAGCGAGAGTCACATATCTGGAAGGCTTCAAACTCCTCTGGTTCCTTGGATATGTGTATGAGGTCTTTCTTCTTCTTGCAATTAAATGGGTCAAGAAGAAAAGGAGCCAAAAGAGAAGAATGAAAAACAGGATGAAGCCTGTGTAAAGGTTGAGGTAATCTTAGCCGAAAATCCCATGGGTTAATCTTAGTAAGTATCTCAAAGGGTCCAATATATCTTGGAGAAATCTTGGAAGGTCGGACCTATCTTGGCAAGTATCTCGTGGATAGCCAAACTTTGGTATCCACCTCCCAATAAGGGTTGGACCTTCTATGACATCGGCATGCTTCTTATATTCTCCTCTTCTCTTCTCAAGGTGTCCATAGGCATCCTTATGAGCTTGTGAGATCATCTGCAAAAGGCTATCTATTGAGTGAACAGAAGTTGCCGGATACACAGAACTAGGTAGAGATTGAGGATGGAGACCATAGGTACAATAGAAGGGGCTCATGCCGATGGCAATAAGTAGAGAGTTGTTGAATGCAAATTCTGCTGTTGGGAGTAGGTCTGCCCAGTTGTCTTGACGAGGGTTGCTAAAACATCAGAGGTATTGTTATATTGTGTAATTTAACTGTTCCGTCTAACCGTTGGTCTGGGGATGATATCCCGAAGATAGGACTCGCTCAATGCCAATCAGGTTGCACAGAGTTTTCCAAAATACCGAAGTAAACCGAGTAACTCTGTCGGATGTTATTGACTCTGGAATACCATGTAAGTGGAAGATTTCTCGAAAAAATTACAGCAGCAGTTTTGGATGCAGTATGTACACCTAGGAGGGGAATTAAGTGAGCCATTTTGCTGAACAAGCCAACCATCACCATTATAGCGGTGCACCCCAGAGAGGGAGGAAGGTCTACAACAAAATCAGTGGAGATATGACTCCAGGGTCTGGTGGGTTTCTGGCTCTGTTCCAGTAGTCCGATCGGTTTTCTGGTCTTGGATTTGCATTGACGACATATCGGACAAGGCCGAACAAAGAGATTGATGTCCTTGCACATGGTGGCCCACCGGAGGGAGCAACGTATGAGATCTAGGGTGGCTTCATATCCTCAGTGTCTCACTGTCTTGCCTTCATGACACCAAGACATCATTGTATTCTGAAAGGTGACGGTGGGAACAACCAGAAGATCTTTATGAAACAACATCCCATCCTTCATGGTACATTCTTTTCTATACCAGTCAGCGTCTACTCTAGAAGACTAGTCTGATTTCTTGTAAGAAGGTAGACAAAATACCCAGGAATTTGTTCCGGGAAAAGAGGGGTTCCGTCTAGGAGGTGGTAGATGTTTCTGGAACAATGCTACGTTGCAAGCCGTCTGCTATCAAGTTATCTGAACCTGGAATATTCGTTATTCTGAAGTCAAATTGAGCAAAAAAGTAAGCCCATCTTGCTTGTCTTGCATTGACCCAGTCCATCTTCTGTAAAACCCGTACATTCCGATGATCAGTACGTATGATGAATGGATATGTGGCACCCTGCAACAGATGTCACCAATCGGGACAAGCTTGTTTCATCTCCATGAGTTCTTTTTCGATTACAGAATAGTTGAGCTCACTTGGATTGAAAGTCTATTATAGATAGGCAATGGGTTGTTCTTGACTCCCAAATTCTTGTTTGAGGTCTGCTCCTAGAGGCCCGGCAGAAGCGTAGGTCTCTGCAATACATGGAAGGTGTTGGTCTGGTTGTTTGAGGATGGGGGCGAAACAAAACTTGTTCTTAAGAAGAGCAAAGGCCTCATCAGCAGCTTGACTCCAAAAAAATGGAGCCTTCTTCTTTAGTTAAGCAATGATAGGCAGAACCATAGTAGAGAAGTCCGGATTGAATCTCTGATTAAAATCAGCCAGTCTTAAGAAGCGATGAATGTCTTTCACTGAAGAAGGCGTGGGCCATTGTAACACAGCAGAAACCTTGCGTCGATCCATAGAAATGCTCTCATCTGACAAGACAAAACCAAAATACGGGACCAATGACACTTCAACAGGAATATTTGGGGTTCAACAATTAACTGGTTCCTCCTTAACCTTTCCAATACCTCGGAGATATGTTGTTGATGAAGACTCTTGGACCTACAGTAAACCGATACGTCATCAAGGTAGATAATAACCGATATGTACAATAAATCCAAAAATAACCGGTCCATATATTGTTGAAAAATAGCTGGTACGTGAACCAGTCCAAAAGGCATTACCTGATATTCAAAAAGCCCATAAGGGGTCCTGAAAGCTTGCTTCCATTCATCTCCGGCACAGATGCGCAGAAGATGGTAAGTACCACGTAGTTCCAGCTTAGTAAATATGACGGCTCCTTGGACAGCCTCTAGGATATCCCTTATAAGGGGCATGGGATATCAGTCCGATATAGTCACCTTGTTGAGACCTCTATAATCGATGCACGGTCTTCTTGTGAATCCTTTTTTAGGAATAAAGAACAATGAGGCCGGAGCAGGAGACTTAGAGGGGCGGATAAGACCGTTCTGTAGATTCTCTTCCAAGTATGCTTGCAATGCTTTCTTTTCGGGGATCGTTAAGTACAACATGCAACCAAAGTCCTCAGGTTTAAATTCTCTGGTGCAATCTTCAGGGCGGTGTGGAGGAAGTTCCTTCGGGATCTTATCCTAAAATACTTTCTCAAACTGCTGGTAAGGTGTGGGAATACAGTTGACTTCTGCTACAGGAGCCATTTGGCTGAAGAAAGGTGCTTAACAGAAGCTGGCAAACAATGTGTGAAACAAAATTCTGAACAGAAATGAAGAGTATTCTCTTTCCAGTCTATGCAGTGATTATGTCTCCTCAGCCATGGTACTCCTAGGATTATTAAGGAGTGAGCGGATCTGATGAGATCGAAGGATATGGACTCGCTATGATCGTATATTGACAAAAGAATGGGTATCAATGTATGGGTGATGGGTCCAGAGCTCAGGGGCTTGCCATCCACTCCCTCCACAGCTTGCAACTCGGTGCGTTCTTGTAGAGGTATACCTTCATTCTTTGCCCAACTAACACCCATAAAGTGACTGGCTGCTCCACTGATGATCAAAGCCAAGGCCTCGATAGCCCTCTCTGAGACCTGCAGAACCAAAAGGACAACCATAAAATGGGTATCGGAAGAGGCCGAACAGATTAAGGTGGTAATAACGGGACCTTCCTTGCTTTCCCAACCTGAGGTTCGCTCTAGGGCTCGGTCTATCGCTTCCCCATCTCCCCTGTGGGATTTGAGGACACTCTTATAACAAATGGCTTCCAGAGCCACAATAAAGACAAAGCCAGAGGTCCCATCTTTTTTCAGAAGGAGTCAATGGACCCCTAGCAGATTCGATCTGCATGGGTTCTTCTTTAGGGATAACACCAGATGTCTCAGGAGCCGAACTCGGAGGAGAAGAAACATAAACCTTGCCTTGTAGTTTCTTTTGTTTGTTTTCCTCTCTTGTAATCGGTAGTCAATTTGGAGGACGAAGGAAATCAAGTCAGGCAGTAAAGAGCGACGGCAATGCGAGCAAGTTCCTCCTTTAAGTCCTAATGAAAGCTTCATCTAAAGATAGTGTACTGGGCCTCCTCTGGCCCCCAGCTTCAATTGTTGTTCTTTTGAAGGAACTAATATAGGTCATAAGATCTGCTGAACCCTGTTGCTAATCCAATAGTGTTTCACAGGCAGTATACGTAACTTCTGGTCTCTCGAAGGTCTGCTTTAGAAGAGTTATGAAGGTAGGATGTGTAAGGATTTCATGGTATCAAGAATAGACAGATACGAGTGATCACAGTTTAAGGGTGTTTATTAAACTGTATAGAGAGGTTGGAAAAAATGCCTAATCTAAACCTAAATCTAAGATGGGAGCAAGCTGCAACCATCAAATCAAAATAAGACAGTCCTAGTGGCGTCCTATCAAAATAAAAGGGCCTATACAAAAAAACATATTGCCATTCCTTACAACTAAGTAAAAAAAGCGTGT
This sequence comes from Ambystoma mexicanum, assembly GCF_040938575.1. Lineage (NCBI taxonomy): Eukaryota > Metazoa > Chordata > Amphibia > Caudata > Ambystomatidae > Ambystoma > Ambystoma mexicanum. The sequence continues at coordinate 1,260,972,595 of NC_090937.1, read as the reverse complement.
TGGATAGGCTTAATAAGAAATAAAGAAGTGTTCTCAAATAAAACGTCAAGATGTGGTAGTCGTGGTCTCCCTTCCCCACATTTTGAGCACGGGACAAGGTGGATCTCCTGAGCACAGCACACACTCAAGCTTTCCCAGGTTCTTCGATGGTTATGTCTCTTTTAATGAAAGTCTCTTGCCTTTGCGGGCTTGATGTATTCAAAAAACAAGCAAAAAGTTCTGTTCCACATATACTTTCGGTGTTCGCTTCACCCCTGGGTCCTTCTCTTCCGGGCATAGAACCCTCACAAATCGTATTAACTCAAAACAAATAAACAGTTCCTTTCTCACTGGACTTTGGGTGAGGTCTATCCATCCCTCGATCTCCCTCTTCCGGGCTCGGACCCCTCTTGGACGTCAGCCTCCCTCTGCTGGGTTCACTCTTGCCAACCTTTGCTAAGCAGTTCATTGTGGACATCTCTCCATCAGGTTCACTCCTGTCAATACACTGTTCATAGGGGTTCAGGCTTTGCCCCTTTTTGTTAGCATCCCTCGGCCGGGTTCACTCTTGCTAACTTCTGTTAAACACTGTTCACTGTGGACATCCCTCTGCCGGGTTCACTCTTGTCAACACACAGTTCCTCCTACTTTCTTACAATGTGGGATTCACTTCCCTTATTCACGATCACCTGCCAGTCAAAGACTTTCGACTGTACAGAGGATTTTACTAGACCCTTGAGTGACCACTTTCACCCCCTTCTCGCCTTTCCCACAGCCTTCTGGTAGTAGTAATTTCAACATTCGGGTAATTGCCCAGAGTTTCTTGAGTGAGCACCCACGTGGTGCTTGGCTCATCTGCAGCTGTCTTTTCCCTTTTTCACCAACAGTTCTTTGTACTTTCTGCAATCAGCCGTCTGCTACTTTTTTTCAACTCAGTTCCGTTCCTTTATTGGTCTTCCCCTCGACTCACCAGGTGTGATTAACTGCATGGCTTTCTTCGTAACAGGAGTCAAGGACGACACCACAGTAGCAGGTGTCTCCCTCTGTTCTGTTTATCAGTGTAGGCATGCTCCGTGTACCGTTGACATCTGCTGCAACATACTTGGGCTATTGTTCCCGGTCTTACATTTCTTTCCACAGAGGTTGCACGGGCCTTAGTCAGAAAGGGCAAGGTCGCTTCTCTCCTTGTTACCCTCTCGGTTCGCGCCGTCTTTCTCCTCCTCTTGAACTGACATGTCTGGATAGCTGTCTCGTCGTGCCATCTGCCTTGCTCGTCCTGTGCTGTCATGCTTCACCTTTTATCCCTGTGGGGAAGGCAAAGGGCCGTCAGGTGCGTGTGATTCTGGTCAATTGCCCGAATTTGTCTGACCCATGTGTTGGGACATGTCAGGTAAACAGCTCTGGTGTTAGTTTGTTGTTTCTCATGTCAGGAGAAAGTTTTCGTGTCAGAACGGAGGGGTTTAGAGTTTCAAGGATTTCAACAGGGCCGAAGGGGGAAAGGGTGTTAGAACAAAATTAAGAAAGGTAAGACTGGTAGGAATTTGGAGCAAAACGGGAATGACTGTGAAGTTGTGGGAGCGATAGTGTTTTGTCATGGTGTTCAGGAAGGAATAACCAGAGGGGTGTGGAGAACATCCGGGAGTGTTTGGGTAGGATGCAGAAAAACAGGGATTCTGGGATAATTTGTGAGTGCAACTGGGTTTGGGATCTTAGGGAATTGGTTATGTAAGGAAGGATCGTTGGATCTGGGCAGGAGAGATTTAATGGGAGGAAGCAAGGCAGATGTGTTATAGCCTACAAAAGCTTCAGGGATCTCGTCCTCCTCTTGTTCTTCCTCGGCATAGTACTGCGTCTCACCTGAGGTATTTTCCCCAAGTACAAACTTGGGTTCCCCATCCAGGTGAGCCTCTCTCTCTTCTGACCCTAGGGTCGGGGTCAGAGAGCATTGACCCTTCCCAGGCTACCCGAATAAGGGTTTTTCGAGGTCTGCTTGGGAGAATACCCTCAGGTTTCTCACAGATAGTCCTGCAGTACCGGTTTGGCCCAAGCCAAGGCATTTCCCACCATATTAGAGACCATTAATCCAACTCGTGCTTCATCCATCACAAACGTGGAAGGTCTGAAAGTAAAGTGTACGATGCAGGCCTCAATACATTCCCTGATTTTCTCTGGGAAGCCATCAAATTTGCCTGAAGCGAGGCCAGTAGGAGGCAGATCAGCAAGGCGTTCTTCTCTACTACACAGCATCTGTCTGAGCACAACATTTTCTGACTTCAACCCTTGCACCTCTAGAGAAAGTCCTTAACCTGTGACAAGGAGTTCCTGTAACTGCTCCGCTGAGGCCATCCTGGTATAACTAGTTGAATTATGGCAAGCCCTTCCTCTCCTGAGTCGTAGTCGCTGGAGAGGCTTTGTGACTCGTCTGGTGGTGGGGAAGACCATTTCTTACGGGATGAACGTCTGTCCTTATAGAGATATGGTCGGCCTCGGTGGAAGCCACTATGCCTGCTGTTATGACAGCTAAAGCAAGAGGTCCCTGCCCGAAAATAACAAGGTAAAGGGAAAAAGCCAATAGGCACAAAAACACCTTCTGTCCAGAGCGAGGTTAGCAGGTGAGATCACAAAAGAAGATCCGGAGGTAGGCAGATAAGCCACTGCGCACAGGAGCCTGGTACAGAGAGCAGATGTGAAGTGCCGAGGATCCCACAAATTTCCTTACTCCAATAACAATAGAAGACATATTGTTCTATGTGAAGATTCTGAAGAGGCTAACAAAGCCAACTTTCAGAACGAGGCACTGGGATAGTATGAAGGAAGGCAGAGAGCCAGTATGGCAAAAACACAGAGGGGAACAAGCAGGATCTGAGTAGCGCCGGGGAGGCAGATTAGGAAGAGGGTCCAGAGTTCCGAGTCAGAAACCGCAGGAGGAGGCAACGGAAAAGGAAGAAGGAGTGAGCGAACGCACTCAAGAATGACAACAAAATCTTACCACAAAGAGAAAAATCTAGGGTTGCAAAGCGCTGAGCGAACGCAGCAGTGAGAATGTAAAGGATGCAGCAGTGGCCATCTTGAGAAAGACTAGACCGGAATGATATGTTCCAAAGAGCGTAATGGATCTTTAAGGCGCCGTAAACACCATCTATGCCACAGTCTCTGGAAAGGGTAACAGCTGACAGTTTCTGGGAGCCCGACTCAACACAGTGACTTGCCTGGCATCCAGCTCGGAAGAGAGGGTAGTAGCCATCCTAGGGAAGGTGCAGCACTTGTCGTTGGCACAATCGGCTACTGTGCAAGCCATCAAGTCACTGTTGGGCATGATGTCCTCCTGTGCAGACTACAGAAGAGGTTTCTCCAGGAGTTTCTGGATGCGAGGTGGCTGCAAGTCTTAGGGGTCCTGGACGGACAAGATCGCCCTCAACGAGGAGTTCTGACGAGCAATACAGTGATGGGGCATGCTCTCTCATCTCACGCAAGGGGCTCCATTCCAGGTCCCTCCTTACCAGGAGACAGTCACCACGGGGAGCTTACACCAGGCATTTGCACGCCACAGGCCACTGGCTGCCAGAAGAAAAGGCACTTCACATAAATGTCCTAGAGTTCCGGATAGTCTTCTGGGCCCTCAAGTCCTTCTTGCCATCACTGAGGGGCAAGGTGGTGAGGATCTTGACAGACAACACCACGACCATGTTCTACATCTGGAAGCAGGGCGGGACACGCTCTCTGACACTCTCCAGAGAGGCCCAGGATCTGTGGCACTGGGCCATTGGTCAGGAATTGTTTCTCGTCCCTTTTCACCTGGCGGGCACCAAGAACACTGTTGCAGACTCGCTCAGCAGGTAGCTACGTTCTTGCCACAAGTGGGAGTTTCGCCAGGACTAGGTGGATCTTCTATTCCACGAATGGGGTCAACCCCAAATCGACCTTTTTGCGATGAATTCCAAGTGTCAGAAGTTCGCCAGCCGGTTCCCACAGCCGGGGAGGATGGGGGATGCATTCACGTTCCCGTGGGCGGGACTTTTCCTATATGCTTTTCTTCTGCTTCCACTCCTGCTATGAGTTGTAGAGGAGCAGGTAGACACAATCTTGCCAGTTCCCGCCCCTCACCACTGCCATATTGGAACAGTCAAAGAAAAGCAATAAATGGGACCTCCTGTATTGTTCATATACCGCATTGAGTGTATGAGAGACGTTATGCACTCAGACAGCCATACAGAATGTACCCTTGCACTGAATGTGTGGAAGGATGTCGCATGAAAGAATGTTTTATGGAAGGATGTCGCCTGCCAGGATGTCAGAATGCATCAATGAATACTATGAGGGACGTTAAAGTGAAATCTGACGAGGACAAAGTGATGTTATAAAGAAGATATATGAACCTATGCTGAAGAGATATGAACATATTTAGAAGTAACAATGTAGGGGAGTGCTGCTGAGCAGCAAGCAAGATGTCGGCTTAAGTTACAGCTCCTGTTCCACCAAAATCCTGATAAACAATAGATCCTGTTGCACACCACTAATTTGAGTGCCATAGACCCCGTTGCACAGCTGATGGACCAGGAAACCTGCGGCCCGAGACTCATACAGATCCGCTCTGTAGGAGCCATGCTGGAGGCGGTGGAGTAAAGTGGCGGAGGAGCCATTGGACTGTACAGTTCGCGTACACAAGAGACTTGGCCGGTGATATCCAGAGTAACGCACGGTGAGCCAGGCACGGGGCTGGGGCATATATTAATGTTAGAACGCCACCGTCTTCACAACACTGGCAATCCACAACTACCCCCCCAGAGGATCCAGAGCATGTACTGCACAGAGTCAGCGATGTGCAGTGAGGCACGCGCTAAAAGCCCCTCCACAACACTTAATGCCTAATACAAGTGCTAGTGCTCCTGACGTTCCATGAGCAACCCCATCCCAGCGGGCATATTTTTTTAACCTAGTGAGCTCAACGGAAACAAGATCTGGGAATTTACTGCACATGAAACATCTCTGAAAAATAACATCATATCCTATTGCCATCAATGGACGTTGACTTGCCTGCTTTGTGTCCTCTGACCCGTGGCACCCTGTCTTCCCCCGGTGTGCACTAAAAGTGCTCTGAATTATTCCAGAGCGTAGGCAATAAACACTGCGTACCTCTGGCTGTGCCAGCACCTCATGGCCTAACCAACAGATTGGCTCACATATAGTACCCTGCAGATTATTGAGGATACCTCCCTCACATACAATAATTACAGCACAATATATATGGGATACATTACTCACCGTAATCGTATTTCTGATGCTTGTATCTGCTTAGATTCACATGCTGTGCATAGGCCGACATCTAGTGGAAGCTGCGGAGTATTACAGTTTGTTTTTCGAAAATCGAAAAAGGGCGTCGACACAGGGCGTGCCAGTAATACTATCCCTAGTGTGACGTCCACTGTACCCATGATCCCTCACGCATCTAGGATCCCCAGATTGTGTTTTTCCTGACATGAGGTAGCATGAGGAGTAGCGTGAGTACAGATAGTCCAAGCAGATAGACAGAAAGGTAAGACTACAAGCAACCATGCGCCTTCTCTCGGAGGGGAGGAAGGGTGGGTCGCATGTGAATCTAAGCAGATACAAGCATCAGAAATACGATTACGGTGAGTAATGTATCCCTTCTGAGGCTTGTGGAATCTGCTTAGATCACATGCTGTGCATAGATTAGCGAGCAGTACCAGAAGAAGGAGGTGGGATGTGAGAAGGGTCATGAGCAAACAGGTGTCTTAGAACCGCTTGTCCCACTTGTGTATCTGTCTTGGAATGAGTGTCAATGCAGTAATGCTGAGTAAAAGTGTGAATAGAGCTCCAAGTAGCTGCTTTGCAAATGGTGTCGAGGGGAACATTTGCAATGAAAGCCAGAGTGGCCCCAATGCCTCTAGTAGAGTGGGCCCTTGGCGTAAAAGGCAGAGTCTTTTCAGAAAGAGAGTAACACAGCTGTATACAGTTGATAATCCACTTAGAGATAGCGCCCTTAGAGACGCGATCCCCCTCTCTGCCTGTCGCTACGGAGACAAACAGTTGATCTGTTTTCCTTAGCGGTCTGGTTTTATTTACATAGTATAAGACCGCCCTACGCACATCTAGGGTGTGTAGTTTCACCTCAGCCGAGCTTTGTGGGTTTTGGAAGAAAGCCGGAAGCTCGATGGACTGGTTTACATGGAACTTGGATATGAATTCTGGTGAGAACCTAGGGTGTGTGCGTAAAACCAGTTTGTCCTTGTGGATAGTAAAGAAAGGATCTTGCACTGACAGAGCCTGAATTTCACTGACCCTTCTTATGGAGGTAATGGCTACTAAGAAGGCCGTTTTATAAGTCAGGTGTTTGAGACTACTTTTATGCATGGGTTCGAAGGGGGGGCCCATGAGCTTAGCTAGCACCACGTTGAGGTCCCATCCTGGCGGTGGGTTCGAAATAGGAGGGTGAAGTCTCTTTACTCCTTCCATGAAGGCTTTAACCACTGGTACTTTCCACCACGAGACCCTGTTATGGGATGTGGTGTAAGCCGAGAGGGCTGCCAGGTGTACTTTCAGAGAGTTAAAAACCAACCCTGCATCCAGCAGGTGGAGCATGTATGTTACAACGTTGGAAGGAGTGCAATCAACCGGGTTGATTTGTTTATTCTGGCACCAGATAACGAATCTTTTCCACTTGTCAAAGTAACAGTGTCTTGTATTTGGTTTCCTGGACTCTTTTAGAATGTCCATACACCTCTGTGGTAATTTGAGATGTCCAAACTCTATGACTTCAGGAGCCATGCTGCTAGGTTCATTGAGTTGGGTTCCTGATGCACTGTTTGACCTTGTTGCTGGGACAGAAGGTTGTACCAGGCTGGGAGTCTGATGGGCTCGCACACCGCCATCCTGCGTAGGTGTGGAAACCATGGTTGTCTCGCCCACATGGGAGCAACTAGGATGAGCGTCATTGATTCCTTGTTCATCTTGTACACCACCTTCCTGATGAGAGGAGATGGTGGAAAAGCGTACGCAAACATCCCTGACCAGTTCATCCACAGGGCATTCCCCTGGGAGTCCGTTTGGGGGAACCTGGATGCAAATCCTGGGCATTGTTTGTTTTCGCTTGTGGCGAATAGGTCTATAGTGGGGAAACCCCACTGAGAGAAGAGATCTTCTACTACGTCTCTGTGAAGGACCCATTCGTGTTCTTCTGGGAGGGAGTCTCTGCTTAGAGCATCCGCTAGGGAATTGAGCTCCCCTGGAACATGTTGCGATGACAGGAAGATGTTCCGTCTGAGTGCCCATATCCATATTTTCTGGGCAAGCTTGGACAGATTTGGCGAACGAGTCCCTCCTTGCTTGTTTAGATAGAACATGGCTGTCGTGCTGTCCGTCCTGATCTGCACCGACAAGTTCAGTAGATGGGGCTCGAACGCCTGCAGCGCTCGGAATACTGCCAGAAGCTCTAGCAGATTGATGTGTTTCTTGGCTACTGAGTGAGACCAGAGACCCTGAGCTGTGTGGTGGAGATGGTGAGCTCCCCACCCAGTCAGGCATGCATCTGTAGTCACCACTGCCTGTACTTCGGGATCGTAAAAGGGTTTCCCCTTTGCGAGATTCTCTCTTGTCCACCAGTGTAGGCTCTGTACGAGTGTTGGCGAAACGACCACTAGATCGTCCCACTGACCACTTGCCTGAGACCACTGTTTCGCCAACCATTCCTGCATGGGACGCATGCGCAGACGCGCGTGGGGGACCAGGTAAATGCATGACGCCATCATGCCCAGTAACCGCATAGCTTTGCGTACTGTTATCTGTTGACCTGACTGATAATGCGGAATTTGCAGAAGTATATTCCGAATTCTTTCTTCCGAAGGGAAGGTCAATTCTTTCTGAGTATCTAGGATAGCTCCTAGAAACTGTTTTGAGGTGCTTGGCACCAGACTTGACTTTTTCTCGTTGATAGAGAAGCCTAATTCGTGGAGGAGGTCGATAGTCCTCTGAATGTTTGACCTGCAGATTCCTGGGGTTTCCCCCGTTATGAGCCAGTCGTCCAGATAAGGGTACACTGGGATTGCCTCCCTGCGTAGGTGTGCAGCTGCCACCGCCAGTACCTTGGTGAATACCCTTGGTGCTGAAGCTATCCCGAAGGGCAGTACCTTGAATTGGTAGTGGCGACTGTCCACCTTGAAGCGCAAGTATTTTCTGTGCGCCGGGAGCATGGAAATATGAAAATAGGCATCTTTCATATCCAAGGTTGCCATGTAATCCCCCTTTTTTAGGAGTGGGATTACCTCTTGTAGCGTGGTCATACGGAATTTTTGGGGCTTGACATACTTGTTGGCAGGCCGTAAGTCCAATACTGGGCGCATTGTTAAATCTTTCTTTGGCACAAGGAAGTAAGTTGAATAGATACCCTTGTTTACCTGGTGTCCTGGGACGAGTTCTATCGCGTCCTTTAGGAGCAGATTGTAGATTTCCTCGAGGAGGATCTTTTGATGTTCTAAAGAGTGGACTTTTTGTCTTGGAGGATGGTTTCGGGGACGTTGCAGTAGTTCTATACAGTACCCCTTGGATACCGTCGACAGCACCCATCTGTCGGATGTTATCCCTTCCCATGCCTGGGTGAAGCTGGATATTCGTCCCCCTACTGGGGTTGCATGGGAAGGGACCCTGAAATGAGCATCACTGCTTTGGTGGAGGCGTGCCGCCTCCTTTACTGGGGCTGCCTCTGCCTCTACCACGTCCTCTTCTACTAGCCCTACCATACCCCTGGGTAGACTGTTGTGAGTTGGTGTTCCACTGTGTACCCTGGGTGTGGGAATAGCTATTTCCTCTATTGGAATTTTGGCCGCGGGGGCGACGAAAATTGCTGTTCCCTCTTTGGTTAGGTGGTTTTGTAGTTAACTGGCCAAGGGATTTGAGGGTGTCGAATTCCTCCTTAGCGTTTTTTAGAGCGTCCTCGACTGCCTTTCCAAACAGGAGATCACTCTCCACTGGTTTGTCTAAGAGTGCAGCTTGTGTTTCTGCTCTGAATCCCGACTGCCTCAACCAAGCATGTCTTTTGATGACAGTCCCCTCTGCTATAATTCTACCCGCATTGTCTGCGGCGTCCAAAGTTGCTTTTAAAATGCAGCCTGAGACGTTTCTTCCCTCTGCACAAATGCGAGATAGCTGGCTCTTAAGGGGTTCGGGAGCGGAATCTATTAGTGCTGCCACTTCTTCCCACTGATGGCAGTTGTAGCTGGCCAACAGTGTGGTGGAATTCGCGATTCTGGTTTGGTAGGCTGCCGTGGAAGCTACTTTTCTACCAAAACCATAGAGTTTCTTACTTTCCTTGTCGGGGGGAGCCTCCGAGGAAGATAATGGGGTTCCAGCTCTCTTGCGGGTGTTAGTTACGACTAGAGAGTCTGGCTTAAGTTGGCCTCTAATATATAGAGGGTCCGACTGGGCTGCTTTAAACAGCTTCTCTACTCTCGGGTTTACAGGTCTTGTCAGGTTTGGGTTGACAAGGGATGGTGCTATTCTGCGTTGAATAGATTTCAGGATGGGAATGGTCTGGGCTACTGTCTTCCTTTCCCCTATTAGTTCCTCCGCGAAGTCCCTCTCTTCTTGGACACCTTGTGTGTCTATGTGGAAGTGGTTAGCTGCCCGAGAGAGCAGTTCATTCAGGAGGGGCTGATTATCTATTGGGGAATCAGACACTGGGGCTTCCCTTTCGACTGGTGAGTCCATTCTGAAAATATCTGGGCTATTTTCTGGATCATCCTCGTCTTCGTCCTCCCCGTAATAATCTGACACTGCGAGATCTTCTGGTGTCTCAAAATCCTGGCCCTCTATAAGGGAAGAGTCTCCTTGGCCTGTAGGGAAAAGGCAAGAATAGGGTTGGACCTCGAAGGGGTCTGAAGCCTTTAATGGTGTCTCGACCCGGGGCCTTTTATTTGAAGGGATAGGGTCCCTTGAACCTGAGGGAGAAGATTCCTGAGGGTTTAAAGCTAGTAGTTGGTCAGGGTGTCTTTCGAAGAAATTTGCTAAGGAGGACATCCTTGACATTACTCTGTCAATGTCCTCGCATGACCAGAGTTTTGAGCTTGTGGTGACCTTGCTGGAACTCTCTATGGACTGTCCCTGAGAAGACTTGGACGGGGAAGTCAGTTCTATTGTTGTGGGGGATTGCAAGGGTTGTTTCCTTTGTTGCTTACCCCCTTCCCCGTGGGTGGAAGTGTGTTTACCATTTCCCTTATCTTTCGACGCCTGGCGTCGAGGATCGGAGGTGGAATCCCTGTGTTTCGAACTAGGCTTCGAAACTGGGCCCTCCTTACTCCCAAGTGATGTACCCTTTCCCTGGGGTGCAGGCTGGGGATGGAAGTCGTGTTCGTCTCCGGGCGAGTGATCTTCCATGATGTTAATGGGCGAGGCACTATGTGCAAGTGTGGAGGCTTGCCTGACGTCGTGCGGCGACCTCGACCGGGACCGCCCAGAGGACGTCCTTTCGGACCGCTCCTTCTGTGCCTCTTTCCGAGGTTTCGACGACGTCGAATCTCGGGTGGCTTTTTTGTGTTTAGCGTGTGTATGTGTAACGCTCTTGTCGCCGGGGGACTTCCCCATAGTCGCCGGGACGGACGACCTTCCGAGGCCGGGGACGTGCGTTAGGCTGTCTTTCGACGCCTTGGTGCCCTCGCCGTCCGAAAGTCCGGCGTCGCTGCCGTCGCTGAAGGTACCCTCCGCCTCCATAGCTGCTAGCTTGGCGTGGTGGGCCCAACGCTTGGTGGAGCGGTCCTTAAGAGTTTTGGTCTTAAACCTGCTACAGGCCCTGCAACCCGCCTCGGGGTGGTCTCTGGGCAGGCAAAGGTTGCACGTAGCGTGCTTATCTACCCAAGGGTATTTCTTATTACACTTGGGACAAAACTGAAAGGGCGTACCCTCCATACGCGCCTGTGGGCAGCGGGCAAGTGTGTGTAGGTAAGAAGGTGTCTATAACCGAGTGTGGAAGTGTACCACCCCCCACTCTCCCTACTTGTAGGGCTGAGGCCAGCGGCCCAGGCCCGAGCCGAGGCGGAAGCCTCAAGGCCCAATCCGTCGGGTTTCGACGTTGATCTCCTCCCCGGTTCGGCGTCGAGATGCTGATCGACGTAAGGGTGACAAAACGGGGCAAATTAGAATTAGTTTTAAGTGCAAATATGGCAAAGCCAGGGAACTCCGATGAAGTGCTTCCGACCAGAATGGCGGAAAAAAACAATCTGGGGATCCTAGACGCGTGAGGGATCATGGGTACAGTGGACGTCACACTAGGAATAGTATTACTGGCACGCCCTGTGTCGACGCCCTTTTTCGATTTTCGAAAAACAAACTGTAATACTCCGCAGCTTCCACTAGATGTCGGCCTATGCACAGCATGTGATCTAAGCAGATTCCACAAGCCTCAGAAATATATATATATATATGGCAGACTGGACTGTGTACTGATTGGTCTGAACGAATGCTGGTACTGTAATTGATGTAAAAGACTCACGCTGAAAACTCTTTGGAAATAAATACATGTTCTAAACTTCTCTCAGAAGCTAGTAATCTTGCATATAGCATCAACGGAGGTGTGGCAGATTCTCTAGTTGGGGGTGCAGAAACCACACCTTGTCGTGGCTGGCCCTATTAAGTGCGGCCGGCGTGAGGCTGACTCAGCATTTCTCCCTGTGATTACGGCCCGGGGTGAAGGCGTGACCCTAAGGACGGACCCCCTCCAGCTGTACCCAGCAGCCCCCAATCATTATTAGTGCATTAATTGTCAGCCTAATTACAGACTCCTAGCAACAATACTCATATATCTAGGACACCCCCAAAGCTCTGATACCTGAATTGCTGGTCCTGTGAGGGTCCGAAGCACCATCAGCACCCACAACAGTGGAAAATATGACAAAAGGGTGTGTGGGGGAAGAAGGGACCCATGAACTCATTCGCCAACACTCTGGCTCAGGCCTCTGTATCTACAAATCCCCCAACCAATGATGACCATGCCTCGACCTCCGGAGATGCCAGTGAAGATCACCTGCTGGCGGCTATGCAAAGTGGCTTCATGGCAGTGAACATGAAGATAGACAACATAACCTCCACCATAGGCTCATTAAAATCCAAGTTGGAAAAGGAAAGTGGCCACATTAATGAGGCAGAGACCAAAATTGGGGAGGCAGAAGGTAAGGCCAACAGACATGACCGTGGCATAACAAATTTAAAACTGGAAATGAACACAATTTGCAATAAATGCGATCACTTTGAGGCAAAACAATATCTGCATAATCAAAATACCTGAGGCAGCATGCAAGGGCCCCATGGAGACATTTGTCGAAGATCTGCTGAAAGCACTGTTAGACCCTGCAAAGTTCTCTTCCCACTCCTTGGTGGAGCAAGCTCATCACGCACTGGCACCTGTCCCTAGACCGGGAGCTCCCCCACGTACCATCATTGCAAGATTACTGAACTACTGGACAGGGATCTTATATTGTAGATGTCCAGGGAACGGGGCACGTTCCGGTACGAAGCTCATGATATCCACATCTACCCAGACTTCGCAGCTAATGTGCAGGCTCTACGGAAGTCATATGATCCAGTTAAGAAATTACTTCGAATCAGGCATTTCCCATATGCCCTTATGTTTCTAGACAAACTAAGGATCCAACATGGTGGCCGCGTACATTTTTTTGAGACTCCATCCGTGAACACTCATACATGGAAGCATCCATCCCTCTTCCACAGCGGGACCGTTGCTGGAACCTCAGTCCTTGACCACACAACAATGAGCTAGATGCCGGAGTCGGCAACTTAACAACATTAACATCGGCTTGAGCCCGAACATTACATATTGATGCGCAACACTCTTACATACTGGGACTAGTTGCTCTCCCAGTGACTTACTGTATGTTCGCAATGACTGTTCGCAACGCTCCCCAGGAGGTATCCACAGTTGTTTTTGGGTCACATCGTCAAGTTGGGGCCGATGATGGGGGGGGGGGGTTGGGTGATGTCCGTCAAGTTGGAGTTAATGATCGATATGGTTACCAAAAGTTTGGGGAATTGAAAAGGAATGAAGTTGTACTGTTATATTTTTAAAAAGTACAGACATGTTGCTTGACAAACATGAAAATAGAGCCCTATGCAACATACAGGTGTGAGACGCATTCATTATGTGAGCCAACCTGGAAGTTATGGGTGATAAACTTCTCTTCTTAACACGGAATGTCTGTGGACTAAATAACCCTATTGAGGCAAGGAAAGTACTTGCATATTTAAATTGACATAGTCCCAATATAGTGATGCTTCAGGAAACCCATGCCCAGGGGAAACTCAAAAAGGGATTTGCATCTGGATAGGGGGACCCAACGAGGTTATACTCACTACTCAACATAAGCTAAGGGGGTAATGACCCTGATACACTGTTCATTATGCTTTCAGGAAGTTAAAAGAAGCGTAGACCCTGAGTGGAGATATGTGATACTATGGGGGAAGATTTCCAGTGTTGATGTACAATTAGTCAATACATATGGCCCCAACCTCTATGACCCTGATTTCTATGGGTAAATATCGGAGATCCTGCTAGTGGGGGATGGCCTCCCTGATCATTTGTGGGGCGACTAGTACAAACCTGGACTGTGTTCTGGACCGAACGAGGGATATCCAATGGAAGCTGACTTATTTGGGCCCCATTGTGGGGCAAATTATGCTGCAAATGGAGTTGATAGATGTATGGAGGGATCGTAACCCTGGCATGCACAAGCACACCTATTACTTGTCGGTTCACAACGCACAGTCCAGGATTGATTACTGGTTGATTTATACGAGTTGGATGCCGCGAGTGCAAGATTTTGTGATATATCCAAGAACCATCTCAGATCATTCACCAGTGTTGCTACTAATACAATGGGAGGGTCCTGGAACTCCTCGCCCATCATGGAGAATGCCACCTTCATGCTTACTTGATGCAAATTTCCTGGAATTGCTACAGGATAGGATTGAGGAGTTTTTCCAGAGAAACGAGGGGCCGGTGCCATGTCATTCCACTGTCTGGGAGACCTTCAAGGTGTAGTTGAAGGGAGAAATTATTTTGATGACTGTCAGTGGTTTGAAAGAAATAAGAAGGGAGTTGAGGGCGATAGAAACAGATTTGAGGCAACTTGAAAATGAATATGGCACTTCACATGACAGAAAATTGTTGGGACTCATTAATGGGAATTTATCAACATTTAGAAACTTGGCTGACAGAAAGATCCACCTGATGAGTCAGCCCACCCAAGCACAGCGATATGGGGAGGCAGACAGACCGGGCTGTTTCCTAGCAGGTGTAATCCGGGGGAACAAGGGTCACAATATATTACCGGGATTAAGGAAGGGGCAATCAGGTGCCATGTTAACTACACATGAGGAGATCACCGATATCACCAGGCCTCATATGCTAATGTGGAAGAATGCACCGACACCGACTTATCCCATTATTTGGACGGAGTTTCTCTCCTGTCCATCTCTACTGAGGCACAAACAATACTTAATCAACCATTTACACTAGAAGAAACCATGGATGCCATCATGGCCCTGTCATCCAGGAAGGCCCCAGGCCCTGATGAAAGTCCGACAAATACTGGCCCCTAAGCTACTGAAAGTCTGGGAAGAGTCTTTACAGGCCAGCCAATTGCCATCTACACTTTCTGAGGCTGTGATTACAGTGCTACTAAAGCTGAATAGACCAGCGTCAGATATGGCCTTGTAGAGACCATTATCACTGATTAACACTGACACAAATATTTTTGCAAAAATGTTGTCTACCCACCCGCTGCCGTATATGTCGACATTACTGCATCCGGATCAATCTGGATTCATTCCTGAATGATCCACGGCACTTAATCTGCACAGACATGTCTGTATTATATCTCAAATAGACCCCAAAGCTAGGGCAGTGGCAGCCGCGCTTGACGCAGAGAAGGATTTCGACTCTGTTTCTTGGACATTTTTCTTTGCAGTCCTGCACTGGATGCGATTGGGAGATCATTTTATAGAGTTTGTACGACTTCTATATGCTACACCATCTGCTAAGGTCCGCACCAACGGCATACTGTCACCAAGCTTTTATATGGGATGCGGGACGAGGTAGGGCTGTCCACTGTCCCCATTGCTCTTTGCACTGACGATAGAACCCCTTGCACGAATGACACGTGATAGACATTGCCATAGGGGGATCCACATAGTGGGACCACCACAGGTTATATCCCTATATGCTGACGACACACTCTTGTACATCCGTAACCCGGAATAAAACATAGCTCCAATGATGAAGGAGGTCCGTAGATTCCCAATTCATTCTGGGTATCAAATTACCGAGGAAAAATCAAAACTATTCCCATTGACTGATGCCACTTGGGTCCCGGCAGACTTATTAAGATTTAGATGGGTCCCACATAAATTCAAGTACTTGGACATATTGGATTCACGTTCACATTGTTCCCTTCTTATTGATAATCATGAAACTTACTTAGATACACTGGCAATGAAATTACGATTATGGGAAAAATGTCCAATGTCATTATATGGCAGACTCTCATTACTCAAAATGGTGGTGGTTCCTAAACTACTATACTATTTCTGCAATATCGCAGTATGGCCAGGACAAGCATTTTTTGATAGACTTCGCACGCTGGCAACTAAATATGTATGGGCAATGGGTGTTCCAAAATTGAAGTGGGAGGGATTGTCTGAATCATTTGAACTGGGCGGCCTAGGGGCACCCCATTTCGAGCTATATTATATTGTCTCACAAGCCCAGTATGCGGGCCACTGGTACTCCACCAGCAATAACCCAATTCACCAGGCTCTGGAGTCATACAGCACTGCGCTAACAAATCTAAGGTCGATTATGTTGGCTGACTGACACGAAGATTCATGCTCATTAGATCCGGTGCGCAGGACGGTAAATGCTTGGTCAGGATTGTTTAAGAGACTAGATGTGACGGCCCCATATTTTAGATCTGCTCCCCAGTGGAATTGGCCAGGACTCCCTCTGACATACGACAAAGACATTAAGACTATGTTTGATGAGGGGGGCAATAATGACCTTACATGACCTGTTCCCTGATGGGACATTTGTTGCACTTGATGAATTTGTGGCCAAACTGTGTGACAATCTGATTAGAATGTTTCAATACTTCAGAATGAGAACGGTGGCTCGTCGCTGGTGGCCCTCGTTCTCTATGGAACCGAATATTTGTGAACCTATAGAAATTATAGCGTGCAGTGGAGACCCTAGGAGACTTGTTTCTAGACTGTATACAGTGTGCCAGGTCAACCAGATGCCTGTCAATGGGGCCAAAGGGAAATGGGAGAAAGACTTAGGCATTGTAATACAGGTCGAACAATGGCTTCGCTGGTGTCACCTGACAAATGAGGTCTCCCTTAATGTAAACTTTTGGTTAATACAGTTTAAAATACCCAATCAACTACATTACACACCCACACGCATTTCAAAATTTTCACCAAATGTCAGTAATGAGCGTATGAAATGTGGTATGGCTGCTGCAGCCTCCCTTCATATGTACTGGAACTGCCCACTGATTATTCGATTCTGGCAAGAGGTGACAGATATCCTCTTTGACATTAATAAAATATCCCCTGTGCTCTCCCCCTAAATACCTGCTGGGAGATATTGGGAAGTCTGCCGTGAAAATGCACAGGCTTTTCATCCCGAGTTGCATGATTACAAAAAAATTATTCTGAAATATTGGAAATCTAGAGCAGCCCCTATTGTAACTGAAGGGCTCAAAGAATTAACCTTTGTTAACGAGAGGGAGGAAGGATACATTGCATTGACTGTGCCCAGATGTCGACCAAAGGACATTTGGCGTCCATTTTGGAAACTTTCCACGACAAATAAACAATGAAGAAGAGTCGGCGGGGCCAACATGATAGCCCTTACGAGTATGTGACGATATACAGCAACCAACACTATGGGCCTCATTACGAGTTTTGCGGTAGCCGTGCCGGTTTTACTGGCACGTCTGCCGCCAAACTTGTGAAAATACCGGCACCCGGCAATGTGTAATTACCAGGTTATTCCGATCCAGCTGGACCCTGTAATTATCCATTGCCTGGTGCGGATAATTGACAGTCCCCTTTCCCATTTGAGCCCCATAGGACTCAATGGGAATGGGGAGCATGGTAGCACCGGCACCGTTAATACCGGTGCTGGTGCTACCATCAAGTTCTGCTTGCGTGTGCCGGTACGGCTGCCAGGACACACCTGGTGGCCGTAATGGCACCCACGAGCAGAACCCATAGTTTGCCAGTCCGGGAACTACGGTGCTGGCAAGCTTACCGGTACCATAGTTCCCGGACCGGCAAACTTGTAATGACCCCCTATGTTATTTAACAAGCTGATAAGTAGTAATACTTTAATATCTGCACTATGTCATGTTGTAATCTCTCCGTCCATATGGTTTGTCATTAAAGTAGCATGTCTGCCATTATGTTAAATAAAGTTTTTTTTTTTAAAAAGAAGTAACGATGTAACTGAAGCACCAAGAGCAACATGTACCTCAAGCTAAAGTAATCATGGATCTAAAGGAGATGAAGTAAGTTACTGACCAATAACTCTAAATATGCAGTAACTCACGGTAAAAAGAGAACCCATAGAAGCTTGCTATAGAGGAATATATAATGTGGCAAGGACGGTCATAGTAGGAAAATGGACGCTACTCAGGTTGAACATAACTAAGCTAACTCAGAGACAGGTAGAGGCTGTAGGATCAGGAGACGCAGAAAAACAGCTCTGTGTGCAGAGCCGACAATGAGTCAAGGTTGGCCACGAATTAAGGATGCTATTTGTTTTTTTCAACAAAACATTTTATTGAGCATTTTCACATTATTAACATCAACATGATTCATGAGCATATAAGTATACACATGGGCATAGGTGGGCATCCGAGATTGCGATTAATCAATAGTTCGGGGATAAGCCGAGACCTGCTGTGTTTGGTGCCGGTTCTGTTTCACAAGTTTTATAGCAGGCAATGGTCAGTTCACTACCTTCATATAGGCTCTTGAGATCTGGGGAGATTCCACCTGGCTGATAGTTCAGGCATGGACGCTTAGGGAGAGTTACTTGGCCCATCTGGTCATGGGAGGCCGGTGCGTTAGCAGTGGGAATTTCTCAGCATAGACCTGGAAGGCAGCCCATTTGCTGTGAAATTTGTTCAACTTCTCCAGACGGATGGCCGCGATCATTTCGGCCACCACTATGTCCCAGCATTACACCCACCACATGGGGAGGGCTGACCATCAGGGTGCTTCCACAGGTGAGCTATCATGATTTTAGCCGTAGTCAGTAGTTGGGTACATAAGTTTGCCATGTGTCCCTTGAGCGGAAAAGCTCCTCCCTTGGTGTCTCCCAGTAGGATTATTCCCAGATCCCATGGAATGCTTCGGCCGTGAATAGCAGGATGTGTTCTCTCGCCAGAAATATGAGACTTTCGGGCATGCCCAGAATAGGTGAAACAAGGACCCGTTAATTAGGCATCCCCTCCAGCAATGGGCCGAGATCGCCGGATTACTCTTGTTTAGTTGCTCTGGGGTTACAGAACATCTAAAACAGACTTTCATTCCCCCTTCCTTGTTAGTGACACATTTGGAGCTTTTGTGTAAGCATGCCCAGATACGAGCCCAATCTTCTAGATCTAACCCCTGTCCCAGATCCCTTTCCCAATTAAGCATGTATTTTTCTCTCCTATCTGGGTCAGATTTGTCAAGAAGGCGGTATAGAGTTGAGACCTTGCCCTGGTTTGTTGGTGTTGTAAAAGTTTGTTCTACGGCTGACAGGTCCCTCCCTCCCTTGTCCCTGATGGAGCTCTGTGACAGCCAGTGCCTTATTTGTGTGTAGTGAAATCCTTCTGCCTTCGTCACCATAAATGTTGCTTTGCATTCTTCGAATGTTAGTGGTAACCCCTTAACCGGGAAGTCTGAGACCATCATTAAGACCCCCTCCCTCCACCGGGCGAACTCTTGCGTGCGCATACCCGGAGAGAATTCAGGGTTGTTCCATATTGGAGTTAAGGGCCATAGGGAGCCTATGCAACCCCATTTACGAGCCGTTGTCTTCCAGCTTTTAATGGTGTTCTTGATGGAGGTTAATGGGCCGGAGTTCGGGAGGCTTGTTGTAATGTGAGATGCAGAAGCGCTGCCAAAGGAGAAGAGCTCCAAGTTTCCTCTAGCTGTTTCCATCGGGGCAGATTCATGGTGGCTTCCCACATGAAGGAATGTGAGAGTTGCGCCACCCTACAGTACCTGGACACGTCTGGGACCCCCAACCCACTCATGCATGTGCTTCGTATCATGATTCATTTAGCTAGGCGCGGTCCCCTTGTCCCCCCAGACAAACTTCAGGATTCTTCTTTCTTCTTTGCAGTTTCTGGAGGTCACTCTCCGGTATGTGGACAGGCAATGCTGTGCAGTGGTAGATTATCCTTGCTACAATATTCATTTTCACTGCCGTTATTCTCCCCAGCCAGGATATTCCTGCCTATGCCAGCGTTCTAGATCTTTATGCAGCTCACTGAATAGCTGTGGGAAATTAACTCAGTATGTGCATCCTATTTTATCTGGTATCTCCACCCCTAAGTAGCTGATGCAGGATTTGGCCCAGGGGATAGGGTGTTTGGCTGCTATGGCTATCCTATTCTCTCTTGTTATATGTTAATTGCCAATGCTGCCAATGCTGCAGATTTAGAGTAATTAACACCAAAGTCTGATGCGTTACCAAATGCCTCAATTTCTTTCCAAAGGGCTTCCATCGAAGAATTCACCTGGGTCAGTGTAAGCAGGACATCATCCGCGTACATCGCAGCTTTGTATGTGTGTGCCCCCACTTTTAAGCCATGTATGTTTGAATTTTCCCTGGGTTTTGTGGCGAATGGCTCCATCGATAGTGGGCGAATATCAGCAGGGATAGTGGGCAGCGTTGTAGGGTGCCTCTAGTTATATTGATTTTGGCTGATCCAGTGCCGTTTATCCTAAGGGAGGTGGTCGGTTGCAGAAAATTTGCCATGGACTTGTAATGAATGAAGTTGGGGCTGAATCCAAAGTGCGTTTGTGTTTGTCTAATATACCCCCACTCTAACAGATTGAAGCTTTATGTGCATCAAGGGAGATGACCACTAGTTCCACTACCCAGCCTGTCGGCACTTTCGATTAAGTTGATTGTACGTCTTATGTTGTCTGATGTTTTACGTCCGGGGATAAACCCTGTTTGGTCTGGGTGTATTAATTCAGGGAGGACTGTTCGTAGTCTGGTTGCCAGTATCTTAGAAAAGATCTTGGCATTGTTGTTCAGTAGAGTAATTGGCCTGTATGAGGCGCATTGCTCGGGGTCTTTGCCTTGTTTGGGGATGAGTACTGTCAGGGTTTCGTTCATGGATGGGGTGATTCCTACCGTTGTAAGGAAGGAGTTGAAAGGGGTGGAGAGTTGAGGGGCCAGAATATGTGCAAATGCCTTGTAAAGCTTCGAGCTCACCTGACAATATCCTGCATTGCTCCTCTGGACCCTCACTGCATTGTCTGGATGTTGTCGCTGGCCGCTATGGCCTGACACACAGTGGAGAGACTGCTTGTGCGGCAGAACTGCTGCCAGCCAGTCCTCTGGTCCCTACGCGTGGGGTGCAGCCCCTGGGTCCCAGATCGAGGATTGTGCGTTGTAACTACGTGTCAGCGGGCGAACCTCCGGATAAGATCTGAATGTGGGACATTCTTCAGATGAAGGAAGAAGAAAACATCTGTGAGAGCCAAACTGCTGGTCAATTAAAAGCATACAAAGTTCATATGAGATAGAGTGGGCAAGTCTCTAGAGACCAAGAGGAGCAACAGCACCCTGCATAATTAAATCAAATAGCAGTAAATAGAAGGCTGAAATTGACAAATTCGTGGTTTCTTCACACATGACTTAGAAGTCAAAAACAAAGGGTATTCGTTACACACTTAAGCTAAGATAGTGGTGTACTCACACTCCCTTGAGTCAAACTACAAATGGAAGACTTTAGCCGATAGCCTACCGATGAGAAATGATGGACTAATACTCATTGGGAACATTGGGAGTAGTCTGAAGGGATTCAAACACCTAGGTTTAATTTCATGTACGTGCTGCTAAAGAGCAAAAAGTCCAAGGTTGGGAGAGTATGCCAACCAATCAGTGGGGTCGAGAGACAACCTAACATGCAATTTAGCATAGAACAATCAACTGTTGTTTTGTCCGCTATAATCAGTACTATACGTATTTAGAGGTAGTTCAAGGCGTGCCCTAAAGACAAGTGGTAGCCAATGATGCACTAATCCGTATATATTCTATAAGTAGATATGTTCCCAATCCCTTCCCTCAATAGGTTTTGTATTTTGCTACGTAGAATGACGAGTGTGCGTGCATCAGTCCGATGTCTGTGAGATCAGCCCAACTTTATTGAATTGATAATAAAGTAGTAGTTTGGCATATTCTTTGAGTCTGTCCGATTATTTGGTCTGCAATCATTATTGTAATTCCATCTGGCACAAAATATGCCTCAAGGTACTAGAGCACATTTTGGTAGCAGTACAAATTGCTACAGTCGAGTCGACCTTGGCCAGATCCAGACCCTCGGATCCTTGACTACTCACGCCATTAGCCAGAAGACCACAGAGCTTCCTGTGGAGATCGGCGTGCAGCGTCACTTGTGAAGAAGATTTAGTCGGCAGGTCCCCCTTTGATGAAATTCCTGTCCGGTCCCCGCAGGTGCCCCTTTGATGGAAGGCAAACTGGTCTGTTGAGGGAGAGTCGATGCTGGAGGAATGGAACGGATGTAAGTAGAACAATGAAAGTGGCAAAATAGGGGAATGGATTGTGTTGTAAATAAAAATATAAAATGTAACAGGATTTTGGGGGGAAATTTTAAAGAGAAATAGATATCTTGGTTCATGTTCCAACAGGACAGAAGGGTACGCAGTAAAGTAAATCGTATTAAGGATTCTTGAGGCAAGGCCTGCAGACGAGTCCGTGTCAAACTCCAAGATGGAGTGAAACAGTGAAGAGATACATTTACTAAAATAGTGAAGTAAGGCGTATGCAGTAAAAATTAAAAAGTGCACATGTATGGGGTTATAAAACTGTTAATATAAATCTTGTGTTGTGTCTAGACTGATGAATATAAAATAATAGTAAATAATTAAAGAGATTGGTGAACAATTTGGATCAAGAGATTGACGTCAATTAGGAAGAGAAAAATCAAAGGAAAGTAATATGCAAATAAAGAAGAGACTCTTGAAATACCAATAATAAAAGTATGAATAATAATAATTGATAGAAAGTGTAAACGAAGGAAGAAACAGAATATCATTCCAAAGATTTTTTAAATAAAAAAAGTGAGCAGTTAAAATATATCCTGATTGGGAATATAACCAGTAATTGATCAGCATTTTATATTTGATCAAATAAAAAATCAAATAAAACAACGGGTAAGTATTGACGATCAAAATTGATCTGTCATCATGGGGGATACACCTCTTATACATTTGTGTAGGAAATTGCTGAGATATACAGCGAAACTAAGGAAATACAATTCAGAATGGGTTCGAGGCACAACCAATAAGACACTCATGCCATGGCCTCTAGAGACGTATTGCAGCATATGATGACATATTTGCATGCCACATATAAGTGAAAAAAGCTGCAGAAAAGGCTGGCCATTTTAGAACTTTGGAAAATGTTCCAGAGTGAGAAAGAAGATCAAGCTTATAGGGATTGGATGCTCAATCAGCATAAAGGGGAGGATAAAATGCTACCCTTTCCCCCCTTGAAGAGAAGAGTGCAGACACAGAGGGGAAGGGATTTTACCCTTTAAAGGAAATAAAAGCAGCAGCGTGGTATGTACCCCCCACTTATAGCAGCGAGGATAATACAGAAGAGAGCAAGAGTAGAGAACGCAAAGATATATCAGCATGCAATGAAAGAAAACAGCGTGATGAGAGAAAGGATAAACAATACAGACGAATGGAGATAGAGAAAGAAGCAGGGAAGCAGAAATAAATAAAGGGAATAACAATAGTACAGAATGAATGGATGGAGGACAAATATTGCTTAAACTAGACGATAAGGGCATTGATGGGGTTCGAGCAAGAGAGGAGAGAGAAGAGTGAGAAGAAAGAGAAGGAAAAGAAAGAGCATACAAGTAAGAGAAGGATAAAGAACACAAGTGAAAGGAAGAACAAAGACGATATGAGACAAGGAAAGAAAAGGAGAGATTAGAAGAGAAGAAATGAGAACGGATAGAAGACCAAAGAAGGAAAGTACATAGGTTGCAGAGGAAGATGAATTAAGGGAGATGAGGAGAAGAGAAGAAGAAATGAACAAGAGTAGGGGATTAAAAGATGATGAAATAGAATATTTATGCCATAGGAGCATAGTGCTGATTAACGCACGAGAGCGCCTGGAGGAAGAGAAAGGGTCACAATAGCCCTGTAGGGAGCTGCAAGGAATTGCTGAGATCAGCATGGGCCGGTGGAAAAGATACAGAAGACATAGAGTAGAGACTTGGGAAGCTATAGAGGCAATTGAGGGACAGAGGTAGGTATGAAACCCAAGAGATTGTAGAAGGATCCTTATTAAAGGGAACTGAAGGTAGATCAGGTGACGTCATAACAGACGAGTGCGGAACATTTGGCCACATTACAAGGTTGGCGGTAACCTCGTAACACTGAATCCGGTGCCTGACTTCCCGGTGCCGCCGGGACATTAACAGTCCCGGCAACGCGGGAAGTCAGGCACCGGATTTTATAACTCCCCATTCCCATAGAGACCCATAGGCCTCTATGGGAGCGGGGAAATAGAAGCTCTGGCAAATGGTGGCGGTGCTTCCATGAAAAGTCTGCCTACCGGGGCCGCTGCGCCCGGCAGGTCAGACCTGCTGTGCGCGATGGCCCCAGCAGGCAAACTCATAGTGTGGTGGGCTGGAAAGAAGGGTGCCGGTAAGCTTACCGGCACCCTTGTTTCTGTACCGCCACACTCGTAATGAGGCCCATCGTCTTTAAACAGATTCAGAGCTTGAAGACACAGAAGGAGGCAATAGTCACACGAGCTGGGGCATAATGATGTCAGACGAAGAGTGGGAGGAGAATGAGAGGGTGCAAAGAGAGGGCGCATTGTAGTTTTCAAAAACATTGAGTGCAGAAAAAGGGGTATAATGATCAGACTTAGAGGACCCTAAAGAAAGGACACCAGAACCAACACCTTATGCTGAGCGACCACCAGCATGATCGCGTAGTACAGGGAATATATCCCCGTCGTATGTAAACAGATTAAGACCAATACCAGGAAGGAAACAAATGGGTGAGGCTAGCTCTGCTTTGAAGACAAGGAGTGCAGGTAAATAGGATTATGAAGCAAGATTTTCACAATTCCCATTATTGGAGAAGGGGGAGGACGAACACAATACATACCATGGCAACTGATGGATAAAGACAATTTAAGGTGTAACTTGCCGAGTTTAGCTTCGGGAGCAGGAAAATGGATTTATGAGTCAGAGAGGATGGCATCAGAAATTATGTTAGCTATAGGTGACATAAAAGGGCTCTAGCTGCTATTTTGGGGGAGAGAGCTGGAGACATTTGGAAGCAAGCAGGATTTGCAGATGTGACTGCGCAAAACACGACACACGATGGTGCGCCATTTAATAATTGCAGAGCAGATGTATAGCGGGTGCTCAGATTGCAATATCCCGATAAATCAGATATGGGTGCGATTATGACTAGGAATATGGGTGAGGATAAAAGGACCTGTTTCCTTTATTCAAGAAATTTAGGACAAATGGCGGCAGGAGACTTGTGAACTGTGGGATAAAATGGTAGCATTATTTTACCACATTTTGTGTCAGGGGTGCTAGAGCCAATGAAACAGCAGTTGAAAAACAGGTGGGAATGGAAGCGAAGCCATGGCCAGAAATATAATTGACAATCGTGCATCACTGCCGATTAATGCAGGAGAAAAATAAGAAGAAAGCTGAGAACAGGAAGCAGGGTGAAGCAAAACTAGTTCAGAAAAAGTTGTCCAAAATAGCTATTGAGGGAGCGGTTTTGATAAGTAATGAAGGAGGGGTGACACAGGAGATGCGGTCAGGGCAGCAAAATAACACAGGATATCTCGCTGGCTTGAGCGAGTACAATGTTTGGCCAAATGGAAGAGGGAATGGGCCTAGAGGAGTAGGGCAAGAAGGACAGCCACAACAATGTTGGAATTGTGGAAGAATGGGACACATAACCAGGACATGCAGAAGCAGAGGAGGCATGCAACAGAATTGACAAGCTCCAAGAGGGAGGGTGGGTTATACTCCACAATATAATGCTGAACCAAGATCACACATATGCTCAGATATTTGCACCACAATCCCAACAAATACAGCCAGTACTACTGCAAATGCAATTGCAGCATGGACAGACAGAGCAGGCACCCATGCAAACACAAAGGCAAAACCACAGCAAGCACAGATACAGTAGGCTATGGTACCACAATGGAACATGACCCCATAAGTCCAACAGGCATCCACACCCAAATTGGGGAGTGTGACTGTGATAGGAGGAAATCCTTTCACAGTTACGGGGATGAATGTATATACACAATAGGATAGTCCACAAAGTGACCTGATGCTTTCAGTACTATCAGTGACACCAGATCCCCAAGAGGAACCAAGGGTTAAGGTGACAATAGGAGGCAAGACATTTTCATTTCTAATAGACACTGGAGACACTCATTCCTGTATCCATGAGGGAAAATACCCAATGTCAGGTACTGCTATAAATGCTCAAGGATTCTCTGGGGCTATGGGTTTAGTTCCTTTTACAGACAAATTACCAATGTATATAGGAGAACATGATATGTCAATGCCATTATTATATGCTAGGCAGACACCAGTCAATATATTGGGACGTGACTTAATGACGAAACTTAAGCTGATGATATCTTTCACTGACAAAGGAATACTGTGCTCTACTCCAGGGATACACTATATGAATGTTGTAGAATTTATATTAGCCTTGACAGACCTGAAATCATTATGATGAGTGCCTTTAGATCCAGAAGTATTTTTGAATGGCACGACTATCTTATTATCATGGTTACCCAGGTTGGTAGGTAAAATATTGAGAATACCTTATGAATTTTTGTTCAGACCAGAAATCCCAATGGTCAATGAGGAAGGGCAGATAATTCCCTTAAAATTAAAAGCAGCAGTGGTCAGAGAAGAAAGGTAATGCTTCATGGGACAGATGATGAAGGAAGGGGATGGCGGACAGTGATAGCCCTTAGTGAAGGATACAGGTTGACAGATTTGACAGGTGAAGAACTGTTTAAAGAGGACTATTTTGATGATGAAATTGTGTTTGTATAAGTATCACTTATTGGATTAAAGTAAAGAATATAGAAATACTGCAGAGCATGGCATTGGTAAAACAAAGATCGCCATTCTTTCAGGAAGACTTACAGAAAGTGCCATAGATCTTACGGACTACGACCCCATAAAATGTGAGTTTATTAAATGAGATAGATGCAGTTAAAATCAAATTAAAACCAGGAGCTAGTTTACCACAAGCAAAACAATACCCCATCTCCAGAGAGGCAGGTGAAGGTATATATGAGACCATCTCTGCTTTAATGAAGCAAGGCATATTGGTGCCATCAGACTCATCATGTAACACGGCCATGTACCCTGTGAGAAAATCAAAGGGGGGGGCGTGTAGATTTATTCAGGAACTTTGCCCTACAAACAATATAGTCAAAGCTGAGTTTCCCTTAGTTCCAAATCCTGCAGAGATACTGTGTAACATTACATCCACGGCCAAATATTTTACAGTTGTTGATTTAAAGAATGCATTCTTTTTGATTTCCTTCATGAAGACTCACAAGATTTGACTTACTTTGCATATAGAAATAACCACCTGAAACATACTGGTTTGCCCCAGGGGTACTGTGAGTCCCCTTCAACCTTTAACCGAGTACTCCAGATGGACTTGGGTAATGTCAAACTCGAAAGTGCAATAATTCAGTATGTGGATGACATTTTGGTGTGTAGTCAGACAGAGGAAAGATGCAGAGAAGACTGTTAAACTCATGACCATACTTTCAGAGAAAGGATATAAGGTAGACAAGGAGAAATTACAATATTGTCAAGAAGAAGTCTTGTGCATTGGACAGTTGATCTCTCACGAAGGGAGAAAAGTGACCTGGAAGAGCAGAAGCAATCATGAAAACAGTGAGAGAAATGCAACAGTTTCTAGGCTTATGCAATAATAGCAGGGCCTTGGTTTATGATTGCAGTACATACATTCGATCACTTTTAAAAGGACTCAAAGAAGCACAAGTAGATAAGAGCATAATAACATGGACATATAAGATAACTGAATGGTTTGAATAATTAAAAAAGGAAATCAGTACAACCCCTGTGTTGGGGATCCCAGATTACAATGCAGAATTGTATTTATTCTGAAATTCAAACGGTGAAGCCATGACAGCAGTTCTTACACAGAAGATGACATTAGGACACAGACATTAACCATTGGCATATTACAGTGGGATTTTAGATCCAGTAATGAAGGGACACTATCCCTGTAAGCAATCTTTACCTGCTGCTGCATTCGCAATTGAAAAAGCTTCAAGTATAACAATTGGGTGCCTTATAACGTTATCTGTAGAAGATACAATATTTGCAATTTTAGAGAAGCCTAAAATTACATTGACCACACAAAGAGCATCAGGGTACGAGGTGATCAATTCCAACCCCACGATTAAAATTGTTACATGTAAAACAGTAAATCCAGTAATGTTTATAGCAGAACCAGTAGGAGAAGATGACTATGTACAAGATTGCACAACGTATACTGACTGTTATAATGATATTCCCCAAGCTAGAGAAAACGCTGTTGGGAGTGGGGGAAGTTTTTCTATAGATGGTTCTTCAAAAAGTGAACAGACTACGGGGGAAAGGCATACTAGCACAGCGGTAGTGAAACTGAATAGAAAAGGTGAATTTGAGGTAGTAACAAGCATGACAGTGTCTTCAAATTATTCAGCACAGGCTGCAGAACGAGTGGCGCTCATCGAAGCTTCAAGGACGAGGAAGTGATGATGTACGCAGACTCCGCTTATCTGATGTCTACTGTGCATGCAGGTTTGTCACACTGGAAAAGGAGGGGCTTCGTCTGCAAGGACGGCACTCCAATGCAACATGCAGCACTATTGGATAGGCTTATAGATGCATTGAGTCATCCATCGACCCTAACAGTCGTAAAATGCTTAGCACATTCTAAACTAGCAGACTTAATATCCAATAGAAACAAAGCTGCAGATTTAGATGCCAAAAAAGCAGCCTGTTATCCACCAACATCTAATTTAGAGAGAGGAGACGTTAAACAAACGGTAGGCCAATGCATGTTTGTAAAGGAAGGCTTCAACATGCTGTCTATTGTCCAGTTAATTGAAATACAAGGTCAGTTCCACAAGAAGAACAGGATTTATGGAGAAAGCAGGGGTGTTCTTTATCCCCCACTAAGGCCATTTGGATGCCGGATAGCACTGGCAAGCCAGTAATGCCTCTAGCATTATCGAGTAGCGCTGGAGCAGCTTCACTACCCAGCACACACGACTTGAGAGAGTCTAGCTGCAACAATTGCACAAGAGTGGTTCTCACCCAATCTACCGCAACATGTGACAGAGTTAATTGTGAATTGCATAGTGTGCCAGAAATGTACTGAAGGGCACACTTTACGAACAGTGGGAGGAGTAATCCCTAAACCCAATGGCCCATTTCAGCATTTACATATAGATTATGTAAATATCCTACAGATATGCAATGGCTACAGATATATGATAGTCGTGGTATGTCCTTTTTCTAGATGGCTAGAGGCAGGTCCATGCACAAACCCTGATGCCACATGTGCTGCTAGGTTTCTTGTGTGTGAGGTGTTCCCCAGTTGGGGGTGCGCAAGGTTTTGCGGTCTGACAATGGACTGCATTTTGTAAATGAACTTTTTGAAGAGATAGTTCCCCTATTAGTTATAAAACACAAGTGTTCCTCTGCTTATCACCCACAGGCGAATGGCGTCTGCGAGGGATTAAACTGATTGTTAAAAGAATGTAGAGCTAAAGTTAAAAATCACATTGAAAAAAGGATGGCTACATGACCTGCCCCTTGCCTTGTATGCCCAGAGAAATCTACCTGGTTCAGATCACTATCTAACTTATCTTGAGTTGGTGACTGGACGATACATAAGAACCCCACTTGCTCCTCCAACTAGGGTAAGAACTGATGCCCACAGTGTAGCAAAGGCATTAGGCGACAAGATGCATGATTATCTAACAACAATGATTGCAAGTGTTTCTTTCATGTCTCAACAGATCAAGAACAGAAGGGATGGGTCAAAAGGAAGTGGCAAAGAGATCTCCAAAATTGTATCCAGGCGACAAGGTGCTAGTGCGCAAATTTATACGCACCTTGAGTACACCCCGCTTGGATGGGCCTCATGAGGTAGAAGAAGCTAGCCCCACTGCTGTCAAATTGAAGGGGCGAAGAGCATTGCTATATCTACACAATGTCAGACCTTATAAAGGCGAAACATTGACCACTCCCGAAGATATCCACAGTGAAGCAAGAGAAGAAGCTTCATGCAAACCCGCCAGATGGGTAGAAACAAGAGTAAAGAAAATGAAGTGCACACAAGCAGTATAGATTAAGGACCAACGTTGCTTAAAAATCACTAAAGACCAGCGGTTCTCAAATTTGACAAGAAGAAAATAGACTTACAGACAGGCTGTTTTCCAATATAACTGGGAGGTTATTTCGAGTTAAAGGGGATGTTGAGGAGGACCACGAAGATATAAATACATATCTTGATAATTTGTCTCATTTAAAAAGTAACCTTTGGTATCGGCATATGAAGGAAGTGGGAGAGACAACATCAGATGAAAGCTGCTATGTCTGTTCCTTAATACGGTATGCCATGAATGCAGCAAGGACATTTATTGCAAGAGAAATACCTGTACAAGATGCAAGATGTCTCAATCATTTAGCAGCGTGCACAACAAGAGGACAATTTGAAGGAAAATGGGCACCCCTAAAATGGAGGTTGAGAAAGACATTCCCATATGAAGATGAATACATAGAAATGCAGCAAATGAAAAAGGACCCAGGTTGGATGAGTAGGATGCTCATGTATTCCCTTAGTGGTATGACTGGAGACAAGATAAGGATTGTCGAGCAGTAGAGACTAGGATGTGCAGATACATGGGAGACACCAGGATTGCAGGGATGCTGGGGAACTATTATGGACAAGTAGCAAACAGCACAGGATGGGAAGATGAAATGCTGGCCTGTAGTGCACTCTTATTGATGACAGCACCAGTACAGGTAGTACAAGAGGTGAATGACGAATGTCTGAAATCATGGGCCAAGTATGCAAAACTACTAACATGGGTCAAGGATGAGACAGGACCTGTGTCCATACTACCAATGAAGAATGCCACTTTGTGCCTCAGAAACAAGTTTGATTAAAATGGATGAAAACAAGGAATGCGTACAGATAATTGATGTCCCAGGAATGAATATAGGAACTGCTGTACTGATGGACCGATATGTGGAGCTTACGTATGCATGTTCCTGCATTGGTGATTCCCCGAAGTGATCTCCATATTGATGAATTTCCAAAAATGGATGAGCACATGAGGTAGAAGAGGTCGCTCAACCTCTATCGCAAGAAGAGAAGTTGTTATTTCTCCGCAAAATCAATAGAGACCTATGACAATATTCCAGATGAGCATAAAGTGTTCAGTAAAACGCAATGATAATGACATCTATATTCCTGCCAGGACTCCAGACTGCAGTGAACGGCAAGTGGCTACAGATCACCATATGATGAATGCAACAATACAAGGATTCATTGCAATCAGATAAGAATTAAGGGCCATCAGGCTGATGACTCTCCAGAACAGGTATGTCCTGGACTTAATTACAGCAATGGAATGAGGTGTGTAAGATCAGGCTTTCTTGCCGTACATTCATACCATCCCATGATGAAGAGATTGGAACCCTGATAGAAGCAATAACTATGCTGACAATTATTTTGCATACACCATCCCATTATGAAGAGAATGGAACCCTGACAGAAGCAATAACTATGCTGATGATTTTGCTTACAAAGATGGAAGATGAAGCTGATGAAACAGCAGGAGATGACTGTTTTAGTCTCTGTTTTCATGGATTCCAACCTGGCTGGCGAATGCCTTCAAATTGCTTGGACCAATGCTGGTATTAATATTTCTAGGATTCTGTCTTATAAGGATAATTTTGGGGCCAGTGCCAGAAGACAGCCATGCTATTGGGATGAAGATAATGATTGACATTGACGCTGGAACCGGTGAGCAGATGCAAAATGAGGCCAGTACCCGTGAGAATATAAAGAAAAGTATCCTTGCACTTCCATGGAAGTTGCATTATCCCACGGATTGGAAAAGATATGTAGGACGTCTCTTCACATGTGACTCACAAGTCAAAAGCAAAGGCTATTCATTAGAGCCTTAAGCTAAGATAGTGGTGTGCTCACACTCACTTGAATGTTCCAGGACAGTGAGCAGGCAACAAGGTCAAACTACAAACGGAAGCCTTTGTCGGATAGCCTACTGATGAGAAATAATGGACTAATTGGGTAAATGGGAAGTAGTCTGATGGGATTCAAACACCTAGGTTTCGTTTCACGTACGTGCTGCTAAAGAGCCAAAAGTCCAAGGTTGGGATAGTATGCCACCCAATCAGTGGGGTTGAGGGACAACCCAACGTGTAATGTAGAATAGACCAATCCACTGTTGTTTTGTCTGCTATAATCAGTACTATACATATTTAGAGGTAGTTCAAGCTGTGCCCTACAGACAAGGGGTAGCCAAGGATGCACTAATCCTTACATGTTCTATAAGTAGATATGTTCCCATTAACCAATACCTTCCCTCGATAGGTTTTGTATTTTGCCATGTAGAATGAACGTCATAGATGATGCATATTGGGGTATAAGACCTTCATGTAATCAAGGTTCTATGCGAGCATACATGCATCAGTCCGATGTCTGTGAGATCACCCTACTTTATTAAATTGAAAATATAGTAGTACTTTGCTATATTCTTTGAGTCTGTCCGATTATTTGGTTTGAGATCATTATTGTAATTCCATCTAGCACAAAAGACGCTTCAAGGTGCTAGAGGGCAGAGTGATCAACACACTCAGAGTTTCACTGCAGGATGATACCCGTCGCTCTAGTGTGGCCACAGCAAATCTGTTATCCGGACCGGCTATGCCTCTCAGCGGTTCCGTCCATCAGGCTGTCACTACTTCCGGACCTTCTCTCCAGAAAAGGAGGAGTGATTCTGCACCACGACCCAGTGTCGCTGAACCTCAGGGCCTGGCTCCTGCAACCCTAGAATTTGGACATTAGTCTTTACCTGCGTAGTGCAAGTACATCCTTGTCAAGGCCATGGCCTGGGCCTCTTCAACGTCGACGTGCTACAGCCATAAGTGGAAGCATTTTTCTGTGTGGTGCCAGGCTCAGAAGTTTACTCCACTCCGTGTCAAAGCGCTGCAGCTCCTACCATACCTTCTTTCCTTGGCCAAGGCTGAACCGGCTCATGCCTCTATCAAGGTGCACCTAGTCGACATATCCTAGGGTGACATGTTATACCAGGGCACTGGGTAGGCCTTTTCTGTGGTCGCACAGCCTCGTTAAGGAGTTCCTCAAAGGACTCTTAAGGACTTTTCTGTCAGTGAAGGCTCCTGCACCAGCTCAATGTGGATTTGACAAAGCTCATGGGGGGGGGATTCTTTGAGCCGAGTGTTAGGGAGCTTTATAATTTTTATGTTTTATCCCCTCTCCTAGTGAGACCCCCAGCACTTTTTGCTGGACTCCTGGACCTTTTTCTTTCAATCCTGAATGAGTGGAGCCTTTTTCCACTCATTCATTCTTGTGGGCTCTGTCTTTTGGGACTCTATTCTTTGTAATCTACCTGTACTATGGAGTCTGTCTGTTCCACAGCTCTTAAAGGCATCTGTGTTTTACTACTGTAGCACACAGCTCCTTAAGGGCTGTGTTGCTGGGGACCCAGAGGTCCTCCTTTAAGATTATTTTTCTATATCCCCAAGTAACTACAGTTCTTAAGGATAGAGAGGTACTTAGTATCTCTCCCAAAACTATATAGTCTGAGAGATTGGCACACACCACCTTCAGTGGAGTGCCAAAGGGATACTTAGTATCCCCCTTCTCTCTGCTCCTGTCAGTCCCTCCAGGATATTGAGGCATGAAATGGCAAATATTGCGGCACAAACCTTTATTTATTGCAGCATTTTTGCAGGACTTTTTCAATTAACTGGAGGGTGTAAGCATGCCACGTTGCAGGAAAGAGTCACAGTTCAAGGCTACAAGAGAGCCATGGTGTCATTATAATGTATCTTTTTTATTGATTTAAAGGAAGAGTCCCAGATGTCTCTGGCTTGGCTAAACAGTTTTTGTTTTGGCTACATTTTTGGTTTAATGTGCATGCCTATTTAATAGTGTTAACCAAGGATCTAAGTAAACAAAAGCAATACTTCGACTCATCAGCAAACGAGAGCACCAATCAACCAACCAGCAAAGGCAATAAAGCCTACCCAGAAATGAAAAAAACAATCAGACAAGAAGTCCCAATTCTATCGACCTCGACAGAAACCAACGTGAACAAGCCGATTACATCTGGCCTCTGAGCATGGCTCCCCAAAGCCCTAACAGCCAAGAGGAACAAATAGCAACCCAAGTGCCAAGAGAACTCCTTGTCGGAGCCATGTACAACCGACACCGTCACGCAAGACCTAAGACTCTGCTCCTGGAACACAAGGGGTTTTCTGCACCTGACCACCACCGGCAATGTAAAACTTGGCCACTACGACATCTTGTGCTTACAAGAAACGTGGCCTATGAAAGAACCTACCCTCGATGGATACGAAATTATCTTGGCCCCGGCGGAAAAGAGCTTGATGTGACGACCCTCATCTGGCCTCCTTATGGCTAGTCGTATTGGCCACAGGCTTAAGATGGACAAAGTCCTGACGGCAAATCAAAACCTGCTGGTAGCCCTCTTAATATGGACCCACAAAAGTGAACTAGACAAGACCGTGCAATCAACACCGATAGCCATCTTGAACACATACTGGAACCCGGCCGAAATCGATGCTTCAACTTTTCTGATGGAAATAGAGACTGCAATTGACGAGATCCTACCGGTTCACCAAGTGTCACACATCTTAATATGTGGAGACCTAAATGCCACCTGTATACTACACCAACCTAAAACAAAGCACACTCCATCGGACTATAGAGGCTCTCTCTGGCTGAAGCTAATGAACTCCAGAAAACTACAAAGTCTAGACACAGTCTTCCCTAGTCATGACCGCCTTCCAACCTGGACAAATGGGAATACACAATCCACAATCGATCACATCTTTGTCTCGAGACCGTTCTTAGAATTGATCACGTCTTTTGATGTGGTCCTAACTAAGGCTAGTTACCACAACCTCCTAACAACCATTTGGAAAAGTACTAATGATCCAGTGGAAAAACTGGCCCACCAGCTCAAATTAAACCCCCAAGGGAACAGACTCCGGGTCTCGGCTAAAGACATCAGAGAGCTGAGCAGCAAGTATGGTGAAACCAAAACTAGTAAAATGTATAATTCAACTGACTATGGTCCTCTTTTAACAGCATTCAAAAAACCTAGCTCAAACAAGCGAGCATCTACTAGCCAAAAGAAACATACTTACGATATTCTGTTAGTTCAAAAGCGACAAGGATATCGAAAAGCAATAAGGAACGCAGCCAAGCTAGACACAGAGCAAGCAAAAACTGAGACAAGAGGCGAAAAAAACCTACCGGGCCTGGCTGAGATCACATCGAGCGAAGCTCTACCTACAAGTCTCAGAAGCAGTACTTAAATCCATCTGTACAAAACACTTGAGAGAATTTTGGTCACTGTTAAACTCCACTACATCAAACAAGAGTGAAGCTATTCGAAATGGCATTGGTGAAACAACCTGGACAAACTACTTCAAGGCACTTTTCAAACTTCCATCGGGTCAGTCATCTCCTAAACCTGTAAAAAAACAAACACCTTGGGTAAGACTAGACGATCAAGAGGAAATCTGCAATTTAATAAAAAGATTTAAAAATTCAAGAGCTCCAGGCCCTGAGGGCATCACCAACATAGACCTAAAAGCCCACCCTGAAGTCTGGACAAAATTCATCAGCCAAGTCTTCGCCAGATGCTCAGAGACCAAATCGATACCAGCCTCATGGACTTCAGCCACCATAGTTCCTATATACAGGTGACAGCAGCAATCCCTCCAATCACCGCCCAATCGCGCTGCTAGACCCAATCAGAAAGGTCTTTGGCTCTCTCCTCTTCAGAAGGTTCCAAGCTTGGGCTAAAGAGGCGCCGTGCAACGACCATTTCCAGTCAGGGTTTAAGAAAAATATGGGAACTGCAGCCAACATCCTGCTAATAAGTGCCCTGAAAAGCAAAGTGTTAGAAGGGGGACCCAGGCTGTACATGGCTTTCATAGACTTCACCCAAGCCTTTGACAGGGTCGGCAGGACCCGCCTGTGGGACAAACTAGAAGGTTGGGCCTGTCCGAATGAAATCTTAGATCCCATCAGAGCCCTCCACAAAAACACTACTGTTAGAGTTCGGCTGAATTGTCAAGGGTCCCTATTGGCAACCATCCCGATTCAAAGGGGAGTCAAACAGGGCTGGCCGTTGGCCCCTTCTCTCTTTTTGGCCTACCTCAGAGATTACCAAAATCAGAAGATGCTGTCAGATCATTCCTACCTAAGTTAGGGCAACAAAAAATCAGCTGATTACTCTACGCTGACGACCGAATTTTAATCGACCAGACGCCCATCGGGCTACACCGCCAACATGATAACCTACTGTTATATACAACTATTAACAACCTGGAAGTCAACAAAGGAAAAAAAAAAATAATTATTTTGGAAAAAACAGCCAGGAAATCAGACAAGACAAAATGGCACTTTCAATCGTCTGAGATCGACAAAGTAAAGAGCTTTAAGTACTTAGGCATAACATTGGACCGTTCAAAAAGAGAATCAGCAATGCAAGAAGCCCTACGAGCAAAAATCAGAAAACTGGCAACCCAAGGAAAGGCAATTGACCAGAAATTCGGCCGTTTCTCATCAATACCAGTTATTGATTTTTACAAGATGAAAGTAGTGCCTTCAATAATCTATGGAGCAGAGGCAATGCTATTGATTCCAAGTGAAACATGGCCTAAACTCGAAGCTTACTACTGGAGGACAGTTCTCGGCCTACCAACCTCTAAACCAGTAGCATCAATACGAAGAGAACTGAGCCTCTTGTCCCTACAAGGGTCACTGAATTGTAACTCTTTGATGTTATTTAGGAAATGCCTGATTCCAACGAGCATGCTGCCATACAGACTAATAAATTCAGAGATGGAGAATCTAACCAACAAGACGCTACAAACCTGGAGGACAGGAAACACAACCCTTCTAAGCTCGATCGAGAGCAGCGAGGAGGAACTGGTGATCAATCCGGCAAAAGACCTAAAAACAATCAAAGAACTAGACTGGATCCAGACTTTGGCAAAAGCCTCAGAAAATAAATTAACATCCCACCTGCCCCCCACGTAAGGAAATTGAACGAACTACAGTGCTTTATTAGACAATTCCCTAGTAGACAAGCCAGAAACTGCCTCCTAAGAGCTAGACTCAGTCTACTACCCACCAATGAAATTAAAGCAATTAGAGGACTCTCTAGTACCAACTACTGCAGTCTTTGCCAAAAAATCAAACGAAAAAGAGACCGTTCGCCATCTCCTCTTGAACTGCACAGAAACGGTAAAAATCAGGTCGACATATATGAAACATTTTTCATATGACCCTTCTAGGATGATAAGTGGAGACAAACCTACCTGGTTAACGGCAACGTTTAAAATCCTTCAACACCTAATGGCTACGCTGGAAAACCTACCTTGATTCCGGAAAATTCCTTGAACATTTACAGGGTAATTCATGGAATAAATGTGCGCCGAAAAGGGGAGCGCAAGCGTGAAAATCGCAGCACATGCATGCTAAAGCCGCAAACGCAGCTGTTCGTCGATTCATGGAATGAGCTGCGCGTATAAACCCCGAGATGTCCATGGGTGGTGCACGCGGGTGCACACGTCACTAAATGCTGTGCGGAACGCACACATGGAAAGGGCACAACGTGTAGCGCACACAAGAAAAGTGGGCGGAACACGGGGCATAACATGCGGAATGGGGAACAATGCGTGAAAATGTGGGCGTTATGGGGAAGTACGGGAGATAAATGCTTGCAACGTCCACACGCGCGCTAACAACACGTATTCATGGAATCGAATTGGGGAAACCCGTGCGCCAAAAAAGACACGCACAAGCCTAAACACGTCCACCACACGAAGGCAGGCGGTAGCGTCCCTGCGCATTACAAAAGTGTGCGCAAACAACAAACACGTATATACAGCTAAGATGAATGTCCCATTCTGTATCCCCCTAGGAGAAAAGACATGTCACGTAATGCACAGGCATCCCATAAAAGCAAGAAAAAGAGATAAGCGAACATTGTAGCCCACGTGCATGTAAAAAAACACACGCAGTACGCTGTGGCAACCAAAAACCCAAAAAATAAGTACGTGATCAACACGCAGGCTAGTATGGGCGGAAAAAAAGGGGTACACAACAAACAGGGACACACGCAGTGGGAAAAATAGCGTGTGCGACTCAGCATCTGCCTTGTGTGTAGTAGAAGAACGTATAGCCAATACCCACCCGCTGTGAAGTAATCGCGTGTAAACCCCAACGCCTGGAAAACACACGCACCGCTTTCCACGAAAAGCACGTACAGAGCAATGGAAACCCACGTGGGCCCTTCAACCGTGCCAGGGGAAAGCCCGCGCGTGTCACGTCACAGACGTGCTTACGTGCTAAGGGCCTTTCCTCGAATTACACGGCGACGTGCAGTTTTTTCACGTGTCAAATCACTCCATATCAAGCTGGCCACGCGACAACACACGGAAGACCACGTTCCTGCCCAGAAAGCCGAATTACTGCCCCCCAGAGCCCCGAGCAGCCTCCCACGAGCCAACTACTACTGCTGCCTGCCTGCTGCCACCGTGCTCTGCCATTTGGTGCCTGCACATCCGCCATCTGCAGGGGTCCAGTTGCTGTGATCACCCCTGCTGGACAGAGCACTCCCGAATGAAGTTCCATCACTCCACAGCCCAGCCCCAGGACCTAGTTGCCCACTCACACCTACTCGGGGGTTGCCATGTCAGGGCAAACAGCATCAGAGACCACTGGCGACCCCCACCCAGAGAGGCAGAGGGCCACCAGCTTCAGTGATAAGGAAGTTGGTATCCTGGTGGAGCAAGTTCTGGGGCATTATGATGCCCTCTTCACACCATCGCGTGCCGACAATGAAGGACGGAAGAGGATCTGGGAGGACATAGTGGGTGCCATCAATGCAGAGGGGGTGGCACCCCGCGACATCAAACACGTCCGGAAACGCTGGGAGGACTACAAATCCAGGACCCTCAAGAAGGCTAGGTGTCTCTGGAGGCAGCGAATGCAGTGGGGCACCGAGCCCACCTTACCACCCAGCAGATGAGGGTCCTGGAGCGCATTCGCCCAGTGCTTCACCACCAAATCCTCAGGATGCAGGCCCGTCTGGAGTCAAGTGGTAAGTGCCTATGCATTCACGTTTTAAACAGTGCATGTTGAAGCATGGTGGTAGTTAGCTACTCGGCTGCATGTGTGACATGGGTCATGTATGGATGTGTGTGTGCAGGGAAATGATGGTGCTGCATGTGAGTCTAGTCAGGCGTGATCCACATGGATGGTGTATGTGTTACAATGCATCATGCTGAGCAGCATGCAGAATGCACACATGTATGCATGCCTATGCCTGTATTTTGACATGTTTGGGGTGTGAGAGATGTGTGCTGCTGTCATGGACATTCATGATGTACATGTCCGTGTGTCAGAGTAGTGTGTCCGCCATGGATGCATGACACATGTCCGTGACGATATGTTGAATCACTGATACAGCCTTCTCATCCTTGTATCCACTGTGTCTGTGGGCATACAGGGCCAGATGCATGACCCTCCAGTGGTACGTGTGCATGTGATCAGCATGTCCCATGATGCATGTGAGTTTGAGGCCACCATTGGATGTTTCTACGGTGCGGTGGACATGGATGCAATTTTTTGTTGCATGTGCCATGCCGGTTCCTGCATGTGTGTTGCCTGCACTGACCCATGTGTTGTTGGTAGACATGATGGAAATGACGTTTAACAATGCCACTCATGTGCTATTGCTTTCTGTCTATGGGGACTATTGTACAGTACCCTGATGCTTGTGTTCAATGTCTCCCTTTACACAGCGGCAAGTGAAGAAGAGGGCTGGGACGGCGCTGTGGTGGAAAGCGGCAAAGATGCCTCCACCGGCCGGCGACGCAAGGCCCAGTCACCCTCCCAGGAAATTCCATCGTCCAGGAGTGAGGGGACTGGTGCCACGTCTGCCACTACGGCTGCAGCGGAAGGGGCAGATGAGCCCCCACAGGGGCTTGCAACGGCGGAAGACAGTGTGGAGCCATCAAGGTTGGTGGTGTGTATAGAGGGGGAGGAGGCCGCTACAGAGCCGCAAATGGGGCCTTGTGGGGGTGGTACCACTGGTGCAAGGGGTGCAGTCCAGGGGCAGGAGGCAGCACAGGTCGCTGCGGAGGTGCCTGTGCATGTCTCTGTCCCTGACACTGTGACTGCATCACCATGCACCAGCAGGGATGCCCCGTCCCAGGCCTGTCCGCAGGTAGGGGGGAGGTCCACGTCACCTGGCACTCCTCTACCTGCAGACGCGGGGACCCGTGACTCGATGGAGTCCGTCTTGATTGGTGTCGCGTTGCGCACACGTGTCATTTGTGATTACGTGCGTGCTTCCTGGGGGAACCACGCACGTCATCACGAAGAGCTGTGTGCCAACGTGACCCTGTTGGAAGGGGCCATAGTCGGGGGTTTCCTCCATGTGTCGGCCAGTGTCACGGTCCTCTCCTCCTCTGTCCTCTGTGCACACTATACGCCAGTCGTTCTCCCGGCCGTCTTCCGGCCCAGATGCCACCAGGGCCCCCTATGGATCTGCCCCAACCAACGCAGCCAGCCAGATGGAGATCCCATCCCTGCCGCAGTCGGGAGTCGAAGGTGCAGCAGGGGTGGCCACCCCACCAACTGGACCCCAGCGGATAGAGGATGTGCAGCATCATCGGGCAGGGCACGTGCACAATGGCACCGGGGGATTCCATCAGCCCGGATGCCGGCGTGGTGGGAGAGGCAGTTCCGTCGGAGGCAGCAGCAGGCTCAGCGTGGGAGGAATCATGGCTCAGGGCCATCAACACCCCGGGGGCAGGCATCGGCCGAGGGGCAGGAGGACCCCGGACTGGGAGTGTCTTCCGTGTGGCAGCGATTGGGCCGGCAAATAGATGCAGAGAGGAGTCGGGTGGAGAGGGCATGGCTCAGGATGGTCAGGGCGGAGAACTCCATGCACCGGGCTTTGAGGCCGAGGGAGGGCCCAGGGAAAAGGCCCGTCTCCGGAACATCGACATGGAGTTCAAACATCAAACAGTGAGCCATGGAACTAGCCCGCCGCCTTTGTAAATAGTTATGTAGTTGTAGGTTTCCTTTATATTTTTTTCCTTTGGGGCGCATGGACTATGCCCCGCCTTTTTGTTAATAGTTATTCATTAGGTAGGTTTTTTCTTAGGTTTCCTTTGTATTGTTGGGCACATGGACCCTTGCTTTTTACATTGTATATAGTTATGGACCTGATTGTACATATTTTTTTATACCATGGAGGAATGGTTTTGTTTTTATTTTGACTTTGGATTTGGTGTTATGGATGGACACTTTGGAGGCATTTTTCTTTGCATTTTATTCATTTCACCATTATTAATTTTTCCTTGATTTCGGACATCCTTTTATTTATCATTTTATTCTTGTGTAATTTCGTTTCATTCATTTATTTTTGTATATAATACATTTTTATTTTTTACTTCATTTGTGTGGTCTTCTCTCATTGGTTTCGTGCATGTCACAATGTGGGTTTTCTCAGTCATGTGTCGCCATTGTGTGGGTCTGATGGACTTGTACTCATGCGCATGCTGGTTATTTGGGATCTAGCATGACATGGGGATTTAAATTTGGAGTGGATGGAATGCTTGGTTGGGTGTTCGGACTGGGGTGGCGTGGGGTGGGATTTGGTTGGCCATAAGGGCCATGGATCTGGATTGTGACAACGTGTTGGGTGCAGGACATGGGTCGGGGCCTGCTGACAGGTGCTCGTCAATGGTGGGTGGGTGGTGGACATGAGTCGGGGCCTCCTGGCAGGTGTCCGTCACTGGGGGTGAGTGGGGGACATGAGTCGGGGCCTGCTGGCAGGTGCCCGTCACTGGGGGTGGGTGGGGGACATGAGTCGGGGCCTGCGGACAGGTGCCTGTCAATGGTGGGTGGGTGGGGGACATGAGTCGGGGCTCACAAGTGCGCTCACAAGTGCATGGTGCCCTGTAGGCTGCCTGCAGGGCATGGTGAGGGTTGTAGGGTAGTCCCCTAGTCCCCTGTGGTGAGGGTTGCCTGCAGTGCAGGGCATGGGGAGGGGAGAAAGACCACACCCGGGAGGGGCCACAATGCAAAATCGCATGTAAAACTTCCTGCGTACCCCAGAAATACACATACCCTGCTCGCACAAGGCCTATTGCGTTGAAACTTCCCACGCACCCCCGAAATACATGTACCCTGCTCACACAAGGCCTATTGCATGTGAAACTCCCCACGTACCCCGAAATACACGTACCCCGCTCCCACAAGGCTTATTGCATGTGAAACTTCCCGCGCACCCCCGAAATACATATACCCCGCTCGCACAAGGCCTATCGCATGTGAATACTCCCTACGTAACCCCGAAATACACGCACCCCGCTCGCACAAGGCCTATCGTGTGTGAAACTTCCCGCGCACCCCCGAAATAGACGTACCCCACTCGCACAAGGCCTATCGCGTGTGAAACTTCCCGCGTACCCTCTAAATACACGCACCCCGCTCGCACAAGGCCTAGCGCGTGTGAAACTTCCCGCGCACCTCCGAAATACATGCAGGCACCCCATCCACCCTGGGCATGCCCCACAGGCGCCCACTCACCCTCCCCACACCCCGCAGACAGCCCATCCACCCTGGGCATGCCCCACAGACAGCCCACACCACAGGGGGTGCTTTTTCTATGCAATTTACGTGGTGCGAGCGGGGTACGCGTATTCCGAGGGGTGCGCGAGTACATTTTCACGCGTTTTGTCTGCCGTGAGCGGGGTACGCATAGTATTTTCACACGATTACAGTGTAGCGGCCCTGTGAGCTGGTCCAGGGTTAGCGCGGCCCTTTGCACTGCATTGGGGATTTCAATGGCTTTTCCTTGCGCAAGGGGCGTTCTTGGGGCCGTAACTGGCGCTGCGGGATGTTCTCTGAACCAGCGCTGCAAATGGCTTGGAAATTCCATGAATACGCGGTGCGCCAGAATGCTGTTTAGCACACACGGCTGGCGCACACTCCTTCTCTGCGCTGCAAAATATATGAATTACCCCCTTAGACTCAATCTCCTGTCACTCTTACTCTCTCCAACGATGTGGCATCTGCTAAAAAGAGTAATAGTGTTAAAGGGCCGATTTACGGGCGAAAACTTTTTCGGAAAAGTTAGATCAAAACAATTTGTTTTTTTCTTTTCTTCAGCGGCTGCAGAAGATCATGTTGTACAAATCAATGAATTGATTAACACAAATAATAATTTTAAAAATATAGTGTTAACTAAATTGATCATTATCAGTTGTAATGCTGAAAATATTCCTGTTCTATGTTCTCCAATCCCCCAAACACCCACACACCTCTCTCACCAACACAGATCGCACATCTCACCAACTCCCCATCACAACTTGCATTCCTGAACCTCTCACTCTGTCATACAAATGCTCATGTGCTATATCACACTGTCAACTCACAATTTGCACTCTGCAGCTCCTGCCATACTCCAAATCATACTCCCAACTCACACCTTACACTCTACAATTCCTCCCGCAATATACAGTCCTTCAATATTTTGTGCTGCTTCTGCATCTTGCATCCTTTCTCTGCTTTCTGGCTCACTGCTCCCCCTGACTATACGCTCCCTCTACTTTCTGTACCTCCGCTCGCTCTCAGATTTCTGGCCCACCGCATCACTGCTGCCTCTGCTCTCTTGTGCAGCGCTTCCTCCTCTGACCCACTGCTGTCTCTCTGCTTTCTTGCCTATCACGTCACATCTCACCCATCACTCTCCCTCGCTCTCCTATCCTTCTCATAGTGTGACAATTTTTTAATTTTTTTAAAATGTACATTTTGACCCAGATCCTCAAATAATGGGGCATTTAAAAATAGAGCCGAGGATATGCTATTTTTAGATAACGAATTTTTTGAAATGAGCAGGTCACCTTATTCTCAAAGGTGACCTCTGCATTTACATGGGGCTGAGCTGTAGTGCAAATTGTGCGCTGGCCAGCTGCCTTGAATAGGGTTCTGGGTTGTTTGACCGAAGTGTAATTATTTGTGGCGGAATTGACCGTGGTCAATTTCAACGTAAATTGATTTGCACTTCAGCCAAATAACCCAAAATGTACCTTTCACCACCGCCCCACCCCCTCCCCTTCTTAACTGCTTCAATGCTGCCTCTTTCCCGGCAACCCTGCAGTGTCAGATCCATCCCTCTAACAAGGGTGGTATCCAACGCCTCAGGGTACCTATTTAGTTGTTTTTTTCGGTCCCCCACCTCCAATTTTGAGGAAGTGGGGGACACC
Organism: Ambystoma mexicanum; assembly: GCF_040938575.1. Lineage (NCBI taxonomy): Eukaryota > Metazoa > Chordata > Amphibia > Caudata > Ambystomatidae > Ambystoma > Ambystoma mexicanum. The sequence goes on along the minus strand of NC_090937.1, from coordinate 1,260,928,619 downwards.
CCTGTAACCCGCAAGTCCAAAAATACGGAACTTGGGGACGGGTGACACCCCGCACCACATGTTTGGCATTTATCAAAATCGATGGAATGGTACTGGCCGAAATAGGTCAAATTGTACCATTTGATCGATTTTTGTCAGTCAAATTGGGTAGTACCTTGAATAGAAGCGCTCTCCCGACAGTGTTCTGCAAGTTCCCAGCGCCTTTCACAGTGACAGGCCGTTCAGGGGCCTGCCACTGTAAATTGCAACCCAAAAAACACATTTCTATCCTGTTTGAGGAACAGAAATGCAAGCGACACAGCAGCGGTTCATGCCTTAAAAAAAATGCATGACAGGGTCAGGAAACACCCTGTCATGCAGTGGCACTCCCACCTCCCACGCGCGTAGGGTTGCCTACAATTTCTGCACATTTAAAAGTGCATCTTGCTTGGAAATTTGGGATGCGCTTTTAAATTGGCAGAAACGCCCCCTGATTTGCTCAAGGAGGTAAGGCCATCTGAATGGGCACGCATATAAAAGGTGCCCATTCAGGTGTCCCTTGTGGATTGGGCTGCTCTTTTTTGGGCATAAGTGATGAGATGTGTTAGCGCATTTCATTTCTTGTGTAAGAAAAAGTTTTCAGAACCTGGCACCCTGAGTATTTTTTGTTTTTTAAATGGTAGTTTTTGCATGTGTTTTTGCAAAAACTGCTGTTTTCGCTTAAAATGGCCGTTTTTGTGGCATTTTGCACAAAACGGCCGTTTTCGCTGCATTTTGCGGGATTGCAAAATCGCAATAAGTTGGAGGGTCTGTCCTATGACATTTTAGTCACATAGACAATCACCTAGTTATGGCTGGTGGTAGTGGACGTGTTCTACCAACTATTGTGTATTTTGTATACCACAGGCTATGTCCATAGCCTTGCTTGTGCACAATAGGGGCACCCAAGTACCAACTTGGGGCCTCCCTTCTTTTTTCGCCATTACTAGTGTGGCTGTTCTTTGTTAGCCCTTCTTCTACCATTCTGGGAGGGGGAGGCCTGTGTGTGTGCTTTGCTTTTGGCGGGAACCCGTAGGTATCCCTGCCTAGGCTCCAGAGTTTCTGGGCAAGCAGGAAGCGGGGAAGAGTCTTCCACCCCCCCTGTCCTTTGTTTGCAAGAGTGCCTGAATAGGTCCAGCTCCCACAGGGGGTCCGACTGTCCTGATGGACAGCCAAATGCCCCTTTCTGTAAAATACTGAGAGAGATTGCAGAGGAGTGTGTGCTGGAACTATATAAACAGTGAGGCTTCTGGAGTGTAAAGCATTTGACCACAGGAAACAGAAGTAAATGAAGAAGAAGAGGACCAGAGATGCCTGAAGACCCTTTGCAAGACTGTGTAGTGACCACTGCTGTGGTCAAAACAATCTGGTTTTCTATGCAACAGAGGAGCTCCGAAGAGGATGACTCCTAACCTTTGGCTGATGGGAACAACCAGTCCCAAGACGAACTTTGAAACAAGCAATCTCCCGAGGTCCTAGGAGCCTCCAGAGCTGCGGAACCCCAATACCAGGAGACCTGCTGCCCATTTCGAGTGCATCATCGTGGAAAGGCCAAATCCATCCAAATCTTTGCTGAACCTGTAAGGACACTTCAGAGATCTGATCCAACTCACCCAGACCCCCTCACCAGAGTGTGGGACTGCAGGAAGTGAAGACGATTGACCGGACGATCCGTGTACTTTGTTGGTGCTGCTGAAAAAGGTGCCAAAAGCGCACAGTGAACCAAGAAGTTGCTGAAAGTCATCCTAAAGGTTCTCCCTCGAGACTGCTGCTGAGAGACACCGTCCATTGTCCTGCCTTTCGTCACCAGACCAAGGATTCCAGAGGTTGGGTCCAGAGCTGCCACATCACGGAGAAGCCAAATCAAACACTTTCTTCAAACCAAAGGTACTGTGGGGAAAAGGTATGGCTTACCTGATTCCACAAAGTCGCTTCAGAGCGTTGGAGTGCACAGAGGTGTCATGGGCAACCCCCTCTTACCTCTGACCTAAGCCGCTCCTTGTGTCCCCTTGTCAAATCCGTTTTAAGGTCTACTTTGTTGGTTGGTAACTTGCTGCTTTAATTACTTTAGACACTGCAAGAAATCCACAGGAACTCTTCATAAATCGCTGTCTGCCAAGGCGTCAAGCCCTCTCTGAACTTCTTCTAGCTAGGGTTGTGGTTTTGGACAAAAGACTTTCCAGGCGAAGAAACCGTCTCTAGAGCCTTGAACTAAGCTCATGTTACACAAACCACTTATTTTCCTCCCTTTAAGTGACTTGTCTATATGTGTTTGCAGAGTAAATGCATTACCGTATAACACGTTGACAACCGCATGAGTGTGCAATTACCGATAATACGTTGTCTTTTCCCTTTCTAACATTGCTACAAATGTAACTGCAAACAAACTCAAAAGTTAAAGTGCCTTTTAAGTGTATTATCTAGTATTCCTGAGTGTTCTACCATAAACATCTGAAGTATTTAAAGGGATTCTGGTGTAAATATAATAAATCTATATCTTTTATATAACTATATGTGTAAGTGCTTCTTTGTTGTGCCTGTCCAGCTAAGATTCAGTGTACTTACCTACAGCTCACATCTTCCTCTTCCATCTTCCTCTTAAGATAAGCCTGACTGCTCAGCCACACTACCAAGGTCCTGAGCTAGTACAGACTGATACTAAGAGTTGGGGAATCTACAAACCACTGGTATAGTTTACTAAAGTCTTACTGCCAGTAGGATTTTAGAAAAAGTCCCCCAACGCCGATGCATCAGGCCCCACTCAAGTTTCTATCGTGGAAGATGACGTTCCTCATGGCGATCACCTCGGCTAGATGGGTTGGAGAAATCCAGGCCCTGTCTTGCAAACAGCCGTACTTGTCCTTCCATGCTTCAAGGGTGGTACTGTGCACACACCCCACCTTTATGCTGAAGGTGCAGTCAGAGTTCCACCTCAACCAGTCTTTGGAGTTACCGGTCTTCTTCCTGATTCCATCGTTGCCAGTGGAGAGGGACTTGCATTCACTGGATGTTGCTTGTGCCTTGAAGTTTTACGTGGCATGCCCGAAGAGTTTTCCGAAGACCTCTCAGCTGTTTTGGACCTGTAAATCACAGAAAGGCCTTGTCGAAGACTTGTCACTCCAGGTGGCTCTTTGGCTGCATCATGCACTGTCATCGACTGTCTAGTATGGCACTGCCGGGTCGGCCGAGAGCTCACTCCACCAGAGCCAGAGCAGCAACGATAGCATTTCTCTCTGGCCCCTGCTCTACATCAGCAGAGCTGCTACATAGAGGTGCATGCATACCTTCAAGAGGTTCTACTGCATCGACAGGGATTCAAGGGAGAAGTCCCGAGTTGGCCAAGCGGCGCTACGCAACCTGTTCATTTGAGGTAAATCTGTTCCAGAGGTGAGTGTTTATTGCTTCTGTTGAGCCTTGCCACCTCCCTTGGTTATGTATATGTACTGCTGTGCAATTGTTATTTATGAGAATGTGAATCCATGCCAGACCCCATGCTGGAAAAGGTTTAAGTTACTTACCTGTAGCTATTGTTCTCCAGCCTGGGACTGGCATGGATTCACATGCAAACCCTCCCTCCTTCCCCACTGTGGCTCTTCCTGGTTCATACTGCCACTTTACGTGCTTACCAAATCTGAAGATGGCCTCCAGGGGTGGAGTTAAGGATGGGGCTGTCAATGGATGGGGGCAGTATGATCCAGGGGACAGTGATTGGTTTAGAGAGGAAATACAGTTTTAAAGCAAAAGTGAAACAGTTTTTTCTTTTACAGAGGATTCCCAGCCTGACGATGGGGAATATTCATGAGCATGTGAATCCATGCCAGACACATGCTGGGGAACAATAGTTAAAATAACTTAAACCTTATAAGTTTGTTTGGAAAAGTCCTGGCAGGAGAGTATACCAGGAAATGTGAAGGTGTGTTTGAAGGTGCAAGAAAGAACATATGTAACAAAAGCCCTGGCAGCAGAGTATACCCGGCAGTTTGAAAGTATAAAGAAATCCCTATCTAAAAAAGCCCTGGCAGGAGAGTATACCAGGCAAATGCATGTTGCATGAGTGTTCATAAAGGAAGGTCCATGGCAGGAGAGTATACTAGGTGGATGCCAATTGTGAACATGTGTCTTTATGACAAAGACCTGAGAGGAAAGTATATGAGTCATTATGGTGAACAAAGTGTACACCGAAATTGATTCAAGACATTTTTATAAGAGCACATCAGGAAATGGCAGAGGATATATATCAAAAGAGAAAATAAATCTGGCAGGAGAGTACACCAGGTATCTTAACAAGGCAAGGTCCAAGAGTCAAGTTGGTTTATGTACCAGTCGTGTTGATACTCAAGAGACTGATAATCCTCAACTGAAACAAGAGTGAAGCGAAATCCGGGGGAAGGGAATCACTCTCTGGAGCAAGGAACTCTATCCTTCTGAACTTTTTGTGTTGGAGTTACATATTTTCTTTTTGAACATGTATACCTCACTCAAGGCCAAAGTCATTTTCACTTTACAATTCTTTTGTTAGAATGTGAGGATCAGAATAGAACTTTGGACATGGGAAGTTTTGTTTTGAAATCTCTGACCACTGACATATCCTTAGTTTTGGTTTAGGTAGAGAAACACATCTAGCGTAGGGACAGAGAGGCATTTTCCCAACCCCTTTTATTTTAATTAAAGTCTTTGACCAAAACCATGAACCCCTTGTGTTAGGGGTGCATTCCTGACTAGTCACATATGGTGTCAGCAATGGGATTCTGACTCAGCTGACACAAGCTGGTGAACCCACTAGATATATATTACATTCTTTTCTTCTCCACCATTTCAAAATTGCCATTCTTTATGATAATAATTATCAAACTGTTACATGGTGAGGAGGTTATCCCTGAAGCAGCCACAGAGGAAACAATCCTGGATATCAAACGAGCAATAACAAGCGAATTCCATCTCCCCATCTGATGTCAATAGATACTTTTGCAAAGATGACCCTTACTGGATATTTTAAGATTGACAATTATATGGTGAAACCCAACAGTAAATTAAACCTTGCGGTTGAGACCAGTATAGATCTCCCATCAGTAACTGCTTTAGGCATAACACCCAGCCTCAAGCGAACTCCTAGGATCCCCATAGAAAAGAAGATTGAGGGGAACCTACCATGCAGAGTGAGACCCTGGATCAATCTAAAACATTAGAAACCATACAGATAGATCAGTCTCAAGAACTAGAAGAGGAAACATTTTCTTCTTCTTTTTTTTATACATATTTTTATTGAGTTTAATCCAAGTACAACAAAAAAGAAAAATACCTTAAACCTTAAACCCCCCTCCCCCTCCCTTGCTCTTCCACCACCCCCCCCCCCGGAAGGAATTATCATGCCCATCTCTAAACTTAGTTTGCCGTTTGTCTTTATTTCCTTTAATTGAACATATCGAGGATCCTTGTTTTATGAGGACACAATTACTCCATGAAGTCACTCTGTTATGTTACGTTATGTTACGTTACGTTATGTTTATTTGTAGAGTGCACAAACGCCAGTAGGCACCAAGGCGCTAAAGAGTGAACAAGAATCTAACAGCCAGAACTTAGAATACAGATGTCTTTAGTAGGCGACGAAAGACGAGGTGATCAGCGGTCTTGCGCAGTAGCAAAGGGAGAGCGTTCCAAGCCTTAGCGGCGGCCACTGAAAAGGCACGACCGCCAGAGCGCATCAATCTAAAGCGGGGTACCACAATGAGAAATGCGGATTGTGAGCAGAGACAACGAGTGGGAGTGAAGCGCAAGAATTTTTCCTGAATGTATTCAGGACCCACGCCGTTGAATGCCCGATGTACCATACACAGAGATTTAAACAAGATCCGCTTTTCAACCGGGAGCAAATGGAGCTGCCGCAGTAAATGAGTCATGTGGGTGCCGAAGGAGGGCCATACGACAGTTCTAGCGGCAGCATTCTGCAGCAGTTGAAGCTGGTTAATCAAATAGCGTGGCTGAGCTAAATACGAGTTACAGGAGTCTAAGCCACTCATGACAAGCGCAGCTACCACCAGAGCCTGGCATTTTTCAGGCACAAAAGGAAGAACTTTCCTAAGTATGCAAAGTTTAAAATGGTCGCTTTTGCATACCGCTGCCACCTGACCATCCATGGTAAGAGATGAGGAGATAGTCACCCCCACATTTTTCACAGATAGCACATGTACCAGAAGGGGGCCAAGTGCGGTGTGCCAATAATCATTTGCTCAGTAAAGGAGGGGGTGGTGGTACCAACCACCAACACCTCACTCTTACTGCTGTTAAGTGTCAACCAATTGGATGTCATCCATTCCCTGACCTCTTGAAGGCAACATCTAAACTAAGTGGCCGTCTCAGCTTGATTTAAGTCAAGCCGAACCAGGATTTGTGTCTCGTCAGCACAGGAATAATAACGGAAGCCATGGCCAAGAATGAGAGACAAAGGTGCCTAATATAAAGATTAAACAGGATGGGGAGAGAGCAGATCCCTGTGGAACACCACAGGAAAGAAGAACTGGGCTCTAGCGAAAAGGTGGAAGGAGAGCGATCGGCGAGAAAGGATACAAACCAGTCAAGAACCTTGCCAGACAGCCCGGCCGAGGACAGCCTGGAGATCAGGTTGGGATGATCAACTGTGTCGAATGCGGCTGACAGGTCTAATAAAACAAAAAAATGAAAAACAAAATAAGTTCCCAAGTTGGGAACTTACGTCCCCTGGACACTTTCTAGTATCTGGAATACCAGACCAACAATTAAATTGACATTGTAAATAATGTATCTTATTGAATTCAAGGAAAACTGTGAATTGTATTAATTTGAGAACAACAGATTGTTAATGAAAAAAAGACATTCAATCAAATAGGGTCACAAGAACCAATCTTCATTTTTATTCTTGATGTTGAAGCTGTGCAAGGCCCAACGCGTTTCATCAGGGGCAAAACAATGATTCTAGGGAAAGATATATACAATATTAACATTAGAGTCTTGTTTAAATCCAAACGAAAATAACAAAGTATTTTAATGACTCATATCTGGTCAAGATATATAGTGCAGAAATCCAAGCCTTGAAGGGCATATATATAGTTAAATGTATAGAGTACAAAAAATATCCATTACGGAACATCCTGTCACCCATTCATGTATCTTAAAAAATTAGAGTAGGGGTAGAGTTGAATAGGTTAAGATTTAAATGATCGTGGGTACACAAAGCAATAGGTATGGGCTCTGAATAACCAAAGAGAAGTAATTATTCTGACCTTGTGCTTTTTAGGGTAAAAGTTCTACAAGAGAACAACGGGAATCTGGGACGGAGATCCCGGGCATTTGTGAAATCAGGACTAGCAGTCTTGAGGAAGAACCCTTATCTGTAAATGGAGCATAGAGATAAGGAACGTCTATTAAGTCAACAGTTTGTGAATATTGGAGCTGAGGTAATCAGTGTCGAGTCACTTACAGTAGTTAGTAGTCATCCAGATTAGAGCTCCTATGCTAGGAGGTAGTGGAGGGATTTTGCAAAAAGAAGGGTCTGGGGGGTAAGCAGGGCTTGATCGCTAAGTTTAAACAAAAGAAGGAAAAAAAGAGAGAAAAAAAGGTCAGAGACACTGGCATGAGGGCTCTAGGGGAATCCTGTACCAGGCTTGTTTGGAATGGAACACTTACCTACTGTAAGACACCGTTGCAAAATGGAGATCGGAGACCGGAGGGTTATCCGACTCCATTTACAGCGCCGCCGCCATTTATATGCGTCATAGTAATCACTGAGGTGCACGGATGGAAAAAAAGGTAAAATGGTCATGTCCCTATCATGGTCTGATGATAGTATCTGATGGATTCAGAGGGGAAGAGGGTCCAAGTACGGAACCTCTTAAAAAGTAAGGAGTGTTGGCTTAGGACCGCGGTGTGTTTACCATGCGACGTCATCACGCTAACGCGTGCATGACGTCACATGCAAACAAACCCGGTCACAGGTAAAAGGAGCCACTGTCCGGAAAATAAATCAGGTTCAATCTCAATATTGCATGAGATGCATGGACACAAAATGTTTTGAGCATGGTAACAGAGCACAACCTAAAGGGTCCGTGGTTCCAGGACCATTACCCGTGTGTCCGAAAAAAACAGACTAAAAAGCTAAATAAGGTAACGTAAAACTAATGACAATGTGACAAACGCGCCATGTACGCGGTCCAAGCCACATGAACATAGTTCGGGCTATGGTTTTGATGGGCAAAAGTCAAAAATGAGAAAAATTTAAAAGGGCTATACATAAGGCTTAGTTAGGTATAATGCAACTAAGGCAGGACTTCAAGGAAAAAAGCTAGAGAGAGGAAAAAACACAGCGCGTACACTAGAATGCTCAATAATGGGATGGTAAGGAAAGAAATGACTACTGGATGTATAGTGGATCTGTTACGTCAGTAGTGTGGTCAAAGGGCCAAATGAGCAAAAAATGAATTCTCTATAAAATGTCACATCATCGGACCTGATAGATAAGTACAAGGTCCGATGAGGATATCGGTGTATAGTCAAGAAATGTCACAGACTTGGCATAGTCAAGGGAGCACATGATCTAAAATCATCCAATAAAAAATGATGATAGTGGCCATGACAATAGTTATACCGGTATTTAACAATCGGTGTTACTGGTTTTGTGACTCCTTGGTCTACAGATCTCCAACCCAAACAATATCACTCTGCCCATAACTATGGTTCACAGTCTGTTAAAGTGGATACGGTCATTTCGTCATGTACATCTCTAGAACAGAGGATATCCAACTGCCCACCTGTATGGTTCACAATCTAGTAGTTAGGTTATGGTCTTCCTAACAATCACCACTCAGAAGAGGATGTGTCTAATATATCTAGAGGAGATAATAGAGACAGTGAATGGCAAGAGGAGGTTAGTTTTAAAGTTTTAGATAAATGGACCTAAGTAGTAGTCTTCATTCAGACCAAGAAGGGCCATTGCATCCAGTCTATGTATCCAGTACAGTTCCTTTTGTGCCAGTAAATTTGGTAAGTCGCCACCTCGTTGGAGGGGGTGTAGAACTTCCAGTATTGCAAATCTCATCTGTGAGATATTACGTTTATTGTCTCTAAAGTGCTGGAATACCGGTGATTTGACATTTTCAGTTCTAATCTGAGACTTATGTTCGGTCCATCTTTCCTTGGCTTTTCTACTGGTTTTCCCCACGTAATATTTCCCACACGGGCATCTGATGGTATAGATGACATTTTTAGAGTCACAAGTTGCAAAACTTTTTAAGGGGATCTTTTTACCATTGTTCGGGTGCCTGATGTGATTGCCTTTTATAATGTTCGAGCAATGCTGACAATTTAAGCACGGGTGTCATGACCCGGCTAAATTGCCCCTTCTGGACGTCATGGTCATTGTCACGAAGGGCTTGTACTCCTTGTTCCTCCCAACATGGCTGTACCAAGCTCTGTGCTACGCACTAGCTTTCACGTCATGGCACATACTATAAATTGGTCACGCCCCTGCGGGTCCGCGCGTCTCAACGCTATCTTCGGTAGTGACCCGACGTGTGTTTGCTCCCTACATTGATTTCCTTGATCCTCTTACTTCCTTCCTTGCCTACTTTTCTGTTCCTGGATTTCCCCCCCTACTTCGCTTGTTATCGCTAATCCTGGATACCCTGGAACCACAAACATCCCGGAACTCTGAACGCGCCCTGCAACCTGACGAGGCTCGGGCGAGACTATTCAAGACCCGAACCACTCACAGGAAGAGTCCTGCGGCCGAACAAGGGAGATCCCGATCACAGGTGAGACGGGGGGAGATTTACGACAGTTTGAGACGCCAAACGATCAATACGGATTGTACCATGGAGAATGCTATTCAGGACCTGAGGCGCGGAATGCAAGAACTTTCCACAGAGATGCAGAATTTAAAAGCCGAGAATGCGGCGCTAAGACAACTCGTCTTGTCACGCGAATCTGCGAACAAGGACAGCGTATTATTGGGAGGAGTGGTTGATAAATACGACGGTTCAACAAAGACCTTACGTGGATTCCTGGATTCTTGTTTGGTACATTTTACCTTCAAGCCCTACTATTTCACAACTCCTAGGGCTAAGGTGGGCTTCATAATATCGCATCTTTCCGGCAATGCCCTTACATGGGCCACTCCTTTACTCAATTCGGGGGATGCTCTCCTGGATGATTATGAAGGGTTCATCGCGGAACTCAAGACCATGTTCGAACGACCAGAGCTGGTTCACAGTGCTCAAGAAAAGTTACTTGACTTCCAACAAGGATCCCAAGACATGTTGACCTATATCACCAGATTCAAACAGCTAGCCAAAGAGGCGGATTGAACCCAGTTTTACCTTGTTTCGCAGAGGCCTAAATGAAGAGATTAAGGACGACTTAGCCATGGTGGCACGTCCTAGTTCATTCCAGGCCCTCCTGGACTTGTCTTTGCAAATATACTTTAGAATCCAAGAAGGAAAAGGCCGAAAAGAAAAAGAATAAAGTATCAATTCAAAGAAACTCTCTAGAGAATACTACAAGGACAGAATCTGCCAAGAGTCCGAGCACTGATTCTGAACCCATGCAACTTGGAGCCTTTCGTGGACCAATTTCCCCGCAGGAAAGGTTAAGAAGGATACACACAGGCTTATGCATGTATTGTGCCTCGGATAAACATCTAGTTAAAGAGTGTCCTCTGGCTCCTCCCCGACGCTCGGGAAACGCCAGCTCCCGATCCTAAATGCAGCAAGGTTTCGGGAGAGCGATGTTTGCTCCACATCAATTCCATCCTTGAACTCTCCTGGACAAAACAAATTGGTGATATTACAGGCCTTTTTATCGCCATCCAAGGACAAGGTCTACCCCATACTGGCCTTGGTGGATTGTGGAGCAATGGGAGTCTTCATTGATCAAGATTGGGTCAGTCATAACATTCCATATGAAGCAAGAAGTTTTTCACAGCCAGTGGAAGAAATTGACGGAAGACCTCTTTCCTCAGGACCCATAAGTCTGCAAACAAGGGAGATCCATCTTTCCATAAATCATCATCAAGAAAGAATTGTGTTTGACATTATAAAATCAGCCCATTACCCCTTGGTTCTGGGCATGCCCTGGTTACAAAGGCACAATCCATATATCAACTGGACGGCCGGATCCTTATTCCTGGGCTCTGAGTTCTGTATGAACCATTGGTTAAACCTGGATACCTCAGTCACAGCCCCTATAAGTCTACCAAGGTGTCCAGAGACACCACTCATGGTTTCCAATATTGTACAAGTTCCAGAGATCTATCAAGGGTATGATGATGTATTTTCTACTGCCATCGTTCAAGCCTTACCTCCACATAGACCCGAAGACTGTGCCATAGATACTGAACCCTCAGTAGTGATTCCCTTTGGCAGGATGTTTATCCTTTCAGAACCAGAAAAGAGAGCCCTCCGGGAACACCTAGATACTAATCTTGAGAACGGCACCATAAGGCCTTCAAAATCACCAGCTGGTGCTTCATTGTTCTTCGTTCCTAAAAAGAATACCAAAGAGCTCAGACCTTGCCTGGACTATCGGGGCCTAAATCAACACACCCTGAAAGACAGATACCCACTACCCCTGATCTCGGATATCCTTGAAGCTGTGAGAGGTGCAGTGATATTCACGAAACTGGATCTCCGAGGAGCTTACCATTTGATCCGTATCCGGGAAGGAGACAAATGGAAAACAGCCTTTAGAACACCCTTTGGTCACTTTGAATACCTAGTCATGCCCTTTGGTCTGACTAATGCTCCCGCAGTCTTCCAGCGTTTTATGGATAGGGTGTTCTCTGACATGTTATTTCTCAATGTTATCGTCTACTTGGATGACATATTGATCTTCTCAAAGGATTCCTTGAAACATGAAGAACATGTAAAGGCAGTACTTCAACGTCTCAGTGAAAATCAACTCTTAGCCAAACCAGAAAAATGTTTGTTTCATGTTACATCAGTTCACTATCTGGGGTTTGTCCTTAGTTCACAAGGAATTAGTATGGACCCTTCAAAGGTGAAGGCCATACTGGCTTGGCCCGCCCCAACATCTGTAAAGCAAATACAATCCTTCCTGGGGCTTGCCAACTTCTACCGGAAATTCATTCCCACCTTTTCCGAGATTGTTCAACCCATTGTTAATCTCCTGAAGAAAGACGTTCCATTCAACTGGTCTATACCACAAGACAAGGCATTCCAACTCTTGAAAGAAGAATTCACTCAGGCCCCCATCCTGGCCCAACCTGACATAAACCGTCCTTTTCTAGTGGAAACTGATGCCTCCAATTACACCATAGGAGCAGTTTTAAAACAAGAATCAGATGATAAGTTGGAACATCCCATTGCTTACCTTTCACGGACCCTGACCACCAGCGAGACTCACTACTCAGTTCTGGAGAAGGAGTTGTTGGCCATTCGTCATGCCTTCACTGAATGGAGACATCTACTCCTGGGTGCTAAATATCCAGTTCAAGTCCGTACTGATCATCGAAATCTTCAGGTCGTACAATCCATGGAGTGCAGGAACGGTAGACAAGCTCGATGGGCCTACTTCTTTGCTCAATATCAATTTCAAATTTCACATGTTCCTGGACCGCAAAACATGATTGCCGATGCCCTTTCTCGACATCCTGACTACGTTCCCTTGGAGGATAAGATCTATCCTAAAATGTTTCCACCTACAATCTTTGTAGCTCAAGCGATCAATCTCCTGGAAGAAATCAGAGTACAGACTCAATCATCTGAACTCTGGAAGGACATATCTGAGAAAAATCCCTGGCGTCTGACAATCAAGGAAGGATATTTATTCAAGAACAATTCTGTAACGCTCACCTGATTCTCGCAGAGGCGCCGGTCTTGACTGGGCGACTACCGTATCTTCAAAGGTGATGTGTAGCACCCGGTTGGCTCTTTGGGCTGGACCTCTGTGCACTGTATGCCTGACGTGTAGAGTAAGATGTCTGCAGATAGAAAATATGGGGTTAATGAACTGGGGTTATTGGGGTGTCCCTATCTCTTTCCTCTTCTCCTCTCCTGTAGACCCCCAAAGGTTAACGCTCTCACCTTAGGTAAGTGAATGCCGAGCTCTCCATCTGCCTCGGGGCAGGGTGCTGTAACCAGTTTCTTCACTGGATAGGTAGCGCAGGCCTCTTGACTTCAGAGGACTGCTGTCCGTCGTTTACTGCATGAACGGTAAGTTTCGAGTCATTCAAATGTCTTTAAAGTCTTTAGTAATGATGTCTCTTGTTTTGCAGGGTTCCGGCGATGGCGGATGACGGGCTGAAGTGAGTTGAAGATGGAGCCCGTGTGATGAATAGAAGCGCCTGGAAGCACGTAAGTAAGCGCTTGTTGCCTGCTTCACTATGCGCTCTAACTGTCTTTTTATTTTGCAGGTACGAGTTCGGAGCGGCTGCAGGGTGCCGGAATACCCACTGGATTAGATGTGGAAAGGAGTAATGGCACGTGAGTATTAAAGTTCCCCAATGTCTTTAAACGCACCTTGTTTTGTCTTTCAGATGCCGGAATGCAGTGTGAAGACCTCCGGAGCGCACGAAGAGTAGGTAAGCCTTTGCCTTTCAGATGCCGGAATGCTAACCTGTTCTTTCTTGTCTTTATAGGTGTTGCTGAAGACTGGATTCAGGATGGTAAGCCTTTGCCTTTCAGATGCCGGAATGCTAACCTGTTCTTTCTTGTCTTTATAGGTGTTGCTGAAGACTGGATTCAGGATGGTAAGCCTTTTTCCTTAGGCCCTGGACCGGATGCAGAAGACACGATGAGCGTTCTGCTGCAGAGGTTGCAGAATAACGCAAAGCAAGATTCATCCACCGGGTGTGGTTTAAATAGCCTCCTGTAGTGCTTAGGTGTCTCCTTCCACAGCCACGCCTAAGTAAGAAAAGAGTTCCTGGTAAGAAAAGAGTTCCTGCCTTCCAGAAGAGTTCCAGTGTTCTGAATCTAGGGAGTGGCTCCAGCCCCACCCAACAGGAAAAGTAGTTCCAAACAGAAGAGGATCAGAGGCTCAACTGGCAGGCAAGTAAGCAGCATGGTCTGCTGAAGGTAAGTCCACCCAAGCATTATGAGCCCGGCGCTTCCAGCACTGGGACTGGGCATATTTATGAGCCTGGTGCCACTGGCGCCAGGACTGGGTCCAAAAGGTCCCAATTGGGACTGGTTGGCACTCGGAACCTGGGTTATGGATCTGCTTCCAAGGGAGTTGGGAAAACCCTGACCTTTTGGAAGCAGAGATCATGACAAATTCAGTGGTCATTCCGACAAAAGAACTTCCACAGAAGATAATGAATCTATGCCATGATACTCTTCACTCCGGCCATCGAGGAGTAACCAACACCTTCCGTCTTATACAAAGACAGTTCTGGTGGCCAGGGATGAAGGCCAGTGTAGTTCAATACATCAAGACCTGTGCAATTTGTAGTCAGAACAAATATGATAATCAGAGGCCGGCGGGTCTGCTTTTACAACCTACGTTGCCAACCAGACCCTGGGAAGTTATTGCCACTGACTTCATTGTTGAATTACCACCTTCCTGAGGATATACAACCATCATGGTAACCATTGACTTGTTCACTCATCTAGCTCATTTTACACCATTGTATAAACTACCATCTTCCTCAGAACTTGCTGGAATTTTCCTGGAACATATTTTTTCGTCTTCATGGCCTACCTTCCAAGATTATTTCAGATCGAGGACCTCAGTATATTTCACAATTCTGGAAACATCTCTGTCGTGTTCTAGGAATCCAACGTGCCCTTTCTTCAGGCTATCATCCACAAACCAATGGGGCAACGGAACAAGTAAATCAAACCCTGGAACAATATCTTCGTTGTTTTGCCACCAAGGTTCAAGACGATTGGTCTCTCCTTATACCTTTAGCCGAATTCTACTACAATAACTCTGATCATTCAGCTCTCAAGATCAGCCCTTTCTATTGCAGTCAAGGTTATCAGCCGTCTGTTTTACCATCAGTTCTTCCAGAATTTACTCCTGTACCTACCCTTGACTCTTGGATTCAGACGCTGATCGACTTACAAAGAGAGGCCAAGGATCAGTTAGAACAGGCCCAGACTCAAACCAAAAGATATGCGGACTCTAAGAGAAGACCATCACCTTCCTATTCAGTTGGCGATCAAGTCTGGCTAGCCTCGAAAATGTTACCTAGACATCTACGACCAAACAAATTGGCTCCTCGCTATTATGGTCCATTTTCTATAAAGGAGATCATCAATCCTGTCTCCTTCCGACTTAAGCTCCCGGATTCCTGGAAGAAGATACATCCAGTCTTCCATACTTCCCTGTTGAAACCCTACGTTAGTTCTACTCGGAAACCCTTCAAACCAACACCTGTTGTTGTGGACGACCAGTTGGAATATGAGGTGTCCAGGATATGTGATTCCAGGTATAGGAGGGGTCGGCTACAATATCTGGTCGAGTGGAAAGGCTACCCCCCTAGCGAGAGAACATGGGAACCAGTTTCTAATTTAAAGACCCCTCGTTTGCTCAGAAGATTCCATCTTATTCACCCAGGCAAGCCTGGAGGAACCAGTCTTCGGAGGGGGCATGGTGTCATGACCCGGCGAAATTGCCCCTTCTGGACCTCATGGTCATTGTCACGAAGGGCTTGTACTCCTTGTTCCTCCCAACATGGCCGTACCAAGCTCCGTGCTACGCACTAGCTTTCACGTCGTGGCACGTACTATAAATTGGTCACGCCCCTGCGGGTCCGCGCGTCTCAACGCTATCTTCGGTAGTGACCCGACGTGTGTTTGCTCTCTACATTGATTTCCTTGATCCTCTTACTTCCTTCCTTGCCTACTTTTCTGTTCCTGGATTTCCCCCCCTACTTCGCTTGTTATCGCTAATCCTGGATACCCTGGAACCACGAACATCCCGGAACTCTGAACGCGCCCTGCAACCTGACGAGGCTCGGGCAAGCCTATTCAAGACCCGAACCACTCACAGGAAGAGTCCTGCAGCCGAACAAGGGAGATCCCGATCACAGGTGAGACGGGGGGAGATTTACGACAATGGGAAACTTCCATTTTTTAGCTTTGTCAGTGTCCTTTGGGTGGATTTCTTAGGTCTTTCTGCTTTGATTAGCGTATCTCTGAAATTCCTTCCTCTTTTATAGGCTAGCATTGGGGGAGCTGGAAAAAGACGATTAAGATTAGGATCTGATTTGATCAGATCCCAGTTCTTTGTAATAATCTTTTTGACTTGGAAACTCTGTGCAGAGTACTTCAATGTATAAATGAGGTTGGATTTCGTTTGTGAAGGTTGTTTGTTAAGTAATACATCTCGAGGATGTGATTCAGTCCTGGGAATGGCTTGTGCTACCACTTCTTCCGGGAATCCTCTTTCTAAAAATCTCGATCGCATGGTATCAAATTCTGTCTGGAGCCTTTCTGTGTTGGAAGTGATCCGTTTCGCACGTAAAAATTGGCTGTACGGTAGATTTTCTTTTAAATGTCTCGGGTGGAAGCTGTTAGAATGTAGGGAGCTATTAACATCAGTTGGTTTTCTGAACATTGATGTTATTAATTCCATATCTTTCCATTCCACTGTTACATCCAAAAAGTTCACCTGTGGTGTCCCAATTTCCATAGTAAATTTGATCCGTGGATTGCACTGGTTGATATATTGCCAAAACTCAGTCAACTCTTGTTTTGTATCATTCCAAATACCAAATACGTTGTCAATATATCTTAGCCAGCAGTGTGTTCTGTTGTTCCAATGTGGGTGATCCAGGACATGGGTTTTCTCGAAATGAAACATAAAAATGTTGGCGTAAGTCTAATAAAACAACCACGCCGACACCCCCTTGATCCACCAGACGAGCCAGGTTGTCCACCACGGAGTTGAGGACCGATTCTCTGCCCCTGCCCGGCCTAAAACCCAATTGAAAAGAGTCAAAGTAAGCGGATGATTCAAGAAATGTAGATAGTAAGGGAGAAACCAAGGCTTCCGGCAGTTTCACGAGGAAGGGGAGCAGTGATATAGGTCGGTAATTGGACAGTACTTCAGGATCGAGCGATGGTTTTTTCAATAGCGGATTCAGAAGGGCATGTTTAAGTGAGGAGGGGATCACTCCATCCGTGAATGAGGCATTTACAGCAGTACTAATTTGCAAAATAATGGGCAATGAGTTTTCCTTCAACAGGGCCAGGGGAATGGCATCAGTCGAGGAGGCTGATTTCAGACGTTAAATAGCTGCCAAAATGTCAGGTTCTGTGAAGATGGGAAACGATGTCAGGTTCCGTGAAGATGGGAAATGATGACCAGGACCCCCGAGTGAGGGGGGGCTCGGTAGGGCCATAGGCAGCTGAAGGAGATATAGGTCCAGTTTCTATGTTGGTGCGAATAGAATAGATCTTAGATACAAAGAAAGCAGAGAGGGAATCACAAAGCGCTTGAGACAGGGTAGGCTGAGAATTGGACATAACTGGAGTAGAGAGAGGTTGAACAAGCTGAAATAGATCCCTATGCTGGTTAAGGGCACCTTCGACCTTGGAGGCAAAGAAGACTTTCTTTGCCTCGATGACCAGCTTGTGATAAGTGGTAAGAGCACGGCGAAAAGGCGGATTTAGACTCAGCTGAGTAGTTAACGCTCCATTTTCGCTCTGCTTGTCTACACCGCAACTTCTCAGCCTTAAGCTGATCAGTGTACCATGGTTCAGAAGGACGAGCTCTGTAAGTAGTTAAGGGCGGTGCCCCAGTCCGTTCGTAATCTATGGTGTTCCCCCTGGATATTGCAAGTTATCCGCTCCATTGTAATGTACGACCATACTCTTTGTAACCATTCATATATTGTTGGTGGGGTTCTCTGTGTCCATTTTTGGGCTATAGCCAGCCATGCCGCTATTAGCAATCCCATAAAATTCTTTTTCTGTGTCTTGGTCATTTGTTTCTCCCAGAGGTCCCAAAGACTACACATTCATACTTCTTCTTCCAGTTCCCCCGCTCCGGTGAATATCTGTTGCATTTGTGTCTTGACTTCTCCCCAGAATTGCTGGATGGCCGGGCAGTCCCACCAGATATGCCTCCAATCCCCAACTCCTCTGCATTCCCTCCAGCATATATTTGTGGTTGTTCTATACATTTTATTAAGCCTTTCCGGGGTGTAATGCCATTGTATTATGATCTTTGTCCACATTTCCCTGGTCTGGATTGCTCTAGTGAGTTTGGGAATTGCCCCCATAAGTGTTCCCAGTGTTCCCTCGAGTATGTGCCCCTGAGGGTTTTTCCCACCTTTTCTTGTATTGCCAAGTGATCGTTTCTGATTGTGTGTTTAAGAACCTATATATGTCCGAGGCACATTTTTTTGTGCCTGAGTGTGTCGAAGATCGGTCTCAAACAGCGTTAGTACTCTTGTCGCTGCCTGTTTTATCTTTGGAGTCTACAGCCAATGGTGCAGCTGCTCGTATTTGTATCTATCTTTAGTTTTCAAACCTATCTGTACTACGCATTCCTCAAAGTTTCTAGTTTGTTGAGTCTGGTACATGTCCCCTATCATGATACATCCAACCTCTTCCCATTTCTCATATGGACCCTTTTCCATGCCCGGAGGGAATTCTGGATTATTGAACATTGGCATAAAGGAGGCAGGATGTTTTGTTAATGTCTCCTCTTCTGTGTCTTTATCCTATATTTCTAGTGTTGTTTTCATTACCTTGCTGATTTGAAGGTTTGGGTGCCTGTATTGTTTCCCTTTCCAGAGCATGTGGAGGAGATAGGTGGTTGATACTGATTTGTCTTGGGAGGCCCATATTTTCTGTGATGTTCCCGGGATCCATTCTCTCAGGACCCATTATTGTGACGCCTCATAGTACCTGCAGAGGTGTGGGAGGGCGTAGCCTCCTGTCTGTCTCGATGCTGTAAGAACTGGTCTGGCAACCCTCGGGGTCTTTTTCCCCCATATGTATGCCATTATTGTTTTGGACAGGGATTTGAAATATGATGCCGGGATTTTAATGGGTAAGGCTTGAAATGTGTAAAGAACCCGGGGGAGGATAATCATTTTCCTCGCAGTGATTCAGCCCCACCATGAGGTTGACAGGGGTTTCCATCTCCCTATGCCTCGTTGGATCTTCTCAAATTGATGGGGGAGGTTTTCTATGTAGAGTTTGTCTATCTTTTCGGTCAATGTTATTCCAAGATATTTTACCCCACTGTCTGCCACCTTCAGTTGTAGTGCTGAGGCTTGACGTTGGATCAACTCCCTATCTCCTGCCAGTATAAGTCTTTCTAATTTTTGTATATTGATTTTGAGTCCTGACAGTACCCCGTATGTCTCTATCTCTTGCAATAGCAGCGGGAGAGTCCTCTCTGGTTCCCACAGTGCCACTAGCATGTCGTCTGCATATGCTACCACTACGTGCTGGATGCCTGGCATGTCTATGCCTATCAAGGCCTGTGATTCCCTTATTCACGTCAGAAAGTTTTCCAAAAAGATTGCATATAAAGCGGGGAGAGGGGGCATCTCTGTTTTATCCCTCTCTCGATCCATATCCTTTCGAATAACCCACCATTTACTGCTATCCAGACACTAAGGGAGACATAGTTTGCCCTCATCATGTTGATGAAGGATTCCCCTATCCAAATTTTACCCAGTATCCGGAAGATAGAGGAGAACCATCTTCGGTTCCAGAAGCACCTCAAAACCTTCCTCTTTGCTTCTGCTTTCTCTCTCCCTCTCCCCTGCTAGGTCTTCATTGAAACTGCACTGAACCTGCACCTGGGCCACTCTCACCGACCTCGGTCCTTGGCCCAGCCACTCTCCACTTGCACTGCCTCCCTGGCAACCCATGCACTGCGGGACTGTCTCTGCATCCCTTACAGCCCCCCCCCCAGCACTTGTCTGCACTTACCACCAGCTGGCCCTATTTATTATTTATTTTTTACTCTACTTACCCTGTTCAGCACTTCCCCCTCTCCCCTTCCCCTTGCACTTTTCCCCTTCCCCCTACCCCTGCACTTGCACGATCTGAATGACACCTGACCTAGTAGGATCGTTGTCTGTCTTTCCCCCCTGTTCCCCCTTCCCTGCCTCGTCGCGCCTTGAAACACTTGTGTATAGGCGCGTTACAAATGCCATATCATATCATATCATAAGAGCAGTGACCACTCAACACGGTCGAATGCTTTCTCTGCATCGAGGGCTAGTAATGCCGCCGGTGAGTGGGTGATACCAATATTTTCTATCAGGTGGATAATTCTCCTTATGTTGTCATGGGTCTGCCTATTTGGGAAGAATCCCGACTGATCTTAGTGGATCAGTTTCGGGAGCACCTGAGAGAGTCTACTGGCCAGAATTGTTGAGTATATCTTAGTGTCTACATTTATTAGTGCTATCAGGCGGTAGGAGCTTGGTAACTGCAGGTTCTTTCCCTGTTTGTGGAAAATTAGCAATTGTGCCTCATTCATGTACTGTGTTATGGTGCCTGAGTCTTTAAACGAGTTGAATAGTTCTGTAAAGATTGGGGATAGAATATCTATATATGTCTTGTAAAATATTGCGATATAACCATCGGGACCGGGGGCTTTATTTCTGGGTAGTCCACAAATTGCTTTCTCAACCTCCTCTTCTGTTATTGCCCCATCTAAGTAATGCTTTTCTTCTATCGAAATAGTCTGGCGTGGGATGGTGTTTAGATATCGATCCTGGTCCTCCCAGTTGTGGTGATCTGAGAAGTAGATGGAACTCTCTGAATCAGTTTCCGATGTCTGCCGTTAGGGTCTTTGTTTTTCCCTTGCCACCCGTCAGTCCCTTTACCGTCTGACTATTTTGTTTTTCTTTTAGTTGTCTGGCCAGCAGCTTGTCTGCCTTATTTGCTTTAAGATAATACCAGTGTTTTAAGTGTATTAGACTCCTCTCTGCTCTTTTGGAGCGGATAGTTTGAAGCTGGCCCTGGATATGCCTCAGAGCTTTTTTAAATTTGGCTGAGTGTGTCTGGACCAACTCATTTTGAATCGCTGTTAGTTTCTCCTCTAGTTCTGCTTCCCATTGGCGGCTCTGTTTATCCCTTTGTGCTTTTAGTGCTATAAAGTGTCCCCTGGTTACTGCCTTAAAGGCTTCCCAGAGGGTTTCCCGTGATTTCTCAGGGAGGTTGTTGCGAGAGAAATATTCCTCCATATGTTCCTTGGCTAGGTTCCCCAGGACCTGGTCCTGAACTATATCCGGTGGGAGATTCCATCTCCAGAGCCCTGTCTGTCGTTGCGGGAACAACATTTCCACCCAAAGCGGGGCGTGGTCGGAGAGTGAGTGATATCGCTCCGATCTCTATGTTTCGGATCTTCCCCAAGAGTCCTGTCGAGACCTATACATAATCTATTCTGGACATGGTGTTGCGGACATGTGACTAGTGGGTATATCCCCGTTGTTGCCCCTTCACGCCCCGCCAGGCGTGTTCCAGTGAGAGTGTTCCCATTGTTGCTCGCAGAGCTTTTAAAGGGATTCCATGCCCTTGTGGTCTGGTACCTGATCTGTCTATGTCGGGTTGCCAGGAGAGATTGAGATTCCCCCCCAGTACCACCTCACCCGTGGCAAAGCCTTCTAGTTTATCCAGTGTGTTCCTGAGAAAGCCGTCTTGACCCATGTTTAGGGCGTATATCGCGGCTAGTGTCAGGGGAAATCCCTCTATTTGGATGTTTACGAATAGGTACCTCTCATGTTTGTCTGCACAAATATTCAGTATTTGAGCATTTAGGGATGTATGGAAGCCTATCAGTACCCCTGCCCTCTTTTCTTGCTCATTTGCCTGTATGATTTGATTGTATCCTTTCAGTTTCACTTTCCCTCTATCTGTACCCCTAATGTGATTTACTTGGAGCATTATGACATCGTATTTCTCTTTTTGGAGAAAGTGTTCCACCTTCTTTCTTTTTACCGGGGAGTTCAGTCCCCAGACATTATATGTTAGGACTTTTATCCCCATCCTTCCTTGATTCGAGTCTACCCTCCTGTCAATCCTCGGTCTCTTCTAACCTGTGCATGTTTCCTTCTGGATCTTCCCCCTCCCCCCAATACCCCACCATTGAACTTTGCAACCCCCAACTTGCTTGTCCTCCCTCTGCCCCCCATAAAAAGTGCCCTGAGGAGGGCTCTGGGACCTAAGGCGGCACCATGCCCTCTATACATTCAGGAATAACTTTGTGGGAAGTCCTAAACCCCACGTGGATTCCTCACATGGCCCCCGGGTTGTACCCCCCTGCCGTTGCCTGGAAGCTGGATTCTTGCTCCCTGTGCGTTCTCCAATTGTTCAAATGTTGGGCCCTGGAGGGTTTAGATTGATCAACCATCAATGTGTTTTCTGGAGTGCTTGGTGTGGGTCCTATTTCTTTGTAATGGGGTGTCGGGCTTTCCTGTTGATCATTTTCCACTCCCAGGGGGTCCTCCGCGTGGAGGGGCCCTCTCTGCTGTTCCCCCGGTCTCCTTCTTAATCTTGTAAATTCATTATGCGCAGCCCTTCCTCATGTGGTTATTCTTTGCTGCTTACCATCCCATGAAAAAAGCAAGCCGAATGGGAACGTCCATTTATATCTGATTTGTTTTGTCACTAATTCTTTAATTACTGGGGCCATCTCTCGTCGTTTCTGAAGTGTCGACTGTGCCAGGTCCTGATAGAGGTGTATGTCTACTCCGTTCATCCGGATATGGTCCATTGTCCTGGCTTTGCGTAGGATCTGCTGCTTTTGGGAGTACGATGTCAGTCCTACCAAGACATCGCAGAATCGAGTGCCCGGTTCACCCGTTCTTCGTGGTCCTACCCGGTGTATCCTGTCTATTGGGATGTCCCTGTCATCCTCCACTGTGAGAATATCTCTGAAGACTCGCTGGACTGCGTCCTTAAGATCTTTATCTTCGACAGATTCCACCATGTTTTTGATCCTTATATTTGATCTCCGGGAACGATTTTCTAAGTCCTGTGACTGGAGCTCTAGGTTGTGGGTCAGGCGGGCTATGTGCTCCTGTGTCTCTGCACTTTGTTGTGTCTCCTCCTCCATGTTTTGAACGATTTTCTCCAGGTATCCGTTCTCTCTCCTAGATTCACTACTTCTGTTTTTAACTCCTGTACTGCCTGTTTCAGCTCATTCTTCATAGTTTCAAATTGGGTGTGCACTGAAGTCATAAACTGCTCCTGAAACTCCCCGAACCAGGACTTCATGTCTTCCTTTGTGGCCATCTCCGCCCGATCTGTGCCTAGGGCTGTTGCTGTGCTTTGATCGCTTTGTGTCTTGCCTTTTGGTTGTGTTGCGGGATCCTATCCCCACAGTTGTAGCAGGTTTGGCTCTTCTCTTGGTTGTTTGGTCTGCGCCACTGCTTGTGGTTGTTTCCCCCTGGATTTTGACATGTTTGTTTATTTTTTTTATTTAGTAAATTAAAAAGTGTGCCAATCTTCGTGGTACCACTGGTGTTTGGGGCATTTTTGGGTGGGGACCACGTTCCTTTGGGCCTTTGCGGGCTTGACTTGTGCACCTTTGAACAGTTGTGTTGGCCCGTTCCTTAAATTGACGTTTTCGGTTGTCGGGATTTCCAATCTTGGTGTTTCTGGGGTACCTCAGGTCGCTGTATGGTCCTGCGTGTTTCCCTGTTTCTTAGGTGGGGCCATTTGTCTATGGCACGCGTGTAGGCCTCTGGCATTTTCTTTTCATTCTTAGCACGTTGTTTATTTAGCAGGGCTACCTTCCCGTGTTCGGGGGTTCCCGCTAAAGGTGTGGCCCCTGGAGGGATTTTCCTCTGAGGAGTTTGTCCCTCCCCCTTGGGCCCATCTGGTTGGGGCCCTCCCTGTGCAGTGTGGTATGTCTTCTATGCCCCTACATGTGCCCCCGGACCCGCAGTGATTACCCCCTTCCACCTGGGCCTGTCTCCCGAAATGCAGGCTGTGTTTTAGGGTGTAGGAGAGGACTGCTTTGCACGAGGGGCCTTCCTTACCGAGTGTCTGAGGTAATTTCACTTGGCCTCTGTTGGATCCACAGCAAGGATTCCTCTGCTCTGTTCTCCTATTGATACCTGAACACCTCTACAGTGTCTTGGTGGGACTTCGCCAGATGCCGAGCGGGAGGCCCGACGTTCAGCTCTGCCACCTTCCTGGGCTTTGCGCTGCTGTTCCCGTACCTCCTCTAGCTGCGCCGCTGGCGGCACAAGGTTTGTGTTGATCTTATGTTTCCCGCCTGTGTTGGGGGCTGTGTTGAGTATGGTCCGCTGCCAGGGCTCTTCCTCGTTCGGCAGGGTCTGTGGTCTTTTTTCCTGGTGCCCTCTTCCCCTTGGGATCCCTCTCCAGGTGTGATCCCTGTGGGCGGTCTGGAGATGCGTTGCGAGCCCCTCTCTTCCTGCCCCGTTCTCGGGTCTGCCGTGTAGCCTTGCCTCGCGGGGTCCAGTGTTTGCTGTTTTGCCTTTCAGCTCCCGGTTTTGGTTCCCTTTGTGTCAGGAGGGTCTGTGGGTGTTTAACGCCTGGGCTCGCTGACTTGTTTCTATTGGGATCTCCCGCTTGGCGTCCCTCGCTGCGGGTTCCCTTCTCTTCACCGCGACTCCTCCACCCGTTGCTCCATACGTCTGTGATTCTGCTCTGCCGGTCTGTTGGGTGTCCGTTCTGCTTCTTTTTTGTGTCTCTGTACCGTTTCCCCACTGTGTTGGGGGCTGTGCTGGGAGTGTGCCCACACCAGAGTTCTTCCTCACTCTGGATTCTGTGTCTCGTGCGCGCTCCAGCTCTGGAGCTCCCCACTGGGCCAGAGACCCCGTGGCTTGTCTGGGAGTACGACGTCGTGCCCAACTGGGATTGCGATATCGTGCCCTTCTCTTGTCGCCCCGTACCCGGGTCTGCTGCGTGGACTTGTCTCACGGATCCTGTTTATGCTGCTGCCTTCTAGGTCCCGGTTTCGGCTCCCTTTTTATCTGGAGTGTCCCGTAGTGCTTGTCACCTGGGCTCGTCAGCTGCTGCCGATGGGATTTCCCGCTCGGGTGCCCCTCGCTGCTTTCTCCCTTCTCCTCTCCAATTCAGCATCTCGCTGTGCACCGGTACGTATTTAGGTGTCTACTCTGCCTGTCCATTGGGTTTCCCTTCAGGGATGGGAGTTGTGGAGATGTGAATCCGCTTTATTATCTATCATTAGTGCTGCGGCCCCGGGGGGAGACGGAGCGACGCTATAGCACGTTTACCCTCATTGGCCGCCATCTTGGAATCTCAATATTTTCTTTTTCAACCAAACAGGTCGAAAGTCTCACTAGCGGTGTAGATATTTACACTTTTGAAAGGGACATTGATTTTATTTTTTCACTCCTGAAGTACCCACAATAACAGAGAACCTCAAAATGGGCCCACCAGATCCAAGCTGAAACATGGTTCCAAACCGGGCTGGATTAACTTGTTGTCTCCCAGTGGAAATATATCCTGCCCCATGGAGTGTTACAGCCTTACAAAGAATGGGAAGATCTGGGAAATGTTTTTCTCAATTTTAAAAGGTTGGCACAGTAATTCTCCTCGGAAGACGAACAAAAAAATGGTTATCTGGCTCCTCAGTTAAGAGGCGAGCTACAGAATTAGTATCAACTTTTGAATCCTTTGGGTACCGCTAACTTTAATGATATAAAACAAGGTTTATTACAAAAAGTGGGCCAAACAGATCATTTATATAAACAAAAACTACAACAAAAAAACGAAACCCCGGAGAAACACCTATAGGATATGGGGCTCGGGAACAAAATACCATCTCTCTATGGCTTGGCAAGAAATCTTTACCTGAGGTAATAGAAGCATTAATGATCCAGCAATATATAAACTCATTACCTCCTTATCTACAAAGGGCAGTCCCTTCAGTGAATAGACCTAATTTGGCAATGGCTATTGTGAGGAACTCATGGTGGCAACAGTAAAGACAGACACAAGTGATCACAAGTTCAAGGGTGTTTATTAAACTGTAAATGCACGGTGGAAAAACCTGAATCTAAGATGGGGGCAAGCTTCGAACATCAAATGAAAAATAAGGCAGTCCTTGTGGCATCTTGTCAAAGTAAAAGGTCTATAAATAAAAAAAATATTTTGCCAAATCCTTACAACTAATTAGAGAAAGCGTGTGGGATAGAGTTTTCAATATAGAAAGAAGTGTTATGATATGATATGATAGTTTATTTATATAGCGCCTATACACAATGTGTTTTAAAGCGCTTCAAGGCAAGGGAGGGAACAAGGGAAAATGCAATGACATTCTTACAGGCCATGAACTGTAAGGATGCGAAATTAACTATCATACTCGGCCTGATGACATTTCAGATACTGCAAGAGCTAAGACATAGATAAGGAAGGGAGGGGGAAAGTGGGAAGGAAATGGAAACAGACAGATGACTACCATACTAGGCCTGATGACATTTCTGGTAGAGACGGAGAAAAGCAAAGGTGAGGGAGAGTGGTGCAGAAAGGGAGGGGAGGAACAAAACAAGCGACTATCATACTAGGCCTGACAACATTTCATATAGTGCTGGAGGGGGCGTGGGGAGGAAAAAAATAGTAAATGAATGGTGGAGGAAACAGACGAGGTTGCTATCATATTAGGTTCAGGGACAATTCTGATCGAGTAAGTGCATAGAAGAAAGTAAGGAGAGGAGATAGGAAAAGGGAGAAGGGAAAGGAGGAGAGAACAGGGAATAAGCAGTCAAAAAGAAGGGAGAAACAAGAGTGGAGAGCAAATACAATTGCAGAAGTGAGTAGTTACACATAATGTTGCAAGCCAGGATACAAGATGAAGATGGGAACAACATAATTTAGGGCCACCATGAGTACAAGATGCAAATGAAGTCCAGCATGAGAGCTGAGAAAGGGTGACACCGTGAATTCATGAAGTCCATAAAAGTCAAATCCAGCATTGGCCACAAGACAGTGATGGTGAAACCAGAATGTATCAGGACAGACTCCTGCAGAAGGAGGCTGGAGGGGGTTGAGGGGGAGCAGAGTAGAAGACTCAAGCAAAACAGGCAACACCTGTGTGCGAGAAGGGGGGCACAAGGGAACATCACAGGGGGACTAGAGGGGGTGGGATTGGCCTGTGGGGACAGAGGGGGTAACACATGTTGGTGCATGCTGACCTGCTATCTGAGCAGGGGGTTGGGCCCTGGGTCCTCCTGGTCCGAACAGGTCCAAACAGGAATTGGTCTTTTCTTCGTCTGCCCTTCACTGCAGACGCCGGGCGAGAGACGCCCTTGATCTAAGAGCAGGAAGGAAGAGGCAGGGCTAAGAAGGTGGGTGGTGCTTAGGACAGGTGACCTAGATTCACTTGCACCTGCTCCCCATCTGCAAAGGAAAAGAGGGCTCCTTAAGTAGAGAAAAAGAGCGGCAAGCAGGAAGACACCAGGTGGGCAGGGCTTGCTAACTGGTGAAAAAGAGCGGCAAGCAGGAAGGCACCAGGTTGGCATGGCTTTCTAAGTGGTGAAAAAGAACGGCAGGCAGGAAGGCACCAGGTGGGCAGGGCTTGCTAAGTGGTGAAAAAGAGCGGCATGCAGGAAGGTACCAGGTGGGCGGGCCTTAGGCCAGGTGATCTAGATCCACTTGCACCTGCTCCCCATCTGCAAAGGAAAAGAGGCTGAAGGGCTCCTTAAGTAGAGAAAAAGAGCAGCAAGCAGGAAGGCACCAGGTGGGCGGGGCTTGCTAAGTGGTGAAAAAGAGCGGCAAGCAGGAAAGCACCAGGTGGGCAGGGCTTGCTAAGTGGTGAAAAAGAGCGGCAGGCAGGAAGGTACCAGGTGGGCGGGGCTTAGGCCAGGTGATCTAGATCCACTTGCACCTGCTCCCCATCTGTAAAGGAAAAGAGGCTGGAGGGCTCCTTAAGTAGGGAAAAAGAGCGGGAAGCAGGAAGGCACCATGTGGGCGGGGCTTGCTAAGTGGTGAAAAAGAGCGGCAAGCAGGAAGGCACCAGGTGGGCGGGGCTTGCTAAGTGGTGAAAAAGAGCGGCAGACATGAAGGTACCAGGTGGGCGGGGCTTGGGCCAGGTGACCTAGATTCACTTGCACCTGCTCCCCATCTGCAAAGGAAAAGAGGCTGGAGGGCTCCTTAAGTAGGGAAAAAGAGCGGCAGGCAGGAAGGCACCAGGTGGGCAGGGCTTAGGCCAGGTGATCTAGATCCACTTCCACCTGCTCCCCATCTGCAAAGGAAAAGAGGCTGGAGGGCTCCTTAAGTCGGGAAAAAGAGCAGCAAGCAGGAAGACACCAGGTGGGCGGTGCTTGCTAAGTGGTAAAAAAGAGCGGCAAGCAGGAAGGCACCAGGTGGGCAGGGCTTTCTAAGTGGTGAAAAAGAGCGGCAGGCATGAAGGAACCAGGTGGGCGGGGCTTAGGCCAGGTGACCTAGATCCACTTGCACCTGCTCCCCATCCCACTTAGTGTTCACAAATAATGTCAGGATGTGATTGCCAGGGATCTCCTTAGCACAGCACACGCTCAAGCTTTCCCAGCATGAGCTGACAGTTCCGACCCAGCTATCAGGTTCTTCAATGGTTGAGTCTCTTTTCAATAAAAAGTCTCTTGCCTTCGATACCTGATGTACCAACAAACAAACACAAAGTTTTGTTCTACGTATACTTTGGGTGATGGTTTCACCCCTGGGTCCTCCTCTTGCAGGCGTAGACCCTTCACCAATCGTATTCAACAAATCAACTAAACAGTTACTTTTCCAATGAACTTTGGGTGATAAACTTCTCACCCCTGGATCTCCCTTGGCCGGGCTCAGACCAAAATGACAAGGGGGACAATTCACTTCCCCTGGTCTTCCAATACTTCTTGCATTCACAAGTCTTTTTAAACAGTTCTTCAGGCTTTGCCTCTTTTTGTCGGCTTCCCTCTGCCGGGTTCACTCTCGCCAACCTTTACAGACAGTTCACTGTGGACACCCCTCGGTCAGGTTTACTTCAGTCAACACACTATTCATAGGGACTTCAGGCCTTGCTCCTTTTTGTCAGCATCCCTCTGCCAGGTTCACTTGCACACTTGCCAACCTTTGCAACACACTGTTCATGCATTAGTTTCACCAAGTGGGATTCACTTCCCTTTGCTTCACAATAATCTGTCGTTCAAGTCTTTTGACGGTACAGAGGATTTTACAAGACCCCTGTATGACCTCTCCTCTGTGACCTTCCTAATGCTGTCTGGTATTCACAGTTTCAACAAACACAGTATTGACCAGAGTCTCTCGAATAAGCACCCACATGGTGCCGGATCCCTCTGCAGCTGGTCTCCCCTTTATTGTATCAGTTCTTTGAACTTCCCTTAAGTTGCTATTTTGCGGCTTTCGTTCAACACAGTTCAGTTTTTATCGCTTCTCCCCTCGACTCACCAGCTGTGATGAACCGCTTGGCTTTTCAGCATATCTGGAGTCAATGCTGGTACGACGGTAGCAGATGCCTCCCTCGGTCCTGCTTATCAGCGTAGGCACGCTCTGTGTACCGTTCACATCTGCTGCAACACACTTAAGCTATCGTCCGCGGTCCTACAATTCCTTCTGCTGAAGTTTCGCAGGTCTGAGTGGAAAAGGGCAAGGTCGCATCTCTCCTTGTCAGCCTCTCGCTATTCGCCACCTTTCTCCTCCTCTTGAATTGCCGTGCCTGGATAGCTGTCTCGTCATGCGGTCTGCCTTGCTCATCTTGTGCTTGTTAGGCAGAATCCTGTGCAGTTGCCTTAGGGAGCACTACAGAAGATTAAGACTACAGGTATATGCAATAAATCCCTTTTGGTATCAGTCTGTACCACAAAGATTTAGTTGGTAGCTGTGGCTAAGCAGTCAGACT
Source organism: Ambystoma mexicanum (assembly GCF_040938575.1). NCBI lineage: Eukaryota > Metazoa > Chordata > Amphibia > Caudata > Ambystomatidae > Ambystoma > Ambystoma mexicanum. Next base: position 1,260,898,823 of record NC_090937.1, on the reverse strand, counting down.
TATCTCAAGAGGGTTATGAGCAGGATTCAGGGTTTACACATTAGGACTTCAGTACTATGGAACAAGGAAACACTGACCAAAGCTTGGCATCAAAAAGAATATGGGCCTCATTAGGAGTCCGGCGGTAAAACCGCCTGGTTACCGCCGGACTCGTATTACCATTCCGCCTCCGTGACTCCCGGAAATACCAGGGCATTACGACCCTGGTGTCCCGGGAATTCTGGAGGCGGAATTCGGTAAGTCCCCATTCCCATTGAGTCCTATAGGACTCAATGGGAATGGGGAAGTGGAAACACCGGCACCATCTCGTGATGGTGCTGGTGTTTCCATGTCTGCCTGCAGGCGGGAGGTGTTCAACCCGCCAGGTCAGACCTGGCGGGTACATCACCACCCGCCTGCAGGACTCGGGATCGGGCGGTCCGGAATTAACAGTGGCGGCAGGTTTACCGCCCGACCAAGGGTCGCCCGACCTGTAATGAGGCCCACTATCTATTTATTTTATACACTCTGATGTTCACACACAAATAACTATTATCAAAGCAATTTAAATCAGTCAAGAAAAGTATACACAACTCCCTATTTAAATTGTAGACAAGTTTGAGCAAGAGTGAAAACTGAGCAAAACGGCACTGTGAAAACCAAGCGGAAATGGCACTCTATCAATTTCTCAAAAGGGAGGGAAAGGACAAGTTATACAGGTTTAGACTCTAGAACACACCAGCAACACTTCGCAAGTAGATTGTGAACAAGTTAGGCAAGGCAGTACTTTGGCATATGCAATACTGAGGTGAAAACCAAGCAAAATTGCACTTCACAAGTTTAAAAGGAGGGAAGGAAAAGGTAGTTATAAGAGTTCGGTTCACCAACACATTTCTAGGTGAGAAGCAATCTAGAGAAGGCAGTTGTAACAGATTTATCCAGAGTCAATAGGCCTGTTCCAGGGTCAATGGTACAAGGCAAGGTGCCCAGGATCAAAAGGTTCTAGTAGCTGCAGTCAAGTTTTTGTTTAACGATTCGAAAAGGCGGTTGCAAAAGGTGAAAGACAATTTTAGACGATAGGGGCGGCCAACCCAGTCGGTAAGTAAAGGATTTAAAACACCTTTAGCGATACCCAACGAAACGGGAGGCCTGGCTGAACAATGTACCTTTAAAGTAGAAGAGGCTCCTGCGGTGGCGGTAATTCCTGGCAGTTCCTGCAGTTTGGGAGATCCGGCAGAGGAAGAGAGGCTCTCGCCGTGGAGGAAGGTTCGAGTTACTGTACTGCCCAGGGATGAAACCAGCCGCGGTGCTGCCAAACAAATAAAGGGTACGCTCCTTTAAATCGCGGTCTGGGTGGACGGGTGCCTGGCTATCCGGTCTCCTAGTGCTTGGCACTGGCGATTCGACCAAGGCAGGTCCGGGAAGGCGATTGGCGAACTGGTTGGCCTCACCAGCTCAAGGGAAGAAGACTCTTGCAGAGGAAGATCTGCAGCAGGGCTTCACCGGTGGTTCAGTCGTTGGAGATGTCTTCAGCTCCTCTCCTCTTCAGTTTCTTAGTTCCAGTGGCAACGTCTTGTCCTCCAGTCCTCAGGACTCTGCTTTTATGCAGCAAGACCCCCATTCATACAGCCTAGCTGTCACTCACACAGTGGGGTGGCTCACCTGGCGGGAGAACCCCTCAGCCTATCAGGGGAGAGTGAGACTTGGGTTGCGTAGGCAACCCTGTCCATGGTGCCTATTCCCCCTCACACACATCCTGTCTACCCCAGACTCAGTGGCGCCAAGAGGAGGGGTGCAGAAGCCCGCCAAAAGGATGAACAAAGGATCCCCGACCTGGGTTAGGATTATAGAGAAAGACATGAGAAAGAAATGTTATTAAAGTTCTGGCAATAAAAACCTACCGGAGTAAAGATAATATTAAAATAAACCGGCAGTATGTTAGAGGCTGTCAGTAAAAGTGGTAGCCTCGAACAATGGGAAAATCCCATAGGGAAATATTCGCGGTTGAATATTTACGATAGTAACCACTGCCACCAGCCAGAAACTTTTGAGGGAGGGACTGGGTACCCCCTCGAAAATGAACGTTAGGGAAAAACTATTAACCCTTTCCAGTACTTCCATAGTAGGATGGGTTGTACTGGTTTAGTTCATAAGAATTGACTAGTAAAGTCAATGGGGACTTTACATACCCTGGGAGACAGTAGTTAGTCTCAGGGTATGGAGTCTATGTTTGGGGTCGCTACGACACCCCTGTGGTACGGCACGGAGGGTGCTGTGTACCACACATGTTAAAAAGATGATTCCTATGGGGGTGAGAAAACCCCATAGACCAGAAGCACACAAGATAGCCTAAAACACACACTAGAAATCTGTCTAAGAGGGGGGAAAAAAGGGTCTCACTCTTAGCAGGAGAAAAAAAGGAACCCTTCAAGTCCAGCATAGCTGCTGGGGGACTCCATAGGTAAGGGAAATTAGCCATAGAAGAGAATTCTCCCTAACAGTGCTCCACCTTTTATCCCTTTAGCAAAGGGAAGGGGCCGTCAGGTGTGTGTGATTCTGGTCAATTGCCTGACTTTGCCTGACCCTTGTATTGGGAAATCTCAGGTAAACGGCTCTGGTGTTAGTCTGTTGTCTTTTGTGCTGTGCGAAAGTGTTTGTGTCGGAAAAGGGGGGCAGTATTTTGGAATATCCTACGTGGTAGGATGGGGAAAAGGTATTGAAAGAAGGGGGGTACCGCGTCTCACCCATTGGTGTCGTACTCCCCGAGGACCCCCCATCCAGGTGATCCTCCCTCACTGGTCCACCCCCAAGAACTGGATCGAATAGCGATGGCCATGTCCTGGCCACCTGGATGACAGATTCCAGGGACTAGCCAGGGAGACACCTGCAGGTTTCTCACACTATTGAGACAGCCCAAAATTATGCCAAACCCAACAAACAGTTAAAACATTTTCAACAGGGTTGAAGAAACTCAGAAGGATCAAAAGGGATTTCCCTGTTCCCCTTTTTCACAAGGGGACAGAAGACAGGAGCCAAGACAGTTTCCATAAACCGTTATTAAAAGATCTTGGAAGAAGGGAGACAAAATCCATAGTTGTTAAAGAAAAAGGAGAAATAAAACCAGAAGAAGGATGAACCCTTAGAGTCTTAGACCGACTTCCATTGTGTGTTCCTCCTGTGTACAGTCGGGGCACTTAGCTAGGCTATGTCCATCAAATAAGAAAGAGGAAGTCATGGAAGGGAGATATATGAAGGGAGTGGGAGGAATGTAGCCTTCCTGAAGAAGAATTTATTGTCAAGTCTATCCATACATTGTTATTGTCTTTTCGTTTCTCTTGATGATCACATCTTTAGGGGCTGCTGGATAGATGCCAGAGTGGCACACTTCAGCAAAGTGGTTCATACGGCCTCACTTGGACCATTCCACTCATCTGGGGGCAGCAGGGTCAGTGATGTCACCTCTCCATGGCCTATCTTGGTTGCTCCAGCACCTCACCCTTGGTTATTTCTCTTTCACTGCTTCTATTTCCATCCCTACCAAGTGCTGAAAAGTGGCTTCCAAGTGTTCAGCATGTACTTCTGTTCGCTTATGGGACCTGTCCTGCTGTAGGAGGCATTGGGGCGGCAGTACCGTCCCCATCAATAGTCGCCTCAAGAACTTGTTTGAGAAGCCCTCTCGATCAGCTAAGCTCTTACCTCTTCCGTTTCGTCTACTAGGGTGGGAGTTGAGGCGATGTGATGCAATCTGGCATGAAAGGTGTCCCTTTGGAAATCTTTGGCCTTGTGTGATCTCTCAAAGTCTGCGTTGGCTTGAGGTTGAGGTAATCTGCTACGGCTTTCTTCATGGCACTAGTCTATATGAATCATTCGCTGGCATAAGTGTCTTGAATATTTTATGTTTATCCCTGCTTAAAACTTGAGCGTCAACTGCTTGGCTTCATCATACATCTCCTTGATGATAGAAAAGAACGTTTCTAGGTACTCCCCCCATAGCATTCATTTTAGGCCAAGTGATGAGGGGGCTCCTAGCGTTGCACATATTTTAATTGGCGCTGCCATTGCGGGCTATCTGGAAGCTGGATTTGGGGGAGGAGGTGTTGCAAAGGTTTGTTCTTCCCCTATCCCATCCTTGTTGCCAATTAATAGCTCTAATTGACGGAAGCAGCAGCTGTACTGAAGCTTGCTAGCACAGGCCAATGCAGCACAGCATAAAGTGAATTCACTGACTTGGTAAATGCTTTACTGCTTTCTCACCTGTGCGTGGGAAATCCTTCTGTATTAACAAGATGACAACCTCATTTTTTACTGTGTGATAGCATACATGTATGTGTCAACACATGGGCCTTGAGTGTGCCATGGCTTCCCACTTTTAATGAAGATTAGCCCTGCTAAATAGCACAGGTAGTCTTGATTCTATTAAAGACAAGGAGGCGAGCATTATGCTTCATCTTCTATTTTATTCCTGTCTCCAGCAGTTTCAACAATAAACTATTTGTTAACATTTAAATGGAGAAAAAACATTTTTTTAATTTTTTTTTAAACAAACTACATTTCTCTTCTGCCCCGGTCCTCATGACCTGTCGCTGTGACCTTAGTCCATTAACCAACTGTTCTGCTCTAGAACTGGTGGTCTTGCTCTGCAGCTTCTGTGCTTATCGGTTGGTTCAGCTATTCTTCTGATCATCTCCTAAGGGAGGATACAACACATTATATTAGGGAGGTGGATACACACCCTATTCTGTTAGAAAAATGTTTCATGAGTACATCATTATCATTTTACATCATCATTTTCTATTAACTCTCCCGTGTATCTAGGGTGGGAAAGTAATGCTCGCCTCCTTGTCTTTAATAGTATCAAGACTACCTGCGCTATAGGTGAGCATTATGCTTGTTTAAAGCTTGTCATTACTGTCTCTGCCACTGATTGTACAGGCTTGAAATAGAATGTTCTGAAAGTGGCATCACTTGCCCAATCGGCTGCTTGTAATATGTCTTACAATCTCGCGCCCTGCGTTAGCGCTTTTGAAGCCATCGCGCCTCTAACAGAATGTGCTCCAAATTTAGCCATATTTATTCCTGCTATCTGCATTACTTCTCTGACCCATCTTGCTATAGTACTGCTGGATACTGCTTTATAAGGTTTTCTACGCGCTATCAGCAACTGTGTTGTTCCCATGGGCCTCAGTTCTGCTGTCCTCAGCTCGTATTCTTTTATGCAGGCTGCTTCGCACCACTTGGGATGCTCCTGCAAATAGGGGTAGACAATTGTTGCAGAGTCGGTCTTTGTTCTTCTCACTAGGGTGAAAGATACACCCTCTGGCCCGTATGCTCTCCTATTCACGTCTAGAGCTCTGACATCTGCTACTCTTCTACATGACACTAGACATAACAACATTGCTAACTTCCCTGATAGTTGCTTCAAAGACAAATATTTGTTTGCTGGCCAGCTGGCTAGTAGTCTTGGGACTACCGCCACATCCCATAGCAAGTCATATTTTGGCTGTGGTGGTTTTCTGAACCTTATTCCTTTCAACAGTCTTAAAACTGCTTCATTCTCCCCCACGGATATACCTTCTATGGGTGTGTGGCCCGCTGATATTGCCGATCTATAAACTCTGATCGTTCTATAATCTTTCACATCTTGTAGCAGCTCAGCTAAAAAAAAATATATTTCCACTAGAGGTGCTGAAACGGGATGAATACTTCTCCTTTTGCACCACCTTGACCACCTATTCCAAGCTGCGTCGTAGCTCCTTCTAGTCGATGGTGCCCATGACTCAGCGATGGGGCTAGCAGCCTGCGCCGAAATCCATGGGAGATTCCAGCGTCTCCTGCTGTCTTGCACGCCATCAGCGGGAGCGTCCCTCTCACTCTCAGAGGATGATATGACCCAACTGGGTCCGTGAGTAGGCTGTCCCATGCTGGTAGTATTCTTGGGTAATCTCTCACTAATTCCATTAGTGCTGGAAACCATACTTGTGACTTCCATATTGGCGCTACCACTATCAATGTCGCTCTCTCTCTGCGCACTTTCGTTGCACTCTGTTCATCATAATGAATGGTGGAAAGGCGTAGTGTGTTTCTCCTCTGTCGGGTCCAGCCTCCAGCTGAAATATCTGCTCTTTTGCACATTCAGTCTGGACGCAAACAGATCTGTGTGTGCTGGCCCCCAGATCCCTTCAATCTGTCGAAAGATTTCCTTGTCCAGCATCCAATCGCTGGTGTCTATTAGATATCTGGAGTTCCAGTCCACTATTACATTTTGCGAGCCTCAGAGATATTCTGCTACAACTGATGTCCCTGATTCTAGGCAGAAATGCCAGAAGTCCTTGGCTAGTTCCGCTAATAACTTGGACTTCGTCCCTCCTAAGTGATTGATGTACCTGACCGCTGAAATGTTGTCCATTTTCAGCAAGATACAGGAATTCACTTTGTCCTTCGTAAAAGCTCTGATCGCAAATGATCCTGCTAGTAATTCTAGACAGTTGATATGTAATTTGAGCTCTTCTGAGCTCCACTTCCCTCCTGCCTCTAGTTCTCTGCAGCAGGCTCCCCAGCCTGTTCTGCTGGCGTCTGATTCTATCACTAGATCGGGCCGGTCGCCGAATATGGCTTTCCCGTTCCAGATGTCCATGTTCTGTAACCACCACTGTAGTTCCATCTTTGACTCTCCGTCTAGAGGTACAAGTTGATGGTATTGAAGGCCCTGCTGTAGGTGTTTTATCTTGAGTTGTTGAAGGGCCCGATAGTGTAAGGGTCCTGGGAATATTGCTTGTATTGATGCTGCTAGCAGCCCCACTATTCTCGCTATCGTCCGCAGAGAAATTAGGGTTTTGCTGAGGCAACTCCTTATCTCTCTCTTTATGTCTCTTATTTTCCCGAGCGGAAGTTCTAGTGTCGCCTTTCTGGTATCTATGACGAAACCTAGAAATTCCATCCTCTTCGCTGGTGTCATCTCTGATTTCTCTTAATTCACTAGGAAACCTAATGACTTCAGGAGGTCTGACACCCAGTTTGTCTGGTATATGAGCGTTTCTTTGCAGTTTGCCATCAGCAAGATGTCGTCTAGATATATAATCGTTCTGATTCCTTTCTCTCTCATTGTCGCCACTACTGGCTTTATGAGTTTCGTGAAGGCCCAAGGCGCTGAGGCTAGTCCGAATGGCATAGTCGTAAATTACCACAATTGTACGCCCCAGACGAATGCTAAGAAAGGACAGTACTTCTCCTGCACTGGTATTGTGAGGTATGCATCTTTTAAGTCCCCTCTCGTGAGCCAGTCGCCCTGTCTGAGGGTGTTTCTGAGCTGATGGATTCCTTCCATCTTGAAGTGGTGGTACACCACCCACTTGTTCATTTCTTTCAAGTTTATCACAGGCCTCACTTTGTCTTTCCTGTGAACTAGGAACATATTGCTTATGAACTCGGGGCTTGTCAAGCAAGGTTCTACCGCTCTTTTGTTCGCTAGTCCTCGTAGTTCTGAGTCTAGGATCTCTTTCTCTGCTAACGCTAAATACAATGGGTGGGGGGATGGGATTGGTATGGTCTTTCTGTGGATTCTAGCTGCAGGCCTTTGACTGTCTGCAGAACCCAGGCATTGCTGGAAAGCGCACGCCAGTTCTCCCAAAACCTGGATGTTCTCCCCCCCACTGGCGGGTAAACGTGCGGTCTCACCTGTGGGGAAGTTTTGTCCTCTTCCCTGTCCTCTGCTTCTTCTTCCTCTTGGGAAGCGGCCCCTTGGTGGAAAAAAGGTGTCTTGCTGCCTGTTCTTCCAATAGTGAGCTCTGTTGTTATGAGGCCTTCTCGTGGCTTGGTACTTCTTCCCCTGTATCTTTCGCTCGCTCCGCTAAGTCCACAATCTTCGCTAGCGGCGCCGCCAGGTCTAGCACTTTCTCTTGGCAGCTTCGCCAGGATCGATCGATCCCTTTTCTGGGGTCCCTGGTGGTCTTCGAGACGAAGTTCAACATTTTCGGATCAAGCTCTGGCGCCTCCGCTACTTTTCCTGGGAGTTCGGGCTTAGGACATTCTGCCCTCATTCTCTGACGCACCTCTTTCTCTAGAGCCTTCCGTTGTCTGTTGGTCATGTATTGCGTGACCCTGGGCGATGGCAGCCATTCTGAGGACCTCTGGTTTTGTATGTCCTCAGGTTGGAACATATCTGATGTCCCTTCTTCCTCTTCGATGTTGTTGAGTTCACTCAACTTTTTCTTGGGTGGAGGTTGTAATTCCACCTTGTCCATATCATCTTTTGAGGATTGTGGAGACCTTCCTGGTTCTTCTTCTGAACCTTGCTCCTTCGCGCCCATATTATCTTCCCCTGGGTAGCGGGTATTGAGGCTCGGCACTCCCGACTTCTTAATGAAAGCGTCTCTCCGTTTTTGGAACGCGTCGGTAGCCTCAGGGGCCTTTGGTTCCGCCCCGTCTGTTTGGCCCAGGGGGTCAGAAGAATTCTTGCTCTTCCGGGCCTTATTACACCCCTGAGAGTCCTCCAGAGGGACTTTTGTGGACGTGCTGTTTTCTGAAAAGGTGCTCTTTTCCTTCTGGCTCAGATATAGTTCTATTGTTTCTAGCCTGTCTTGGAAGGGCCTTACCCCTTGAGCCACTGCCTCCATAAGTGAGTCTCCCAGCACTTCTTTGAAGCTGTAGGCTAGGTCCTCTGAATAGGTTGCCTCCTGCTCCTCCTCACTCCATTCGAAATCTGTCATATTCAGTGCTGTCAAGTGCCTTTCAATACCTTTCTCGGTGTAGTGGCACGTCCACTGCTCACTTCTGATGTGTTTGAGGCTGCACCTTAATTTACAGAGCTGACTTTTCTCTCAGTATCCTCTGAGCTAGTGCTCTTTTAGCTCTGTGTGTTAGCCGCTTTTTATTAAGAAAGGGCACTTTCCGGTACAAAATCCTATTTTTTTAAGAGTTTTACTGATCCTTCGCTTCGCTCCTAAGGATCCGTACAACACGAACGTTGAAATTCTGACACTCGTAAGAATTCTGTCTGTTTGTGCGTTGGAGCTCCACCTTTGCAAGGGTGGGGGCTCTTTCCTCCCCAATGAGCTGTGTGCTCTTAATTGGGCCCTTTTCCTCCTCTAGAGGCACGTCCTCTTATTGGGCTCTCGTGGAGCCTCCTCTCATTCTCGGAACTTTAGCTCTGCCCCCCTGAGGGTGGGGGCCGCCTTGCGAGAGCTCACGCTCCTAACTCCGCCCTCACGTGGGTGGGGGCTGCTTTTCGTGAACCGCGCAAATGTTTCTCCTGCCTGAGGGTCACGCTTTGATTCTGAGGAGGAGGTTGGAGACCCCTAACGTGTCGGTAATGCGGCACGGGGTCGCTGGCTCCTCCATGCTCTCACACGGTACCTAATTATTAAATTGTATGTTCCGCACTGTCGCTAATATGAAATGTATACTCTTCCTAATGTGTGATATCTCCGGAGAATCCTAATATTCTCGTAGCCCTACAAGAACGCCTGCGCGCATAACTAGTGGGCATTACTGTACATTCTAGCATTCGCTGCTTAATCTAACATTTATCATTTATCTGCTCTTCAAATCACCTAAACTACGCAGCTTGGTATAAGAGGTACTTATCTGCTTGGAGAGCAGGAAAGAAGAGGGGGAGCACAGGAAGTGAATGGACTAGGGTCACAGGGCCGGGTCATGAGGACTTCAGCAGACCCGGGGCAGAAGGGAAATGTAGTTTGTTTTAAAAAAAACATGTTTTTTCTCCATTTAAATGTTAACAAATGGTTTATTGTTGAAACTGCTGGAGACAGGAATAAAATAGAAGATGAAGCATAATGCTCGCCTCCGTCTTGACATAGAATCAGATTGCAAATTCACAATAACGAGTGCAACAGTGCAGTAAAAGATGGCGATAAAGTGGTGGCAATTCCGTCCATGCCACTACTTCCAGCAAAATGCTGTAAGTAAATCTTTATCACCAAAAATGATTGAAGTGGAATGACTACTAGAGGTAACGCCACTGAAATCCCCAGCGAGTCCTATGGACTCCACGAATGGGGAATTACACCAATGTAGCACCACTCGTAATCCTGTGATGAATGGGGAAATACACCGTTGTGCCACCACTCCTAATACCATGGTAATTCCACGGGACAGAGTTGACGCAATTGTAAATGAGTTTGATGGTAATTCAGCGGATTTACCACATAATTACAGGTAAACTGGTAATGATCCCTGTGTTATTTATGGACATCATGTTGACCTTCAAGCCTGTCCTCTCCACTGCTAAAGCACCCTTACCATTCCCAAAGCCAGCCCTATTGCCTTTATGAGTGTTTGTGTAGATGTTTAAATCGTAAAAGACACATTTCCTTGGGTTAATGTTTCGTGGAGCTTTAATGTTCATGCCCCCCTGTGGTATCTGAAGGACAGGCCCCAGAGGGGTCCTGACGTTGTGACATCAGGACGCATTAACAGATATTAGTACCCCGGCGAGAGACAATCAGAATGAAACAAGCATTCTGAATGGCTCTCGCCAGGTCCCTACCCGGCCGGGAATCCCTCCGTCAGGATTCCATGGCCTTTGTGCCCGGCGGGGGGCGTGGCAGCCCCTGAGCCAATGAGGAGGCTCGAAGCGGGGCCGCTCCGCCGGGGACTTGGGCAAGTCTTTTTTTTTTCCTTCCCTCCCTCCCACCCGCCCCCCCCCAACTTACCTTCTTGATCCTGCGTCCCCGGCGGGGGACGAGGGAAGCCTCCAGCCATGTGGAGACTCAGAGCGGGGCCATCCCTGCTCTGCGCCTCCACACGGCTGGGGGCTTCCCTCGTCCCCCGCTGGGGATGCAGGTACTTTTTTTTTTTTCCCCGTCCCAACCCCACTTACCTTTTTTTTAATCCTTTTTATCCACTTGTGTTCCCAGCAGGTCCGCTCCCGATGGCCGCCATGGAAAGGGAAAACAGACTCTGTTTTCCCTTTCCATGGTGGCGGCCATTTTCTTGGTCTTTTTTTTTTTCTGTCCCAAAAAGCTGCAGCGTTGAAACGCTGCAGCGTTTCGATACAGAAAAAAATTGCTTTTATTACCCCGGTCACGCAAATTCTGCAGCCCGGGATATTAATAGCAATAGAACCCTCACGGCAGGGGCATTACCGACTCTGGTAAGGCCCTCGCTTCGCTCAGGTCCTTACCTATGGGCGCCTATGGCCGACGCTCGGGTTCTATTGCTTAAATAAAGAAACCGACTGCCCGCGAAAATGGGCAGTCGGGAGTTTGTAATGCACCAGTGCGTCCGTGTCATTCTTGCTGCGTTCCAGACCCCACAGGGCCCCAGCTAGCAGTGAGGCCCGGCCTCACATTACACTGGTGACGAGGAGAGCACTAGTCCACGGAAGGTGTGTGTGCGCTGACTAACGCACGGTGAAGCAGTTAATTCACCTGGTGCCTGTGGCGGTGAAGGAGAACTGCAACAATAACATGAGAAGGGCTCCACCTAGTGGCAGATGCCTAGAACCGCACCTAACAAAAAAAAGAAGCCAGCTCGGCAGCAGTCTCAGGAGACACACGCACTGAACAGGGGCAAGGAGTTCCTTGCCTGGCCCAGTAGGAAGAACGGTTGAAAGCCACTCCACAGCCAGTTGAGCAATACCGTGGCACACCATAACACAGGGACCAACCAAAAAATGGGCACCAGCAAGGAGACACCATGTCAGAAGAGCAACAAGCGGCAAGCTCCCACAACCCCATAACCTCGGGAGAACCATCCAACTCACAAGCTGCGCGACCGGAGAGGAACATGTGGAATGACTCCACCCAAGGAGCATTCATGAAGCCATTCGACACGTATGCGGAAGGGGCAGCCGTTCAGTGGGAACTCTGGCTCCAGCAATTTCGGCTACACATCAAATCCAAGCGAATCATTGCAGAGGAAGAGAAGCGCACACTCCTCATGCTAAATGTAGACACGCTCGCACTGCGGCTCTTCAACACATTACATCTAGGGGCCAGGAAGATGAATACCAAGAGCCAAAAAGTGCATTGAATGGGAAATTTCAGCCATAACTGAATCCCGGCAATGAACGTTTTCAACTGAGCCTAGCTAGGCAACGGCCGGCAGAAACAATTGATGGTTTCCACTCAAGAAATTGCTATAAGTGGAGAGATGAAGACTTGTCGTCTAGTTGAACTGTTGCTTAAAGTCCAAGTGAAAGACTTTTGGAGCAAGAATAACTTTATGATCAGAACTTGGCTACCAAACTGAACTGGCTTATTTGAACATCTGATTGAAAATCCTGCTTTGAATCTGGGGGAGGGGAGCCAACACAGGTTAGAAGGATACACAGTCATTAGTTTTATGTTGAACTCAACTGCTTTGTATGTCATAACTGAATTGCCATATATTCCCTTTATGAGTTTAATGTATGTATAAGTATGAGGGACAGATTCCTTTTGTTAGAGTGTTTTCCTTTCAGTTTTTTTGATAGGCAGGGAAAATCCTTGTTAGGTTAGGGATAGTGAGGCGTTTATCAAACCCTTATGTGTTAATAAAAATGTCTTCTTGTGAAAAACCTTTAACAAGTTGTCCGCCTCACATTTCTGACCCCTCACATTTGGCGTCAGGAATGTCAAATTTGATCTAATGTAAATATGGGAGATACCAACCCTTTGGATATTGAGTCAGAAGAAGACTGGTATGGACATACTCCTCCCTTGTTTAGATCATATGTCCCCTCATTAGAACGTAACTCTATAACATCTACCACCAGGGAAGAAAAGAATTCGGAACCCATAGTCATCAGGGGATCGGGATTGTTATAAGAGGACCCAATAATCAGTAGCCTCTCCTAGTGAATGTGGGCCTAACATTTAATTGGTCCTCATTATAAGGTGGCCGTAGCTGTGCCAGTAAATACCGGCACGGCTGCCGACAGTCAGTTTTTTACTGGCACCTGGCAATGGCGATGTCCCGGGGCATGCCGGCCCCGCCGGACCCAGTAATTCCCCTTCGCCGGGTGCCGGTAAAAATTACTCCCCATTCCCATTTGAGTCCCAAAGGACTCAATGGGAATGGGGAGGCCGGTAGCGCTGGTACCATTATTAACGGTACCAGTGCTACCTTGTAGGTCTGCTCACGGGTGCCTTTCGGCACCCACGAGTAGACCTCGTATTTCGATAACAACGGTACCGGCAAGATAACCAGTACCATTGTTACCGGACCGGCAACATTGTAATGAGGCACATAGACTCTCAGGACAGGCCATCAGTCCTGTGAGACAGAACAGGCCATCAGTCCTATGATACAACCTGTGGAAAGTAACAGTTACCACCTTTTCTTCCCTCATAAATATGTGATCCCAGGGAAGGATACACCTTAAGTTTCTCTATTACTGGAAATACAGTTTCATGTCTATCTGCCTACGTTATTCCTGTACAAGACACAGTACTGAGAATATATCCATTGATTTCCAGTAATAAAGAGTTAAAATTCATACTCCTAAATGCTTCAACTAATCCCTGGAAGATACATAGAGGGGATAGGGTAGCAAGGCTGATATATGAAGTGGCTTCAAACAGGAAGCAGACACTGTGCGTAAAACCCTTAATCTTATGGAATACGCACTAAGGAAGGGAGGGGACTACACCCTCCTCAGCCTAGATGCTGAGAAGACGTTCGATAGGGTGGAATGGGGCTTTTTATTTGCAGTGCTCCGTAAACTGGGATTCGGGGACATGACGATGTGCGCCACTGGGGCAATATACGCAGACCCTCCAGCACAGGAGGTGGTCAATGGTAAGACCTCAAGGGTATTCTGCCTCCAGAGTGGTACAAGGCAAGACTGCCCATTGTCCCCCCTTCTGTTTGCCCTGTCTATCGAGCCACTGGGGATCAAAATTATGCAAACGGAGCAGATAGTGGGTATAAGGGTGGGCAAAGAGGAGTACAAGCTGAGCCTATTTGCAGATGATATTCTCTTTCACATTGGCGATGTTGCCAGGTCGGCTCGGAGAGTATTCAGGTTGCTGGGGGAATACGGAATGGTATCTGGATTCAAGGTAAATGCCAATAAGTCAGTCCTCTTACCCTTTAGCCGCGCCGAGGGAGGCCCCAGAGAAGACCTGGTGGATCTGGGGATACCGAATGAGTGGTGCAGGCTTAAAAACTTGGGGACTGTATACCCAGAAACCTGGATGACCTATACTCGACCAACTATCCCCCAGTCATGCAAAGGCTATTTGATAACATGGAGGCTTGGTCATGGCTGACCCTGTCCTGGCTTGGCAGAGTGAAGGCGGTCAAAATGACCCTGTTACCGCAAATCCTGTACTTACATCAAACACTGCCGTTTGCAATGCCAGACCTCCACTTTGTAGAGGTGAAGTGAAGTATAATATGATGTATATGAGGAGGGCAGAAGCAGAGGGTCTCCTATAAGATGTTGGTGCAGCCAAAAGACAGGGGGTAGTCGGGCTCCCCGACATCCGTACATACTTCAGAGCAGCGCAACTCTGGGCAATAATTCCCCACCTCAGGGTAGATGGACAGAAACAATGGTTGCATATAGAGAACGACTGGCTGAGGCCGGTGACACTGGGTGAATGGCTCTGGGCCCCGCATGGGGCACTCCCCCGGTCCGCCCAAGCGAATAGGATCCTAGGCCGACTGTGGACACAGTGGAGGAAGAAAAAAAAATGATTGATGTAACGGCGTGGCCCTCCCCCATAAGCCATATATGGGCCACCCGATATGGGATGATATTCAGGATCCGTCCAGGTTCCACGATTGGTATGCGGAAGGCTGGAGCGAGTAGGACAGGTGGTGAAGGGAGAGGTATTTGTAGAAATCGGGACTCTGGAGGAAAATCTCCACATTTGCAAGCTGTCAGTTTTCAAATAACTCCAACTGAAGAGAGTGTTGTTGGCCGCTTCTCAGATTTTGGTTGTATGCCAGACTCTAATCCACCAAACCCCTCCTCACCTGAATCTGTTAAGATGTCCAAAGAATCGTCTGTAATAAAGTCCTTTCTTCGGAGTCTCCAGAAGGCACTGGGTTTATTCTTATGTTTCTTTCCTTTCTGTTTGGTGAGATGAGAGTGGTGAAACACCAGCAGAGAGGTAATCCGGAGTATCCGCTGATATGGATCCTGAACTGGACCATATGGTCCATACGGAGTAGCAGTAGCCACAGACAGAAGAACTCCGAGGACGGAGCAGCAGAGGAGCGAGGCAGAAGGAAAGCGCAAGCAGAATAAGCCGCACTGAGGGAAGCGCACGCAGAAGGAGCCGCGCTGGCGGGAAAAAGGTAGGCTGGGGTAGAACACAGGAGGAGGATAGCGGAGAGAATAGTGAAGGGTAATGTCTGCCTGGTAGCCGAGAGGGACGGAGCGTTGGAGAAACTCTTTCCGAAAACACTGGTAGTTGCAATGCGCCCGCGTTGGTTACTTCTGGGATTTTAAGATCTGAAAGACCGGAACATCAGGAAGACTAGAATGCGCATAGCGTTCCTAAGGAAAATTAGTCCTTTCTCCATTTCCACCTTCCCCATAGTTTCCATGGCCGGCGAGTCATGACAGTATGACCCCTTCTCGGGAGCCTACCTCCTGGCTTTCCTGGTGAAGGCGGTGAAACTTCTGCAGTAAGCGAGGTGCCTCAATGTTCTGCAGGGGTTCCCACGTGCTTTCTGTCCTTGGATATCCTTTCCAAAAGATCAAGTACTGTAATCTTCCTTTCCTGTACCGGGAATCGAGGATGTCGGATACTTCATATTCCTCAGGTATCTATCGCCTTTATTGAGGGTTTCCTTGTTTTTCGGGAATGGGGGTCCTTTATATAAGGCTTTAAAAGTGAGGCATGAAAGACTGGATTTATCCTCTTGAGGTTTGCTGGGAGTTCCAATTCATAGGCCACTGGATTGATCTTGGCTGTAATACGAAAGGGTCCTAGAAATCGGGTGCAAACTTCCCTGGATGAACCCGTCTTGGTAGGAATTTAGTAGACAACCAAACTCTTGTTCCTACCTCCCATTGAGGGTTAGGGCCTCGTTTCCGATCTGCCCATCTTTTGCAGTCCTGTCGAGCCCGCTCGAAATTAGAATAGGATTCTACTGAAGGAGTGTTAGTAGAAGATAAACCGGAGAGCGGGATGTGCTTCGGGTGGTAATCATATGTGCATTGGAACGGATTTGTTCCAATGGAAGAATGTCTTGTGTTGTTATAATAGATTTCAGCCATAGGCAGTAGATGGATTAAGCGTTCTGTCTGTCCATTGCTTTTCGGGTGGAACCGAGATGAAAGGGATCTCCTAATTCCTAATGTCTTACACAGAGCAGTCCAGAACTTGGATGTAAATTGTGTGCCTCTGTCTGAGACTATGTTGTTTGGGAGTCCATTAAGCCTAACCACATCTCTCAAGAAGACTTCTGCCGTAGCACTGGCCGTTGGGAGTCCTTTGAGGGGAGAAAAATGAGCCATTTTGCTAAAAGAGTCAACTGTGACCATTATGGCTGTATGTTCACAGGAAGCCAGCAAGTCCACGAAAAAATCATTGGAAATGTGTTGCCACTGACCTTTCGGAAGGGTCTCTTGTTGTAAAAGACCTAAAGATTTGTGGTAGGAGTATTTGTTCTGAGCACACACAGGGCATGTAGCCACATATTCCTTCACATCCTTGACTAAAGAAGGCCAGAATTGACGAGTGTCATGATGCCTACCTCCAAGGAGCCAGACCAGGCCCAGCTACCCCAGAGGCAGACATCATGTCCCAGAGGGAAGTCTCAGAAGCCCCAAATAGGGGCCCTTTGGACTCAGTCCTGGCGCCTTTGGCGCCAGGCTCATATTGGACAACAGTCCTGGCGCCATAGGCGCCAGGCCCATAAAAGATGACTTTGTGTAGAAAGGTGCTTGGTGTAAACTTACCTGATGCAGACCATGCTGCAACATCCAGGCCATCTAGAGGCCTGAATGGGACTACTTTATCTTTGGGGACTACTTAACCACACGGGTGTGGCCGTAGGAAGAATACATACCTGAGAGGAAGGATACATACCTGGAACTACTTTGAAGGCTATTTAAGCCTCGCCCAAGCAGCAACTCACGCTTCGCGTTGTTCTGCATCTAGCAGCTGGACGCTCACTGTGTCTGCTCCTGCATTCTGACTTCTGCCACGCCCGCCAGCATCCTGGAACACCTGCAAAGGGAGAAGAGAAGAGAATAGAAGAAAGAAGAGTCCTTACCTGCTAAATCCGCATCCCGGAGACATTTCGCCAACGATCCTGAAAAGGAAGACATTCATTTTAAAAGCTCATCGCATCGATCGCTGCAGCGCCGCATTCCACTCACCTTTACTGGGCGCCTCCATGTTCATCAGCGACCATCTGGATCAGCAGCCACATTTCAGCGCCTAGGGAGAAAAAGACAAGAACAAAGGTGAGCTAGGGAAGAGAATAAGAAAACCTTAATTTTCCATCTTAAGACTTACCTGTTGGGTCATTCCCACTTCATTTCGGGTCGGTGCCGCATCCTGGCATTTCCGGACCTCGGCCCCTAAAGGGACCAAAGAGACATCAGCGTTAGTGAGCGAATGCTAAGACATTACCCGAACGCTCATTAAAGACTTACCTGATATCTACTGGAACTGCACCTCTCACTTCGGGTCGGTGCCATATCTCCGGCATTTCCGAACCCCGGCCCCTATGGGGAAAAAAAGACACAAGGATTAGTGCATTAATGCAAGGACACTAAAGGAACCTCTCATAAAACAACTCACCTGAGTTTCCTTTATTATTATTTCGGGCTCATACTTATAAACAGAATTCTCACAGTATTTTACCGGGAAGGTCAAGCAAACTTGAACTCTCTACAATCCAAGATCCAGTGAAGTAACTGGATTACAACGCGCCCCTGCATCCGAAGCAGGATGGAGAGCTCGTCCTTTCAGACCCTAAGGTGAGACTTCACGGGGAATCGCAGAAGGGTTTCGTGGAGGGTGAGAAGGGAGTGGGAGACTTACACATTACCCCGCAGATTGTTAATACTCCCTTTTCACACACAGAAGGATATTTCTGCGAGCCAGACAAGCCAGATTTGAGGGTCCGGTCCTGTCCATCTTCCGAGTCCTGCGCTTCACCATAGAAGAGGCAACAGCACTCCAAACCAGGCCTGCGCCTCCGTGGGAGTCAGGTGAGCGTAACAGAACGCGAAGCCTACCTACAATTTCCCACCCGGGCGCTATGGAAACTTCTGAGACAGACCAGCTGGCCCAGCTTTTGGGGGAATTACGGGCAACTCCGCCCGCCAGGAGACAAACGCTCTCAAAAGAGAACTGATCCTATCTAAGGAAAGAACTGATGACCTGGCCAAACGGTTGTTGCAGGGTCAGGCAGGACAAACTCCTTTACCTAGTTCCGGGGGTAATCCCACTTCTATGATTTCGAATAACCCGGTACAAATCAATCTACCTGGAAACATGCCTTTGGCCCGCTTGAACGTTTTGCTGGGGACCCCAAGAAATATGCCGTTTTTATGAACCAATGTCGCTTACACTTCCTATGCAGACCCGGGGCCTTCCCTAATGACCAGACCAAGGTAGCTTTTGTATTATCTTATCTCAGCGGCATTGCTGACGATTGGTCAGTTCCTTTGGTAAATCAAGATGACCCAATTCTCCAGGATTTTCAAGGCTTCCAGGAAAGCATGGAAAGATTATTCGCTCAACACTCTCAGGGACAGGCCCTAGACAACGAACTGCTTTCCTTACGACAAGGTAACCAGGATCGCTTATCTTACATCGCCACCTTTTATAGTTTGGTTGTGGAAACTGGGTGGCCAGAGAATAAAAGGATCACATTATTCTATCGAGGTCTGCGCGGAGAACTTAAAGACATGCTAGCCCAAATAGTAAATCCACCCCAAGTCTGCGCGGAGTACATAGACCTTGTGGTCCAACTCAACTTGATCACAGACTTCAGAATAGAAAAGCAGATCGATCCAAGTTTGAAACCAGAGTGTTGATCAAAACTCCCGCTAACCCCAAGAGTACCGACGTTTCAGAACCTATGCAAATCGGTGGAGTTAAAGGACCGTTAACGCAGAAGGAACGGGAGAGAAGGCGGCAAAAGCAATTATGTCTCTATTGTGGGGCTTCTACGAGACTGTCCGGTAAAACCACCTCAGAAGGTGGTTGGAGCCACTGACAACAATTTAACTGAACCTGATTCGGGAAACGACCAAGCCCGACAAGCGTAGAGGTCCGCTTGCCGAGCTTGAAAACAAACTCTTTGACCTTGCATTTCATCATGCCAATGGTCCTCGTGGATCCGAAACAGCCTCGACGGTTGCATGCTATAAAGGCATACATCGACAGTGGAGCTATTGGAAACTATGTAGATCGTGAATTGGCCTCCAGGATTAATCTCCCTCTCCGTCCGAAAACTAACAAGGATGTCATTACTACAGTTGATGGAACCGAAATAGCCTCAGGGCCGGTAACTGATTCCACTACAGAAGTGACACTAGTGGGTCAGGATGGACATCGGGAAGCCATTGTGTTTGACGTAATCAAGGCCCCGCAGTTTCAGGTAATTCTAGGAATTCCTTGGTTAGAAACACATAATCCTTGAATAGACTGGCGAGCAAAGAGAATAACCTTTCCTGATTGTGAACAAACTTGTTATGCAAGAAATCCAAATATGGGCCTGGCCTCAGTAACTTCCGCCACTATACAACTACCGGCTGAGTACCAAGAATTCCAAGACGTTTTCCAAAAAGAACAGGCCAACAGGTTACCTCCCCACCGTTCGTACGATTGTCAAATCGATCTGGTACCCAATGCTCAACCGCCTTGTAGTAGGATTTATGCTCGTACTGAACCTGAGAACCTTCACTTGCGTCAGTATTTAGATCAGTACCTTGCCAATGGTTTTATTCGCCCGTCAAAGTCTCCTGTTTCCTCAGCTCTGTTCTTCGTGCCGAAAAAAGAAGGCGACCTTAGAACATGTATTGACTACCGCGCCCTAAATCAAATAACGATTAAGAATCGTTATCCTCTGCCTCTGATCCCTGAACTTCTCGACCAGGTAAAAGATGCTTGTATTTACACCAAGTTAGATCTCCGGGAAGCTTATCACCTGGTGCGTATAAAAGAAGGCGACGAATGGAAGACTGCATTCCGCACCAAATATGAGCTCTATGAATATCAGGTGATGCCCTTCGGATTGTGCAACGCACCTGCCGCCTTTCAATACTTTATGAATGATGTTCTTCGGGAACTTATCGATGTTTGTGTCATCGTATATATCGACGACATTCTGGTGTACTCCTCTTCGGAATCCGATCACAGAAAACATGTCAGGGCAGTTCTTGAAAATTGCACCAGCACAAACTGTTTGCAAAACTCGAAAAATGTGTTTTTCATACCACAGAAGTCGAGTTTCTCGGATTCATCCTGACACCTAAAGGAGTCTGAATGGATTCGCGAAAGGTGGACGCCATCCTCAAATGGCCATCTCCTAGCTCTGTGAAGGGGGTTCAGATCATGCTTGGTTTTGCCAATTTTTATCGAAGATTCATCCCGGAATTTTCTCGAGTGGTCCAACCCATCACAGCTCTCTTACGGAAGAATAAATGCTTCGAATGGACTCATGAGGCAGAACAGGCCTTTCAAGACCTAAAGACTTAATTCACCTCCGCACCTGTGTTGAAGCATCCACGCCCAGATCTCCCTTACATTGTTGAAACCGACGCATCCAGCTTAGCCATGGGAGCTGTCCTGTCTCAAAGGGATCCAATAACTAACCAACTACACCCTGTAGCCTTTTGGTCCAGAAAATTCTCGGCTCCTGAAATTAATTACGCAATCACTGACAAGGAGTTACTAGCTATTAAGTCCGCCTTCAAAGCTTGGCGTCATTACCTCCTCGGCGCAAGACACACCATCACGGTGATTACAGATCACAGAAATTTGCAATATTTAAAGACGGCCAAAGCCCAATCATCACGTCAACTCCGGTGGGCCTTATTCTTTGCGGAATTTGATTTTGTAATCACATATCGCCCTGGTTGCAAGAATGGCAAAGCGGACGCTTTATCTCGGATTGGGATGGAAGAAACAAATTCGAGCTTAGAACCAGTACCGATTATACCTGAACAGAGAATTTTGGGTTTGACCTCTTTACAAACTATTGAGGACGTTCAAACTCGAGTTAAACAACTATTAGACTCCACAGCCTTACAAGAATGGAGCCAAAAGGGGTCACACTTTTCCGTTAATAACGATTTACCGTACTTCCAGGGGCGATTATTTCTGCCTAACAAAGAACTGCAAGAACTCGTTATTGCCCATCATCATGATACATTAATGGAAGGACATCCTGGTATCTCTAAAATTGAGGAAAAGATCCAACGACAATTCTGGTGGCCATCCTGGAGAAAAGACATAATATCTTTTGTGATGTCTTGCGGAGTTTGCGCCCAAAATAAAGGTCAAAAGAAAAAACCAGCCGGTCTTCTACAACCTTTGGATATTCCACCGGCACCTTGGTACACCTTGTCGATGGACTTTATTACCGACCTGCCTCCTTGCTATGGATACAACACTATCTTGGTGATTGTGGATCTCTTCTCCAAAATGGCCCATTGTATCCCTTTAAAAGGTCTACCCTCAGCCTCCACCTTGGCCGAGGAATTTCTGGAGAACATAGTTCGCATGCATGGTTTTCCATCCATATTAGTCTCAGATCGAGGAAGCCAGTTTATTTCCCATTTTTGGAGGAAATGTTGTCAACTGGCACAAATTGATGTACGACTATCCACCAGTCACCATCCCCAGACCGATGGCCAAACCGAGAGAACTAACCAAACCCTTGAACAATATCTTCGGTGTATGTTGCACCAATCAGAATGCAATTGGAAAGACATTCTTTGGATCGCAGAATATGCATATAACAATTCTGTACATTCTGGAACAGGACAAACCCCTTTTTACACCTTGTATGGTCATCATCCTCGAACCTCAGACCTGGACCTTCCTCAAAATCTGGAAATGCCTGCGGTAGATCATTTGCATTCCACGATAACCCAAGCTTTCAAAGAAGCTACGACCCATCTTCAGCAAGCCAAGAGAAGGTACAAAGAAAATGCTGATTTACATCGAAGTGAAGCACCTCCGTACCAAATAGGGGACCAAGTGTGGCTAGCAAGTAGACATTTACCTCTCAAAGGACCGCAGACTTTCAACCCCAGATACATAGGACCCTATCCCATCAAAGCTATAATCAACCCGGTGGCCTTTAAACTCGATTTACCAGCAAACATGCAAATTCATCCCGTTTTTCACGCCTCACTGTTGAAACCGGTGCAACCAGGAACCAGACTGATCAAACCACCAGAACCAATTCAGATTGATGGGGAATTCGAATTTGAAGTTAAAGACATATTGGACTCCAAGGTGTTAAAGTCAAAACTCTTCTATCTAGTTGATTGGAAGGGGTATGGACCTCAGGAGAGATCTTGGGAACCAAGTGACCATGTACACGCGCCGCGATTAATCCAAAAATTCCACCGAAAATTCCCAAACAAGCCAAAACCCCCGGAGAGAACAACCTTGGGAGGGGCCTTGGGAGGGTGTACTGTCATGATGCCTACCTCCAAGGAGCCAGACCAGGCCCAGCTACCCCAGAGGCAGACATCATGTCCCCGAGGGAAGTCTCAGCAGCCCCAAATAGGGGCCCTTTGGACTCAGTCCTGGCGCCTTTGGCGCCAGGCTCATATTGGACAACAGTCCTGGCGCCATAGGCACCAGGCTCATAAAAGATGACTTTGTGTAGAAAGGTGCTTGGTGTAAACTTACCTGATGCCGACAATGCTGCAACATCCAGGCCATCTAGAGGCCTGAATGGGACTACTTTATCTTTGGGGACTACTTAACCACACGGGTGTGGCCGGAGGAAGAATACATACCTGAGAGGAAGGATGCATACCTGGAACTACTTTGAAGGCTATTTAAGCCACGCCCAAGCAGCAACTCACGCTTCGCGTTGTTCTGCATCTAGCAGCTGGACGCTCACCGTGTCTGCTCCTGCACCCTGACTTCTGCCACGCCCGCCAGCATCCTGGAACACCTGCAAAGGGAGAAGAGAAGAGAATAGAAGAAAGAGTCCTTACCTGCTAAATCCGCATCCCGGAGACATTTCGCCGACGATCCTGAAAAGGAAGACATTCATTTTAAAAGCTCATCGCATCGATCGCTGCAGCGCCGCATTCCACTCACCTTTTACAGGGCGCCTCCATGTTCATCAGTGACCATCTGGATCCGCAGCCACATTTCAGCGCCTAGGGAGAAAAAGACAAGAACAAAGGTGAGCTAGGGAAGAGAATAAGAAAACCTTAATTTTCCATCATAAGACTTACCTGTTGGGTCATTCCCACTTCATTTCGGGTCGGTGCCGCATCCTGGCATTTCCAGACCCCAGCCCCTAAGGGGAACAAAGAGACATCAGCGTTAGTGAGCGAATGCTAAGACATTACCTGAACGCTCATTAAAGACTTACCTGATATCTACTGGAACTACACCTCTCACTTCGGGTCGGTGCCATATCTCTGGCATTTCCGAACCCCGGCCCCTGTGGGGAAAAAAGACACAAGGATTAGTGCATTAATGCAAGGACACTAAAGGAACCTCTAATCAAACAACTCACCCGAGTTTCCTTCGTCGGTTCCATTGCTCATCTCGGAATCTTTGTTCTGCACCTGAAATAGAGACAACGGACAATTATTATTTCGGGCTCATACTTATAAACAGAATTCTCACAGTATTTTACCGGGAAGGTCAAGCAAACTTGAACTCTCTACAATCCAAGATCCAGTGAAGTAACTGGATTACAACGCGCCCCTGCATCAGAAGCAGGATGGAGAGCTCGTCCTTTCAGACCCTAAGGTGAGACTTCACGGGGAATCGCAGAAGGGTTTCGTGGAGGGTGAGAAGGGAGTGGGAGACTTACACATTATCCCACAGATTGTTAATACTCCCTTTTCACACACAGAAGGATATTTCTGCGAGCCAGACAAGCCAGATTTGAGGGTCCGGTCCTGTCCATCTTCCGAGTCCTGCGCTTCACCATAGAAGAGGCAACAGCACTCCAAACCAGGCCTGCGCCTCCGTGGGAGTCAGGTGAGTGTAACAATGAGATGTCAAGTCAATTGTGGCTCTCTGACCCCTGTGTCCTGCTGAAGGGATGCCATGGCACCAGGACATAACCTTTATTTGTAAAGGTCGGTTAGGTATGAATAAAGCATCATTTTTGAAGGGAAGACCCCCCCTTCTTGTTCAAGTCGGTTCTTGGATTCTTGTCTTTTTGCTGTATGGTCTTTACCTGTTGGAGAAACGTATTGATAGTGTTGACAAGTCTTTTTCCTGCCAACAAGAGTTTGTGTCCTTGGTATCCTCCTGGATCTTCGGCCGAGCTTCGTGAAAGGGCGTCAGCTAAGGTGTTGTCCTTACCAGATAAATACAAGATCATGAAGTTGTATTGTGAAAAGAAATAAGCCCACCGGACATGTCTGGAGTTGTGACATTCCATCTTTTGTAACACATTAAGATTTTGATGATCGGTGCAGACTAGGAAAGGAACGACAGATCCCTGGAGAAGATGTCTCCATTCCTCACAGGCTTGTCGGATTGCCAAAAGTTCCTTTTCTAATACGGAATAATTCCGCTCGCACTGACTCAAGGTTCGAGAGTAGTATGACACCGGATGTTCTAAGACGTCTTCCTTTTTCTGTAGAAGTAGCGTCCCAATGGCTCCATAGGATGCGTCTGTTTCCACTATAAACGGCTGTGATTGATCTGTGACTTGTCTAAGGATAAGTGCTGTCACAAAAGACTTCTTCAATTGTTGGAAGGCCTGGTCGGTGTTGGAGTCCCAAACAAACTGTACTCCTTTCTTTAAAAGATTGGTGATGGGTAGGACCATATTAGAGACGTTCGGGATGAATTTCCTATAGAAGTTCGAAAGGCCTAAAAATCTCTGTATATCCTTGACGGAGGATGGAACAGGCCTTTTGGTGATTGCATCTGTCTTAGTTGGGTCCATCTGCATCTTATCGGCAGATAGTATAAACCCTAGGTAGGGTACCGAAGATGCTTCAAAGATGCATTTTTCAGGTTTGGCTAACAACTCATTTCTCCTCAGTCGATGTAAAACTTCAGTGACCTGCATGCAGTGTTCGGCTAGAGTGTTTGAATACACTAGGATGTCGTCCAAATAGACAACCACTGAGGAAAAGAGCATATCCGCAAATACCTTGTCCATAAAGCGTTGAAATTGTGCAGGTGCATTAACTAATCCAAACGGCATCACTCTGTATTCATAATGTCCCAGGGGTGTGCGAAATGCTGTTTTCCACTCATCTCCTTCGCGGATTCTTAGGAGATGATAGGCCCCTCTCAGGTCCAGTTTGGTGAAAACACGGGCCCCCTGAACTGCTTCGATGATGTCTTTTATCAAACGCAATGGATACCTGTCCCTTACTGTTTGACTGTTTAGACCCCTATAATCTATACAGGGGCGTAGTTCAGTGGTTCCTTTTTTAGAGATGAAAAAGAGGGGAGCTCCTGCTGACGAAGTGGAATCTCTAATGAGACCGTTCTCATGATTGATGGTAAGATATTCCCTCAATGCCTCTTTCTCGGGTAGAGACAACAGAAACATTCTTCCAAATGGGATGATTACATCAGGAACCAGTTCTATCCTATAGTCTTCTTTACGATGTGGCGGCAAGTTGCGAGGTTGAGTATCTGTGAATACATCCATAAACTCCTTATAGTGAACAGGCACCATGTTGATACTGGATGAAGGATGCAGAGTGGCCTGTATCACCGATGAAGTCTCTGGGCCCAAGCAATGTTGGTTGCAAAACTGAGATTTGAATTCTACGACATTCTGACTCCAGTCGATGCTGGGGTTGTGTTTTCTCATCTAGGGAATTCCTAGTATTACAGGAAAATGCGCCGCCCTGATGAGATCAAAAGTAAGATATTCCTGATGGTTGGCTATCTTGATCCTTACATCCTGTGTTTCATGACTGATGGGGCCTGAACTCAACGGGGTTCCGTCTACCCCTTCCACTGGTATGGATCAGATCTTTGGGCGTCTGGGTATACTATGTTCACTGGCCCATTTGTCGTCCACAAAATTGCCAGCTGCACCACAGTCCAACATGGCTAGGCACTCAACTGCAGAGGTCTATGACCGAAGGCTGTGCTAGGCGACAGGGATTCACAAGGTTCACCCCTTCCTTTACCCTGTTTAAGGTTGGGGTCTTTCATTTCCCTGTCTTCTGGGAGGGACTTCAGGAAAATCACGTAGTAGATGGGCGTTTGAACCACAATACATACAAAGCCCACGATCCTTTCTTCTCTTGCGTTCGCTGATTTAGAGGGGACCTCTTGCTAATCCTATTTACATTGGTTCTTCCACCTGTTCCCTTTCAGGTACTGAGGAGGGGTTGGGCGTCGGGACGAATGTGCATGGTCTCTTCTTTTCTGCCTTCCGTTCGGCCCTGCGGAACTCAATTTGTCGAACCAGGGATAATAGTTCTTGGAAGGAGGTAGGTCTAGCTACTCTCGCTAGCTCATCCTTGATGTCTTCATGTAGCCCTCTTCGGAAGATGGCTTGCTGTGCTGACTCTGGCCATCCGGCCTTTGCGGCTATTCTTTGGAATCCAGTGACGTAGGTCTGTATATCTGAAGAACCTTGACGGATGTCTAATAGGTTTTCGTAGGTGGAATACATAACTTCAGGTCTTTCGAATCTTTCCCGAAATCTCTGAACGAAAGTAACATAGTTAGTGAGGACTGGATCAGAAGCCGTCACCAGAGGGGTGGCCCATGCAAAAGCATTCCCTATTAAATTGGAGATCAGGAACCCCACCTTAGTTCTGTCCAATTCATAGGTTTTAGGGCGAAAGGTAAAATGGACTGTACAGGCATCCAGGAATTCTTTCATCTTCTTTGGATTGCCATCATATTTTCCACATGACAGTGAGATGGGTGGCAGTTCTCCTCTGTTATCATCTTGTTGTGGAGCCTGTTGTCCAACCTGTTGGACGTGTTGTCTCAATGCAGTATTGTCTGCTCTTAGCGACTGAACCTCAGCAGTTAGAGCCTGGATGGGTTTTACCATTTCTTGGTATTGTTCCAAGGTGGCCATTTCCGTTTGGCGTTGCAATCTCTCAGATTTTGGTTGTATGCCAGACTCTAATCCACCAACCCCCTCCTCACCTGAATCTGTTAAGATGTCCGAAGAATCGTCTGTAATAAAGTCCTTTCTTCTGAGTCTCCAGGAGTCACTGGGTTTATTCTTATGTTTCTTTCCTTTCTGTTTGGTGAGATGAGGGTGGGCTCCACCGGAGGCCACTTTGCCAGTAAGGCGATTTGCCTGGCAGCGGGGACCCCAGGGAGCCCACCCCAAACCAGGGAAAAGCC
The DNA here is from genome assembly GCF_040938575.1 of Ambystoma mexicanum. Classification (NCBI taxonomy): domain Eukaryota; kingdom Metazoa; phylum Chordata; class Amphibia; order Caudata; family Ambystomatidae; genus Ambystoma; species Ambystoma mexicanum. The sequence continues at coordinate 1,260,871,419 of NC_090937.1, read as the reverse complement.
TTGCCGAAAAACCCTGGCAGGTTGTTTGCAGTATGATCCGGGTGTGACTACGAAGTCCAGAATGCACTGTTGCGTGATGGAATTGCAGAAATAAAATACTAGAACACCAGCAGCGAGGTAATCCGGAGTATCTGCTGATATGGATCCTGAACTGGACCATATGGTCCACACGGAGTAGCAGTAGCCACAGACAGAAGAACTCAGAGGACGGAGCAGCAGAGGAGCGAGGCAGAAGGAAAGCGCAAGCAGTATAAGCCACGCTGAGGGAAGCGCACGCAGAAGGAGCCGCGCAGGCGGGGAAAAAGTAGGCTGGTGGTAGAACACAGGAGGAGGATAGCGGCCAAGGCGGAGAGTATAGTGAAGGGTAATGTCCGCCTGGGAGCGGAGAGGAACGGAGCGTTGGAGAAACTCTTTCCGAAAACACTGGAATTTGCAACGCGTCCGCGTTGGTTACTTCTGGGATTTTAAGATCTGAAAGACCGGAACATCAGGAAGACTAGAACGCGCATAGCGTTCACAATGAGAATTATTCCTTTCTCCATTTCCACCGTCCCCATAGTTTCCATGGCCGGCGAGTCATGACACCGCTAAATGGAAGGAGAAGATACAACGTGGGCTGACAGTGACCAAGAAAGTGCCGAGCACTGAGACCTGCATGAAGGACCTGATCTTAAAGCTGTACTGGACCCTCTTGGAGGCGACGGGGGATACAGGGAGGTACAGAGAAGAAAGTGGGAAGAGGACCTGGGAATGGATGTTGATAATGAACTATGGGCAGTGCTGTGTAGGAGTGCACACAAGACATCCATAGCGATCCATTACAAGCTGCACATAATTAAATTGCTTTATAGAGGGTAGTGGGACCCGGTACGCCTTCCAAAAGGGGGACCCCAGATATTGGAGGGGATGTGGCCAGAGGGCAGACTATTGGCACAGGTGGTGGGGATCTGGAAAGGTGCAAAGTTTTTGGAAGGAAGTCCTGGGCTGGATAAGGAGTCTGGGTGGAGTGGGGCATAACCCGGATCTTTTATTGGTGCTATTTGGCCTGGAACAGGCAATGGGGGCTGCCTCACATGGTGCACTTCCTGTTGTTGGCCATGCATGCGTGCCTAGTGATGGGATGGAAGAGGGCGTCACTAGGAGAGCGGTAGTGGGCCTTGAAGAACAGGAACATTTACGACATGGAATTTCTAGTGGGATTAATACATGACCAGCCACTGCCATGGGAAGTGGAATGGTCTGTTTCCTCGATAAATACAACCCCGGGGATCTGAAACCCCATTAGGTATATGGAGAGGTGAATGTGGGCCCGGGGAGGTGGGGGGGGTTCAGAGTGGTGGATGCCCAAGCATAGCCCCGATGGAGGGGACCCTTGTTGTCAAAGATTAAAGCAAGCCCCAATTGTTGAAGAGTTGAACTGATGCAGCAACACCAGAAAATTATGATATGGCTGCCACTACCCTGGTGTGCTTTGTGGGGAGAGTAGGAACTGTTTGTTTCACGGTTCTTGACAAAACCTTAAAATCAGCAGAAGCTCATGTATTGTGTCTTCGGACCAGTGTCTACTGTTTTGTATCAAATTAATCTGCTAATAAAGTTAATTAAAAAATAATAATAATAATAATACTCTTGACAGTATATCTAGAAAAAATAAAAAGTGCGAGCTTAGTGCTGAAGAGCAGGAAGAATCACATAACATGATGACTTGTTTTGAAACTGAACAAAAAAACTCTAGAAAAAATGTTCTGCTCCAATAGTGGTAAACCAAGATGTGAGCCATTAAAATCTTCATGGAGTTCAGATGAAACTGATGATTATAGACAAGGTACAAATTTAGCCCATTATGATCATATGCAAGAGAATAAAATGGGATATTATCAATCACATAATAAAAAATGTAGTGTCCATTAATGTCATGATGAATTACCCCTAGGCCTAAATACATCTTGGGAATCTATGTAAGAAGTGGCAGAAATCTTGACACCTCATATTTCAGGGATTTAGATTTTGTAGAAAATAATTCTCCCATCGAGTTGGGAGGTTTTATCTGTGGACGTTTTAAATATTCTATCTATCAGTGTCCTTTACACTTTCCTCAAGTCAAATGAGACAGAAAAGGAAGAAGAAAGACTTGAGTTTCCTAGTAGAAGCACCATCTCTTACCATTCTACAAAAGCCATGTCTAATGAAAAACCTAATGTGATGTTTGTACAGGGGAGAAAAATAGTAATCGAATCCCAGTAGGGATTTAGGGAAAAACAATCTGGGCCTAGTTAGACACAGGAAGTAAAGGGTAGGCAGTGAAAAGTGCTTTTCTTCCTACAGCCTGGGAAACCCTAGGACATAGAAAGATAGGCTGTGTTCAAGGAGAGGCAGAAGGACATCCCTTAACCAAACTGAATATCACCATGATTGAAAGAAAAATACAATGCTTTCTTCTTATCATCCCCAAAATTCATGGTTAGAAGAGACATTACCAGAAGGTCTAGTATGGAAATGGAAAACATCTGAACCTTCTCTGAATGTGGGGAAGGATGATGGTTTAGAAGTAGGAAAGGAACCTGGACCGGGAGGTCAGGTCTTCAGGGGAATCGTACAGAATCCTCAGAGAATCCCTGCATAAAGTTTCTTCCCAGGTGGCCCGGGGAAGGCAGCCGTTACCTGACCCTAACCCTAACCCTGGGGGTGGTATTAGCTGGGTGGATCACCTTAGAGGAGAAGGCCCACAAAGGAACAGGAGAATTCCGTTAGGAGAGACACAGTATTTGTCTTCTTCAGAGAGAGATATTTCTATGGTGCCAGAATATGTAATGGCTTGTTATAAGTGCAAGACTTCCCTTCACAAAGCTACCCACACTGAGGGTAGTGAAACCTCTTGTGACCAACAGGGGAATACAATAAGTGGGAATCACAATCTTGACACTTTGGCTTATGATTAATATAATTCTTCCTTAAATCTGAATCAACCATTAAAACCTCTAAAACCCTTCCCTAAGGATGTATTCAATAGGAAATGTAAATCCAATAAAGTTGACATATTTCATTATGAAGGAAAAGGTAATCAGAACATTGGGGACTTCAAGCCTCACAATGCCCTGAGTACCGGGACAAGGAAGAGGCACTCAGGGGTATTAAACTGTAGTAAGCAGTCTAGTGGTTCTAATGAACCTCACCTGAGCGGGACTCTTAAATATATAAGGCCCCCTTTAGGTGCAGGCCATTAGAACCAGAAAGTGGGGTTGCAGAAACCTCCTGTCGCAGTTGCAGCAGCAGAGGAAGAAAGAAAATCGAGCCACTGGGGCCGATGCTACCTTTGAATCAGATGTCGGCCCTGAGACGGTCTCCAAGATTGAAGAATTTTAGTGCAGAGGTTGCGCAGCAAAGGTTGACGTTGCAGCAGGCTTTCCCCCCAGAGAGAGGCTCTCCAGTTTTCGTGCGGTGTCCCAGTGGTTGTCGAGAACCGGTGTACACCAGGAGCGACGAAAGCTCCTTTCCTGTTCGGCATGGGCTGTGGGATTCAAGAAGCAGTCTGCCATGCAGGAGGCAGCAGAGGAAGCAGAACGAGCAGTAGCAGCAGATCGAATGGACGCATGTGCAGAAACTGGTGAGTTTACCAATGGTGGGTAATCCCGGTACGCTCTGTAATCGACCGCTGGCTACTATTAATCATTTTTAATATCGAACTAAAATAAGGAATTTATATTGGCGTAATAAGAACTTTGCAAAAAGACCAGAAGAGAAGAGTTAGAATCATTACTATCAAAATCAACACCATTGCCAAAGTAAAGTGGAGGCCATACTGAAGCAAGCAAACCATAACCAACATTGCCAAATAGAAGAGGAGGCAAGAACTCACAATTCCCAGTGGCAAAATAACAAGAGAACATTATTGCGGAAAGATTGTAACCATTGTTGCCATAGAGAAGAATATTTAAGCAAGACATAAACAAGTATTGCCCAAGTCAAAGTGGCAAATACAACAGTGGAACAAACATACCCAATGTGTATAATGTTTTCCTAGAAGGAGCTGTGAATTTGGATGTTGATGAAAGTCAAAGACTATTCCAAAATATGTGACGTAAACCTTACCACGAAGTACGTGTAGTAGTGATAGGAGCATTTGTCCTGGCAGGCGAATATACCAGGATAAGGACCTTTTAGTGGTAGTCGTGGCAGGTTAGTGGACCAGGAAGAAATCATTTAAGTACTGCATTGTGGTTGGAGGTAGAGAATAAGAAGAAGTGGAAAGGCCACTAAAGTGTTTCATGGATTGTTGTGGGATCATTCTTACAAAACATTGTTGTTGATACATAAGAATTATGAAAGTATTTTGTTTCTTGAGAAGAAGTGGCAAAGTCACTAAAGTGTTTCATGAATTGTTATGGAATCATCCGGACAAAAGCATTGTTGTTGATACAGAAGAATTGTGAAAGTGTTTTGTTTCTTCAGAAGAAGTTGTGCTGAACTCTTTGGTATAAGTGGCAGGATGAAGGGCCTCATCACAAGTTTGGTGGTAACCCTTAAAAGTGGTGGTAACGGAATTAGCATCGCCAATACCGCTCCACCGGATCACGAGCCAGCGCAAATACCGCAGACTGTAAAATCAGCTGCACTATTACAGCAGGTGCTATTACAGCCGGCCACGCGAGACACAAACACAGCCACATTACAAATCCATGTTCGGCAGTATTAGCTCAGAAAACATGACGCGGTTACCTCCAGTTTCCAGCTGGAGGTAAATGAACACAGGCACCTGAAATTAAGCCACAGGTGATCCCAATACAACACCACCGATGCCTACATAAGGCACACCCCTACCCCAAACACTGTTTCCAACACCATGCTGCCACTAGCCACTGTAGGCTGGGACAGGCAGCTGCTCACGCTGTGGGTGGAAGTAGAGAGGTAGGACAACCAGGCCAGGGCACAGGAGTACAGGGGGGGTATGAGAGAGGTGGTGGAGGAGGAAGAGGAGGATGAGAGAGAACAGCCCAGGCAAGGCATTCCCCGAACCTCCGCGTTAGGCCCTCACCCTCACTGTCAGCCATTCGGTCACTGTGTACCGCCTCAACAGGGAGACCTAACAGAGCTTCTCAACACAATACAGAATGACATAGGGAGCAGGATCAACATCCGGACAGGTGTGCCCCCACTGCTGAAGCTAGTGTCTGTCCTACAATTCCTCAGAACTGGCCCCTTCTAGCACTCGGTGGCAATGATGCACGGCATCGCACAGCCCACATTCTGCATAGTTTTGGGCCAGGTGCTTGAAGCCCTCCTGCGGCAAGTGTAACACCACATCTGACTGCCTACCACCCCAGCCCAGGTCAATGCCATGAAAGCACAGTTCTATGCCGTTGCCCAAATGCCAAATGTGATTGCTGCCCTGGACTGTACCCATGTTTAACTTTTGGCCCCCCAGGCCCACAAAGCAGTGTACCGTAACTGCAAGCACTACCACTCCCTGAATGTGCAGGTGACCTGCGACCCCAACTGTACATCACCCAATGCTGTGCCCGCTATCCTGATTCCACTCACGATGCCATATTCCTATCGAACAGCACACTGCCAGGATATATGGAGAGGCACAGAGGACAATGGACCTGGATAGTGGGTGAGTAGAAAAGTCAACACACATGCGCTGTGAAGCACATTCCCAAATGGGGGGGAGCAACTCGCTTCCCAAGACGCTGTTACATTGCACAGACCTTGGAGCAACGAGTGTGACTGCTAATGAACACTGAATTACTTAGCCCGGTGTAACCACAACCCCACTTCCCAGAAGGCAACAAAAGCTGTGGTTGCGCGCTTCTGTGCGGGCACTTCGAGCAAGTCGCTTCTCAAGTCGCTGTTCGCTGCACGGACCTTGGAGCAACCTGTTGTGACTGCTATTGAACACTGAATTACTTACCCCGGTACGGCTCCCAATGACTTTTGGACCTTTGCTGTTTAATTTCGTTTTTTTTTATTGGTTTATACAAACCTTTAAAATAATTTTCGAACAAACAAACAAACATGCATCAAACTTCACAATTTCGTTTGTAAACAATAATATAATATCACCTCAGAGAGATTTTATATATTATCCCTATTTTTAGGTGTAACCACACCCCACTTCCCAGAAGGCAACAAAAGCTGTGGTTGCGCGCTTCTGCGCACACGCTTCGAGCAAGTCGCTGTTACGCTGTTAAACTGCTCTGGGGTGGAGGAACAGCCCATTGTTTGTCTTAATTGCAGCCAAAACGTAGTACATGCGGTAAGCATGAACCCATAAGATGTAAACATACACCTAATCGCGTTACAAACAATATTGGAAGTTGCAAAATAATGTGTCTGAAATGTTAGTTTTGAATAGGGTGCGACTCGTTTGCCAACTGCAATTTGTATTTTCTCTTGTTCTAAAAGGTTTGCCTGTTTATAAATTCACGTGAAGCACGTGCGCATGTGAGCAGAATATTAACTGATAGATATACGTGCGTCCTCGTCACTGGTTAGTGGTCAGTGGAGTCAATGTGCAGCATCCGTGTGTGATTCTGATACAATTCTGAGCCACTAGTAGTAAGCAGTGAGCAGTTGTGACTGGAGATACGTAAGATACTTACTATGCATTCATATCAGTACGTGCTGAATGATAGTAGTAGAATCACGTTCGGTTTGTTAAAACACTATTTCTGTCATGGAAAACAATGAACTTGACTCTAGTTCCCATAGACATTTGCGCTTGGTTGACGTATATGTATCCCAAAGGTCATTACTTACCCCAAAGCTCAGGGTAGGTCCTGTAAGCAATTAACTGAGTATTTTCCTAAAAATGCGCTCTCGTCCGCCCCTAGTAAACATATAGCCGCAAAATAGCTAGCGTTGATCTTACAAACGTACTTCTATGACTGGAGGCGAGCATTATGCTTTTACTTCTTTTATTAATCTTCAGCAGTTTCAACTATAACATGAGGAAAAACAGAAAAAGATGTCTTTATGTTCAGCACTTTTCTTTTTTCCCATAACAAAACTACAAGTTCCAAGATATCTGTAGTCCATCTAGCACTGTCCCTTGCTATGACCACATCCTCTTCCTTAGCCTCCTCCTCTTCTTTTCCTGCTCTTCAAGCAGATAAGTGTATTTTATGATTACCCCGATCTTTACTGGTATAGTTAGATACATAGATAGCTAGTACAGGGATTGCATTGTGGAGATCAGGTCCTAGATGGACAGGAGCTACTGCTTAGGTAGCGCGCGAGTATTTACAAGTTTATTTATAAATTTGAAGTAATTATTGGGCCTGTCACAGGTCATTTACCTTAGCAAGGGCTGTAGCCAGCCTGCGTGCGCGTGTGCACTGCGAGTCGCGGTAGCAGCAAGGCATAGAAAGCCTTCATCGGACGGCTGGAAGGGAGAGGAGCCCTGTGCCGCATTCCCGATACGCCCGGGGGCTCGCTCTCCCTTTCCAGGCCGTATGCGACGGCCCCCACCTTTGGGGGGGCGGAGCGAGGGAAGAGAGCGACGCGGCAGTCCCCTCTTTTGGAGAGGCGGGCCTGCAGCATGACGCACTTCCCTCGCGCAGGTGTTTTGAAGCTTGGCACCGTTATTAATCAGTTACGTGAGCTGTCAAGCGAGTTTTACAACACAATTGAAGTGTCATCCTTAACGTTCTAAATATAGAACGAGAAACAGCTTTTACTCGATCCTCACAGATCGACAAGCGGAGGAAAGCCCGACCAGCAAGGCTGCACTGCAAGTGAGATCGTGGAGACAGAAAGCCCATGAGCTGATGAAAGCAGAGAAAGGGCTCTGCAGGGAAAAAGCAGCATAAGCTGTGACCAAGGAAGCCAATAATACTCACCAGAGTACGCAGACAGTCAGCAGAACACAGGTGCCAGCCACTAAAAAAAATAAATAAAATGTGTTACGAAAAAAAACATTTATATAGTTATAATTACTTTATAATAAACAACCCTAGCGAGTTGGGGGGATTGTGGAGTTCAGGGCATAGAGGACATTAAAGGATAATCCTCTTCACCCGTGCTGAACCAACAGAGCTGTGGGCGTGCAATAGACACCGCAGAGGTATTAGGCACACAGCACCATTAAAATGTCTGAGTTTGAATGGAGCGAGGAGGAGCAGTCCCTGGACCTCGCTGACAGTTTTAAACAAGTACTGGGGAGCTCGTTGGCAGACGCAGTGGCACAGGGGGTGAAACCCCTCCAAGAGAGGCTGGAGACCCTAGAGTCTATGCTGACCCAGCCTCGAGACCCCCTGCCCAGGGGAAGAGAATATGGGAACCGAAGACCTAGGCTTGGAAGAAGAGCCAGTGGAGGACGAGCGATCCTCGCTAGAAGGAGGTGAGAAGCAGGAGGAATGGGTGAAACCCAGCGACAAGAGAACCCGCAAAGAAAAACATCTGGACGAAGAGCCAGGAGGAGGATTCCAATAGGTTTGATCCTGATAGTATTAGGAATCCGAAAGCCTCCGATTGGCAACCATCTCCAGGAGTGACAAAATATATGACTGCCAGGCTAAGAAAAGCCTTAGACAAAGAAGTGAGGCAGCGCTTACGATCGGAATGCCCTCGCCCAGACCTACCAGGGAAAGTAGTGGAGACGCCGGATCTAGATCTAAAGATGCTGGCCTTTGTTGCTAAAACAAGCAAAGACCCGAGGAAGGGTATTGATAGGTCCTGACGGAGTTGTCAGGAGAAGGTCCTAGACATCGCAGGACCCCTGGCTAAGATAATGGACCTGGCCGAGAGGGCCAGAGACACAGGAGAGGAAATTGACCCTGAAACCCTTGCGAACTGGTCCCAAAGGGCGGAATGCCTGCTGGGGAACGCCAACTGCGCCATTTCCTCCGAGAGGAGACGTGGCCTTCTACTCAAGATCGATACCAAGTTAAGTGATCTGGCGAATTACAAAGCAGGAGAGGCGGCCCAAGGACTCCTTTTTGGAGATACTTTCGGCAAGGAGATGGGCAAATTTGTTACCACTTAGACCTCTCTAGAGAAGGCTCAGGCATCCATCCGCAGGATATTTCCTGGCAGAGATTTTGCCGTGATCGGCCGCCATCGGGGTTGATCGGCCGGTCGCCACCAAGGAGGAAGAAGACCCCAGAATTCAAGAGCGCAGTATTGGGAGTCAAAACAGCAAGACTTTCTCAGAGGAAGAGGAGCCGGCCGTGGCCAGAGCTTTTCACCAGGTGTGAGAAGGGTACTATCATCCAGTGGGGGGGAGAACTCGGCTCTATTGGGAGAACTGGCGCAAGCTATCCTCCGACGCATGGGTTCTGCAGACAGTAAGAGGGTTACACATAGATATCATTCAAGTGCCAGCTCAAGAGTCTCGACCGGCAGAGATCTACCTGCAGCAAGCAGACCAGGTCAAACAACACCACGAGCTTCAGCAACTCCAGCTGAAGGGTGCCATAGAGATCTGCGAAACAAGCCCTGGCTTTGTCAGTCCTATGTTCCTGGTACACAGGAAAGAGAAGGTACGACCCATTATAAATCTAAAGGAACTGAACAGCTGGGTGGTATACCAGCATTTCAAAATGGAAGGCATACACCAGCTTTGGGACACCCTGCGAGAGGGAGATTGGCTAACCAGGATAGACCTGAAAGATGCCTAACTCACTATACCAGTGCAGGCTGAGTTCAGAGAGTATCTAGCATTCAGGTGGAAGGGACGGCTGTGGCGTTTCAGCACAATACCCTTCGGGCTAGCCTCAGCGCCCTGGGTCTTCACCAAGTTGATGAATCCAGTAGCAGCAGCGATCCGGGAGAAGGGTATACGAATGATCATATATCTGGATGATCTTCTCCTTCTAGCCCAGGATCGGAGTACACTGGTGCACCAAACCGCATGGGTGCAGGAGCTCTTATAATCTCTAGGTTTCCTAGTAAACAGAGAGAAATCGCAGACCAAGCCAGCGCAAAGGTTAGACTTCCTGGGTTTCGTCCTAGACACAAGAAAAGCAACCTTGGAATTACCGAACAGAAAGATCAAAGATATCAAAAAGGAGATCAGAGACTGCCAGAAAGAGCAAGAGATCTCCCTCAGGAGACTAGCGAGGATAGTGGGGATGTTAGCTGCCTCGATCCAAGCTATTTTCCTGGGGCCCTTACATTATCGAGGCCTGCAGAGACTGAAGATCAGTCACCTTCAACGGGGTCTGAGATACCACCAGAGAGTGCCCCTAGACCAGGATTCCAATACATAACTGGAGTGGTGGTTGAAGAATATGGAAGCCTGGAATGGGTGTGCCATCTTTGGAGACCAACCAGACCTAGTGATAGAGTCGGACGCAAGTCGACAAGGTTGGGGAGCGAGATGCGGGTCCCTGGAGACCGGAGGGAAATGGAGCGAAGAAGAACTTCAGCTTCATATAAACTGCCTGGAGCGCCTGGCAGGGTCATTCGCCATCAAGGCATTCACCAGGGAGAGAGCGAGTTCTTGTGTACACCTCAAAATGGACAACATATCAGCCGTGAGATAAATCACTTGGGCAGTACAAGGTCCAAACTGTTGGCAGAACTGGCAAAGGACTTCTGGCACTCATGCCTTCAGTCCAGAACTTCAGTCACAGCAGAATACCTACTGGGAGAACTCAACGTGAGACCCGATTGGAACTCGCGTTATCTGACAGACTCCAGCGACTGGAAACTGGAGCCAGAGACGTTTCAGCTCTGAACAAGAGATGGGGCCCGGTGCACTACGATCTATTCGCATCACGGCTCAACACGCAGACAAGCAGCTTTTTCAGCTGGAGGCTGGAGCCAGTCGCACAGGGCACGGATGCTTTTGGTGGTCAGGGCCGATACATTACGCGTTTCCTCCCTTTGCGATGCTAAGCAGAGTACTAGGGAAGTGTCACCGGGAGAGAGCGGAGCTGATCCCAATAGCCCCGATGTGGAAGTCGCAAGTGTGGTTTCCGACATTGATGGAGATGACCGCGGACATTCCTCTGTTGCTCCCGGAAGGCACGCACCTGCTCACGGACCCAGCTGGATCGTTTCACCCTCTGAGAGTGAGGAGGAACGCTCCCGCTGATAGAGTGCAGAGTATCAGGAGACGCTGGGATTTGCCAGGCATTTCGACACAGGCTACTGAGCTCCTCGCAGAGTCCTGGGCTCCCTCCACCCGGAGGAGCTACGACGCAGCTTGGGCCAAGTGGACAAAATGGTGCAGAGGGAGACATTTTCATCCCGTTTCAGCACCTTTAGTTGCAATCTTGAATTTTTTAGCACACCTGTTGGAGGACGGGAAGGCCTTTGGGACAATTGGGGTCTACAGGTCAGCCTTCTCAGCGGGCCACTTGCCAGTGGAGGGCCTGCCGGCAGGAGAACACCCAGCAGTAGCCAGGCTCATAAAAGGAGCTCGATACAAGGCACCTCCCGAGCCAAGGTATAGGCAACTGTGGGACGCCACAGTTGTGCTCAGGCTGATAAACAGCTGGCCATTAGACAGATTTCTATCGTTAAAACAATTATCAGGCAAACTAGCGATGCTGTTCTGTCTGATATCATGTAAGAGAGTAGCGGACGTGAAGGCCTTGGAGATTAATAGGAAGGTTTTTGGCCTCGAGGGGGTTACATTCTCGATAGCGAAGAGGACAAAGACGGGATCCACCTCAGTGCACTATCCGTAGTTTCCGGATAATTCCAAGTGGTGCGTCGCTAGATGCATTAAGGAATACGAAATCGAAACAGCCGAGTGCAGGGCAGCCGGCACCACTCAATTATTAATAGCGCGCAGGAAACCTTTTCAGGCGGTTGCTACAGCTACCATAGCTAGATGGGTGCGCGAAGTGATGCAATTGCCAGGCATAGACCTCAGGGAATATGGAGCACACTCAGTGAGAGGGGACATGGCGTCCAAAGCGTTCACATCGGGAGTAACCCTACAGGAGATTATGGAAGCAGCAGACTGGGCGAGCGATTGTACATTTAAACAGTTTTATTTTAAACCTATTAGAGGGATAGCAACAACTGTATTAGGGAAGCTTTAAACAAGCATAATGCTCGCCTCCAGTCTTGTCATAGAATGTAGATTACCCCTGCTAACTGCGCAGGGAGTATTCATTCTATTAAAGACTAGGAGGCGAGCATTACTTCCCTCCCTCATGCGTACTGCACAGTAAAGTAAAATGTTGGCATTGTTTGTGACTTTGTACTGCAGTGCCGTAACACCACCCTGATACTGTTGTTTGTATGCTCCTCAGGGGAAGACCAAAAGAGCAACTGAGATCAGAGGATTCGGATGTTCATTGAGCGTATAAAGGTTTGCCTCGCAGCGGATTCTGCAGCACGGACAGGCATCAGTTCAAAGAGTTCACCACGTAGTTGGACCAGTCGTCGTTTCAAGTTTTCTCCAGACGTGGTCAGGGCCAATATGCAGTTCAGAGCATTAAAAGAAGAGGAGGAGCCTAAGGAAGAGAATATGGTCATAGCAAGGGACAGTGCTAGATGGACTGCAGATATCTTGGACCTTGTCGTTTTGTTATAGGAAAAAAGAAAAGTGCTGAACATAAAGACATCTTTTTCTGTTTTTCCTCATGTTATAGTTGAAACTGCTGAAGAGTAATAAAAGAAGTAAAAGCATAATGCTCGCCTCCTAGTCTTTAATAGAATTAATACTCCCTGCGCAGTTAGCAGGGGTAATCTACATTGGTGGTGTTAGCTCAAAACTGTTGGATGATGTAACGTGTGGTAAAACACGTTTAACATCAGAGGGCTCAATGATATGTGTTATCACCCAAGAGAGAGCTGTAAATAACAGAGTAATATGCGAAATCAAGGTGAGGAAGTTCGAACCCCCAGTGGTGTTTTGCGTGGTGAGGTACCACAAATACCAGCTGAATTAGGAAAACATAGTACCCAGTCAATCGTACATAATAGTGCCAAGACTCAAACCCTACCGACACTTGAAGCAACTATTGAAATGCGTAATAACGATCTAGTAGATCAAGACATTGAGTATCTTGGCAACATGATGGAAATATCTCTTTCCATAGCCTCTTCCACGCCGAGAATCTTAATGGAATTGCTGTCAAAACCTGAAGGCTCACACGCAGATGACACTCTTCCTATATTATTTGAGTATAAACACACCCCCACCCAGTTATGCGATGAAGTAAAGATAGATGAATTCCAACTAGGCCAGGAGGAACACTGCAACACTAATAACATAATTCTCAGTGAAGGTGAGACCAAGGACGTACTAGACCCCAGCGAAAGCATGAACATGAGCATAGGTGACAACAGTATGACTTCGAGGGAAATGTTTAATGCTTTCGAGAACGTACTAACCACACTAGTAGCTAAATGTGAGCGTCTGGAAACCAAGTTGGATATTCAGTCAATGCTCATACATAAAAGTTTAAAAACAAGAAACAAATAGGTATGTGAACGTGGAACGTGTATGACACCTCCGGGAAATACTACTCGTCTTAAGCATTTGCCTATACCAGTTAATCATGCTTTCATGTATAAAAGCAAAACTAAATTGAGGAAATACGCCAATAATGGCAAGAACGTGAAGAAGACAATAAATATGCCTTTGATACTCCAAGGGGAATCCCACTCTCTGCCTCAGCCTAGGCTTGACCAGCCAAAAAGTGACCTTATGCCTGTCCAGGGAGATAAGTGTTTTTCCACCATTGAGGTTATTGAGATCTTGGAGGCACCTGAATTACCACCACAACTATCTTCACTGCCCATCCCTGTGTTAAGCTTGACTTCAAGCACACAAAACAGGTGTCCAATGTTACCAACGATACCAGATGTCCAAAATAAAACACAAAGTCCTCTCATTGACCTGTGGAATACTGAGAGGAATAATACAGCACATAGGGCCTCATCACGAGTTTGGCGTAACCCTTAAATGCGGCGGTAGCGCTATTACCGCTGCATTTAAGGGTCCGCCAAATCACGGGTTTGGCAGATTTCCCCCCAGCTCTGAGCTGAAATCTGCTGAAATTTCGCGCTCCTACCGCCGGCGGGAAATCCGCCGGCGGTAAGAGTTCGAAAATTGAATTCCCGAATGGGCTCAGTGGGGAATGAGCAATACCCGTTCCGCCGAACCTGTGATCCGGCACTATTAGCGCCGGGGGGGGTTTTGCGGTAGGGCTATTAACACCGGCGTTAATAGCGCTGGCGTTACCACCCAACTCGTGATGAGGCCCATAGTGTGGGAGCAGCCAAAAACGCTGTTTCTGTCAATACACCAATGGTGAAAGCACTACAACTGCATAACATTTTCCCTGAAGCACATCGACTACCATTAAATAGATGTGCTGTGCTGAGCATATTCCATACTATTGTACCACTGCGTACTATCACAACTTGTGATATAAAAATAGTTGATCAGACTGAGGTAGTGGAAAAATACATTACAACTATATGGTTTTCGTCTAACAGTACCCTTGAATACATCATGAAATATGAAGTAGATATATTAAGGCAAGGTTATTCCTGTAAGGTTGTGCAAATGCCTACAACTAAAGTGCGTCAGCATATGGGTTTGCCAAGTGGTACGCCTAACAACAAAAATCCAAACAAGCATGTAGCACCAGAAGCTCGTGGAAGTAATATCTCGCCCACAAAGATGCCCTCAAAACATATCAGCTCAAAGTTTGCACCAATTAATGTGCTGACATCTAGTAATGTGGGTAGTGATCTAACAGCTAAGACAACAGAGGTAACCGAAAATGGCTACTGGCAATGGTTACCAGTAGCCTTTAAACATCACTTTACGAATGAGCATCGATGATGAAGACATGATGCTAACAAGGAATACAAGAGGACATGCGCATTGGTTTGATGATGACGGTTTGGTAGCTATGTTGGATAACTTCCTGATTGTTGCATGCCAAGAAACTTGGCTTACTAACGCTGTAATATTTAATGGCTGTAGTACTGTACAAGAATTAGCAACACAACACAAAAAAGGACGACCAAAAGGTGGTTTAATAATAACGGTTAAATCCCCATGGATAGCAACCAGGCTTATATAATCTACGCCTAATGTTCAAGTTGCTAGGATGTCCTACCTAAATATAGCAATAATTCTTGTAAATGTATACGATCCTCCTAACATGGCACTCACCAAAGACAATATGCGAGTAGTAAATAATATTCTCCAACAGTATAACCATAATCATCCGGTATGGATTGTTGGTGATTTCAACGCAAAAATCAGCAGTATTACAACTAGTATATTTCAACCTAACATACACAGATCCTCGTCGTAGAGACACCTGTCAACAATAAACAAGGTAAACCGTGGTACATAGTTCTTGATACCCAATCATTTTTTAAGGTAAATGGTAATACACCAAGTGATATACATTTTTTTTTATTTAAAGCTTTCAGCGAAAAAAAAATACAAACTTTTGCTTATAAACACATTTTTCCCTCATCCACATACACAGGCCAAACCTATTGTTTTGTTTCTTTCTTAGTTCTGCATCAGATTTGATCCAGGTTTGGCTGTGTGTTAACCAAATTTTGTCCGTTATGTTTTTGCACCATTTCAAGTTTCTTTAGCAGTGATTCAAGAAAAATCCCTAGGGCTTTAGTAGTTTTCCTATTTGGATTGTCGTATAGGGCTGACCGCCATAGGTCAGAATCTAGATCGCATGCTGGAGACTGTATTGGTTGTAATAGGCATCCCCTTTCGGTTGTAAGCTCTTGGCAAAACATGATTAGGTGTCGAGTCGTTTCATCTTCTTGTTTGCATAACCTACAAAGCTTTTCTTTTACCTGGCCGTATCTGACCAGGTTTGTCCTTGTTCTTAGGATGTCCAAACGGAAGCGCATTATTAGGTCTCTATGCTTCTGATTGGCGCTTTTTTGTAGATATCCTGGCAGTGTCTGTGGGCATCTAGTTATCTTTTTGGACAAGGTATGATGACTCGAATTCACTCTCGCACGTTTTGTTTCTGCCCAATCAATTGATAGCAGGAGAAACTTTACTCTCTTCGGATGTTGACATAGGGCACTCATTGATACGTTCATGTTTTGCAATAGTTCCTTGCATTTTAGTTTCCATTCGTCCAAAGGCCAAAAGGGAATTCCTCCTCCTTCCTTCTTTAGTATTTGATACTGTTTTGGACAATCTTCTATTGAGATTTTTCTATAGGTGGCCAATGTTTTCCAGACTATTCGAGCTTGCATAGAATATAATCCCAGCTCGTGCCGTATAATGCTTATTGGTACACATATAGGGATTTTCAGCAATTTACGCCAGAATCTAGCTTCAAGTTTGTCCCACATTTCCCACGGGATTCTCAAGGCCGTTTCTCCTGCGTATGTTACGGTAGGGATTACTTTAGCGTTGTAAAATTCTACAATCGGGAGAATGGAAAATTTGCAGAACTTTCTTTTTAATATTAATACCTGTGATGTTAGTTGATCTATTTTTCTCTGTAGATGATCAATCCAGGGTTGCTCACTCCAATTCAGACTCACAATTGCTCCTAGGTATTTTGTGTCTTTCACTATTTTTATTTCTTCATTCTCTATGTGCCATTTGAAAACTTTCTTCGAAGTAGGACCTGGTTTTGCGATTATCATTATGACTGATTTTTCTGGATTCATTTTTTGTTTGATTTTTTCAAATGAATGTTTAAGGCTTCCAGTTTCCTCTGTAGCCCAATTGGGGTTTTGTCCAACACTATGAGATCATCTGCATATAGTAGATGACATATTTTTGTTTCTCCTACTTTAGGAGAAAGAAACTCTTGGTGGTTCCAGACAGTCTTTAACGTCCAGGATATAAAAGTTGTAGAGTATGGACGCTAGTGGGCATCCTTGTTTGAGCCCACACTTTGTTACGATTGCCTTTGTTAGATTTCCCTTTCGATCCAATCTAACACGCATAGATGTGTTTGTATGGAGGATTTTGATGGCTTCTATCAGGTCTCTCGGGCAGCCTTTGTCTGTCATTTTGGCCCATAGATTTTGTCGATCCACACTGTCAAAAGCAGCCGCCATATCTATGGAAGCAATAACGAGTTTTTGGTTTTCTTGGATGGTCTTTGCTTTTAGTAAATTTAGAATGAGGAGATTTAGACTACAGTCTACGTTTTCTACGAAGCCTGCTCGTCTATGATCGAAATTATCAGAGGTTTGAATCCATTCCTTTAATCTTTTTAGGAATATACCGGCAAAGAGTTTGCCTATGACATCCAAAAGAGATATTGGACGATAATTCTCTGGACATGCTCCGTCTCCTTTTTTGTGTATCGGAATAGTGATTGGCGTTGTCCAAGATTCTGGAATCTGCATTGATTGTATTATTCTTGTGAAGAGTACAAAGCACATGTTTGCCCATACCATCGGTGCTCGCTTTAGTGTTTCATTTGTCAGGCCATCTGGCCCTGGGGCTCTGGATCTGCTTGCTTTGATGATCAATGCTAGGATTTCGCTTTGCGTAAATTTGATATCCCAGCCATTTTCCTTGTTGGTTACTTGGGGGGATAAATCATTTGTAAGCTCACAGTTGTACTTTGCTTCAAAGTATTGTTCCCATTTGCTTTCATGTATGGGATTAAGTTGTTCTTCACCTTGTCGATTTCCTTTTTGATTTAGCAAGGGCCTTACTCTTCATTGCCATATCATCACAAGCAATATTCTGTTTTTTCAGGGCTCTTAATTCTCGTGCTAGCTGTCGTTTTTTTTCCGCTACTTCGGCATTAAAATGGTGCACCCTGTTTTTTGTGTTTCTTCTTTTAGTTGCTGTGGTCACTCTGAAGATGGTAAGACAAGTTTCATACTCCACGTCTTTTCCTGTTGTAGATTCCCATTTGTTTATCGATTTGGTTAGCAAAGGAATCACTTTTTTTTATTCTCAGTCTATTTCGACCCTCATTTATATCAACTTCAGTTGGCCAAATATTCTTTTTTTCCGTGTCAATTTCATTTGTCTCCAAGCAAGTGAGTATTAGAATTTTATGATCACTACTTTTTGTTGGTAGAATATTTAGAGACATTATAGTGCCAAAAGTTTCTCGATCTACGAAAAAGTAGTCCAGAGTTGCGTTTGAATTGTACGATGCCCATGTGGATTGTCCTACTAAATCTCCTTGGACATTACCATTAACTTGTAAGATGTCACGGTTCTCCATTTCCATTTGCCATCTTCTTGTTCTTGAATGTTTTTGCCGATTATGACTCGTCCTGTTTGCCTGGTTTTTGTTTTTGTCACAGGTGATGTTAAGGTCACCACACAGAATTAGTGCCGGGTTGTCGTATTCTGATCTCAGTTGATCTAGATAGTTGGTAAGCGTGTCCAGAAAAGTTTGTCCATCTTTGGCCTTGACATTCCAATACATGTTAAAGATAATCAAAGTTTTTGTTTTCTCTCTTTCATTTGGGTTGCCATTTCTTTCTGTTTCTTGTTGCAGAATTATTATTTGTATCTGAGAGGATGGCTGAATCGTACGGATTACTTTTCCATTGTACGTGTTCTTTATAATGGTTAAGAGGCCTGCAGAAGGTCTACCTTTTTTTCCTTTGAGAGCTTTGTTCAGGTAGCAGGTCGCTCCATGTAAGTATGGTTTTTCTTGTAGCCAACATTCTTGGATACAACTGATGTTTGCGGTCAAGATTTCGTTGTAAATTTTTTCAACCAAATGATGAAAACCTCTTGTGTTCTAGGAGGCGAATTTAGTTTTTCTTCGGGAATCCTGGACTTCGATCTATTTTTTTGTTTCTTTTGTTTGTGTAACCAGTGTTTCTGCTAGCCATCCCCATGAGCTTTCTGTATCAATTTTTGTTTCAATGGCATGCTCAATGTTCGATTCGGAGGCCAGATTCAATTTCTCATTTCCTTTGATTTTCATCCGAAGAGCCCCGTAGAACTGTTGGAGAGAACCGTATTGGTCTATAATCCACTTCATCTTCACTTTGGTCTCCGTGGGCCTGTTTTGGCTCTTCAGAGTTTTTTTTCTTTAGTATCTTCTTTTTTAGATCTTTTTCACTCTGTTGTTGATTTTCTGTTTTGACATCAAAGCCCAGTACTCGAAGGTTGTCTGCTGCTTGCCATATTGAGTTCATGACCGCCTTTGATTTTAAATGTATGCATATTCTGTCCGAATGTTCTTCATTCAGGAATTCTACAATTTTTATATCTTTCGGTTCAATGACTCTCAGTTGTGGGACGTTATGCAGAAGTTTCATTAGATTTGATCTACTTAAAATCAAGCCATCCTTTGCTCTTAGGACTCTCTCTATTCTTAGTTTGTATAAATGGGTTTGGTTGTTGAAGGGCTCTAGTTTGTTCTTATCGCTCCTTCTATCTTTTGTCTCATCGTGATCGTAGGAGCTTTTCGGTCCTGAGCTCTTATTTTCATTTGTGCTCTTTCTTACTCGTCTTTTGCTAGATTGTTCAATCATGGCGCTAAGCAAATGTTGTTGCTTTTTTCCTGATCCTTTTTCTTTTCAATTTGCATTCTTTTTTCATGCAGAGTTTGAAAGGGCGAGGCCGGGTCTTTTAGATTTACCGGTGATTTGTTTTCTTTGTTTCCAGGCACTTCACTGTCCTCCATTGACTCTTGCGAGCTTTCATTCTCGTATACTGATAGGAGTAGTAAGGATTCTTGCCTATTTGACTCATTTAAGGAACTTTCAAAAGTACTCTCTAGTTCCACATCTTTGATGTATTCTCGATCTTGGTTTTTTGTTTGTGGTGGATCTTCCCTTTTTTTCATTATTTGCACTTGTTGAGTAGGATTCGGTGTCTCTTGTCCTATAGGCTTTAGATTTCTGATGAATTGCTGTGTTCCTTCATAAGTTCATTTTTTTTGGTTTGGCATATTTTTAGACTTTTTGTCTGATTTTTCTATGACTTCGTTCTGTCTTTTGTTTTCTTTTCCTGACTCATCCTTTGATTTGTTGGCCTTGTCTGGTCGTTTTAATTCTTTTATGTTTTCGATCGAGAATAATGGATAGATACCATTATGCTGGTTTTGGCCATCATTATGTTGTGAGGTCTGTACCATTTGGCCATTGTTCACGGCATCTTCCAAGTTTCTTTCAGTTCTTCGATTACCTATTGGCAAATTTCGACTATCCATTTGATCTATCACACAAGAGCTTGCTGTTTCGGTTTTTCTACTCCGCAAGTCCGTCACATTTACCCTTTTTTGTTCCTCGCTCGACCTTAGGGTTGCGTCCAATTTTTTTGTTAGGGTACTTTTGTTCTCAGATTGGATGTGATTTTTTTGGCTCTCTGATTTAAGTAGCTTGATGGTATCATTGAAACAGTGCAAAAAGGATCTCTTATCTTGCCGCGCGTCTTCAATTAGGTCATTTAAAGTCTTGATTATGTCTTTTTCTGGCTCTTTTTCTTGTATCTTCCTTTCTTTATCTGCCTCAAGCTGTTTTTCCACCTTTGTTAATTTGGTTTCGATTTGAGCCAGTACGAATGCTTGATCCTTACAATTTTCATGTAGTGCCTCGTATAGCTTTAAATATGGTGCAAGAGCTATCGTCATCATTGACCCTACAGCTGCTTGCATGTTTGCGCAGATGTCTATTGATGGCCATGGGTTTTGTGACGGAACTTGTTCTCTTCCAAGATCCTTTTCTTTCACTTCCAAACTATTGGGGTTTAGCACGATGTGTTCTTCGTCATCCTGCTGTGTGGCTGAAATCGTGCTACTACTTATTTCTTGGGGTACGTCTTCATTGATCATTTGTGATGGAAGACATCGTCTTGCAGTTCTGTAGTGATTTTTTTATTCACTACCTCTTCTGCACTCGTGACACTTTTTTTTTTCTTTTTTCCTGGTCCATAAACGCAGTAGATTTATTTACTTCCACCTCTCCGTGTTGCCTTTTTGTTCGTACTGTCTGCGGAGTTGAGGAGTTTATAGGTTCATTTATAGATGTCCTTTGAGCTTCCTCCAATTTATCAGCTTGTTTCTGCTGTTTAAAAGCTGCATTTTTTGTGGTCACGTTTTTAATTCCTTCGGTCTGTATGATTATTTTGTCATTAAGAATGGTAGAACCACTTTTTTCCATTTCGGGCTGTTCATCCTGAGACATTATTTGCTCACATTGGCCCAAAGCTAGAATAAGGTCATGATCTGACATTTCCCGTTCAGTTTGCTGCTGTTTAGAGTCCATGACCCTGGTTCCCAAAGTATGATCTTTTTGGTGAGCAAGTAAGTCTTTCTTTTTAAAGTGCCATCTTATGGTTTTTATTCCAGAAAGGGATGAGGCACACGGTTTGGGTTTCCGCATAGGAACTTGTTTTATAGGGCCACTTAGCCCATTAATTAAATTTGTTCTTGCATTTATTCTTTCATGTGCCTCGACATTAGATGATTTGTGGTTGTTGCACTGTGCGAGGCTCTTTTCTGGAAAACCCATTGGTTCTTTGTTCTGGGGGGACGATAGATTTGACTTGTCCTTCTCACACACTTTGTATCCACTTTGTTTTGCTGCTGGTAATTTTCCATGCCATCCACATACGCTGCTGCTTCAATGCTCTCGTATAGAATGCTTGGTATAAATGTTTTTGGTGCTTTAGCTTTATTCATTTTTTTCCTTGTGGTGAAGGAGGCTTCTTGCTGTGGTAGACAGAAACCTTAATTCCTGGCTACTTCCCTCACCGACACCCCCCCCCTCCCAAGCAGCGACTCCCCATCTTGAAGTCGCACTCCTATACTTTGCTCTGCTCCACATACTTTGCCTGAGTCTGCTATCATGATATCATCGCCATGCGCGAGCACATCTCCATCAGCATCGTCGCATGCAGCAGACTGCGACCCGTCGTGGCTAATAGAGGAACTGCATAAAGGTGAGAACTGGAATTTGTCCAGGATAGGTAAGGAGTTTGCCGGGGAGGTGGAAAATGGAGGGGTGAGTGAGGGGGGGGGGTGATCAGGGAGGCAGCGGCTTTGTTTGTGTGGATCATACTGTCAGTGGGGGAGATGGGCGCAACTGGGGGCTGAAAACATAGCCTACCTTGGACATGTGCGCCACTCGGTGCCTCACTTTTTTCCCCCATAGAGCCCCCGGTGCCAGGCAGTTTCGTACGACTGTGGGTGTTAGGTACTTGAACGCTTACCGTATCACCCACGTTCATGTGTGATGTAGAGTCCATACTGAGCCTTTTGCTTCCCACTACGCCGCTCACTCGCCGAACAGCCGCACAACAGCCTAAAGGCTTTACTCCACGGGGCTTAACGCCACAAGGGTGGATGCCTCGGCCTCTTCTGGGTCTCTGGAGTCACGTGATAGGTCACGTGATCGGGCCAAGCGCCCGGGCACACAAAGGCCAGCAAGAGTGTTGTTCTTTCCTCCGCTCGCAGTGCTGGCTTGCCGGTTGCAAAAGGGTTCCTCTCCTCACAAAATCAACAGAATTATGGCAATTGCGTTCCAAGTGATATAAATATGGCACCAACTAAAAAATGCAGGATGTCCAGCATCAACTCTTGACTACGTGTTTGTTAATGGTAATGGGTTCAGCTACATCCAAGTTATGGGATAGTGCACAGAGAGGAGAGCGATCAAATGCCACTTTGTACCCTCTTGGCAATACCCCTAGCAAATAGAACGCTGAGTGACTACGGAAAAAATGGTCAATTGTATTCAAATGACAGACACAATAGAATAAAATGGAATCCTAAGAATCTAGGAACAACACACCTGCTAGTTAAGACAATACTACCAAAATGTATAGTAGAATCATCTTTTGTTGATCAACATGATGGTAACTCGCGGGTACAACGTTTCTCTATTATGATGGAAGCCATTGGTAAACAGGTCCAACAGTCTCGCGTATATAAATCCTCTCTTGAGAGATCAAATAAAGGTAATCACGACAGACATCATAAAGATAAGATGATTACTCATGAGAAAATGAAATTGTGCGTCGCGACGTTACAATTGCTGTTACTGACCTTAAGGCAGGACTTACTGCTGGCCATGCCTCTGCCAGTGTGAAAGCTATAAAGAATAGATACCACCGCTGGCTGAGACAACATAAGCGTGCTCGTAGATACCACCGCTGGCTGAGACAACATAAGCGTGCTCGTGAGATTAAAAGATGGCAACAGATCGCTGAAACAGTTCAATCCAAAAACTTGTCAAGAGTATGGAAAAAACTTGGAAGTGCCAAAAAAAGGGATCTGATGATAAACTGTATATCTGAAGAGAGGTGGAGGGCCCATGTTAAAGCTACTTTGGGACAAATAATAATAAAATAATAATAATATATTCCCCCTGCCATCAGAATCATGGACCTGCAAAGCCTCTCTACTAGATATCATTCTTATCATAGAACGGCTCAACAACTCCTGTGCGCCAGGACCAAACGGAAGTTGTAATAAATTGTTAAAACTGGAGCCAGAACTATGGGCCACAGCCCTCTTTATGTTGTTTGAAGAAATTGGTAATGCTGGTATTATCACAAAATTATGGAAGGAGAGTCACATCCTGACAATCTATAAAAAGGGTCCCTGGAATGACCCTGCAAATTTCAGAATGTTAGCAATGCTCGGCGTCCCCTCGAAAATATTTGCATGGGTGTTGTTATAGAATTAAATGGGTGGATCCTGAGTAACAACATTTTGCTCCCAAATCAGATTGGATTCAGGGAACGAGCTAGCACAACCCACAATGTAATAGCACTGACATCAGCCATAGAGTACTCTTGCAAATGTAGAGAATAAAATGTATATAGTGCCTTTATTGACGTTTCGGCGGCGTTCGATTCGGTACTGCGGTATCCTCTATGGCAAAAGATACACTCGTAGAAGATCCCAAAAGGTTTGCTAAGAATGCTCATGCTCCTCTATTCCCACACCTCTGTGCTCATCCGTTTGGATGCCGTAGGGAAACTGTCTAATTGGATGCCAACAAGGTGTGGGATTAAGCAGGGTTGGATAGTGGCAGCAACCCTGTTTAAACTATATCTGGCAGATATGCAACAAGCATTTGAGAACCTGATAGCAAATCCTGTAAAAGGTAGACAACTGTGTTGTGGGGTGGTTGGCTTATGTGGACGATTTGTTGTTGATCGATTATACACCATCAGGGTGTCAGAAGATGCTGAATGCACTGGCTGTATAGCAGCCACTAATGGTCTAAAAATTAACATAGAAAAGAGTAAAGTCATGGTTTTCCTAGTAAAGAAAAAACAAAAAACACAGTTGGACCATCAATAACGTGAACCACAGTTATAAGTACTTAGGTATAGTTGTAGACGAAAAACTAAATTGGGAACGACAATGGATTGCAATTAAAACAAGATGCTTAATGTCAGCCAATGCTATCTATTGTCTTCATTGGTTACTCTGCATATGCTGTTTTGAAACGGATTGAGGCTGTTATTCTTCGAAAACGTATGCGGCTACCCCAGTCTATATCAGTTGAATACCTTTATCTAGAATTTGACTTGAAATGTTTTACATCAGAATATATGAGAGGGGCGGTAATGTATTATGATCATTTGACAAAACTATCAAACAACGCAATTGTTGTCACTTATGTGCAAGCGTTTGGTAGAACTGATAGCTGTGGAACATTGGGCAAGTTTGGCACACTAAAGACAATGGGCCCCATTATAAACTTGCCAGTCCGGGTAACAACGGTACCAGTAAGCTTGCCGGTAACGTTGTTAACAGACCGGCAAACTACGAGGTCTGCTCGTGGGTGCCTTTTCACCCGCCAGGTCTAACCTGGCGGGCGGACCGGCACCCGCAAGCCGACCATGGCGGATGCACCGGCACCATTCATGAATGGTGCCGGTGCATCCGACCTCCCCATTCCCATTGAGTCCAATGGGACTCAAATGGGAAAGGGGAGTAATGTTTTCCGGCGCCCAGGAATGGCCAATTACCAGGTCTGCCGGGGCTGTAATGCCCTGGTAATTTCCCATTCCCGAGCCCCAGAAAAGAAATGACTTAAACTGGTAAAACCGGCACAGCTACCACCGGAGTCCTAATGAGGCCCAATGTATGAAAAATGGGCATAACCAAACAGCACTGCACAGATTGAAAGATGGCTAAATAAGAAAATAACAATGTACTTCTATGATTGTCATGTAATTGAACTAGCGAAGAAGTCACACAGTGGGCCTTTTTGCCATTACAGATTGAACCGCGAAACAGCGCCAAAGTATGTAATGGCTTATCCAAGCCCCGTTACTTTCAGAACTTAATTAATGATGAAATTTAACAACTCTGAGGCACTTGACAATAAGGGTCCATGGTTAAGCTTGAGCCGTGGTATGAGACTTTGGGACTAATTCATGGAATGATGTGCGTGGAAAATAGGTGGCTTGCGCACAAAATCACGCGCAAGCGCCAGTTTGTGTATTCATGGAACACAATGCACAGGGCTTACCAGGGACTAGCGAGGATTCCACACCGGTCCAACACGTCACTGCGACACCACAAACGCCTTTCATGAGACTCGTAGCGAAGGAGCGTTGGGTTCTGCGCAGTCACCTAAAAAGGGGCGGAACATGTGGATTGGGCAACAACAAGCGAAAATATGGGTGCAACGAGGGATGTACCGAAGTAAAATCCCTGTAATGCCCATACGTGCTCTTAAAACCCATATTCATGGAATAGAACAGGACTCGCCGGCGTGCATTAAAATACGTGCAAGACCTGAAACACGTACGCCACGCGATAGCTGGCGGATACGTCAATGCTCACAAAAACAAATGCATAAAAAGCCTGTGCGATCTACAAACGTGCGTATACAGCTACGATGAATGTACCATTTGTCGCAGCAGTGATCGTGGGACACCGCAGGAAGAGGAGGATGTTCAGGGCCCGGATTTTTCTACCTAGGACCATCCTTTTTGGGATGCCTGATGACCAGGTCTATGGCAGGTATATGTTTCCACCTCCTATCATATTAGACCTGGTCACAGAGTGGGAGGATGACCTCACATCACCCACTGTGTGCTCCCAAGCACTGAGCCCCTTGGAAAAGGTGCTCAATTTCCTGCATTTTTTGGCCACTGGGTCATTTCAGCTGTCAACTGCCATAGTTGGGGGCATTTCACAGCCCACGCCATCATGCTGCCTACACCAGGTGTTGGCAATAAGGACTGCACGCCCCTCAGTCGACAAGCACATCTACAAGCACATCTACATGCCCAGAACACCTGCAGAAAGGTAGGCCGTGGTTCATGATTGTACCAAGCACTTCCCTAGAGTGCTTGGTGCCATTGATTGCACCCATGTTGCTCTACGACCACCTAGGGTGACAGAGCACATAACTTGCAATCGCAAGCACTGGCATTCCATCAACGTGCAGGTGTTATGTGATGCCAAGGTGATCATTACTTCTGTATATGCAAACTATCCAGGGTCCACCCATGATAGTTTCATATTCAGAATGTCACCCCTACACCGGGCCCTGTAAACTGGGAGGCATGGCAACACATGGCTCATTGGTGAGTAGAAATGCCCGTGCACATGCATGCATGTCACACACACACACAAATACACACCAATGACAAACGTTTGCCTGTACAGTGGACAGTGCCTACCCTCTGAGCACCTACATGATGACACCAATACGGAACCCTGCCACACCACCCCAGTAAGATACAACACAGCCCATATTGCAACTCAGGGCATAGTGGAGCGCACATTCGGAGTGCTCAAGTCACGTTCCCGCTCCCTTGACCACTCTGGTGGTGAGTTGCTATATGCACCACCATGAGTGTGCAGGATCATTGTGGCAGCATGTGTCCTGCACATTGGTGTGTCGTACCGATGGACATGGTGGTGCCCCCACACCCACCACCACATACACGCTTGTTGCGCATGGCAGGTCAAAGGGCACGTGGCAAGGCTGCCCGTACCCAGCTTGTGGCTACATTTCTCACCTAAAATCCAACCCCTGTGGAGTGCACACAGCCCTGGCACATTCCAGGTGCCATTCAATGATGACAAAGGGCAAATCATCTGTGCCCACCGAACCACCCTGAGACTGTGTCCTTGGAAGTGCAACATTGTGTGCATCCCTTAGAACTAAAACTAATTTAATTTTGGGTTTCCAAAAGAAACACATAGAAGAGGGATTATGCCACTACCACCATGCCAAACTAGACATCGAATCACCTGTGTGTCACATAAACCGTCCCATATGGCATGTTAAATAATCACCAGACTGTGCTATGGTATGTAATGTCAAAGGAGACAGATAAATGGCCAATACATAATACAGGTGTCTCAATGCGCTCAATGATGCATGGAACAGGTACAGTGCTCTACATGTGTCCTGTGAACCATGTATAATTTCAATGGTCTTACTTTTGTATTGTGTGTTGTACTGCAGCATTTCATGACGTGCATGTGGTTTGTCACATGTGTTTGAGACGTGCCTGTGTGAGAGGTGTGACAGATGGGTGGTGTGGTCAACATCATGTGCATGCATGGTGTTCATGTGTATGGGTCTAAGATGTGACTGTGTGACACGTGCATTTCAATGTGTGACCTAGTCTTGTTGCGTGATTGCTGTTGAGGGGACTCTGATGTGATAGATCAGTGCACTGCTTGAGGACTTGTGTGGCCCATGACGCATGTGTGTGTAGGATGCGCAATGGATAGGTTGTGACAGTGCCATGTCTACGGATGTGATCGTCTGTTGTGAATGACAGACATGTATGTATGCATGCACCTGTCTGTTGTGGAGGGTGATGATGCTTGTAACCTTTAGCAGTGTACTTAATTTGCATATTTTTGTGCCAAACACACATTGGTGCAGTACCCTGATGTTTGTGTTCTATGTCTCCTTATCCACAGTTGCGTTGGAAGAAGAGGGCGGAGAAGGTGCTCTGGAGCAAGGCAGCGGGGAGGCCTCCACCGGGCATAGGCGCAGGGCCCAGTCGCAGTTACGCCCCATGGACACAACATTTTTGGGGAGTGAGGAGACTGGTGCCGCGTCTCAGTCACCGTCCACAGCTGCGGGGGACAGGTGAGCACACACAGGGGCCATTCATTGCGGAAGACGCTGGGGAGGCATCCAGGTTGGCGGGGGAAGAGGAGGAGAGGGGGGGCGGTATCAGCCCAGGCCATGGGGCCCAGCGGGGGTGGTGAGGTCGGTGTGACTGGTGCAGTCCTGACTCAGGGGCATGAGGCATTGCAGGTCACCGTGGCGGGGTCTGTGCCAAATCCTGGGCCAGCGCCTGCACCAGTATGCTCCTGCCAGCATGCCTCAGGCCATACCCATTCGCAGGTGTCGGTTCTTTCCACCCAGACCGACACCCCACTGCCTGCGGATGTTGCCATTCGGGATCGACCTCTACTAGTCGGTATCGGGAAGCGTACCTGCGCCATTCGTGATAATGTGCAGGCTTGCACTTGTGTGCCTGTACATCATTACAATGACGTCTGGTGTCTCCTGATCTGGCTAGTAGCATTCCTGGTCTTGAATTGGATGTGTGGGCTGGCCACTTATGCAGCTCTTGTCTTGCTCCCATGTACGGCAGTCGTCCTACCGGGGCCTTCCAGCCCAGATACCACCAGGGCCCCCTGTGCACCAGTCCCCACCATGTCGGCCCGCCTGGTGGAGCTAACATCCTTGCATGAGTTGGGAGTTGACAGTGGATCAGCCGAGGTGGTCATCACACCGATCCAGGGAACAACAGGAGCAGTGGCAATGGAGGGAGAGCAGGCACCCAGGAGCAGGGCACAGGCCCGACACTCCCGGGCGATGTCATCGGCCCGGAGGTTGTCCTCATGAAGCAGGCACCAGGCGATTTGGCAGCAGGAGGCTATTGTACTCAGGGCATCCCATCTCAAGGAGGCCAGTATATGCGTCAGGTAGGATGCAAATGTGGACCTCAGAATGAGGGCGTCTTCCGTGTTCGTGCGATAGAGGCAGCAAATCCGGGCAGAGAGGCAACTGGCTCTGGAGGTGAGAGTCACCATCGCCAGGGCGGAGATTGCACTGCGTCAGGCAGAGAGGCTGACATCCTCAAAGATACTTGCAGGGAGTGGGGGGGGGTGGAGAGGGCCATGCTGGAGTCTCTGCAAGCCCTCGAGGAGAGAGCGGAGGCCTGCCAAGGGGAAGTGGACGCAGTCTTTGATGATGCCCTCGCTGAGACAATGGGTGACATCAATGACAAGGAGGACTAGCCCGCTGCCTGTGTACATAGTTTTGTAGATAAACGTTTCCTTTCATTTTGACTTATTATTTGGAGCTTGGATCGTGGACATTACTCCATTTTATTTGCACATAGTTCTGCAGGTGTAAGATTTCTTTGATTTTTTATTTGTTTTGGACTGGACTCTGGACTATCCTCCATGTTTTCTTGTACATCATTTTTAGGTGTGTTTGTGGTTTTTCATTCGTGATTTTGTAGATTTTTTTAGTGTAAATATTTTTGATGCACATGGACATTTATTTTATTTTCTATTTTTACATGGACATATTTTGAGATTATGATTAATGATTCCTTTTTATTTTTACAGTATGTATGAATCAAATACAACAGTTTAATATCTTTATTTTAAACTCTCATAGTCATTGTCGGTTACAGTTATTTTTGCAGTGTGCCCGTTTGGTAGTCCATTTAGTAGTCTTGATCCTGCCCATTGTTAGTCATGTGTGTGGTTGCTTACTTGCATGTGTTATAGTCAGGGTTTATTTGCGGGTTGAGTAGACACATTGGGAGGACCGGTGGTGGTGTGTGAGGTGGGATTTTGTGTGCACACTGGCAAATGGCATTTCCTTTCACATGTGCAGCATGACTGTGTATTTTCCCTCACTGTGTTTGTGAGTGAGGTGGGTGGGGTGACTATGGGAGAGTTTTATGTTCAGGATATTTGCAAATGATTTACTCGATGCTGTGTAACACACAGGTGGTGCTTTCCCCTTCACCATCATGTGTTTTTGCAGTTATCATCGTCTCTGGTGTTGATCAACCTCTTGCACTGGGATACACTATTGACATTTCATGCTATTTACACATTGGCTGCCCATTTCAGCTGTCTCTGTGCATGGTGCACTGTCTGATTGCCATGTCCTTCACACATGGGTAAACCAGTGATGTGTTTATTAGGGATTCTCTCCTAGGAATGGCAGCTCAATGAAGGTGAGGCTGTGGGACACCTGACCAGTGTTTGTTCATGTGACACAAATTAAGGATGGTTTGGATTCTGTAATTGGTGCACATTTTGTCCCTGGCTATTGATGCCATGACATTGTCACATGGCCAGCAGGCACTCACTTTTACATTTAGTTTTTACATGTGTATGTTGGGAGATGGTTGCAGACAGCTATTCTGTTTTTCCAGCTGACACACTCATGGATGTGTCCCGGTGTAATGCATTAATTTTTGTTTGCAGGATACATGTTCCGGTGGATATTCTGGCTGGTGTCACT
Source organism: Ambystoma mexicanum (assembly GCF_040938575.1). NCBI lineage: Eukaryota > Metazoa > Chordata > Amphibia > Caudata > Ambystomatidae > Ambystoma > Ambystoma mexicanum. Next base: position 1,260,841,062 of record NC_090937.1, on the reverse strand, counting down.
GCACAGCAGTCAAGGTGCACGACAAACTGGATGGAGTGATGATGTGTCACTATGTCAGGGTTCATCATGCAGGTGATGTCCCATGTGGAGGCGGCTGCCTGCAGGGTGGGGTCATGGGTGGTGGGGATGTCCCATGTGGAGGGGGCTGCCTGCAGGGTGGGGTCACAGAAGATGGGGGCTGGGGTGTCCCATGTGGAGGGAGCTGCCTGCAGGGGGGGGTCACGGGTGATGGGGGCTGGGGTGTCCCATGTGAATGGGGCTGCCTGCAGGGTGGGGTCACAGGTGATGGGGGCTAGGGTGTCCCATGTGGAGGGGACTGCCTGCAGGGTGGGGTCACCGGTGATGGGAGCTGGGGTGTCCCATGTGAATGGGGCTGCCTGTAGGGTAGGGTCACGGGTGATAGGGGCTGGGATGTCCCATGTGGAGGGGGCTGCCTGCAGGGTGGTGTAACAGGTGATGGGCTGGGGTGTCCCTTGTGGAGGGGGCTGTCTGCAGGATGGTGTCATGGGTGATGGGGGCTGGGGTGGGGGTGTCCCATGTGGAGGGGGGTTGCCTGCAGGGTGGAGTCACGGGTGCTGGGGCTGGGTTGGGGGTGTCCCATGTGGAGGGGGCTGCCTGCAGGATGGGGTCATGGGTGATGGGGGCTGGGGTGTCTCATGTGGAGGGGTCTGCCTGCAGGGTGGGGTCAAGGGTGATGGGGGCTGGGGTGTCCCATGTGGAGGGGGCTGGCTGCAGGGTGGGGTCACAGGTGATGGGGGCTGGGGTGTCCCATGTGGAGGGGGCTACCTGTAGGGTGGGGGTCACAGGTGATGGGGGATGGGGTGTCACATGTAGAGGGGGCTGCCTGCGAGGTGGGGTCACTGGTGATGGGGGATGGGGTGTCCCATGTGGAGGGGGCTGTCTGCAGGGTGGGGTCACGGGTGGTGGGGATGTCCCATGTGGAGGGGGCTGCCTGCAGGGTGGGGTCATGGCTGATGGGGGCTGGGGTGTCCCATGTGGAGGGGGCTGCCTGCAGGGTGGGGTCACAGGAGATGGGGGCTGGGGTGTCCCATGTGGAGGGAGCTGCCTGCAGGGTGGGGTCACGGGTGATGGGGGCTGGGGTGTCCCATGTGAATGGGGCTGCCTGCAGGGTGGGGTCACAGGTGATGGGGGCTAGGGTGTCCCATGTGGAGGGGGCTGCCTGCAGGGTGAGGTCACGGGTGATGGGAGCTGGGGTGTCCCATGTGAATGGGGCTGCCTGTAGGGTAGGGTCACGGGTGATAGGGGCTGGGATGTCCCATGTGGAGGGGGCTGCCTGCAGGGTGGTGTAACAGGTGATGGGGCTGGGGTGTCCCTTGTGGAGGGGGCTGTCTGCAGGGTGGTGTCATGGGTGATGGGGGCTGGGGTGGGGGTGTCCCATGTGGAGGGGGGTTGCCTGCAGGGTGGAGTCACGGGTGCTGGGGCTGGGTTGGGGGTGTCCCATGTGGAGGGGGCTGCCTGCAGGATGGGGTCATGGGTGATGGGGGCTGGGGTGTCTCATGTGGAGGGGTCTGCCTGCAGGGTGGGGTCACGGGTGATGGGGGCTGGGGTGTCCCATATGGAGGGGGCTGCCTGTAGGGTGGGGGTCACAGGTGATGGGGATGGGGTGTCACATGTAGAGGGGGCTGCCTGCGAGGTGGGGTCACGGGTGATGGGGTGTCCCATGTGGAGGGGGCTGTCTGCAGCGTGGTGTCACGGGTGATGGGGGCTGGGGTGGGGATGTTCCATGTGGAGGGGGCTGCCTGCAGGGTGGGGTCACAGGTGATGGGGGCTTGGGTGTCCCAAGTGGATGGGGCTGCCTGCAGGGTGAGTCACGGGTGATTGGGAACTGGGGTGTCCCATGTGGAGGGGGCTGCCTGCAGGGTGGGGTCGCAGGTGATGGGAGCTGGGGTGTCCCATGTGGAGGGGGCTGCCTGCAGGGTGTGGGTCACACGTGATGGGGGCTGCCTGCAGGGTGGGGTCATGGGTGATGGGGGCTGGGGTGTCTCATGTGGAGGGGGCAGCCTGCAGGGTGGTGTCACAGGTGATGGGGGCTGGGGTGGGGGTGTCCCATGTGGAGGGGGCTACCTGCATGTTGGGGTCACGGGTGATGGGGACTGGGGGGTCCCATGTGGAGGGGGCTGCCTGCAGGGTGGGGTCGCAGGTGATGGGAGCTGGGGTGTCCCATGTGGAGGGGGCTGCTTGCAGGGTGTGGGTCACACGTGATGGGGGCTGCCTGCAGGGTGGGGTCATGGGTGATGGGGGCTGGGGTGTCCCATGTGGAGGGGGCTGCCTGCATGGTGGGGTCACGGGTGATGGGGCTGGGGTGTCCCATGTGGAGGGGGCTGCCTGCAGGGGGGGGGGTCACGGGCGGTGGGGACTGGGGTGTCCCATGTGGACGGGGCTGCCTGTAGGGTGTGGACACGGGTGATGGGGTGGGGGTGTCTCATGTGGAGGGGGCTGCCTGCAGGGTGGTGTCACAGGTGATGGGGCTGGGGTGTGGGTGTCCCATGTGGAGGGGGCTACCTGCAGAATGGTGTCATGGGTGATGGGGGCTGGGGTGGGGGTGTCCCATGTGGAGGGGCTGCCTGAAGGGTGGGGTCACAGGTGATGGGGTCTGGGGTGTCCCATGTGGAGGGGCTGCCTGCAGGGTGGGGTCACGGGTGATGGGGGCTGGGGTGTCCCATGTGGAGGGGGCTGCCTGCAGGGTGGAGTCATGGCTGATGGGGCTAGGGTGTCCATGTGGAGGGGGCTGCCTGCAGGGTGGGGTCACATGAGATGGGGGCTGGGGTGTCCCATGTGGAGGGGGCTGCCTGCACGGTGGGGTCAGGGGTGATGGGGGCTGGGGTGTCCGATGTGAATGGGGCTGCCTGCTGGGTGGGGTCACGGGTGATGATAGCTGGGGTGTCCCATGTGAATGGGGCTGCCTGCAGGGTGGGGTCACGGGTGATGGGGGCTGGGATGTCCCATGTGGAGGGGGCTGCCTGCAGGGTGGGGTAACAGGTGATGGGGCTGGGGTGTCCCATGTGGAGGGGGCTGTCTGCAGGGTGATGTCATGGGTGATGGGGGGTGGGGTGGGGGTGTCCCATGTGGAGGGGGCTGCCTGCAGGGTGGGGTCATGGGTGATGGGGGCTGGGGTGGGGGTGTCCAATGTGGTGTGGGCTGCCTGCAGGGTGGTGTCACAGGTGATGGGGGCTGGGGTGTCTCATGTGGAGGGGGCTGCCTGCAGGCTGGGATCACAGGTGATGGGGGGTGGGGTGTCCCATGTGGAGGGGGCTGGCTGCAGGGTGGGGTCACAGGTGATGGGGCTGGGGTGTCCCATGTGGAGGGGGCTGCCTGTAGGGTGGGGGTCACAGGTGATGGGGGATGGGGTGTCACATGTACAGGGGGCTGCCTGCAAGGTGGGGTCACGGGTGATGGGGGCTGGGGTGTCCCATGTGGAGGGGTCTGCCTGCAGGGTGGGGTCAAGGGTGATGGGGGCTGGGGTGTCCCATGTGGAGGGGGCTGGCTGCAGGGTGGGGTCACAGGTGATGGGGGCTGGGGTGTCCCATGTGGAGGGGGCTGCCTGTAGGGTGGGGGTCACAGGTGATAGGGGATGGGGTGTCACATGTAGAGGGGGCTGCCTGCGAGGTGGGGTCACTGGTGATGGGGGATGGGGTGTCCCATGTGGAGGGGGCTGTCTGCAGGGTGGGGTCACGGGTGGTGGGGATGTCCCATGTGGAGGGGGCTGCCTGCAGGGTGGGGTCATGGCTGATGGGGGCTGGGGTGTCCCATGTGGAGGGGGCTGCCTGCAGGGTGGGGTCACAGGAGATGGGGGCTGGGGTGTCCCATGTGGAGGGAGCTGCCTGCAGGGTGGGGTCACGGGTGATGGGGGCTGGGGTGTCCCATGTGAATGGGGCTGCCTGCAGGGTGGGGTCACAGGTGATGGGGGCTAGGGTGTCCCATGTGGAGGGGGCTGCCTGCAGGGTGAGGTCACGGGTGATGGGAGCTGGGGTGTCCCATGTGAATGGGGCTGCCTGTAGGGTAGGGTCACGGGTGATAGGGGCTGGGATGTCCCATATGGAGGGGGCTGCCTGCAGGGTGGTGTAACAGGTGATGGGTCTGGGGTGTCCCTTGTGGAGGGGGCTGTCTGCAGGGTGGTGTCATGGGTGATGGGGGCTGGGGTGGGGGTGTCCCATGTGGAGGGGGGTTGCCTGCAGGGTGGAGTCACGGGTGCTGGGGCTGGGTTGGGGGTGTCCCATGTGGAGGGGGCTGCCTGCAGGATGGGGTCATGGGTGATGGGGGCTGGGGTGTCTCATGTGGAGGGGTCTGCCTGCAGGGTGGGGTCACGGGTGATGGGGGCTGGGGTGTCTCATGTGGAGGGGTCTGCCTGCAGGGTGGGGTCACGGGTGATGGGGGCTGGGGTGTCACATGTAGAGGGGGCTGCCTGCGAGGTGGGGTCACTGGTGATGGGGGATGGGGTGTCCCATGTGGAGGGGGCTGTCTGCAGGGTGGGGTCACGGGTGGTGGGGATGTCCCATGTGGAGGGGGCTGCCTGCAGGGTGGGGTCATGGCTGATGGGGGCTGGGGTGTCCCATGTGGAGGGGGCTGCCTGCAGGGTGGGGTCACAGGAGATGGGGGCTGGGGTGTCCCATGTGGAGGGAGCTGCCTGCAGGGTGGGGTCACGGGTGATGGGGGCTGGGGTGTCCCATGTGAATGGGGCTGCCTGCAGGGTGGGGTCACAGGTGATGGGGGCTAGGGTGTCCCATGTGGAGGGGGCTGCCTGCAGGGTGAGGTCACGGGTGATGGGAGCTGGGGTGTCCCATGTGAATGGGGCTGCCTGTAGGGTAGGGTCACGGGTGATAGGGGCTGGGATGTCCCATATGGAGGGGGCTGCCTGCAGGGTGGTGTAACAGGTGATGGGTCTGGGGTGTCCCTTGTGGAGGGGGCTGTCTGCAGGGTGGTGTCATGGGTGATGGGGGCTGGGGTGGGGGTGTCCCATGTGGAGGGGGGTTGCCTGCAGGGTGGAGTCACGGGTGCTGGGGCTGGGTTGGGGGTGTCCCATGTGGAGGGGGCTGCCTGCAGGATGGGGTCATGGGTGATGGGGGCTGGGGTGTCTCATGTGGAGGGGTCTGCCTGCAGGGTGGGGTCACGGGTGATGGGGGCTGGGGTGTCCCATATGGAGGGGGCTGCCTGTAGGGTGGGGGTCACAGGTGATGGGGATGGGGTGTCACATGTAGAGGGGGCTGCCTGCGAGGTGGGGTCACGGGTGATGGGGTGTCCCATGTGGAGGGGGCTGTCTGCAGCGTGGTGTCACGGGTGATGGGGGCTGGGGTGGGGATGTTCCATGTGGAGGGGGCTGCCTGCAGGGTGGGGTCACAGGTGATGGGGGCTTGGGTGTCCCAAGTGGATGGGGCTGCCTGCAGGGTGAGTCACGGGTGATTGGGAACTGGGGTGTCCCATGTGGAGGGGGCTGCCTGCAGGGTGGGGTCGCAGGTGATGGGAGCTGGGGTGTCCCATGTGGAGGGGGCTGCCTGCAGGGTGTGGGTCACACGTGATGGGGGCTGCCTGCAGGGTGGGGTCATGGGTGATGGGGGCTGGGGTGTCTCATGTGGAGGGGGCCGCCTGCAGGGTGGTGTCACAGGTGATGGGGGCTGGGGTGGGGGTGTCCCATGTGGAGGGGGCTACCTGCATGTTGGGGTCACGGGTGATGGGGACTGGGGGGTCCCATGTGGAGGGGGCTGCCTGCAGGGTGGGGTCGCAGGTGATGGGAGCTGGGGTGTCCCATGTGGAGGGGGCTGCTTGCAGGGTGTGGGTCACACGTGATGGGGGCTGCCTGCAGGGTGGGGTCATGGGTGATGGGGGCTGGGGTGTCCCATGTGGAGGGGGCTGCCTGCATGGTGGGGTCACGGGTGATGGGGCTGGGGTGTCCCATGTGGAGGGGGCTGCCTGCAGGGGGGGGGGTCACGGGCGGTGGGGACTGGGGTGTCCCATGTGGACGGGGCTGCCTGTAGGGTGTGGACACGGGTGATGGGGTGGGGGTGTCTCATGTGGAGGGGGCTGCCTGCAGGGTGGTGTCACAGGTGATGGGGCTGGGGTGTGGGTGTCCCATGTGGAGGGGGCTACCTGCAGAATGGTGTCATGGGTGATGGGGGCTGGGGTGGGGGTGTCCCATGTGGAGGGGCTGCCTGAAGGGTGGGGTCACAGGTGATGGGGTCTGGGGAGTCCCATGTGGAGGGGCTGCCTGCAGGGTGGGGTCACGGGTGATGGGGGCTGGGGTGTCCCATGTGGAGGGGGCTGCCTGCAGGGTGGAGTCATGGCTGATGGGGCTAGGGTGTCCATGTGGAGGGGGCTGCCTGCAGGGTGGGGTCACATGAGATGGGGGCTGGGGTGTCCCATGTGGAGGGGGCTGCCTGCACGGTGGGGTCAGGGGTGATGGGGGCTGGGGTGTCCGATGTGAATGGGGCTGCCTGCTGGGTGGGGTCACGGGTGATGATAGCTGGGGTGTCCCATGTGAATGGGGCTGCCTGCAGGGTGGGGTCACGGGTGATGGGGGCTGGGATGTCCCATGTGGAGGGGGCTGCCTGCAGGGTGGGGTAACAGGTGATGGGGCTGGGGTGTCCCATGTGGAGGGGGCTGTCTGCAGGGTGATGTCATGGGTGATGGGGGGTGGGGTGGGGGTGTCCCATGTGGAGGGGGCTGCCTGCAGGGTGGGGTCATGGGTGATGGGGGCTGGGGTGGGGGTGTCCAATGTGGTGTGGGCTGCCTGCAGGGTGGTGTCACAGGTGATGGGGGCTGGGGTGTCTCATGTGGAGGGGGCTGCCTGCAGGCTGGGATCACAGGTGATGGGGGGTGGGGTGTCCCATGTGGAGGGGGCTGGCTGCAGGGTGGGGTCACAGGTGATGGGGCTGGGGTGTCCCATGTGGAGGGGGCTGCCTGTAGGGTGGGGGTCACAGGTGATGGGGTGTCACATGTACAGGGGGCTGCCTGCAAGGTGGGGTCACGGGTGATGGGGGCTGGGGTGTCCCATGTGGAGGGGGCTGTCTGCAGGGTGGTGTCACGGGTGATGGAGGCTGGGGTGTCCCATGTGGAGGGAGCTGCCTGCAGGGTGGGGTCACAGGTGATGGGGGCTGGGGTGTCCCATGTGGAGGGGGCTGCCTGTAGGGTGGGGGTCACAGGTGATGGGGGATGGGGTGTCACATGTAGAGGGGGCTGCCTGCGAGGTGGGGTCACGGGTGATGGGGGATGGGGTGTCCCATGTGGAGGGGGCTGTCTGCAGGGTGGGGTCACGGGTGGTGGGGATGTCCCATGTGGAGGGGGCTGCCTGCAGGTTGGGGTCATGGCTGATGGGGGCTGGGGTGTCCCATGTGGAGGGAGCAGCCTGCAGGGTGGGGTCGCAGGTGATGGGAGCTGGGGTGTCCCATGTGGAGGGGGCTGCCTGCAGGGTGTGGGTCACACGTGATGGGGGCTGCCTGCAGGGTGGGGTCATGGGTGATGGGGGCTGGGGTGTCTCATGTGGAGGGGGCCGCCTGCAGGGTGGTGTCACAGGTGATGGGGGCTGGGGTGGGGGTGTCCCATGTGGAGGGGGCTACCTGCATGTTGGGGTCACGGGTGATGGGGACTGGGGGGTCCCATGTGGAGGGGGCTGCCTGCAGGGTGGGGTCGCAGGTGATGGGAGCTGGGGTGTCCCATGTGGAGGGGGCTGCTTGCAGGGTGTGGGTCACACGTGATGGGGGCTGCCTGCAGGGTGGGGTCATGGGTGATGGGGGCTGGGGTGTCCCATGTGGAGGGGGCTGCCTGCATGGTGGGGTCACGGGTGATGGGGCTGGGGTGTCCCATGTGGAGGGGGCTGCCTGCAGGGGGGGGGGTCACGGGCGGTGGGGACTGGGGTGTCCCATGTGGACGGGGCTGCCTGTAGGGTGTGGACACGGGTGATGGGGTGGGGGTGTCTCATGTGGAGGGGGCTGCCTGCAGGGTGGTGTCACAGGTGATGGGGCTGGGGTGTGGGTGTCCCATGTGGAGGGGGCTACCTGCAGAATGGTGTCATGGGTGATGGGGGCTGGGGTGGGGGTGTCCCATGTGGAGGGGCTGCCTGAAGGGTGGGGTCACAGGTGATGGGGTCTGGGGAGTCCCATGTGGAGGGGCTGCCTGCAGGGTGGGGTCACGGGTGATGGGGGCTGGGGTGTCCCATGTGGAGGGGGCTGCCTGCAGGGTGGAGTCATGGCTGATGGGGCTAGGGTGTCCTTGTGGAGGGGGCTGCCTGCAGGGTGGGGTCACATGAGATGGGGGCTGGCGTGTCCCATGTGGAGGGGGCTGCCTGCACGGTGGGGTCAGGGGTGATGGGGGCTGGGGTGTCCGATGTGAATGGGGCTGCCTGCTGGGTGGGGTCACGGGTGATGATAGCTGGGGTGTCCCATGTGAATGGGGCTGCCTGCAGGGTGGGGTCACGGGTGATGGGGGCTGGGATGTCCCATGTGGAGGGGGCTGCCTGCAGGGTGGGGTAACAGGTGATGGGGCTGGGGTGTCCCATGTGGAGGGGGCTGTCTGCAGGGTGATGTCATGGGTGATGGGGGGTGGGGTGGGGGTGTCCCATGTGGAGGGGGCTGCCTGCAGGGTGGGGTCATGGGTGATGGGGGCTGGGGTGGGGGTGTCCAATGTGGTGTGGGCTGCCTGCAGGGTGGTGTCACAGGTGATGGGGGCTGGGGTGTCTCATGTGGAGGGGGCTGCCTGCAGGCTGGGATCACAGGTGATGGGGGGTGGGGTGTCCCATGTGGAGGGGGCTGGCTGCAGGGTGGGGTCACAGGTGATGGGGCTGGGGTGTCCCATGTGGAGGGGGCTGCCTGTAGGGTGGGGGTCACAGGTGATGGGGTGTCACATGTACAGGGGGCTGCCTGCAAGGTGGGGTCACGGGTGATGGGGGCTGGGGTGTCCCATGTGGAGGGGGCTGTCTGCAGGGTGGTGTCACGGGTGATGGAGGCTGGGGTGTCCCATGTGGAGGGAGCTGCCTGCAGGGTGGGGTCACAGGTGATGGGGGCTGGGGTGTCCCATGTGGAGGGGGCTGCCTGTAGGGTGGGGGTCACAGGTGATGGGGGATGGGGTGTCACATGTAGAGGGGGCTGCCTGCGAGGTGGGGTCACGGGTGATGGGGGATGGGGTGTCCCATGTGGAGGGGGCTGTCTGCAGGGTGGGGTCACGGGTGGTGGGGATGTCCCATGTGGAGGGGGCTGCCTGCAGGTTGGGGTCATGGCTGATGGGGGCTGGGGTGTCCCATGTGGAGGGAGCAGCCTGCAGGGTGGGGTCACGGGTGATGGGGGCTGGGGTGTCCCATGTGAATGGGGCTGCCTGCAGGGTGGGGTCAGAGGTGATGGGGGCTAGGGTGTCCCATGTGGAGGGGGCTGCCTGCAGGGTGAGGTCACGGGTGATGGGAGCTGGGGTGTCCCATGTGAATGGGGCTGCCTGTAGGGTAGGGTCACGGGTGATAGGGGCTGGGATGTCCCATGTGGAGGGGGCTGCCTGCAGGGTGGTGTAACAGGTGATGGGGCTGGGGTGTCCCTTGTGGAGGGGGCTGTCTGCAGGGTGGTGTCATGGGTGATGGGGGCTGGGGTGGGGGTGTCCCATGTGGAGGGGGGTTGCCTGCAGGGTGGAGTCACGGGTGCTGGGGCTGGGTTGGGGGTGTCCCATGTGGAGGGGGCTGCCTGCAGGATGGGGTCATGGGTGATGGGGGCTGGGGTGTCTCATGTGGAGGGGTCTGCCTGCAGGGTGGGGTCACGGGTGATGGGGGCTGGGGTGTCCCATATGGAGGGGGCTGCCTGTAGGGTGGGGGTCACAGGTGATGGGGATGGGGTGTCCCATGTGGAGGGGGCTGTCTGCAGCGTGGTGTCACGGGTGATGGGGGCTGGGGTGGGGATGTTCCATGTGGAGGGGGCTGCCTGCAGGGTGGGGTCACAGGTGATGGGGGCTTGGGTGTCCCAAGTGGATGGGGCTGCCTGCAGGGTGGGTCACGGGTGATGGGCACTGGGGTGTCCCATGTGGAGGGGGCTGCCTGCAGGGTGGGGTCGCAGGTGATGGGAGCTGGGGTGTCCCATGTGGAGGGGGCTGCCTGCAGGGTGTGGGTCACACGTGATGGGGGCTGCCTGCAGGGTGGGGTCATGGGTGATGGGGGCTGGGGTGTCTCATGTGGAGGGGGCAGCCTGCAGGGTGGTGTCACAGGTGATGGGGGCTGGGGTGGGGTGGGGGTGTCCCATGTGGAGGGGGCTACCTGCATGTTGGGGTCACGGGTGATGGGGACTGGGGTGTCCCATGTGGAGGGGGATGCCTGCAGGGTGGGGTCGCAGGTGATGGGAGCTGGGGTGTCCCATGTGGAGGGGGCTGCTTGCAGGGTGTGGGTCACACGTGATGGGGGCTGCCTGCAGGGTGGGGTCATGGGTGATGGGGGCTGGGGTGTCCCATGTGGAGGGGGCTGCCTGCATGGTGGGGTCACGGGTGATGGGGCTGGGGTGTCCCATGTGGAGGGGGCTGCCTGCAGGGGGGGGTCACGGGCGGTGGGGGCTGGGGTGTCCCATGTGGACGGGGCTGCCTGTAGGGTGTGGACACGGGTGATGGGGTGGGGGTGTCTCATGCGGAGGGGGCTGCCTGCAGGGTGGTGTCACAGGTGATGGGGCTGGGGTGTGGGTGTCCCATGTGGAGGGGGCTACCTGCAGAATGGTGTCATGGGTGATGGGGGCTGGGGTGGGGGTGTCCCATGTGGAGGGGCTGCCTGAAGGGTGGGGTCACAGGTGATGGGGTCTGGGGAGTCCCATGTGGAGGGGCTGCCTGCAGGGTGGGGTCACGGGTGATGGGGGCTGGGGTGTCCCATGTGGAGGGGGCTGCCTGCAGGGTGGAGTCATGGCTGATGGGGCTAGGGTGTCCATGTGGAGGGGGCTGCCTGCAGGGTGGGGTCACAGGAGATGGGGGCTGGGGTGTCCCATGTGGAGGGGGCTGCCTGCACGGTGAGGTCAGGGGTGATGGGGCTGGGGTGTCCGATGTGAATGGGGCTGCCTGCTGGGTGGGGTCACGGGTGATGATAGCTGGGGTGTCCCATGTGAATGGGGCTGCCTGCAGGGTGGGGTCACGGGTGATGGGGGTTGGGATGTCCCATGTGGAGGGGGCTGCCTGCAGGGTGGGGTAACAGGTGATGGGGCTGGGGTGTCCCATGTGGAGGGGGCTGTCTGCAGGGTGATGTCATGGGTGATGGGGGGTGGGGTGGGGGTGTCCCATGTGGAGGGGGCTGCCTGCAGGGTGGGGTCATGGGTGATGGGGGCTGGGGTGGGGGTGTCCAATGTGGTGTGGGCTGCCTGCAGGGTGGTGTCACAGGTGATGGGGGCTGGGGTGTCTCATGTGGAGGGGGCTGCCTGCAGGCTGGGATCACAGGTGATGGGGGGTGGGGTGTCCCATGTGGAGGGGGCTGGCTGCAGGGTGGGGTCACAGGTGATGGGGCTGGGGTGTCCCATGTGGAGGGGGCTGCCTGTAGGGTGGGGGTCACAGGTGATGGGGGATGGGGTGTCACATGTACAGGGGGCTGCCTGCAAGGTGGGGTCACGGGTGATGGGGGCTGGGGTGTCCCATGTGGAGGGGGCTGTCTGCAGGGTGGTGTCACGGGTGATGGAGGCTGGGGTGTCCCATGTGGAGGGAGCTGCCTGCAGGGTGGGGTCACAGGTGATGGGGGCTGGGGTGTCCCATGTGGATGGGTTGCCTGCAAGGTGGGTCACGGATGATGGGGGCTCGGGTGTCCCATGTGGAGGGGGCTGCCTGCAGGGTGGGGTCACGGGTGAGGATTACACTGTGTTGGGCATTTCACTTGCTTTTTACTATGTGTGGGGGCATGTTGGGGGCGTTACTGGCGCAGCTTGCTGTTACTCCAGACTCATTCTCGCCACATCGCCTCACGCAAGAACAACCCAGCCAGTGCCACAGCAATGCACGCATGTGCCGCCAACCCACAATGGCAAGCCGGCCGACCCAGATGCTCAGGGAGGGCCCATGGGAAACCCAGCATGCCACGTGCACAGTGGAAATACACAGCCCAGCCACATGACAGCCAGCATGTCACCGACATGCACCTCACGTAACATATGCTGCAAGGGAACAGGGTACATGTGAAGTGGAAACAATGCATGACACGAGTGACACAGCATGCACAGACATAGAATCGACACATGACATGAAAAGAAGGCCCATTCACATACACAAGTTGTCCATTGCCCTGTTGTCTAAGCCCACACCCACACCTTATACTGTGGCTAATGCCTGTGCCTCCCCCCATGCAGGTGACGCCAGATACCCACAGCTTCCCTGGCTAATGAGCCCTGTGTATGATCCACAAACACTGCGGGATAATGCCTACAACCACGCTCACAGCAGGGCCCGTGTGTGCATCAAGCATACCTTTGGACTCCTGGTGGCACGTTTCCGCTGCCTAGACCGGAATCCTGATGTACGTTCCAGAAAAAGTGGGTAAAGTTGTGCTTGTGTGTGCACAATATCTGCCTGAAGAGGAATGCCCTACTACCCCCTGACGTGGACATGCTCCCCCCAGAGCATGAGTATGCAGTGCCTGTGGCAGAGGCAAATGCACACACAGCCAGAGATAATTTGAGGGATGGGAGATTGGCCTGCCAGGGACTGGTAGGCAATTTCTTCTGACACTTTAACATGGCACAAGCCATGCAAATCGGACACTCGCATCTATCAATAAACACGATAATGACACAATCAGGAATGTCCTTGCATTGATGAAGTATAACGGTTTTAATGTAATGAAGTGCCCCAACTATCCTCCCTCCCACCTCCCCCCACCAACTCCCCAGCACACTATCCCCCGTCCCACCTCCCCCACCTACTCCCCAGCAGACTACCCCCTCTCCCGCCACCCCACGCCAACTCCCCAGCACACTATCCTGCCTTCTTCCTCCCCCCACCAATGCCCCAGCATGGCCAGTCATGATTTTAGGCGCTGAAGTCGCTGTGACTGACGTATCAGTGTCCCATACTGTGACTCTTCTGTGGGAATTGTAGAGGTGGAAGGGATGGAGCCTGGCCCCTGCATCTGTTGGCTTGTCAACTCGTTGCTCTGGCGGATGGCCTCTGACACCTTCAGTAATCTCCCTGACTCTCTGGGCCGTATAGTGACAGGGCGGTCTTACTGGCAGTTGTCTCGGCCTGGTTCATTGTGATGGCCCACACAATCCTCCGGGTGGCCACTTGGATGCTGTCCCCTATGGCCTGCAAGTTTTTGGAGAACCTGTGCCCTATAGCCTCCATCTCCCTCTGTCTCCGCTCCATCTCATCAAGTCTCTGCAACACTGTGCTGCTAATTGGTGTGTGCCGTATGGGAGGGGGGCTGTACAGTGTGCCAGGGCCGTCTTAAGGGGAGCCATAGGATGGGGTGTCCACATCCGCCTCAGGTGTGTGAGCACGCTGCCAGCGGTGACAGCACTCAGGGGTCGGTGGCCCTTCTGCATGTGGCAACACTGGGCTGGTGTCCCCCTGTGTTTCCACAGTCCCCTGGCCTGGAGGTGTGGCCTCTGTGTCAGACCTTCCAGCTGAAGGAGTGGGTTCAGTGGGCCTTGCAGTGGTTCTGGTGGACTGTGGGGTGGGCGTTGCAGTGTCTCATGGCGGGACATCCGCCTTGGGGTGGGCTGACAGCGCCCATTGCGGGGTGGCAGTGGTGGTGGCAGATCTTGAGGGCCTGGATGTGCCACTCACAGATGGGCCTGCCCCCTCGGATGCCTCTGGTGATGCACGGGTGCCTGTAGGAGACATAGGAAATGCTGTCAGGTATGGTCCCCCCTCCCCGAGTGTTGGCATGCAATGCACATTTGCTATGGTACAGGGTGGAACCCCACACATTTGGGCAAATGGGCATGTTGGTCAGGAGTGATTGCATTTGGGTTCAGCATCATGGGGATAGTAGCAGCAATGAGTGTGTGTCACAAGGCCAGTTGGTATTTGGCCTGGGGGGAGGGCACAGTGTCCATGCTGGGGCAGCTGATGTTTGGCAGGCATGCTTGTGGTCCTTCATGCCCCCACATCCCCTCCCAACATGGGGCCGGCCAACTGGGCCCACAAAATGCAGCACAGTGTCATGGTTGCTCACACATCACTGTCCCGCTGGTACAGGGTGCACCAGCAGGGGTGAGGTGTGCATGGCACATGGATAGGCCAATTCCCACCCCTTCCCGCTGTTGCCATCCACAGGGGTGCCATTTGTGCCCTGCCCTGTAGATGCTGTGGAGGATGGTTGCTGTGCCTCCCCCTCTCTCCACCCTGTTGGCATGCCCAGCTACTGGATCTGCTGACATGTGTCCCTGTCCACTGGGGCATCTTATGTTAGACTGTCATTTGTGCCTGCACTTGTGCTGGGGGGTTGACTATATTGGAGGGTTGACTCAACTCCTGCCTCCTGGAACCCACCTCCACCTCCCTCGATTTCCTCCATGTCCAGCACTGTGCTGCACTTTTCCTCCCACGCGGTGAGGACCGGTGGCTTCACAGTTCCACCTCCTGTGGCAAGGGTTGCCCAGTGGTGTTGCCACAGCAGCCCAAACACCCTGATGCTGAGGTCATTGCAGTGTTTGCAACAGTCCTCCCCATTCCGGGGGATGCCAGCCATAGCTGTCACTTTCTGGCTGATTGCATGCCAGATGGCTGTCCTGCGCTGTGCTGATGTTTTCCTTGGGCCATAGAGCTCATCAGTGTGCGCAATAGCCTCATCGGTCAGGACAACCAGCTCCCCCTCACTGAACTTTGGTTTTCAGAGTTAATTTTCCAACCACCTTGCCTCCGATCCTCTCCTGAGACATTCTGGCTTGTTTCCAGGTCCGGATGGCTGCAGGAAATGAAGATATGTGATAGATTGTGTTTTTCAAAATGGCCAGTGCAATGCTTCCCGTTCCGGCGATGACGCAATTTCCGCCGGCTATGGTCGTCAGCAGTACGCTATTAGCGCCAAAGTTTTGGAGGTGGCCCTTATTTCAGCGCAATTTCCACCAGGCTCTAATAGCGTTACCGTTGGAGTCAGATTGTGATGCAGTGCTTATTCCACCACACGACCCAGCGGTAACGCTATTTCCGCTCGGCAGAAATTGCACCAGATTACTGCCAGACTTGTGATAAGGCCCAAAGACTTGTCATCAGTTGAACTGTTGGTTAAAGTCCAAGTGAAAGACTTTTGGAGCAAGTAGACCTTCATAATCAGAACTTGGCTACAAATCCGAAACCTGCTTATTTGAAATTCTGATTGAAAATCCTGCTTTGAATCTTGGGAAGGGGATACCACCCAGGTTACAAGGATACACAGTTATTAGGTTTATGTTGGACTCAACCGTTATTTATGTTATAATTGAATTGCCATATACTCCCTTTATGACTTTGTTATATGTTATTTTGATAGACAGGAAAAATCCTTGTTAGGTTAGGAATATTGAGGTGTTAATCAAACCCTTATGTGTTGATAAAAATGGCTTATTGTGAAAAACCTTTACCAAGTTGTCTGCCTCACAGTTCTGACCCCCTCATACACCTCTCACTCCACCTGAAAAAGGGCAGTGCACTGGCAATGCACCCCACTGCTCACATAGTCCACCATTGAATGATGAAATCTCTTCAGAAGATCCACCAATGCGCCTGGACAGGTCATGAATATGAGCACACACCAGAGTTTATCGTGATTGACCTTGTCAAAGGCAGTGCGCAGATACATTAAAGCAGGAAACATTGGCTCATCCTTGATGTACATTGAGTGGGCCACCAATAGTTAGCATGGGTCTACACGTAACCAGGGGCGGAAACAGTGGGGATCAGATCATCCAGTCTCAGGTAGGGTGGGGCAGTGGAGGGTGTATGGACCTAGGTGTTAGGGAGGAGCCATTCCTTGAAGGAGGGTCTTGAGCTCCGTCCTGAACTGTAGATGTGAGGGCCTAGCAGATGTTGATGGGAATGAGGTTCTAGAGTTTTGGGGTGACATGGGACTTAACCCATTCTGCCCTATGGGTAGAAGCAGCATGTGAGATACCATTAAATGTCAGACTTTCCCCTCATAACAGTACACTAGCATTAGCTTAACAAGGCTTTGAGTAGAATGTAGTGCGTTGAAGCCAGCATTGTGAAACATGCAGTCCATACTGCAACATGACATATTTAGAATAGCAGCCGTAGTGCTTTAAACAGCAAAAGTATGCTCAAAGCGCTATATGCTCTTATTTATTTTTATTTTTATTTTTTTTATTTTGTCTGGTTAACAAATTCAACCTTTCAAAAATTATAAAACAATTCATGATTTTAAAATGTACAGCTTAATATTTTGTTAACAGGTAAAATTAATTTCTTTCAGACATTACTATCACAATAAGCAAAGAAAAACGTAATTTCACATGGTTTTAATTAACATGTCAAGATTACAAAACAAATTTTACCCCAATCAAAACAGTATCAGTATCACCAGGATACTCCATCAGTATCGCCCCTCATCCTGCTGTCATCCGGTAAGAACTGCTGCCTTACACCTACTCTAACCCACGCCTTCTAGAACATTCGTATTACATGGTCTCCGCGGACCCTGATGCAATGTCTCCCCGCTAAAACACCATCCCTGCCCCCGCCCTACACGGTATGACTTCATAATGAGTTGGCTATTGCCCCACCTACCAGCAACACTGCCATATAGAGCGTAACCAGTAAACAATTGTACTTGCTATCCTATGCCTTGCCTTTGCACGTGTGTCCTGCCGTCATGCAACTCCTACCGCTATGCTATGATACTGTCTAACATTGCCTGCACTTGACTCTCTTTAACACATGCTGCTTGCTCCTAATATTAGTACAGCTTAATGTGTGCCCTATAATCCAACCTTACTGGACAACTCCAGATACACCACCTCCATGGTATTACTAATGCTACCCCAAATCACTCTTGCATCTGCTATAATTAACTATTAAATGTGTACACCAACACTTTCCGTTGCCTGTATTACTTCTAATTTTAAGATTGAGTGATACCCAGTCTGATAACTAGCATACAGTGCAGACTAGTGTGCCTTTACTGAACCCGCCTACTATGCCTGTGTTTAACCTAGCCCCTGTGACCATGCCAATGCCTATGCTCAACTTAGCCATCGCAAATATACTGACCTTAGCCCCTCTGTGACTACATTGATCCTAGCATATGCTCAACTCTGCCTACTGTGAAACTATTGATTGTAGCCATTTGTGAAAATATTAAACCTAGCCCCTCTGTGACTACACTGATCCTAGCCTATGGTCAACTCTGCCTACTGTGAAAGTATTGAGTGCAGCCATTTGTGAATATATCGAGCTTAGCCCCTCTGTGTCTACATTGATCCTATGCTCAATTCTGCCTACTGTGAAAGTATTGATTGTAGCCATTTGCGAATATACTGAATTTAGCCCATTTGTGACAACACTGATTCTAGCCTATGCTCAATTTAGCCTGCTGTGAAAGCACTGATTTTAGCCATCTGTGAATACACTGAACTTAGCCCCTCTGCGACTACACTGATCCTAGCCTATGCGCAACTTAGAACCACAGGGCCAAACCGTGCATTGGTATTGCAGCCTACCATTCCCAGTCGGATCACTTTCTGACCTCACATACGCCAACCAGGCCTCAGCCTTAGACACCAGACCCAATTTTCTGTAACTGGCAATAACTGCTGCATGATGTATGTCAGCAGAACTCTGCTGTTAACTGCATCTTTGCTGCTCATACAATTAATCTCGATAACCATGGACCAAATTAAATATGCACCTTGTCCTATTATGAATAGAAATACTAGGCTTCGAGCTAGACTTTCTTCCCTCTACGAACCTAAATCGACCAGCAACACCGACTTAAACCGCCACACCGACCCTAAAAATACTACTCCGCATTTGGAGCAAACCCACCTATAAACCACTGCAGATGCCAAAATAAAAGAACATATACCAGTTCCAGAAACCTGGCTGCACGAGGCAGCAGGCCCAGCTCTCTCTTTAGCGATACCAAAAGAGTACCTACTCTTAAGAATGGATAGACCTAACGCTAGAGGGGGTGTCTTAGCTTCCATTTCTAAAAACCAACCTGGACTTAAGATTATCCATGCTACCCCCACTAAAATCCTGTGAACTTCTATCGGCGAAACTGACCATATCCCCATGTTGCACCCTAACCATCCACCTTATGTATAGGGCACTAGGGCCCCTAGGCTAGGACATATCCAGCCTGTTAGCCAATAATACAAAAGACTCATCACAGATAATGATTCTAGGTGACCTCAATTTAGGACATAACGACCCGGACAAAAAAAAAGCTCAAGTGATAGCCACCATGCTTGATGAACATGGCCTCACCCAAAAAGTCCTCACCCCATACCCATGATAAAGGCAGGACCCTAGACTGGGTAGCCACCTCAAACTGCCCAACAACGATCACCAAAATTACACCCCAACCTTGGACTGACCATTTCCTAATTGACTTCAGCTTAACAATCAATAAAGAAGCAAACAAAGAAAAATTAATGGCACCTTCTCTCCCCACAAGATCAAGGAAAAATATAACACCAGACAACATCCTACCTCTTCTCCTTCCAGTGATTAATGCCTTGCCAAGCAATTCTGATCCAGATACGCTGGTGGACGCCTACAATGACACTATGGCCAAGGTCCTAGATACCATTGCCCCACTTAAGGCTTGTAAGAGTATATAACAGACTCACCTCAACACCTGGTTCACCCACCACCTAAAAGAACTTAGACTGGAAAAAAGGAAGTTAGAAACCACATGGCAACATATCCCAACGGAAGAAAATAAACTAAAACTAAAACTTTGTGCCACCAACTACAAGAAAGAAATTATACAAACCAAAAAAGAAATCTACAATGAAAGAATATCTAAAGCATGTTCCAATACTAAGGAATTATTTGTGATCCTGCGAGAATTAGAATCGCCCATATCTCCACCGGATAATTTACCTAAAGACAAGCAATGGTGTACTAACATCCAAAATGCCCTAGCAAATAAAATAAAAACCCTACAAACTAAAATTGCAATAAAAAAGGCCTCTCTTCCCCTTGTGGACACTCCAATTATTACCACTCCCATTAACAAGCCCAACCTAGCTCCATTTAAATTAACTAAAGTCTCCATTCAGGAAACTGAAAATATTATTGCATCCCTAAAGCCTTCAAACTGCAAAGGCGACAACTGCCCGGGCCACATAATTAAGGATGCAGCCAGAAATTTTGCCCCTTTACCCCTTTTTTTAAAAAAAAAAAATGTTAAACAATTTTTTAAATTCCACATAGAACACATAAATCAGCAAAGTAACAATGTCTCACATTAACCAGATAGAACAAAATTAACATAATAACATAAGCATTATAAAGAGTTCATACCAACTAATTACCAACCATTAGTGAAACATCTTCAACACATTGATCTGAATATACCAAAGACAACACAAACACAAATGCCACCCACTTTTCAAGTGAAGCTATAGACTGGGTCCAATCCTTTCTAGACAATAGAAGTATGCAAGTCTTCCCCACCTCAGCTTCTGCAGACCCAATCCAAACAACATGTGGAGTCCCCCAGGGCTCATGTGTCTCACCAACTATGTATAATATCTTTACTAAGCCTTTATTTGACAAATTGGACAGACTGGGTGTCACCTACACAAATTATGCAGACGACACCCAGATCCTCATTCCCCTAACGGGCAATTTCACCTCAGATACAACGTTAATAAACAAAATGTACACCCTCGTTCAGGTATGGGTGGCAACCCATGGCCTCTGCCTGAATGACGATAAAACGGAGATCCTGATCCTTGGCTCGGCCAACAACCTAAAAAAACTTGACACCAATTATAGCACCTTCAACATTGATGGCAATATAATCACATTTGCCAAAGAAGTGAAGACACTTGGCTTCTATCTGGATTCTACGATATCCCTAAAAAAATAGGTGAACTCCCTGGCCTCATCCACTGCCTACACTGGCAAACTTATTAGAGCATGCAGACCCTTCCTCTCACTAGCAAGCTGCATTATCTTAGCCAACGCCCTCATCCTATCACAATTGGGACTACTGCAATGCACTGTATGTAGGAGCCAATAAATACATCATCAACAAATTACAAACATTTCAAAATAATGCGCTGAGAACGGCCTGAACCTCCCTACAAGAGAGCACATACCTAACGCCAAGAGAAACTATAATTGGTTGAAAATCAGCGATAGGATCCACTTTAAAACTGTCAGATTAGTCTTCAAATGCCTAAACAATGCAGCCCCCCATACCTAAAGGAAAGAATAACTAGAAAGTCTTCTGCACGATCGACTAGGACACTCAATTCCTACTGCCTCCAAATACCTAGATTCCGACTAAAATAAACAGGAGGCATCAGCTTCCCTGTTAAAGCAGCCCAGCAACGGAACGCATTACCAGTTGAGCTAAGAAGGGATCAATTTTATGACAGTTTTAGACGCAACACCTGTACCTGGCTACGCCTCAATGACCACTAGACTAATGACGACAGCGGTCTGTTCTCGTGTCTTGCCTCTCACCTGTACCTGTTAACATTTGTAATTCTGCCTGTAAGTATTTCCTGTACATGCCTATACCTGTAACCAAGCTCTAAGTAACCTTATCATGTTCTGCGCCCGGCTACCTAAGGGTTTAGGGCACCCTATAAATGAATAAACAAAGAAACAAACAAAGTATAGTGCAAAGTTGACTCCAGATACTTATAGCCCCTTCTTCCGTCTCAAATAGCTGGTTGTCTAGTTTCAAATAGCTTTGCTTGTCTACCCTTTGATATTATCAAGAGAAGTGAAGGCCAAGTCTAATATATTGATTGTTGCTATTCTAACTGTAATTTTCCGTGTTGCGAATATCTCATGCCAAAGCTCCTCATTGGTTTTCACAGTATACCTTGTCGGCATACGTTGATAAAGAAGCATGCGTTGTAAGGAGAAAACCTCACACTCAACAATAATATGTTGAAGAGTTTCTCTTGTGGTTTCCACCTTAAAAAACCGACAGAATCTCAATTCACTTTTAATTAAGCCTCTTCTGGCTAATACATCATTTACCGGCCATAAATTGAGACGAAATCTGAAGATTTTTGTTCTAAGTTGATATGAAGGGCATTTGACCAAATAGTCTGCCATTGTTCGAAATTTCTTATGGCCAAAGAGGCTCCTATTGAAATCTGCGAGCAATAAACATCTCTCTTTTGTAGACCGCCAATCATGGTGATATAATTTCCTCTTCGCTCTTGATGGATTTAATAATAATAACTCAAACAAAATATCAGGTTCTTCAAGTGCATTAATTATACAGGATCTCCATTTCTTGGGAAACACAGAATGTTTCTAGTAGACAAGCCAAGTAGGCATTTTCGGAGTAGAGAGCACATTTACCAAACCACTTGGACATGTATTGATAGCATCCCTAACTCAAAGCGTAAGAACATACCTGGAGTGCTTTGTGGTAAATGTAAAACTTGTTTCCAAAATTTAGTCTCTAATCTATCCCAGAAATGATGTGTCTTTGGGAGCGTTGTTTCTGCCCCATATGTGATGAAATGGACTACTTTTTGTTGGAAGAATGACATTATATGAGAGCAGGTAAATTTACCATACTTAAACAAAAGAATTTTCGCTTGTGATATTAAAGTAGTCCTCTTTAGATTCAGGGTGATTTCTTGTGCTTTGTCCTGAGGGGAGTTTCTGAAAATTACTCCCAAATATTTGTATTCAGACACCACGGCCAACTTCTGCTCATGTATGGTCCAATTGAATCTATTAGAGAATTTTGAGAGGGTTTTCCTACATTCTACAATTTGTGTTTTCTCCAAATTAATTTTCAGGTTATTCTTAGATGCATAACGAACCAGTTGGTTTAACAATTTTTTAAGACCGTTTGGGGTCTGTGACAGCAAGACCAGGTCATCGGCGTAGAGTAACCAAGTTATGACCTGTTGTCTAATTTCGGAGCGTCAGTTAAAGCAGCCAAAAAATGTTCACCCATATCTAGGATAAACAAACTGAAAAGTGTGGAGGCCAGGATGCAGCCATGTTTGAGACCACAGTCTTAATATTAAATGAGAAAGAAAGGAGGCCTTCCATGTTCAATTTAACCTGCATCAAGCTATTTGAATGAAGTAGGTCAATTATCGTAATTAACGAGTGAGGACACCCGTAATTCCTTAGTTTCATTTGAAGTAGTTCTCGAGCAATCAAGTCAAACACCACACGAAGTCAACGAAAGCCATATAAAAGAGTTTCTTCCGTGTGGCATAGAGTGACTTAAATGCATAAAGTGTGGAAATACAAATTGCGGTACCTAGGCCAGCAACAAAGCCTGTTTGAAAAGGATCTCTCTTATTAGAATCTAATGACGAGGCATTTAGATCTCGCAAAACTATGCGACCATAGATTTTTCCTGGGGCTTCTAATAAGGCAACCGGCCTATAGCTGGTCGGATCCTGTCGATCACCTTTCTTGTAGATCGGCAGGATAATCGAATGCCGCCATGAGCGTGGGATTTGTTGCTTATACTGAATGGATAGGAAAACAGTGTAAAGAATCGAGGCCCAGATTTCAGAATGTTTTTTTAAAGAAAAATTTGATAACCCATCCGGGCCCGGTTCTCTTGAGGCGCTTGCCTTATTAATGTAATAGAGAACACCGGCCCTATCAAACTCAAGACCAAAGCTAGGGACTGGATTTTCGGGCTCTAGTATGGATTCAAGCTGAGGAGCAGGGTCGGATTGGCCCCTCTGCCTTTCGGCCCGTGTCCGGGCCGAAATCGTCCCTGGGGAGTCGGGCCGGTTTCTGGCCATGCCTGGGCCGGTTTGGAAGAAGAAAAAAATTGAATTATTATTATTTTTTTCTCAAAAAGCCTTTCATCCTTCTTAGGTAAACAAATGAGTACCAACACAGGTTGGGTGATGTTGTATGCATATTTGTTCTATAAAAAAGAGCTAAGCGTAAGTGCTACACAATAGCATATTATCATTTGGCCTTGGACGTCTGCTTGGATTCACAGTGATTTAGTGTACTTGGGAACAATGCTATTTGATGCCACTTCCTGTTTTGTCAAAGGGTGAAAGGTTGTTTTTCATCGCTTCCGGGATGTCACTTTGGGGTGGGGTCAAATGATATCACTTCCGGTGATGTCTTCAGGAGGTCAAGGGTCGTGAGGCGAGGGATGGGTCACTTTTTTGAGGCGAGGGGTGGGCCACCTTTTTTTGGGTGACCGGGCCCATTTCTTGTCCCAGTCCGACCCTGCTGAGGGCCAGCATATAATTTGCAAAAGTAATCAATCCAATTTTGTTCAGTCACTCCATTAATTTGGCTTGCCAATTGTGAGGGGGTGGTGACAAAATTAATGGCTCTCCATATTTGAGCTGTATTTTTACCCTGAAGAGCCCTTAACACAGCTTCACCATCTTTCTGGTAGCATAAGGCTCTCCGCCCTCGAGTCCAATTCCTATATTTGGTTTTTACTGAGCGTAAGGCTGCTTCTATTTGGGCACTCTGTAACAAACCGATCTGTCTTTTTTGTTTTCTCAAGAGAGCTTTCCTGTCTCTGACATCCTGATTAAAGACATGTGTCGTGCAACCTTTATTACGCTGGGCTGTGATGTTAGTATAGAGTTGCATCTGATCACAATACTCATTGTTGTCAACAGACAGGTGAGTAACAATGTTATGAAAATTAGCTTGTATGTGACTTTTTAATTGTAACAATGATTTTTCTGACCATCTGAGTCTGTTTAGCTAATTATTAATCTCAACTGCACCAAGGGTACTCTCACGAGAAATAACAGAACCAGACCCAGGTATGCTCAGATTGCAAGTCAGCAGCGAGTGGTCACTATAAGTAGATGGAACAATCAGAAAGTCAAAGACACAGGAAAAGAGATTCATGCTCACATAAATATAATCAATCATAGCACCCTGAGAGCCCTTATGCCAGGTTTCCTCTGGTGGGGAATCAGTTACATTCCAACCATTCAATATGATCAAATTCCATGTGGTGATAAAGTTATTCCACATGTGATTTGGTTCTCCTTTGGTAAACATTTCCTTTGGTAAACAGATGTACATTTAGGTCACCAGCGACAATAATATGCAAAATACCATGTTGCAACATAATATTTTCCATTAAAGGCATTCAACTGGCAAAAAAAGGAAGCATTTGTTATACCTAAGGGGTTCCAATACAAATTCACACAAGCAAGATGTAAAGTTTGTATAGTTAATAACGTTAATTGCTTGAATGTATTGGACGAAGGCTGAGGAGTTAGTGTAATGTTGGCTAAGCGATTTGTCGCAATTAATAAGCCAGACATGGGGCCTCATTACGAGTCCGGCAGTAACCGTGCCGGAAATTCCGGCAGGTTACAGCCGGACTCGTATTACCATGCCGCCTCCGCGATTGCCAGAATCACCGGGGCATTACAACCCTGGTGACCCGGTAATTCGGGAGGCGGAATTCTGTTAATCCCCATTCCCATAGGACTCCATGGGAATGGGGAAGTGGAAACACTGGCACCATGCTGTAATGGGTGCTGGCATTTCCATGTGCGTCTGCAGGCGGGTGGTGTTAAACCCGCCAGGCAGGACTCTTAATCAGCTGGTCCGGAAAGAACGGATTTACAACCACCATTCTTTCCGGACCGGCTGACTCATAATGAGTCCCATGGTCTTCCTTTGGACCCTCCAATTGCGGGCTGTAAGTGAAGATCATAATTATTCCACGAGGGTATGGAAGTCAGTTTTCCTGCAATAAGATGATATCAAAGTTACCCAGTATACTTTGTGAGTTATTAAGCAAATGCTTGAAACCACGAGTGTTCCAGCTAAGAAATTATGTATTTTGATGGAATAATAGGTCCTCTAGTTAGATTTCCGAGATACAGTGACATTTGTTGTGACTGTAAAACCAAGGTCATATAAGGAAGACTTAGCCAACCAAATCGAATTCTGGACGAAGCGAGATTTCATCCAAATTCGTGCTACACTTAAATTGGTGCTGTCAGGAAATTCAACTTGATCAATATCACTAGATACAATATCTTCCAGAGCTGCAACAACTGAGAATAATGTTAGGATGCTTTTCCTATTCGTATCATACCTCGGGAATGCATCTACATGACAATAGAAGAGAATGAAATAGATAAATGTTTTTCTTTGAATCAGGATTCGTCAAAATGGATTTACTTGTAGTTGCCTGTGGTCGTTGTGACCAGGAATTCACACTGGTCGGAGGAGCTATTGTATTCGCCTTATTGTAATGAGCTACTGATGTTAAAGAGTTCTTAAGATTATTTTGGTCTGCCTAAAGCTGAACTAAAGAGTTCCTGATATCAGTCAACTCCTCTATTTTTTTAGTGTTAAAAGGCTGGGAGTTGACTATGCTCCCAGTCCCGCCCCTACAGGTCCTATACGCCACCAACAACCAATTCTCGAGAATACCAAGAATGACACGTCACATCCACCATGCCTGGAGGGACACACATAAGCTCATTGGCTGGAAAGCAATACCAACACTCGCTCAACCCATATGGCACAACGCATATCTTCGAGAAATACGGAAAATGGGATGGTTTGGGAATTGGGGAAGTAGAGGGATAACTACACTAGCCCATGTGATTCAAGAGGGACGCCTACTAAGCTTTGACACTCTGCAAGACAAACACGGTTTGGCACCCATGGACCAGTTCCGATACGCACAGCTTGCCCATGCTATACGTACCCAATTCCCAGACACCACTACCATACCTCCCTGCTCTCCTATAGAAACTAATGTTCTCCCGCAACGCATCCCCTCCAAGGTCACCTCCACACTTTACCTGGCCCTTAACTCTTTTGGTGCCAAAGAACTAGGTAAGCTGAAAGAAAGGTGGGAAAGAGACCTGGGGGCTCTGGAGCTTGAGGATTGGACCGACGCACTAATCTCCCCGCGGGTGATAGGCATTGAGGCCAAACTTAGACTGATACAACTCAGAATACTTCACCGCTCATACCACTCTCGTACCGCAATGGCAAGATGGAGCGACACGGGAGATGCGACATGTACCCGATGCAAACGAGGGACGAAAGCCTGTTTTTGTAGACGTACGCCAATGGGCGTGGTTTAGGCTCAGAAAACGAACAGAGATGTGCTGTAGAAAAGCTGCTGTAGTGAACGTTCAGCAGAAAGCAGATCACAGAGGCAGAGAGTACGCGGGCAAAGCAGGGCTTCTCAGGTGCTTCACTCGGTGCACGCTATATGCTCTTAAAATGCCTATAAATGCCTCATACTGAAAAGCAGCCACTTAGTGAGAAGTGTGTTTTATGCGTTGCCTTTCATGTAACCATTTGTTATAGCAAAACTCTTAGGAGTTTTAAATTGTTGATTCATACATGCATGCAAACATGTTCATATATGTCGTTTTTAGTAGATCAGTGTGTCATGAGCACTGGCCCAGGAACACAGACACCAAACCATCAAGTGATGGGGTAATTGGTCACAGGGCGCAAACACACAGGGGGCCCGGCTGGACTCAGTCCTGGCGCCAGACTCATGTAAGGATGTAAACCGGAATACTTTATTTTTGTGCAAGAGCGCTTTATTTACACGAACTTTTCCATGTGCTTTTATTTCAGGAACATTTCCACGTGCATACGGGGTGTGGCTCCTCAGGCCCACGCTCGCTGTACGTGCAGACTCTAGGAGTTGCAGGGTGTGGCAGGCAGGCCAGGACTAGTGGGCGTGGCCTCAGGAGCTCAGCTATATAAGCTGTTCCATTGCCAAGGCCAGCGCTTAGCATTACTTTGCATTCTTATGCAACGTGACGCTTACCGCCGCTTGGACCTGCTTACTTATCATTTGGAACCCAGCATTTATCCTGCATACTCACCTCCTGGAATCCGGCGTTCATCATTTCATCTGCATAGCATATTCATCCTCTGGAACCCAGCGATCTTGATCCCGATGCCGCGCTCCTCATCCATGGAGCTGATTCCTGTGAAGAAGACGAAAGACAAGGTAAGACAGTTATCACCCATCAGTCTAGGGTCACGCCGCATTCGAATCACGCGCGCATCCCTAGAAGACCACTTACCTGTTACCGGACCATCGTGGGTCCATTCCTCATTCTCTTCAGCTCCCATCTCTAGCTCTGCAACTGCTGCAGGGCCCGCAATATCACCTACACAGGGAGAGATCAAAAGAACAACATTAAAGAAGGAGCGGACGACAATACAGGAACGAACTATACAAATAGAGCAAAAGCAGGCTGAAAGCAAACAAACTATCAACGAAAGCAGGCTGAAAGCAAACAGGCGAGGAAAGACAAACAGAAACACTCACCTGGAGAGAAGTGAATTAGTCGCATCTGCGCTGGACTACCACGTGCAGGCACCAGTGAAGGAACTCGGTCCCAGTCTGACAAGCGCCCCTGCCAGAAGTAGCGGGACGGAGAGCTCATCAATAATAATCATCAGGTGAGCCTTCTAGGGGCCGTGCAACCTACGGAAATCACATCTTGGGAGGAAGGGTCTGGAAAGGGACCTGGGTCACAGACTGGCATACTCACGTCCCCTTATATCCTCGCATGAGCAGTGCTACCTATTGCAGGAGTTCGCTGCATAAGTGCAGAGGGAGAGGCCATACGAGGGCGACCTAATTCCCGGGAGGACTGCAACCGTGCCCCAATGCCTCTGCAGAGACCAGGTGAGCGTAACACAATGCAAGAATCCCATGTACTTATGCACTGCATTGGGAAGCTGTGAATTCAAAAGCATTTTATTTTGTGTGTTAAAAAAATTTACTGTAATCTGTCTGAGAGCCAGTGCCAAAACAAAAACATGACGTAGAGTCCTTGACTTAGGCCCTGCATTGATAAAACGGTAAAGATGCTCCAGAAGCAACTTGCTCACGACTGATGTTTTTAACCACTTGCCAAGAGTTGATGTTTATACCAACCTATTAGAGCTGATATCAGAGTGACTTGCTAATAGGGAGGTAAGCCTCAAATTATTTACCTACAAGTTATTTATTCACATCACACATTTAGGGGGAGGCCTTCCATCTTGTACAGGTTACAATTATTAGAAGCTGTGGTTCTGCCCACCAAATGACAGCTGATTTGATGGTAAGGAGATTTCCACTATATACCCTATGAATACCATGGTAGCACCCCTACAGGGGCTGGCTGGCTGGCTGGTTGTCTTGCTGAGATCCCATGATCCCGATTGCAGGGGGTGCATGTATTAACATGCATCTTTGAGTCATTTTGCTGCGGGTTTTGGTTGACTGAATAATCTGCTCAACTTTTGGTCTTTATTAATGCACCTATTCAGGTCTTTTTGATTGATGCAGTGATTTGTGCTTTGCATTACATATGAAGATGACATATATTGAAAATGCTTTATGGATTTACTTTTCTCGTTTAGTTTGGTAACCATAGTGTGGCTTTGAATTGAGCAGTATATTTGACTATGCTTATCCTTAGCTCAGAGGTCTTCAAACTGTGGGGTGCCACCCCACAGACCCAGGAGGCACGGCCACATTCCAGGATGAGTCGCGAGATCCCAGCCTGAAATGTTAAAAAACGTTTTTAAAAAATCTTTTTTAAAATGGAGTGTATGGTGATGGGTGCTCATGTGAATGATTATCGTGATTGGGGGTGGGGGGGAGTGAGTGTGTATGTATATATATATACATATATATATATACATATATATATATATATGTATATATATATATATATGAATTTGGTGGGGGGTGTACAACAAAGCCATTTTAAAAATGCCTTTGTTGCACAATCCCCCTACCGACCTGCCAAAATCAGCTCTCGTTCTGAGGCGCTGTGGAGCCCAGGGGACAGGGATGGTATTTTTTTTACTGGATATCTATCATAAATGTCCACTAAACAATGTCATGCCTGACTCCTGGGCCCCCCAGAGCTAATTGCAATCTGTTTGGTCTTTTACCCATTTTTTTTTAAGTATGCTCTAAAATGCAACGTTTTAACCCATTATTTTTTTAAAAAAATAACCCCCTTGAGATTTATTTATGCACCTCTACTTAAATAATTTGCAAGTCGCCACTGTGGGATTGTGCTGGGAACAGGGTGGGGGAGCCCAGGGCCTGTGGTGGGTTAAGGAGAGCCCAGGGACTGGGTAAGAGTGGGATTAAGGAGCCCAGAGACTGTGGTGGGAGCAGTTGGGGGAACCCAGGGACTATACTGGTTGTAGGGTGGAGAGATGGCACTTGATCGTTAGTAGCCATTTGGACTTACTGTCCATTAGGCATTTTTGGGGGTGCCGGGCCTGCCCAAATTTTGCTTAGGGGGGGCCCAGTCCTAAAAAGTTTGAAGGCCACTGCGCTTAGCTGAAGAGACCAGGTGGGACAGGGCTTTGTGTCTCTATCAGAAGAAAATAATGTGTGTTAAACCCTATGTGGGGTTGGACAGGGCTTTGTGTATTGGACATGTTTTGAAGCCCATGATTAAAGCTTTGATGAGTATTGATTTGGTTACAGAAGATGCGACTTGTTATACACCAAACAAATGTGTTTGAGTTCGAGGTGAACTTGAAGAGTTGGAATAGTGTGGTAGTCTAGAGATTGTATGAGGGTTTTTATATGTGTAAATAAAATATTCCTTAGTTACGTTAGTCATTCTTGACTCAGAGAAACGTAGGTACAGTGAGATGCTATATGAATAGATAACATTATGTTATGCAATGCATATTATGCCTCTCTCCTTGAAATCTTTCTGCCTCTCCTTCCCTATCTATTGTCTGCATTAGGTGCAACATCGTAGACGGGTTACAGAGCTCAAGAGCTTGTGAGTAAGTAGCCAGGTTTGTAGGTTAACAGAATGGTGAAAAAAGAGGTAGGGAGGGGAAACACTTCTAAGCCCACGTAAATAATTTGTATTGTAGCTAGAGTGAAATCGGCACTGGATACAGACGAAAGTTGACGTCCTTTGTCTTCTAAGTGAGTGGCTGGTAGCTTCACTGTCGCATAGCAGAGTGCTAGACCTTACTCTCAGAGCTAAGCTGGGAGCCGGGTGGGGGAGCCCCCCCCTTTAAGCTCAGAGCTTTGGCTGGACGGGATGATCCCAAGACAGTGCACACGACTGTCTTCTGTTTTTTCCTTCCTGCACCGGCAGAGTTCAAGACTGCACATGTCTTTTTTACTACTGGTGATCATAGGCTTCCGGAGATGCTGGGTTTCTCAATGAGATGGCACTTCAGGGTGACAACCTTGTATATGATGCAGCAGGATTTGAAAATGATACAGGCTTGCAGCGGGAGCCAGTGCAGTTCGATGAGGGTGGGGTGATGTGGTTGAATTTCCAGAGTCCTTTGATGAGTTGTTCTGCAGCATGCAGGACACATCTCGGGGAACCACGGTAGTTGCCGGAAGGCCTTCCAAAAGGTTATTGCCACCATCCAGGTGAGAGAGGATCAACATAGCTCTCAACCATTTGTGCTGCAAAGGTGGGTGAAATCACCCGATTTTGTTTTTGGTGGGTGAGACGCCCATTCGAATGAATGGGCGTGCAGGAGGCTTGGCGGATGATACAGCCCTTTACCATAGCTCTCAACCATTTGTCTCGCAAAGGCGGGTGAAATCACCCGATTTTGTTTTTTGGCTGGTGAGACACCCATTGGAATGAATGGGCGTGCAGGAGGCTTCACGGGTGAGTTGAGAGCTATGCCTTTACAGGACGGGTGACATCCTCCAAAAGCGTGTGAGTTGAGAGCTATGGGATCAAGGCTTGGACAACAGATCTGAAATTGTTTTCTGAGATAAAGCCGGGCGCATACTACCAACACACCAGGTCTCCACATACATTTAACCCTCAAAGGCACTGTCCCATCACACATACTACTGTCCTCGAGCACACTGCCCCATGGATGCCAACATTTTAAAGCACCTGGGAGGGAGATTTTGTAACAGAAAGCGGGAGAATTGAATTTTCCCATTGGATTACATTGGGATCAGAACTATTTTAGGCGGGAGAAAGTAAAAAATAACAACATTCTTTATTAAAATGTACGCACGCTGGACATAAGTGGCAAATAGCTGGGAGTACACACTGCCGAGTCAAAGGGCATATCATTGGCTTTGCTAGTGCTTGTTTTGTTAGAGATTGTTCTGTTTCAGGCTTGTTTTGATGGGACGTTGGACTCGTATTCATACTTCAAGATATGCAAGTGGGGAAGTTGGCAATTGTGATGATGCTGTGGCAGCAGTGCCTTACCTGACCACTCACTGTCTGATATTACGGAACAACTGCAGAACTTAGGGATGCAGGTCATCCTGACACAGGAAGCCGAGGAAAGAGCCCCTCTCTGCCCACACGGTCAGTGCGTTGTTTTGTTGATGGTGTATGTATGTCATGTGCCAGGTTCGTGTGTTAGGACCACTTATTCAAAGGTAATCACTAGACTACGCAAGAAAAAGCTAGACTGTCGCCCGGCGGCACTCATGTGGCTTTGTAAACCAATCACTCTGCATGCATCGTCTCACTGAGTTATGTTCTAATACACCTAACATGGCCGTCATATACACCACGGTGAATTTGAGTGAAGTTTTAAAATGCGCCGTCTAGTCTTGGAGAAAGCTGCGTTTATTTGAGTGGGGTATGTAATGCACTTAACTACACCCTGCAAGTGCATAAAGCATAATAGCTAAACCGCTTCCATTATGTATTGGAACAATTCGATTATATTGCTTTCTTATTGGACGTTCTGTGGTTATCTGGACTTTCTAAAACACGGTCTAGAGTATTACTAACTTGTTCAGCAAGACACAGCGAATGCTTTTAACACTACGAACACATTGTGAGCTGCCTGTTAATTTTCCGTGTAAGGCAGATTCAGATATTTGTGTCAGCGATTACCTCCATAACCCTCTTTCCAGACCCGTACTTTCTTTTGAGGCACAGGAACTTTCTGTCAGATCTAATTAAATATGCCGCCACTACCTCCAGGAGGTACGCTCTCAAGTCTCCCGTGGCCATGCGTGAGAAGGCCACCCATTCCTGTTTTTTTAAGGAATTGTGGGACTTGTAGTTTTCCTAAGTTTCAAGTGGGAAAGAAAAAACAAGTCCCGAAATCCAAAGGGTAAAAACAGGACCGGATGGCCTTCTCACGCATGGCCACGTGTAACTTGAGAGCTCTGGAAGTATAATATCCCCTTTAACCAATAAAGTACAATTACATGTTTTACTGCCCTTCAGGCATATACTGCATCTTCTCGGCGCAGGGCTTTTAGGTCAGACTTTGGTGGCCCTTTGTGTCTAACTTCTCCTGCAATTGACAGATGGGATCATGATTGGATTCAAGTACTCTTGGGCTGACTGGTGGGCCAGGAAGACTGGTTGAGGAAATCAGCACATTATGCAGCCTGCAGCAGCAGCCCTTTCTGTTGCAAGCACTTGACGGTCAGAGGCACGTACATTGGGCCGGAACGGGAATTGGACCGCGTACGGGTGGATTTAAGGCATGGTTGCTGGGCAGCATGCCCGGTTTCTGTGTCTTCCTGTTGTGTGGTCTGGTTGGTTTGGAAAATGTCGAAAGTGTTCTGCTGCCTGCCATTTGATACTGTGGCTTGGAGTCTATCTCTCTGGTCATATGTGTTGGCTGGGTGTAAGCATTCTTCTAAGGAAAAGCACGTGGAGCCCGCTTCTGAAGAGGAATTGTCATGGTCTTGCAAGCAACTAGCAGTTTGAGTCCATGTGGCAGGTCCAATACCAAACTAGTCCACCAGTGCCCCGTCTATGGGTCTGCTCGTGCACCCACTGAGTCAGGTAAACTGGTTGGGAAGCCGAGCAGAAAGTCAGTGTCCTGTTATAGATCAGAAACCTAGCCTCAGTGGTGTTGTGTCTGTAATGAGAGCTCCACAACCTTACTCTCCTTCCCTATGTAGTGTATCTTTATCCCTGACGGGAGAGTTGGGGGTCCAATCATAGCAGAAGTTAAAGGCAATACTTTTAAAAATAATAAAGAAAATGAAGGGGCTTATTCCCGGGCATTACAAGGACACAGCTAACTGTGGAGATTCAAAGTTAGAGATCCAAGTCCATAACCTGGTGCAGAGATTAAAGAGGGAAAGTGGGGAAAATGGAGAACATCTGGGAATTCGTGTAGCCAATCTGTTCTGGTGTATTTTCTTGTATACTTCATTAATCGGTCATATATGCATTAGACTAAGACTTAGCAGAGTAGAGATATTGTGATGTCATGCAAAGAGTGTTTTGATTCTACGTTACATTCCAGTGTGGTCAGTTGGAGCCTGCCTCTCAAGGGGGTGCCTGCTGTCTTTGTATCTCCTACTTATTAAAGACTTATAAACTTACTCATGCCTGGACATCAGTCTTAACATTGGCGACGAGGATTGCTGCGACACTCACTGTGAAGCTCGATTGCCCCTCGTGTGGTGGCGCCGCCGGGACTCCGGTTCTCTCTCTCCCTGGAAGACAGCAGGCAAGAGGCAGACTGAGGGAGGTGAGCACTTGCGGCATTGGTCATTGGTTCTTATGGGCTGGCGCTGCCGCGACGCGGGCTTGGAAAGGGGCCCAGAGCCACCAGATTGAGCACAGACCCTGCGCGAGCCTCCAGCGCGGACGCCGGCGCGAGGCTCGTCGCAGCGGTTGCTTAGAGCGGGCATTGGTGCAGCGCGGCTGCTGTTGGAGAGCTTTGTGCGAGCCCCCGGTTGGAAGAGGGGCATTGCGCAGGCCACAGCGCGAGCCCCGGAGTGAGCCTTCACTTTCCGCGCGCACCGCGAGACACGCGCTGCTGAGGGCGTGTTGCTCTCCGGGAACCCCGGTCCTCCCATTGTGACGTCAGCTGCCTAGCAACAGCTTCCCCACGCCTGGGAGCAGAGAAAGGAAGGCAGAACTTGCTTTGTCAGATTGTCTAAGCCCCGGATTTCCCATTGTGACACAGCTGCTGCCTAGCAACCATTTTTCCCACGCCTGGGGCACTTGTGGAGCGCTGTTTGCGGACTGTAGTGCCTGTTTTCTTCGTGCAGAAAGAACACGAGCTCATTGTGACAACACAATCGCGGCACAATATGGTTCACATGCTAATTGTGGCCTAGAACATTCCAAAAACTTTTTTTTTTTTTTTTTACTAATTGTGCTCCGCAAATGCATATCAATCCGCAAACAAGGAAACATATGTGACTTTGTTTAAACAAGAGCTGGACTGCTGGGAACCGTACTTCATTTGGTGTGTCCTTTTTGTTAAACGCAAATCATGGCTACTTCCATTCCGCCTCCTCTCCCCTTCCTGAGTGAACTGGGACGGCCTCCAATTGCTTGGGATAGGTGGAGAGACATGTTTGAAAACTACTTGGTGGCCATGGGCGGAGAGAGATTTCCTTCTGCGCCTAAGAGAGCCTTACTCCTTCACAACCTTGGCATAGAAGGATGCAGAATTTATGATGGACTTTCAAGACACCGTGCTCCAGAGGCTGATGACATGGATGAATATATGTTTGCTCTTAACCAACTTCGGGACCACTTTGAACCAAAAAAGAATGTTAGTTTTGAGAGACACAAATTTTTCCAGAGGGTTCAAGAGAAGTCGGAATCTGTGGAATCCTACATTGCTTGCCTCAGATCCCTGAGTTATACTTGCGAGTTTGAACATTTGACTGATTCCCTAATCAGAGACCAGCTGGTTAGATGCACTAATAATGTGAGAGTCCAGGAGAAACTTCTTGCAAAAGATATGAAATTGGATGAGGCAGTAGAATTAGCCAGAAGCATCGAGCAAACCTCAGAGTATGTTAGAATTGACAAACCAAATCCTTCCTCAGCCTCTGTATGTGTTGTTAATCAAAAGAAAAAAGTTGGCTATTCCACAGTCAAGAGAGGAAGTGGGAATGCAAGAAATACGTGTCCTCGTTGCGGCAGTTCAAGACATGGCGTGAACTATCCTTCCTGCCCCGCCAAATATGCAGAATGTTTCAAGTGCAAGAATAAAGGGCATTTTGCTAATGTCTGCAAGAGTAATTCTATCAATAGTGTAGAGTTCAAGCCAATGGACAATGATGAAGATGGTAATTGAAAGGGGTACTACATTCATGAAGTATCCTGTACACAAGAATTCACCCCAAGACACATATTTGAAATTTCAGAGATGTCTGGGATGACCAAAGGTCCCGTGGATACGTTTCAAGTTGATGGAATTGAGCTCATAATGAAAGTTGATACTTGTTCCCCTTGGACCATTATATCCCAAGACACGTTGACAAATGTTTTGGGGAAGAGCAACACTGTTATTCGCCCTACCAATGTCAGGGTGTGTAGATATGCAGAGTCTGATATAAATATCCTGGGTGAATTTCTTGCAAAAATAACATATAAGGAAAGGGGCTGCCAAGCCATAGTCCTTGTGGCGGAAAAAGGGACCTCTCTGTTAGGCTGGGAGGAGCAGAGGAAGTTGGGTTTAAGGGTACAGGCTAGTGCACCTAATCCTGTCATCATTGCTGAAGTGGGGGATTCCTGGACCAAGGAATTTCCACAGGTGTTTTCTGAGAGTCTGGGAAGGCTTAAAGAGTTTGAGCATCACATTAGATTTAAGAACAATGCCCAGCCGGTGGTACACAAGGTACGCCAAGTACCACTGAAAATGAGGGCACAACTTAAAGAGGAGCTCAATAGCTTGGTTGGCAAAGGGGTGATTGAACCTGTTGTAGCTACTGAATGGTTGTCTCCAATTGCTCTGGTTACCAAGGCTAATGGTAAAATGAGATTATGTGTCGACCTACGCAGTCTCAATCAGCACATAGTGGTGGAGAGACACCCGTTACTGAATATTTCAGCTGTTGTTGTCCACACTAGGAGAACCTAAGTTATTTTCCATCATTGATCTCTCTGCTGCCTATCATCAGGTTCCGTTGTCTAAAGAGTGCCAACATTTGACTGCATTCATCACTCCTGAGGGTGTTTTCAAGTATAACCAAATGCCCTTTGGTTTGGCCTCTGCGGCATCAGTATTTCAGAGAATAATGGAGACGGTACTCAAAGGCCTTGAAAAAGTAACTGTGTTCCAAGATGACATTCTCATATTTGCCAAGGATGGTCCTGAACATGATAAGATACTTAGGTCAGTGTTAGTCAGACTCAGGGATGCGGGTTTGACGGTACAAAGGGAAAAATGCAAAATTGCTGTTACGGAAGTGGATTACTTGGGGCATAAGATCTCCTGCAATGGTATTTCTCCCAGAAAGTCTTTAGTTGATAGCATTGTGGGTGCTCCCCAACCCTTAGATAAAGAACAATTACGCTCGTTCATGGGGTTGGCGGAGTACTACCACCAGTTTGTTGATGGTTTCTCTGCTATGTCGTCTCCTTTGAGAGATCTATTGAAAAAGGGCACCAAATATGTGTGGTCGGAAGAATGTCAAAATGCCTTTAACAAGATTAAGGATAGTATTGTGAAAGCACCTTCATTAGGAGGTTTTGTTTCTGGCAGACTAACTGTGTTGGCTGTGGACGCAAGCACGTTAGGGCTTGGTGCTGCTCTTTTTCAGTATGATGGTAACATTGAACATATCATAGCTTTTGCCTCCCGACCACTGAGGGGGGCGGAGAACAACTATTCCGTGGTGGAGAGAGAGGCTCTAGCTGTATCATGGGCTGTTGCTCATTTCAAATTTTTTCTATGGGGCCAGTCGTTTGTTGTAAAGACAGATCATAAGCCCTTAGTTCAGTTGTCGGGCAGTGCAGAGTGGGCTAAAGGTTCACCTAGGATATCTCCGTGGATGATTGACCTGCTGGCATATGATTTTAGAATGGTGTATATACCTGGGGGAGAAAATGTTGTTGCTGATTGTCTTTCTAGACTGCCTGCACAGAATGAGAGCTTCAAGGATGTGAATGTAGAGTGTGCTGTGAGTATTTGCGAACTTGTACACAATGCCATAAGCAAAGAGGAATGGCAATCTGCTGATGTTAAGGATGAGGCCCTGGGGCAAGTCAAATTGTGGACCAAAACAGGTTGGCCTAGGAAAGACCTCATTGTAAAGAAATGTGATGTTTTTTATTGCATTAAAGAGGAGTTGAGCATATCGGAGGATGGATCTCAGCTCAGAAAAGGAATGAAGATAGTACCTCCCAGTGATATCAGGCCCAAATTGGTGGATATAGCCCACCAAGGCCATCTAGGTATGGGGGGTACCAAAAGGCATATCAGACAATCATTTTGGTGGCCAGGAATTGACGGTCAGGTAGAGAGGTGTGTGAGGAGTTGTAAAGAATGTGAGAGAAGCAACAAGAGCAAGATTGTTAAGGAGGCTCCCTTAAGACCTGTCAATGTTCCAAGAGAGCCATGGAGGAAATTAGCAGTGGATTTAATAGGGCCCATACAGGAACTGGGAGAGGATTTTAAATACTTGATTGTCCTTGTGGATTATCACTCAAAATGGGTTGAGTGGAAAGCCATTAGAGAAGCAACCACTTCACAATTGATTAATTTTTTTGAGGAGGTGTTTTACAGGGAGGGATTCCCCTCAGAGCTCGTTTCAGATAATGGGGTACAATTCTGTTCGGACAGGATGGTGGAGTTTCTCAATATGTTTGGTATCAAACACTACAGGACAGCACTTTACCAGCCTAGAGCGAATGGTCTTGTTGAGAGAGCCAACAGATTCCTAAAGGGAGGATTACAGTTAGCCATGGCTTCAGGTTTAAGGTGGCAGACAGTTCTCAGGGAGATGGTCTGGAACTATTGCGTGACTCCACACACTGGTACCGGCATTTCACCTTTCACGTCTCTCAAGGGTAGACAACCCAGGACAAAGTTATGTCCGGGCTGGTTGGATTTAGCGAGGAGTGTACATGTTAACAGGGAAAGGATCATGGATCTCATTAGAGAGGCTCAAGATGAGTACAAAGAGAGATTTGATACAAAAAGGGGTGTCAAGGTGACGCCATGGTCAGTGGGGCACTGGGTTTATGTTAAGAATCCCAGGGTTTCTCCCAAATGTATTGCGAGTAAATTCATTGGACCTAAGAAAATTGCTGTGATCAGGGGAAATGTTGGTCAATGGCCAAACTGGTTAAGTGCAATAAGTTTGACAATGATGTCGGTGATGGAGCGAGAGAAGAGCGAGTTCTTTTTGAGCATGGAGAGGATGAACATATGTTTGAACCGAAGGTGAGTACAGCTTTCGGTCACAATAGCAGCTTGAATGCAAACAGGGTCAGGAACAAACCTGTCAGGTTGAATGATTATTACCTGGGTTAAATCTGCCACAAATTAAAGGGAAGAGATGTGTTCTGGTGTATTTTCTTGTATACTTCATTAATCGGTCATACATGCATTAGACTAAGACTTAGCAGAGTAGAGATATTGTGATGTCATGCAATTCTGTTTAGAGTGTTTTGATTCTACGTTACATTCCAGTGTGGTCAGTTGGAGCCTGCCTCTCAAGGGGGTGCCTGCTGTCTTTGTATCTCCTACTTATTAAAGACTTATAAACTTACTCATGCCTGGACATCAGTCTTAACACAATCCGAAATGTAGTAAATCCAGGTCAAATGTCCATAGAAAATCATCAAATCAAGTACCAAGCAAAAGATCCATCCAAAAGCAGCTACAATAAAAGATATGTAGAATCTAAGTACCAGAAGATGCAAGAATAATAACATCAGACGGGGGGCTTAGGCGTATGCTAGTAGCTGTAGTAGCAATCTGGGATCGTAACAAGAAAAGCCAAAGTGGGAAACATGAAAAATAAACAGCAAACACCTGGAAGTCTTGACCTTGTTGTCCTGAATCAGATGCACACCTTCTCTGTAGTTCAAATCTCCTCTGTGCCTGATAGCTCTGGCATTAAAGACCTTGAGTGACTATGTATGCCATGTTGGTGCGTCACGGCCAAGCCTGGGAAATGCTGTATTCTCCCACACCCACCAGGGAAGATGCCAGCCACTGCGTCCCATAGCTACTTGGGAATCTGGTTCCCCTGTGGCCACTTCTACCTTGGGGCTGAAGAGGAGGAAGAATGGGAAACTGCTTTCTGTCTCTAAAAAGAGGGTCCAGAGGATAGCTCTCCAGTTAAAGGTTGTGTCCTCTTCCCCTTTTCAGTCATCCTCTTCAGAGTTTTTGTAATTCGGCCCTGATTCATCACAGGAGAATTGTGACCTCATGGGCAAGTGCTTGAATAAGGATGCATTGGAGAGACTGCTGCAGCTGATGACATGGTGTCTCTGAAATGACCACAGGTCACAGGTAAATATAAGAATGTCCTTTATTAGAAGTTACTCTTCACCCCACTTGCTACATCCAAGTCAGCCTCTCTGTGTTCCATGTTCTACGTTCCACCTCACATTCCAACTATGTAATACATAGGACATATCTCCCTTTTCCCCCCAAACTGAACATTAACATAACATAGCTGCAGTGGAATTACCAGAACTATATATTCAACAAAAAATGGTATTTACAAATCAACATATTTACAAAAGAATTGTACTTATAGAAAATTATTATATATTTTTTTATAAAAGGAAAATAACTCTTCAATGAATATAACATTTGGAATAAATGAAAACAACTCAAAATAGCAATTAATCCACCTAATCTCTCGGGTATCCTGGCTTCTTACAAAGTTGTAAAGGGCGACTTAATACATTGCGTTGTCCAATTTGATCTTTTCCATCAAGAACACTTGACTCTTCCCTTTTAGACACACTTGACTCTCGTTTTTGGAACACTCTGGTCACACACCTGCCTCTCCACACATTTGCAAACTTTATTCACATGCCACACTCTCCCATTCTCTACCTTTACTGCACCATGAAGTCTCTTGATAACTTCCAGCGGCTTAGACCAACCAATTCCCCCCCTTCCATTCTGTTTTGGGGAAGTGTTATACACACCCAATCACACCTCTAGACTGTACATTTCTTTGTGGCATTTCTAACATCAAACATATTCTTATTATACAGCTGCTTTTTACTGATGTTCTCCTTCATTGTGTCTAAATCAACATCTTTCAAACACGCCCTACCAAGCCATGCAGGACAGACCCTGCTATTTGGCATCCTTCCTCTCAAAAGGAGACACACCAGTAACGGCATGAGGGGTGATTCTATAAGCCAAAACACGTCCTCTGCCGCCTTTCTCGAATCTCTCCCTTCTGAAATGGCAAATGTGCTACTCTCTTTAATAACCCTATTGAATCTCGCAACCATTGCATTGGTCAATGGATTATATATGGAGCTGTTCTTGTGCTGCATACCATTCCTTTTAAAAAATGATTCAATTTCTTGACGCCATTATCTGTTACAATGGTGGTGGGATAACCTTCCCTTTTAAAAATATCATCCACAAACTGAATGATATTCTTTGTGCATATATTCTGCACCCAGGAAATTTCTGGCCAATGCGAAAGCATGTCAACCAGAACAATACAATAACTGAATAAATCTTGAGATCTCACTGGTCCTATGAGATCTAAACCTACGCGTTGCCAGTGTAATGAAGGGATTGACATCAAAGTCCTAAGTTCCACTCTTTTAACGCATCCTTTTGCCACAGTGTCACACTCTGCACACTCACAAATGACTCTCTCAACCTCTAGGTCCATACCAAGCCACCAGTAATCCTGTCTAAGTAACTGTTTAGTTTTGAACAGACCCTGATGGCCCCCATGTGCCATCTCAAGAATCCTACTCCGAATTTCTAAAGGAGGAAACAACTTGTCACCCCTGAGGACCAAACCATCTTTAACACAAAGCACATCAAAAATAAACCATGATTGCTTGCGCATCTGTAGTCAAAATACTTTGCCTGCAAGGGTCATAATTACTCAATGTGGGAGCCTTTGCCAAAGCCAATTTTACTTCCTGAAATTCCTTCTCACACGGCTCACTCCAGAAAAACCTCACGCCTTTCTTAACTAAAGCTCTCGTTTGACTGGACTTGCTTGCCAAGCCTGGAATGAATTTAGCATAATATTTGGCCATGCGAAGAAATTATACCATTTGTTCTTTGTCAACAGGATTGGGAAAATGTGTAATATTTTCCACCAAACCCTTCCTCTGTCTAATCCTTGAGGCCGGACTCTCATGAGCTAAAAACTGAATTCTAGACCTACTAAATTTGCACTTTTCTTTTCTCAAGGTTAGTCCTGCATTCATAAATACATCAAACACTTTTCTTAAACATACTTTATGCTCTTCTTGATTTTCAACACATACCAAAACGTCATCAAGAAAACACAATACTCCTTCCTTATCATGAAAAAGCTGATACATGACGCGTTGAAAGCAGCAGACACTAAACCAAATGGCATTCGCTGAAATTGTAGCAGTCCATCTGGCGTGATAAACGCCGTAATATTTCTAGAATCGGAGGGCAATTTGGTGATATGCCGACTTCAAATCAAGGGTAGTCATCACTTCTTCGCTCCTTTTCACTTCTGGCTCCAATATTTTTTCTTTTTTTTTAGTTCTTTCACACATTTGTCTTTATGTTTTACTTCTTTTGGCACTGTAATCACCTTGTCAATTGAAGGATTTCTTTTGGACCATAGAGCTTCCCTGACTTTCTCATCGCTGCACTCGAGCATTAATAGATCACGTAATCTCTCATTCAGGGTATTGCCAAATTTGCACGAAGCTGCTAAACCATTGAGAGCAGTAATATATTGTTCTACAGATTCCCTTTTCTGCAGTTTCCTTTTGCAAAAATGATACCTTTCGAGGATGATACTTATTGACTTTTCATAATGTTTGTCAAGCATCTTTATGCATTTCTCATATTCCTTGACACCCAAAGACTCATCCTGTGACAAAGGCAGTACAGTTTCAAATTGTTCTTGGCCATAGTTGCCTAAACAATGCATTAACAGGCATTTTTTCCTTTCAGAGGAAAAATTCAAGCCATGCAAGAACATAATGATCGAATCTTTTCCATGGTATGACTGGTTCCCCTTGAACATCCAGGAAGTAATAAGGAGGAGCAACACCTTGTATGGCCATGTTGCTGCAATGAGTGTCTATCATAAACAAACAAATGCACTTCTCAAAAGATGAATGCCATTGCAAATACTTTTGATTTTCATCATGCACGCTTTTGCACTTTGCACCAATTGTCAGCGTTTCGTAACAACATTCCTCCTTAGTGCCTCCTCGACCTTGAGTTGCCACTCCCACATTGCTGTTTGTTATTCACTTCACTAATCACCACTGACATGAGGAAGATGCTACTCAGAGCAGTGAAGATCTGCACTATTTCCACTGAAGAAACGTTACACAGGGTGAGATCTGTTCTGCTGGCGTAACTGCCACTGGCACTAAGAAGATACCGGCCAGAGCGATGAAGATCTGCTCCACACAGGCTGTACCAGGCCACAATGTTATTGTATAGCCGTTGTCATGGTAACCAAGATGGCCACCACACTTCCTCACGCTTGCAGGTCCTTTCCTCTAACCTGTGACCGTTGTTCATGCCCTTCTGCAGCCATTGCATGCCAAAACTCGTACCAACTACTTCCCCAGGGTCCCGCGGTCACTGCCTGGGGCTTGGCTTGCACAGTCTCTGCCTGGCGTTTAGCTCGCGCTTTAGGTTCCTCCCTTTGGACCGCTCCAAATAATCAAATATGTGGTGAAATAACAGGCAGGACAAAGGCCTCTCATCTTCATTTGGCAGCAATATTATTTTTGGCTCGCAGCATGCATCGTGCCAACAACGTGCCGATACTGGTAAATGGATCAGTTTTTCTTCACACCGCAGAGTGCTCAGTGTGGTGGCCACAGTGATCCTCGCCACCAGTGAAAGGACCATAGGCCACAGGTAGGTGTAAGAATGTCCTTTATTAAAAGTTACTCTTTACCCCACCGGATACATCCTAGTCAGCCTCTCAACTGAAACAGAATCTGCATCTTACTCTGTTTTCCATGTTATACGTTCCACCTCACATTCCACCTATGTAAAAAATAGTCTCTCTCAGGAGGTGCCGGGTATATCTAAGGAGCCGCGGCCACTCGGCTTGCGCTTAGCAGTTGGAAACCAAAAACTGATATCCTAAAGTATAGTCATAACAGGTTGGTGCCCTGCAACCCAACGTCCCGGGAACATCTGTAGAAGTGCGAAGAAAAAAAAGCAATGTCTGCATCCTGCTTCAGGTATATACTGTTACTCTATAGCACCCTTTCTCCGGAGGGCCGCAGCAATGAGGCCTGCAAGGGTCCTTTTTAAGTGTTTCCTTATAGTAAACATCTCCACAAGGTTGTGGCACTGCCATAGTACTTCGTCAGTGCATCCCATAGACATCTATTGCCTTTGTTTGCATTTTAGCCCCTCTATTTCGCTGAGTTCATAACTCTGTAAGTGGGACGAGTTTCTTCTTGTCCATCCATGCCTGTGCCTCCTCAGGTCTGTTTAAAAAAATAAGATTTGCCATTATATAATACCTTAAGGTGCGCGGGGAAGACTAGCATGTATTTCAGCTCGGCCCGCCGAAGTCGCTCTTTCGTGGGACCAAACTGGGCTCTCTTCCTTTGTACCTGAAGCGTGTAGTCTGGGTAAATAGCTAAGTTCGCGGAGGCTCTATGAATCACACCTCAGTTTCTGGAGAACACCAGGATCTTCGCCATGTCTTTGTACTTCATAATCCTGGTGATGAGCGGTCTCAGAGGGACAACCGGTGGGGGCTTTTTGTTGAAGTATCTGTGTGCACTCTCAACCGTGAAGCCCTGCGTTAGTATCCCGGGCCAATTTCCTGTAAGAGCATTTTTTCCACATACGTTGTCGGGTCCACTCCTTCCACGCCCTCCGGAAGGCCCAATATACGCACATTCTTGCGTCTCGCCTTACCTTCGGCATCTTCGACCCAGTTCTTGAGAACTTTGACCTTCTGTTTCAACTCTTTTATATCCCCTTGAATGGCTTGTATGCTGGTTGTGCTATCGTCCACTTGTGTTTCGATCCTTGCTGTTTTATCCACCAATGCTCGGGACGTCTTGCCGAAGCAGACCAACATCTATGATGACCGTCAATTTTGGATTCCAGGCATGTCTGCCGGGGGCGGCAATCGCTGACAAGACTTGATGGTCTTCACCGCTCTGCTGTGCAGTTCTCTCAGGCGCCTCTGTACGCTTGCTGTTGGTCTGAGAAGCCGTCTCACACTTACCAGTACTAGCATAAGCATCCATCGTGGTTTGTTTGGCCCTCACACATCCAGACCGGCCAGTCAACTTTCCCCCTCTTTGCCAGCCGGAGTATTATCTGCAGTTTGGTTGCACCAGAATGAGTGGGTCTGTCGCCGTCGTATCCAGAATGTGCCCCAGATGCACGACCGTGTGGCAATGGGAGGATCTCTGGGCTATGTGTCAAAGTTCAAGCAGTTGTCTGGAGCGCTCCCTGGTTCTCACGTCCACAGTGCCAGCTTAGCCTGTGCTGTCGTGCCATATGTGAT
The DNA here is from genome assembly GCF_040938575.1 of Ambystoma mexicanum. Taxonomy (NCBI): domain Eukaryota; kingdom Metazoa; phylum Chordata; class Amphibia; order Caudata; family Ambystomatidae; genus Ambystoma; species Ambystoma mexicanum. The sequence continues at coordinate 1,260,796,595 of NC_090937.1, read as the reverse complement.
GTTGTGCATCCTGGGAGAGGTGGGATCAGTTCCAACTATGCGCCCGTTGCCCAATGCTGGAACTTTGCTGTCTGTGGGGTGTGGGGTCAATATGGCTGCGCTTCCAACAACATTTTAATGGGGTCCCTCTGGTCCAGCCCCAATCTGCTGCTCGCTCCTAATGCAAAATAGGTTCTGTGCCGCCTGATGTCCCAGTTTGATCCACTCTGTGTTACAGGAGCTCGATTCCCTGCACACTTTAGCTGGGCTTCAATGTTCTAGCATGATGCGGGCAAGAATCCAGGGGTGTGGAGGGGAACCAGGAGGGCCACCAAGTGTGCTCCAAGCCGCACAGGGGTCTCTCTGCAGCGCCGGCACCCACAGCCTTCCCATGCGGCCGCTCTGGGCTCATGAGCTTTTCTCCACAGCAACCCTGCAGCGGCTCCTGAGTGCACTCTGTATAATGGGAGCAGCCCTGAGATGCGGACCCCCAACCCTGCTCCCGACCACTCGGCAAGTGCGCATCACCGCCGCGGGTCCTCCGCCGCAGGCCAGGCTCACCACGGATCCGTGCCTGTCGAGGAGTGACTGCCAGCAGAGTCTGGCAGCTGTGAATCGCCTTGAGATGGCTATGCACCAGAGTATGCTCTCTCCGACTGCCCTGTCTTCTCACACCACCATCTTGCTGGACCGTCGCGGTTGCATAAATTGTTTGCGTAGGGTGTCGGAAAGGAGATTCCCATCTTGATACACTCTCAATGCGGTGGCAGTGCTGTTCCGAGCTGTGGCACTTGTTCTGAATATCAGAATAAGGCGCTAAAAAAACAACCTTTGAAAGGATCTGACAGGAGCACTCGCAAGTTGCTTCTTTACCGCATGGCTGCTGGCCACACTCCCTCCTGTCTCCCTTCTTATACTCGCCCCTCACCCTCTCATTGGTTCTCTTCCCCTGTCCAATCTAGCCCCAGCTTCCCCACCCTCCTGTGGAATTTTACAATTGGAACAAGCCCCACCTCTTTTCTCCACATAGGACCGCTGGCAATGTACTGTAGTCCCTGCGGGGGCGTGATTGTTTCTCTGGTTGCTGATTGTCATTCTTCTCGCAACGCATATACATTTGCTTGCTGAAGTGCATTGCTGGGAGGCTCTGATGGGTTATGTTCATGTGGGTGGTCCATATTGCTTCCTGAAGCCTGAGTTTGCCTGCAGGGAAAGAAATGCGACTGGCAAGCATTTGGTGGTCTAGGTATTGAATGGTGCAGTGTGGTACCCTTCATATATAAGCAGGGGCAGGAATTGGGGCCCTCTCAACTACAACTACCCCCCGTGAGGCAGGACTTGCTCTGGCTCTCACTCTGGTAGTCCACCCATCCCAGGTTATTGACCTTGTTGCACATATAAAATATTTCTGTACATGAATGCTTCCTGAACACTTCCAAGTAAGAGGCAAACATTGAAACAAGTGTGCATTTGTTTTGTTTCATTGGCATGTTGAATATGATTGCCCATGATGATTTATTGAACAGCCCACTCACTGTACTAGACATCCCACATTGCTAGAATACCAGATCCACCAATCGGAGCCAGTAGCACAATGTAATGTCATACATGCTGAAACGCATGGAATGGTGGGAGCTGTGGTAAATCGGAAGAAGGTGTCGGAAAAACAGGTGGCATTGTAAACAAGGCTTTTATTGAAATAATAAGACCTACCTTTGTCATCAGGTTTGTTTGTCCAAAGCAGAAAAACTCTGTCCTCCATCCAGAACTAACCTACTTCTGACCCTACCACTCACTAATCAAAAAGGATTTAGAAAACAAAAGGAGCTCATGAAATGGCTCCCTTCCCCTGGCCCAGCTGGCTCAGCCTCAGGGATTGATCTTCTTGTAACAGTTCCAATTAGCCCCTGCAGTCCTTCAAGTGTCCAATGGTTATTGGCTCTCTATAGCCAAAGCGTTTCTTACTTTAATTGTTGTTCATATATTCCCTCTCTCCTGGTTTCTTAGTCTGGACTCAACAAACTCTTCTTCCCACTGTTAGGACAAGGGAGGTTAGTTCTGTAGTACTCATGGCTTTTCTTAGAGTTTCCAAAGTCACTTTGACAAGGGAGGTTACTCCCATACCACTCTTGGCATTTCTCATGGTTTTCACAATTACTGCGACGAGGGAGATCACTCCTGTAACACTATTTACTTCTGTTATGATTCTGACAATCACTGTGTAGAGGGTGATTACTCCCGTAGCAATCTTTACTTCGCCCGAACCCCTACCCGGTCTACCGCTGCTCTTGTTACCTTGAAACTGATGGGAGCATGTTACCTGTTCTTTCTAGGGGTTGCAGGCTGGCTCATTCTCTGTAAACGCTCCCAGCGTTTCTCTCTCAGCTTTCTTGTGTGCATCTGTGGCTGCGCAGAGCATTTTGCTTGTCGGTGCAGTGTATTGACCACACATGCCACCGTCTTAGTTCTTCCAGCTTCCAAGTGGGACGGTTCTCTGTCGACTCATGGAGAACTCTGACCGTTCCATGTTGTTCCCTCGACTGAGGACCAGCTTCTTTCCACTGCCTTCTCGTTCCCAGGTTTGGCCTTCACTGGCTGTGCAGGCTTGACGCTGGCTTCTCATTTCAGCAAGTCCTTCCTCTGTTTTTATCACCTGTTGCTGGGTCTTCCCAAGTGGAGGATCAGAGTCCTTTCTTTGTTTCCAAGAGGTATTCTTTATACCTCCTTGGGGCCAACTCTTCCCAGTACTGGCTATCTTCACTGAAGGAATATTTGTTATTGCTCCTTCACTCTTTTTTCTCAGTACTGTTGCGATCCAAGCTATTCTCTCATGGCTCCACTCCTGCACGCTGGCTTCTCTTCAGCTCCCGGGAAAAGACAGTGCAGGTTCTCCTGGCTGCTGGATGCCCAGAAATCCTCTTGCGGTTCCTGTCATGGCCACGGGCCCCAGAACACAAAAACCACACCATCTTGTGATGGGGGCAATGGGTCACTTGACTCACTCATGTCCCTTTTGAGACTCATAAACACAGAGGCCCTGGCTGGACTCATTCCTGGCGCCTTTGGTGCCAGGCTCATATAGAGATGTGAGCAGGAACACTTTATTTCAGTGCAGGAGTGCTTTTTACTTCAGTGCACACTTTATTTCAGTGCAGGAGTGCTTTTATTTTACAAGAACTTTCCAGGTGCTGAAAGCCTTTATTCCAGAGAACATCCCCATGTGCTGACTCATCGGGCGTGGCAGGGCATGACAGCAGGTGTAAGGGAGAATTCTCTCTTTGGGCTGAATTTCCTAACCTAGTGAGTCCCCCAGCAGCTTTGCTGGATTTCTGGAGTTTGTTTTTTTTCCTGCCAAGAGTGAGACTCTTTTTCTCCCACTCTTGGACATGATTTATGGTGTTCCTTTGACTGTTAATGCGTTTTATGGGCTATGGGGTCCTTTACTCCATAGGGTCTCATGTGTTTTTACTATGTGTGTTACACAGCACCCTCCGTGCAGTGACACAGGGGTGTCATAGTGACACCCCACCATAGAATCCATACCCTGGGACTGACTACTGTCTCCCAGGGCATGTAAAGTCACCATTTGCTTTACTAGTCCCAAATTATTAACAGAAACCAGTACAAACCATCATATTGTGGACGTACTGGTCGGGGCAATTCGATTGCCCCGGGGTCTGTTAGTCGAGGGGGCACGTCTCTGTCCCCCCTGATCGAGTTTTGGCTGGTGGCAGTGGAAACTACTTTTTATATTCGACCATGAATATTTCCCTATGGGATTCTTCCATTGTTCGAGGCTACCAACTTTAATTATTTAATTCTCATAGCCTCGAACATACTGCCGGTTTATTTAATTAATATTAATTCGCCAGTTGGTATTTTTTGCCAGGACTCGATTCTAAAATGGCGTTTGTGTTATCTTCTGTGACTCCAACCCAAGTCGAGCCCTTTTTTCCACTTTTTGGCGGGCTTCTCCACAGAAGCCTCCAAAAGTGGTGCCACTCTGTCTGGGTACCACAGGGTGTGTAGGAGGGGGTTTAGGCACCCTGGACTGAGTTACCTTGGTAACTCAAGTCGCACTCTTGTGCGATTGGCCCAAGTACTTAGCATGTTTGATTGACAGCTAGGCTGAGTGAATGGGGGTATGCTGCATAAAAGCAGGGCTTTGGGGACTGGAACTTCAGAAGTCGCCACAGGACCTGAGAATCCGATGAGGGAGAAGCTGAGCCGACCTACCACGACGACACCACTGGTGGAGCCCTGCGGAACCGACTCACCACTTCCCGACGACCGAGAAGATCTCCCGGCTGGAGAGGCTTCTTCCCCTGACTGGTGGGCACAACCAGTTTACCTTCTTTTCTTCGCACCCCAGACCGGTTTGTGGTCGAACTGCCCGTGCCAAGCAGCCGGATAGCCACTTACCATTGAACCGCAAATCAACGGACCGCTCCTTGTACCTGAGAAACTCCGCGGCTGGTTTCTTCCCTGGCAGTGCAACGGACTCCTGTCTTCCTCCCCGACGAGATCCTCTCTTCCCCCGGACGAAGCACCGACTGCCAGGAACAACTGCCCCCGCTGGAGTGTTCTCACCACTTTAAGGTACCGTGTCCGCCAGGCCTCCCTTTCTAAAGATTGCTACAAGGTAATAATAACCCTTTAACCTTTTGGACTGGGCTGGCCGCCTTAACCCTCTAACTGGTCCCTTTCTTTGGTCCAACTCCTTTTTGAACCGTTACAAGACTTTTTTGCACTGCAACCGTGTGACCTTGGACACATTTCGTTTTGATCCTCTTAAAGCGGATCCGGCCTACTGACTCTGAATTCACGGTGTTACTTTGCCTTCCTCTCTTGTTGTGTTCGTGAAAAAGTGTTGGGATCTGTTTCAATTTTTTCTCTGCTTTTCTCTCCATTTTTAAAACGAATTATTAGAGTGCCATCTACGTTAAGTGCTCACCGCTATCTGAAATTAAGTGGGGCTTTACTTTAGACTTGTCTAAAATTCTTTTAAGGGAGTGTATATCTTTTAGTGACCGTGTTTTTGAATTGCTTACTATTAGTGCCTGTGTGTTTTTCTAGATGTGGTTTTAAATAAATAATGATATCTCTTTTACACCAAGCCCTGGTCAGTGTTTACTTGTTCTATTGTGTTCTCTTGACCTATTGTGAATACTCTGTATACTGCCTAACTCTTCTTGAGGGAAGTCTGACTGCTCAGCCACAGCTACCAAGTGAATCTGTGTGGTACGGACTGATACCAAGTGGGTTTACTGCCAAACACCTGTAGTCCTAAATCTTTTGCAGTGGTCCCAGAGGGAACTGCAAAGGTTTCTGCCTAACAGCAGGCAGGCCAGAGCTACTGGGCTTGGCCGGGAACAAGACTATATAAACCCACCGACCGCCTCAAGCAAACGCTTCGCGTTACTTTGCACCTTCGTACAACGTGACGCTCACCACCGCCTGGACCAGCTACTTACCTCGTGATCCTGCAACAACAGCATCCTTACCTGGACCCTGGCTCGCATCTCACGGCAACGCTCCATCTTCTTGGCAGATCCCGAATCGACGCTGCAGCACCGGCGCTCTCTGTCCCACAAAGCCGAAGTCCTGAAATGAGAAAAGAAGACAAGACAAGGTTAGAACTCCCGAAAACACTCAACCCAGGGTCGCGCCGCATTTAAAACCCAACAGGCACCCTAAGGCACCATTAAAGGCTACTTACCAGCTCTCGGACCATCTCAGCCCCGCTCCTCCATACCGCCAGCTCTGCTTCTTCTACCGCAGCTACTGCCGGCACCGCTACACCACTTGCAAGGGAGAGAGCAGAGAAAAGTGACATTACATACAAAGAACAGAGAACAAACTTTACAAATACAATTACAACAGTCGGAAGACAAGCGGGCAAGTGGAAACAAGGGTAACACTTACCTACAAGAGAAGTGGACTAGGCGCAGCTGGCCTGGACTTCCACGACAAGGGACCAGTGAAGAAACTCTGTTCCCTTCAACAAGCGCCCCTGCCAGAAGCAGCAGGACGGAGAGCTCCTCATCATCATTCAGCAGGTGAGCCTCAAGAGTAGTGCAATCCAAGGGAAGCCACATCCAGGGAGAAGAGGTCTGTAGAAGGGGTCTGGGACCACAGGCTGCATACTCCCCCCTTATATTCACGTAGGAACCGCACTGCTCATCACAGCAGTTCCCCACACAGACGCAGACGGAGGTACATACAAAAGGAGTTTCATTCCTGGGAGGGCTGCGACCGTGCCCCAACGCCTCGGCAGAGACCAGGTGAGCGTAACAGTTCCTAGCATCTCCACGGCACGCCTTGCTCGCACCACGCCACTTTCCTTCTCTGCTGGCGAGCTCCTTTGCTCCGACACAATAGCTCGCACCTCCAGCTTCCGCACGCCGGCTCGTGCTTCCAGCTTCTGTCCGCCTTCATTGGAGATGCCACGTCTTCTCCTGAGCTCTCCTAGTTCGTTTTTACTACTTTTAAAGGTGCTGCACACAGCTCTTTTCACCCAACAACTAGCGCGCTCATTAAGCTTGACGCACCTGCTGCTCTGTATCAATTCCTTCATCCTCATCGCCTCAGTACTTAGGTGGTTGTGGGAATCAAAGTCTACTGATATTAACTAATGACTTAGCTGGCTGTGGGAAATGAAGTCTATTTATGTTTTCTGATGCATAGTATTTGGAGAGCCTTTCTCAATTATTCCATATGGAAGATCCATTCTACATGAAGGAATACTAGAACTGAAACGGGTCTACTTGGAACTTTTACTGTTGCGGTTATGGATGGGAGTTTGGCCTAAAGGATCTTGGGAAAAGGTTTCTTTATTTTCTGTATATGGGGAACAGGTACATGGCAATGGGCCATTAGGGTATTGGGTAACAGGTGGTTTTCCTCATGGGAAAATGGGTATACTGTGCCTCATCCAATGAAGGTGTGCTATCTCTCGGGTGGCTGTCTCCTCCCATGTGATCCTCCCTCATATAGCCTCCCCCAGGATCAGGACCAGGTAGCGGCTGCAGTCCCCTAACCCCATGGGAGGAGGTTACCGCCAGAGAATCCGTGATGACTCAATTGGATCCATCACATACCCTTCCCCTAATGTCACTGGTTCTCTCATCACCTATTGGAAAACGGGAAAGGAAGTCCATGTTACCCTGTTCTCTTCCTTTCCTGTATTTCACTGTAAAACAATAGGGCTGTAAATCAAAGAACCAGCGCATGGTTCTTGCATTTGTGTCTTTACGCAGGCTCATCCATGTTAATTAAGTGTGGTCAGGGATCAGCCTGAACTTCCTACCTGTTAGTGTTTGTGGTAGGTTAAAGCCCAATCTATCGTCAAGGCCTCTAACTGAATAGTGGCGTTGTTTTTCTCTCGTGGGAACCATTTCCAACCGATGTACAGGGTAAGATGCTCACTTTTGTGATTGGAGGAGACTACCCAAAAGCTCAATTTTGATGCAGAGCGGCCGCAACGCTGGTTGCAGAGTTTTATCTGCAGTCTGCCTTCGGATTCCTGCTGCAGTCTTTCTACTCTGGTTTTCTTTTTCTTTTTCGGTTGTTTGTTTGTGCTTGCAGGAGACTGCTTAAAAGCTCAAATTCACCGCAGAGCGGCTGCTGATTTGGTTGCAGAGTTTTGTCTGCGCAGTCCGCGCAGGCCTAGTATGCTTGCCTCCTTACAGGTGATTATAAAGGTGCAAAGGTATGACCGCCCATCCTTCAAAACAAAATGGAAGCTACCGCAAGCTCTAACAAATCCTTGGAAGCAGACAGCCACTCCAACGCTATAATCTTGCACCAGCAATACATGGATTCCTCACAGACCACTCATGTTCCAGATGCCCATTTTACATGAGAGGTGAGTGAAGGAACTGCTCGCAGCGCCCCTGCGGCTTATCTGAGCGTTGCTAGCGCTGCTAGTGAATTACAACTAGCAAACTCCCCACAACTGCATACCCATGCGCCACCTGAAGGGCTCTTAGGAATATGGGCACATATCCCCTTTGAAGTTGCAGTAGAAATAACTGCAAGTACAGTGCTGTTTATAGACGATCAACAAAGTGCCGACAAATGATTGCGCGAGTGAAACTGACTGAGCCCGTACATCGCAGCACTTTACAAGAACTTGCATCAGCAAAAGGAACGTGTGATACACCTCAGTCTACTGACCTGGAAAACGCTGCAGAAATGAGAGCAGAGTCTGACTGCACGAAATCCTATAGTCATATTGATACTCCACCAGACAAAGGATGTGCAATGACCCTGACAAAGGTTCCGTGTGCTGACCTGGGAAAACCTGAAGATCCCACAACTAAACCATCTCAGCCCTCTAACATACTGGGAGCGACCACATTTAGGAAAATTAACAGAATTTATTTATTTATTTCAGTTTTTATAGGCTGCTACGTGGCCGTAGGCCTCGGAGCGCTGCATGAAAGAGAAAGAGAGTCTAAAGTCCAAAGAAAAGTTTATTCAGGTAGGTTAAAAAGAAATGTCAAAACGGTTAATGATTGACAACGGCAGAACCATTGGGCAGTCGTAGGGCCCCGGGTATACAATGGAGCGCCCCTAAATCAATATGGCGCCTCAGGAGCCTGTCCATTACTAAACCTCCATATTATCAAAGGTTTCGTTATGGGAAAGCCCATCTACAAGCAAAAAAAACAGGTTTGAAACTCCACCAAGGAGAAGGTGAAATGGACGAAATGCCGGACAGCATCTTGCTAGACGGCATCAAACCCATTGAAGAGAATGCAGCCAAAGCACCAACCCAGATTTCCCTATCCCAAAACACTAGTGCAGAGACCAATTAAGGACACATGCTCGTCGTCCCTGTACAGCGCCGCGCCACTACACTCAATTTGGAAAACAGAGGCATGTCAGTAACTAACAACATAACTCAAGCTCCAGATTTTGGATGAGCAGCATCACACCTGGCTCAAAATAACATCAAGGAATCAACTGCCCTGAACAAACGAAAGGGCATTGATTGAAGAATGGGCAACATCGAGGACAAGCACAATTGTGACTTTAACCAAGATGTGCTTGATATTCTAACACTGGAACAACAAAAGAAAATGAATAAAAGGCTGTACTTGCAAAATGAAGAGTCAACCTTGTCTTTGCCAAAAAGGAACAGTTCTACCCAGAAAAATATTTCTCCAACTACTAGCAGGACCCAGCAATTAGAGGAAGGAAACAACAATCCGTCAGTTACACTGGTACCTTTTTATGAAGCTGTATGAAACCATCAACGATCAGTTAAAAGATCAAACAGCAATTATTGCAATGACTCGCTCAAAGATGGTATTCGTTAAATGTTTTATTACAGCAATCCAAAACAACTTGGATAAAAGTGCGGCACAGGTATCTAACATCATACATGGCATACTTGACACTGTCATCAAGGAAAAAGATGAAAGACGGAACAAGAGGCAAAAACAACTATCAATGACACTCGCAGAGAAACCAGAAGGAACGATTGCTAACTGCTCAGATGCACTTTAGGAACAAGACTCAACTAAGGCAATAAGGGTACAAATGACTCGCTAGAGGCCAGGAACATCGTAACTAACGAACCCCAGGGGAAGAAGAACGTTGCCTCTGAAAATGAGGCTACTGGACTACTGCACCCAATGAACCCCAAAGGTGTCACAGGTTTCCCCCTTTCTCACCTGTGTTTGATGCTTGCTGGATTTCTTGGAAGGAGTCTTCTTGAGTACGGTTCAGGCTTTGTACAACCCCGTACGCGCGTCTTCGGGTTCCAGCGTTCGTTCAGCGTTCTTCGTCCAGGGCCGATAGGAAGCTCCAGGAAGTCCAGGAATGAAGGAGGAGTACTTTGAGGCGAGTACACGGATTCCGGGATACAGGATAAGGAGGAAGGGAAGATGGGAGGAGGAAGCGAGCGTCTGGGAACCAGGAAGCAACAGAGTTCAGCGAAGGCGAACTACGGAGCACACGTCTAGCCACAGCAATCAGTAGCGTTGAAATGCGTGGGGCCCCAAGGGCGTGGCCTCTTTATAGAACGTGCTACGTCTGACATAAAAGCTGGTAGACAGCGTTCTGTGTTTAAAGGCCATGTTGGAAGTATAGCAGAGTGTAAGCCCCGATGTGCCAGGGACCAGGAAGTCCAATAGGGGCGCGTCCGACGGTTCATGACAACAGGGAGAAGAATGACGTTATTGACCTATCCGAGAGGGAGGATGACCAACTTATTGACCTAGAGGTCACTCTAACTAAAGAATCAGAACAGAAAAAAACAGCTTCACAAGGCAAACAACAAGAGCCAACAGACTGTAAAAAAGTAACCACGCAAAAACAATATGTAATCTTCACACAAATGAAAGGAAAGGAAAAGAGCACAATCGCCCCTCAAAGATTAAGGGGCAAACTAAATACATATACAAGAAGAACCGCAGAGAGAACTCTAAATGTTGAAATAATGTCAAAGACGAAAAATCAAAAAAAGGGAAATCTAACCATCAATCACAGATATTTATAAGAAATCTAGTGCTTCCGGAGGACCAGACAGGTATAATATGAACGAAGAACAAAAATCAAACTTTCCAGGAAGATGATTCAGAATTAAATAAACTACACACAAACAAAGACTCCGCCGAGATGACACAAAAAAGCTTAATTCGATTGAGGAAGATCTCCTCGATATCTCAGTATATACTAAGTCAGCAGAAGAGGAGGATATAGGCGAAAAGACCACTGAAGAAAATGAAGATGATCAAGAACTGATGGCTCCATATTTGACTCAAATAATTGAACCAGCTTGCTGTAAACCAACAAATGTTACCTGCTCTAAACTAAAATTCGTATAAAGTAACTCCAAAGCTACATCGAAAGAGTTGTCAAGAATGGTCAATTCTACTGTACTGAAACAACAAGGTAAGGCTACACTCCTATCCAAAGATACCCTTACGGAGCAGGAAAGATCTCCAATAAGGCCATGTCGGACTATGGAACAAACCAGAACAAATCTTCATCCCACATTAGAGTTTACATGAGGGGGGAGAGCCGGGTCACCTTGTGTTGCTCAGAAAGCTTATTGATTGAGAATGAAAGACTAGTAACCTTAGCAACATAACCTAGTGAGATGGTGACATCTAATAGCCCGTTTAGAACCCTGGAACAAAAAAGATGAGATGTAACGGCGGGACGGGACAAAACTGTGCCTGCATACAAAGATTCAAAGTAACAACTGTCTAGATCCATGATGACCTGAAACAAGAATCAAGAAAAGACCATATTAAACTTACCTCACCTACTTCTGGAACAATGGTTTATTTATGAAACGAACCAACGTTCTTAAACTATTACATCACAGTCCAAACCTAATAGCAGTAACGACAGATGACTTGATAATAATACACTTCGCATAGGAAAAAACTTGACAAGTTTCTAATATACCTGGCATCCAACCTAGTCCAACAATTTCTGTTAGCTGAAGCTGCACATCTGCAACATCTGAGCTTTGATGTGAGAGAGTCCACTTCAGCACAGCATGATCAGGACAGAATTCCTAGAGAAGATTTAGGCGCGCAAAAAAAACAGAGAACAGACAAAACCTGCAAAAAGAGAAAGAGACAGTGAGGGAGAATGCATCAGAAATGTGGAATACAAAGAACTAATGATGACACCACGAGAACATTAAAAAAGTATTGCTCTGCTGATTCAGAAGATTGGAACTGGTTGGCTAATGCTCTGACCCTCCAAAAAGGATGAATCATAACAGCCCGAACCCAACACTACTAACAATGAGTATTGGGTAGTTGGAATACCATAGGGTTCATGCACCTATTTGGAAAAGGGGAACTGGCCAATTGTCATTTTGGCATCATTTGTCTCCAGGAAATTTGGATCAGGAAAGCGCCTGTTTTAGAGGAATATTGTATTCATCTGAATCTGAATCTGGCAGTGAAGGGATTGAAGGGAAGACCTATCTCAGGCTTACTTATTGCACTAAATCAAGAGCTTGGCATAAAGATAATTTCAACACTTAACCCTACTCCATACATCCAAGTCCTGACATTACAAGAGGAAGACTCAAACCAAATAAATCAGAAAACAATTGTTCTATTTAACCTATATTGGAATAGCAAATCACCTGGTGCAGAAAACTTAATCGATGTCATAACAAATCTAATAGATGCTTCGCTGTTACAATTGATAGGCCCCATTCTGCTGCTCTGTGGGGATTTAAATATCCACTGCTTCGATGGAAATCATGTCATGTTGAAAAATAGATTGGCGAATCTTACACTTGCCTAACAAGGGGCCATGATTGGAGAGAAGCACTGGTGGAGAGGAATATAAATCTCCTAAATGGCCAAACGGGAGATAAACCCCCCAAAGCAATGTGGAAATGAGGGAATTACTCTAAAATCCTGGATTACATCTTTGCTTCTGACAATATGGTAACTGAGATAAAATCATTACAGATAATCTAGACCACTCAAAGTGATCATAACATCTTGAAACTCACTTGGGGAAGTAATGTATTGAGAAGAGTCGTATTACTCACAGCCATTTAATGTATCAGAAGGATGCAATTAGCTTAAATTTCCATCTAGAATTAACTTTCCTCGTTCACCCCGCCATGTGGAGCACGAGTTCCACATTCCCATCTGCGCAAACGCGTCTCTCTTGATGCATTACAGCGGAATTGTATTATTGTAATCCAGCATTGCCATCTGCTGTATGTAAAACCTTAACTAAAATTCCAGGTGGAAAAAAATAGATTTGTACGATGGTCATTACCGCAGTGTGTGTACATGAACTCCTGTACGTCGGACTCACCTCTATTGAGGTAGATTGCTCCAATCATTAGCACTGCTTTGTCCACTTTCAGGTCCGCACAGTCATTATTCTGATACACAGCATGTCATATCACCTATATTGAAAAGCTATGTTACCTGTATGTCAATTGTGCACTTACTAATTCAGTATACTAGCCGGACTACTACGCTGTTGTTTAACCACAAAATGTTCTAATGTATAATGCACTGCATTTTTCCACGCAGCCTCTTGATAAAAGGCAATTCCTGTCGATACAAATTATATACCTCGCTTTTAGTAATGTGTAGAGGTTTATGTATATAAGGAGCCTCTATTGCGAAGTATGCCACATCACCATCCCAGTTACCTTCCTATAAAGTATGCCAACGCACCTATTGTTACTAGAAGCCCTAATAACCCAGAGCTCACCAAGATCTCAGTCAAGACTACTCCCAAATACATTTCCACTAATACTGACGAAGCACCTTCTTATCCGATTCAGGGCAATGCTAGACTTTATCCTCTTAGATCGCGTACCGAAGTATGACCTAATAATCCAGAGTTCACCACTGTCTCTTACTTGATTGCTACCAATCACATACTAAAAACCACTAATGACTCACCTTAACCTTTCCATGGCAATGCCAGACTTTATAGTCTTCGATCACGTACCAAAATACGACCCAAAAATCCAGAGTCCATCACTGTCTCTTACTTGATTTCTCCTAAACACATTCTAAAAACCACTGATGACTCACTTTCTTACCCTAGCCAGGGCAATGATAGGCTCTATCGTCTAAGATCACATGCTAAAGTACACACTCTCCACTATACTTTAGCCTTAGCAGCCCCCGATCTGACCAAGCCTAAGCCCAACCATCACAACAAACCTCATTGTAACCATGAATCATGCCTACGTACAATTTCATGTAACAGCGCCTCAATGCCTTTGGGCTGTAGTGCGCTCTCAAATGTAAAAATAAAAATAGACACCCGCAGCAGTGATCACCAAACCATCTTCCATCTCTTCAGACGGTCAGTTTCCGATTACTCCTACTCACCCAAAACTGAGCTACCATACAACCTTAAAGGCACCCTTATCAATGCCCGATCGCTAGGAGCCCATGCCATCGAGATACACAACCTCATTATTGAACAACAACTGGACCTCCTAATAGTCACAGCATCCTGGCTTCACCAAGCTTCTGGACCACTACTAGCCCTCTTCATCCCACCAGAATATACCATCCTCAGAACTGATGGATCCAATACTAATGGAGGCGGTGTAGCCATTATAGCGAAGACTAACCTACACTTAAGATCCTGCCCCCTTGATAACATAGGTTACAAGCTTCTTTGAGCCAAGCTTGCAACTAATCACAAAACTACAATAAACTTTGTGGTGATCTACAGATCACCCAATACTAATACCCATCCAGATGTTGACATCCCATTTGCTTTTAGCCCCGATTATCAAACCCAATACTAAATGCATTATCCTTGGTGACCTTAACCTAGGTTTCAATGACAGCCAAGAACACAAAGCAGAAGGCCTTCACACTGTCCTTAAAGATATGAATTTCACGCAACTTGCGAATGCCCCTACCCATATCAAGGGGAGAACACTAGATTGGATACTCTTGCTTAACGCTACATTAACTATTGAGTCAATCACATTTCTTGATTGGACACACCACCACAGTTTTAACTTCACCCTTACCTGTCACGACACATGCCGCTCAGGTTCAAGGTAATGGACAAACCAAAAATATACGAAAGCTCACAGCTGAGAACTTAGCCCCCATCTTGAGCAAAACCCTAGCAACCAATGCACTCATAAGTGACAACCCATGCCTCATTGCAGACACCTACCATAAGTGCCTCACCTCAACTATTGATCCCTAAGCACCACTCACTACCAAAATGCGACGTGTTGATTAAAAAAACATTCTTCTGGTTCAACGACATTCGCTTGAACATATCCCAAAAAAATCGCCCACTACAGACTCCGCAAATGCCTTCCATGCTGCAAGCAAAATCTACAAAGCAGCAATTGTTACTCACAAAGCGAATGCATACAACACTTGCTTCAACAATGCTGCATCAGACTCAAAAGAGCTATTTTCCATTCTCAGAGAGTTGGAAAACCCTATCCCAGTCACCACTCTAGCCAACTCTTAGCAAAGAATGGTGCCACACCATTCAAGATGCACTAGCTTCCAAAATCGCTCTGCTCCAAAAAAATAACCTTTAAAAGAAAAATACGAGCAGAAAAGAAGGTCCTGAATAACACAATTATAAAATCAAATGATGATACACTACTATTCCACTTCACCTCAGTGACCCAAGAGCTAGTGACCAATACTATTGCCAAACTTAAAGCTTCCAGTTGTAAAGGGGATAACTTCCCAGCACATTTAGTTAAATTATGTGCTCCCACCCTCACCCCCATTATTACTAATTTTGTCAATTCTTCCTTTAACACAAATATGGTCCCGGCTACTATTTAAAGAAGCAGGGGTTACACCACTACTAAAAAAAAAACACACTTGACCCGACTGTGCCCACTAATTACCGACCAATTGCCACCGTCCCTTTCTTGCGGAAGATCATAGACAAAATTGCATACTCACAAATCCAAGTCCATCTCGAACAAAACCAGCTCCTAGGTGCAAGACAATCTGGTTTCAGGGCCAACCATAGTACTGAAACGGCACTCATTGATTTGAAAATACAGATGGACTCCATCATAGACACAGGGAAACTTTGCATACTACTGCTGTTGGACCTCTCTGCAGCATTTGATCTTGTTGATCACGACAAACTATGCACTACCCTGGCTAATGACATTAGTTTCTCTAAAAATGCCACCCTTTGGGTGAAATCCTTTCTAGCCGAACGTACGTCTAGACTGTCCATCGGTAAAGACCCTGCTGATCCCATACCAGTCCCAATCGGGGTGCCCCAAGGGTCATGTCTCTCGCCGACTCTGCACAATGCTTAGACAAAACTTCTCTTCTCAGCATTAGACAATATGGGTGTCATCTACACTACCTTCGCAGATGACACCCAGATCCTTATACCTATCTCAGGGAATTATGACCAGGACACATTGACCATTAACAAAATGTATGCCATCATCCAAAACTGGATGGCCTTGAATAGTCTTTGCATTAACAATGAGAAGACTGAGATTCACATTGTGGGATCCCAAACCAAAATCGGTGCCCTGCAATCAGATTACGCCTCAATCAACATCGATGGTCCGCTGATAGCAGTACTTAAACAAGTAAAAACCCTAGGAGTGTATCTAGATGCCAATCTTTCCATGGCTAAACACATATCTGCTCTTTCTTCATCGACTTCATACACATTCAAATTAATTGCCTTAAGCCGACCATTCCTCACACCCACAAACTGCATTACTTTGGCCAGGGCTCTGATTCTATCAAAATTGGATTATTGCAATGCCCTACTACTAGGGACCTCCAACACCAATCTAAAAAAACTGCAACTAATGCAAAACAAAGCATTACGGGCAGCCCTAGGAATAAAGAAGTCTGACCATATCTCCAATATTAGGAGGGAGATCCACTGGTTACCCATCAAGGCCAGAATCGTATTCAAAACCTAGTGTGTGACCCACAAATGCATCGCCAAAAAAGCCCCCATCTACATGAACAACGCCATTATGAAAAAGGAATCCATTAGAGCGCTCAGATCCAACAATAAGGCGCTCCTCGTTGTTCCGCGGGCAGTAGTTTCCAAGTCTTGGGCCCCAAACCCTGGAACTCTCTCCCATTTAATATCAAAAACGAGGAATCCTTCTCTGCCTTCAAAAATCACTAAAAACCTGGATTTTTTTAAACCAATTCTAGTAAACCAACATAAAAGTCACTGTTAGTCATCCTCCTGACTCCTAGCAAACTGTCCAGGTCTAGATAGAAGCCCTCTTTAAGTTGAGCTGAGCCTCATCTTGTAAATAATCTCTATGCCTGTATTATTTTCCTCCTCTGTATGTAAAAAGTCTTTGCAACAATGTTTTATTCTGTAACAATGTCTATCTATATGTAGGCAAGTGAATACTGCAAATTATTGATAAGATGTCTGTAACCACGCCGTGATACCCCAGGGTCTGGGTGTGTAACAAATGTAAATAAACCAACTGATGGAAAAAGTCACCCTTCATTCTCCTTCCTGTTTCCGCCCATGCCTGCCTCCAGCAGAGGATATGTGCAACTACAGTCAAGACATTGGTGCGTCGCTACTCCCTTTGCCAGACGCTCTGTGAGTTATTTTTCTCTGAGACTTTCTCCCTGACTGACGTTCTCTCTCCCTCTCTGAGGATCTAGTGTTTGCCCGAAATACACATCTCTGCGTTTTCCGCACCCGATCATCTGCATCTTACACAAGGAGAAGTCTGTTCCGGTACATAGTATTTTCACCCCATTTAGAACTCGAAGCCCATTTTCCCAGTGCCCTTTCACACTTTCACTCACCTCTTAAAGCACAGAAACTCCAACCTCTACTTCTCCCTTCAGATCTAGAGTATCCTTCGTGCCATTCTGTCAAACTGAGCCCCTTACGTGTTTGTAGAGATCCCACCCATCTCTCTACACATGTCAGTCTCATGCATACCCTTCCTTTCCTTT
Organism: Ambystoma mexicanum; assembly: GCF_040938575.1. NCBI lineage: Eukaryota > Metazoa > Chordata > Amphibia > Caudata > Ambystomatidae > Ambystoma > Ambystoma mexicanum. The sequence continues at coordinate 1,260,779,169 of NC_090937.1, read as the reverse complement.
CTACAGCACAACTCCTGTCCTCCACAACATTTCCAGATATCTTAAGGCTACTGCACTGCAAGTTTAAACTGAAGCTGACAACATAACAAGATCAGACTCCTGTGATAATTGGGGGTTTTTTCACCAGTGGATTTCCCTGGAACCCTTGTTCCGATCGTGTCTTGTGTCTATTGGAACAGGGGGAACAAGGATTCATGGGGGATTTCTCATAAACCTCAAGCTGTTGCATCGGATACAGGTTAGCGCCAGTTAGCATTATATCAAGTTCAGCTACCGTTACCTGACATTAATGATATAGGATGTAAACATTGACACGAAAGGGGGGTAGTACACATCCATGACGCAAACCACGATACACAGAGATCCACCCCGAGTGCATTCCCTTTTTGTCCAGCCTGACCTTCATTCTACCATCTTTATGCAGGAGTTCCAGCATCTGAACCAAGGCCTCAGGACAACCCCATAGCCTAAGCATCTCCCAAAGCCTATTTCGATCCAAACAATCAAACCCCTTGGAAATATCAAGAAAAGAGATTCATTGTACGCTTTGATTGAAACGCCTGATTCTTCAAAAGGTGTAACACCAGGCAATTCAGAGCTGTGCTTGTTCCTTGGGAAAGCCAGAGTGGTTAAAACCCAACTTGTTGGCATAGCTAGCCCATCTTTCAAGTGCAGGCAACAGAAAGCTGGAAAAGATCTTGGAGGAGGCATCCAAAAGGGAGGTAGGGCTAATCCGGGAAATTACTGCCCTTGTAGATAGATTACTACCACGATTGCCTCTCTCCAAATATCCGGGCACTGTTACGCTCACCTGGTCTCTGCAGGGACTTTGGGGCACGGTTGCAGCCCTCCCTGGAAGTACATTGCCTTTGTCAGACTTCTTCCCCTGCTTGTGTGCTGTGGACTGCGCTGATGGCTGGCACTACCCCTGCGGGGATATGAGAGATCGTGAAAAGGCTGCTAATTGACTGCTGTCTCTCTCGAACCCTTCTTCCCAGAATGTGGAGAGCATGCGCCGACCCATATAGTCTCACCTGGTGATTGATGATGGCGAGCTCTCCGTCCTGCTTCTCACAGCAGGGGCGCGTTGAATAGACCGGGTTCCTGGTCCATGTGAGTGGCAGCCCAGACCGGCTGTGGCTGAACCACTCCTAAAGGTAAGTGTCTTTTGGCTTTTGAAAGTATTGTAGTATTGATTCTTGATTATTGTCCGTATCCTTTTAAATAATGTCTTTCCTCCATTGTCTCCCAATAGGTGATATGCAGGGCCAACTGTGAAGAGAATGAAGTCCACGATGGTCCAACAGATGGTGAGTGTTGGTTTTAGGTCAAGCGCAAGGATTTGTCTAAGCGCGACCTTAAAAGTAATGTCTTAGCAGTTTCTAACCTTGTCTTTGTCTTTTCTCTTTGCAGGGACCGTCCGCCACCACGTTGGGATGGAGCGCTGCTATCCGGTGGTCTGGAGATGGAAGATGAATGCCTGAGACCTCGACGATGCATGCCGAAGGCAGCGGGTTGCAAGGTAAGTGCTGTGGCTGGTAACTGAAGACTAGGTCAAATGCACGCAGGCTGGTAGTTGGAATCAGGTAAAATGCGCTCTGGAGAGTAGCTGAAGACAGGTAATGTGCGCTGAGGCTGGTAGCTGAAAGCAGGTAAGATGCGCTTTAGGCGGCAGTGAGCGTTACGCTGCAATAGCAGAATAACGCAAAGCTGGGAGCCAGAGAAGGCTTATATAGTCTGCTCTGGCCACGCCCATAGCCATGACTCATCAGCCCCACCCTGCCACTCCTAAAACGATGCTTGCACGTGCATTCTGCCTCTCCCCAGCAGCCACGCCCGACCCAATGCACGTGGGGGGGCCCTGCAAGGGAAACCAAAGACCTGCACCAAATAAAATGTGCTAGTGCACCTTTATTTATGGGCATAGCGCCAAAGGCGCCCGGACTGAGTCCAGCTGGGCTCCCCAAGTCGTATTGTCCACAAGGGACAATAAAAGGTTGTGTTGCCCCTTGATCTCGTGCCCTGATGGTGCAGAGTCTGGGGTTCTGGGCCCAAGGCCATGACGGCACTCCCCCTCAAGGCCCCATTCACAGGTGTTCTTTCTCAAATCTTTTCTGTTTTTCTTTAGCTCTAGTCAGATGGTCAGTCGCATCTTTAAGAATCTGAGTGATAGTCTTATGTAAGGTTGTTACAGCCAGCATTTCCAATTCGTCTAGGGAATCAAAGGTGGACGTTTGAAGATGTTGACCATGCACCGTGTAGAATTGGGTCTGTCCGGTGCTAGTATGGATGGAATTGTTGTAGGCGAATTCGGTTAGCCAAAGTATGTCTTTCCAGGATTCCTCAGTTTGTTGCAACATACACCTCAGATATTGCTCCAAGGTCTGGTTGGTCTGTTCAGTTTGGCCATCGGTTTGAGGGTGGTGACTAGTGGATAACCGGAGATCAGTTTTGGCTATTTTGCAGCACCCCCCCCCCCCAAGAGTGCTGAGACGAACTGAGTTCCACAATCTGATATTAATACTGATGGGAATCCGTGTAGTTTGACAATCTGTTCCAAAAACACGGTGACGAGGGCAGAAGCAGTGGGAAGTCCTTTTAATGGAATAAAATGAGCCATTTTGGAGAACAAATCTACAATAACTAAGATGGTGTTATATCCATTGCAGGGAGGAAGATCTGTGATAAAATCAGTTGACAACGTATGCCACAGTGCTGGTGGTACCTTCAATGGACGTAGTAGTCCAGCTGGGTTCAGCTTCTGGGATTTTTGTCGTGCGCAGACACCACAGGTTGCGACCAATTGGGCAATGTCTGTTCTCCAAGTTGGCCACCAATATCCCTTTTGAATTATAGCTTGTCTTGCAAATTCCCGATGTCCTTCCATTAGTGAATAGTGATGGTTGGCTATTATTTGGTCTTGTAGCTTCTTGTCCTGAATGTATAACCTCCCTTGAAAATACGGCAGATCATTTTCACTGGTGTATTGGTACCCTCTGGATAGCCACTGCTGTCTTGTTGCTTGGTTCATTTGCGATTCCAGATTGGTTTTGAAATCATCCAAACAGGTGGTTGCAGTGATTTTGTTCTGGATCCGTTCTTCCGGAATTATGGCTACAGGCTCAGGTGCGGTAAAAGCTTCTTGGTCCTCACTCAAGCGCAACAGAGCGTCGGCTTTCCCATTGTGTACTCCGGGTCTGTAGGTGATGATAAAATTGTATTCCGCAAAGAAGAGAGCCCAACAAAGTTGACGAGGGGATTGGGCCTTGGCGGCCTTCAAGTATTGCAGATTGCGGTGATCCGTGATGACAGTGACTGTATGTCTTGCTCCCAGAAGATAGTGTCTCCATGTTTTTAAGGCTCCCTTAATCGCTAGTAGTTCTTTGTCCGTGATCGCATAGTTCAACTCCGGTGCAGAATGTTCGGATGGCCTATACACAGATTTTCGATGTTAGAACCAGGAGAGATGCGCCAAGCACAGATTAAACCGCCTTATGGCTTACTCTTTAGTCCGTTCCTAGCAGGCTCGTTTACGACAGTAAAGCCATCCACAAGGGGAGTATCAAGCAGAAGAAATTCTTGAATACATAGCAGATCGGCCTCATTCCAAAGTTTCTTAATACAGCGAAGATGGCTGAACCCACACGTATTCCACGATGCAATCCTCACTGAGGCAATTCAACGAGTACCCCTTTGCAATGGGTTATGTTGGTGTAATGAATTTATAATGTGAGACCAGTCGTACGTCACATGACGGTTTGCCATCCGTGAAGGATCGTCGTTGGTCGCATTTATGGAAGCCAATATTACATTTATTTTGAAGGTTTCAAGTGGATTGAGCTCAGAGCCATCATCTCCACCTTGATTAAGATTCTTTGAAGTATCTTGCGGCCAATCCTCAGACAAAGAGTACCTTATATTTAACAAACATTCTGTCTCAGCCATGACTAGGTTATAAATGAGCTTCGAATAAAAAACAGTTTTGACCGTGTCAGCACATCTTAAATCCAGATAAAACGTGAAAGAAAGTGTTTGAAGGCTGGTTATTTGACCAAATAATGCCAAAATGTATTGACGATTTAATGGGTAGAGCTCTTTGACCTTAAAAGTGTGACTCAGAGCCATACCTGGGAGCAAAGGCACTTGGGCATCATCAAGTGCCTCACCCCTCACCGGTAATCTAAAGAAATAACCCCCAGATGGACCCCTAGGGAATCTGGCTGGCCCTATAGGCAAACCTCCAAACCCAGTTCCCTGCACCAGGAACTTCCTCCTTTCTTCCATTGTCAGGAAACTCAGAGATCCCATAGGCGATGGCTGGGCAAACATCCCCACTGGCTCGAAGGGTTGGGCAGTGGGTTCCAGTTTCGTAGGAATAGGATTGATGGACACAAGGGGACCTGCCACTCCTTGACTAGTATCAACTACTACCTTGGGTTGTATCGAAGGACCGAACATCTCCGGTAACCAGGCCTGAAGGACCTCCTCATCGGATTCAATTGAATATTTGGAAAGAGAGGATATAGTCAATTGTTTGTCAGCCACTTCTGCCATCTTTGGTCTTAAGGTATGCCGTAATCCATGATTTTTTAAAATTTGCTACACGATCAACGGAGCAAGGCTGACCACAGGTCGTTGCCTGCCTCTGTGACTGAGCTTGGCCCTTCTTACAGGTACCCCCTACCTTAGAGAATGATACCTGTGCCCGGCTGGTCGGAAGCCCATCCTGATAAAACACTTAATCAGAAAATACTTCTGTCTGTGCCCTTAATGATCGTAAAAATGTAAGGGAACCTTTGTTATTTATGGGAGGTGCCAACATTTTTTTTATTTATTGTGCTTCGCTTTCTTCTTCCTTCTACGGCTGACTTCCATAGGCGCTACTGGGTCATCCACAGCAGTCACCCTGGAAAAGGGCGCCATCCCTCCAACGCCATCCTGTGGTCATTGTAAAGGGATAGTATCTGGGGCCAGCATAACACGAGGTTCAGTGTCCTTTTGTGGCGGGCTCTGCAAACTTGCCGTCTCTACCTCGTCTAAGCTGACAGGCTTGCTTATCTTTGCAGGATGAAAACTAAAATCGGCCGAAGAGGTATGTGTTAAGATGGATTTCTGAACTCTGTCCTGGTGGCGCAGAAGTTCAGAAGGCCAACCTAATTACTTGGAACAGGGTAACCTCTGGACGAGCCAGACCAAACAAGGTAGCGATCGCGGCGGTCACGACTAGGTCTCAAGAGGGGTGAGGGTGACTGAAAGCCCGCAATGAGCACACAAAGCAAGGACACTTACAAACTACTCCAAACAGGTGTTATATTAAAAATATATACACATTTATTCCAAGGCCTTTAAAACAATGACCGTAGCGAGAAATCACAATACAACTCTAGTAAACCAACACATACCATACCAATACAATATATATACAAATACAACAAGTCTCAAGCGTTAGATGCACGAAATGTGTAGTCCACCTAAAAGGGAAGGAAAACAGGCAGTGCGAAATAATGCTTAGACCCAGTCCGCCTTCAGAGGCACCTAACTAAAAGGAAGTCCGAGCCCTGCGAAGAGTGGAGCCTTGTGCTCAAAAGTACCTGCACACGCTGGTGCCAACGGGCAAAAGGGGAGTCTCTTCGAGGGAAATCAGGCAGTTCAGTTTAGTGCACAAATGAAGAAGAACAAGTTCCGCGACTGAAGCGCAGCCTCCACTGTGGGCAGAAGCAGGGCGCGAGTACGGAAAAGGGTGCTGTTTTGACACAGCGGGGAAAAGCTATGGGCTCCTGCAGGAGGGCGACCAGTTCCTAGCTATGCTACTCACCGGTCCCCGATGCAAGCAGACCCAGGCTTCTCCGCGTCAGTTTCAGTAGCTGGCAGGTTCAGAAGAGCAGGGAACGTCTCATCGTCATGTTGAGTCTGCAGCAGCAGAGTTGAGTAAAAGACGTCCCAAACTAAGAAACCCGCACAGTTTGTTACCACAGCAGGGCAACGGAGCGGCCGTGTGTATCTGAGCCAAATGTACACTACTCACTTCAGACCTGGGAACGCCAAGTGTACGAAGCGTGTGAGAGTGACAAGGACTCGAAATACTACACAACCTGGCGGCGGTTACAGAGCAAGACTCCTGTGTAGGCTGGTCAGTCTGCTGGATGGCCCAGAGACACTTCCGAAGGCTTACGAGCAGGAGATGGTGAAAATGCCGAGAATAGCTGTTCCCGCTATTCCAAGGGTCGAAGTACCAGTACAGGCCTTCTGGTTCGATCAAAGGTGAAAAGGGTTTCACAAGGCGACAGCAGTGCAGAGGAGCAGTCCTTCAGCGGGTCACCAGCGATTCCTCGGTTCAGCCTCTTGGTTGCAGGATACTTGGCTCCTGTATTCCTTTGTTCGTGAGAACTCAGGAGATCGACATGGTAGTGGTGTTTCCAGCCCCCTCTTATCCACGGTTCCCTTCGCGCCAAAACGGAGGGGACCCAATGGGAGATCCGCTCATCAACACTCACACCATTCGTGGACCAATCACGGACCATGGTGGTCCCAGGCATTCACCCCACCCTAGACTCTCTGGCACCCAGGATGTGTATTGGGACCAGACATCTCAGCCCACATCCTGGAGGCACACACAAGACATGTAGAAGCCTGCGAAAGCATCCGTGTTTCGCGGGAAAGTACATGCCCAAATAAGGAAGGCCCCGGGTCGGCTCGACCTGGGGAAGGTGAAGGGAGCAAGACGGTCAGCGGACAGGACAAAGGAGCCTCGTGGCCTGGCCATTTTGGGAGCCAGGCCACCATTTTGGGTTAAGCGCGAGAAACGCGCTTAGAACGCCAAAAGGAGCTCAAAACACAAGAAACGATCGCTGCCACCATTCCCGTCCGTGAACCACTTGCACCAATCAGTTACAATCCTAAACGAGTATCTAGGGCCTGTAGAAGGCTAGAGACCCAAGAGAGCTGTAACTTAGCTTACAGTGCCCTCTTGTGTCATGTTGCACGAAAGCCGCAACATGATAAACGAAACTACGGAAAACAGCGTTTCCCGGTACTGACTGTCTTAAGGGCATGTCAGTTTCCCCGTAAGAAAGGAGCGAAAGCCCAGAGGAGTGCGGCAGAAGGCTGCACTTCTCTGGCAAAGTCGAGAACAAGGTGTAAAACAACAGCAAAAAGTTTAGGGGTTGCCACATGGAAGGAAAATTACCCACAATTAAGAAATCTTTCCTAACACTCGCCCCTCCCAGACTATGGACAGGGGGAACTAATCCACCCCTGGATGAGTCTCTTGTTCAGGTCGTTTAAACATTCTGGACAACCCATCAGCATTGCTATGTTGGCCACCTGGCCTATGCTCAATAGTGAAGTCGAAGCCTTGTATACTTATGGACCACCTAAGCAACTTTGGATTCTCCCCCTTCATGTTCATTAGCCACTTTAAGGGCTTATGGTCAGTTTGCACAGTGAAGTGGGTCCCATAGAGGTAGGGCCTCAGCTTCCTTGGGGCCCACACAACAGAGAAACATTCTTTCTCTACCGTGGACCATCTGAGCTCTCTGTCCTTAAGCTGGCGACTAATAAAACCAATAGGGTGTTCCTTATCCTTCTCGTCTACTTGCGATAATACAGCTCCTATCCCAGTGTCAGAGGCGTCCGTCTGCACGAAAAAAGGTCTTTGATAATCAGGGGCCCTGAGGACAGGGGCCTGGCACAAGGAGTCTTTTAAGCCATTGAAGGCCTTCTCACACTCGTCGGTCCAAGTTACCTTCTTGGGTTTCTTCGGAGTTGTGAGGGCAGTCAGAGGGGCAGCTATGGTGCCATAGTCTGCCACAAAATTGCGGTAATACCCCGTGAGTCCTAAGAAGGCTCTCACTTGGGTTTGCGTAGTGGGGGTAGGCCAGTCTTGTACTGCTTGTACTTTACTGGGTAGAGGCTGTATCCTCCCTCCACCTACTTCATGTCCAAGGTAAACCACTGAGCCTTGTCCAATCTGGCATGTACTAGCCTTTATGGTCAAGTGTGCTTTCTGAAGAGCCTGGAGCACAATCCCGAGGAGTTTCACATGGTCTTCCCAGGTGGCACTGAAAACTGCTATATCGTCCGGTATGCAAGACAGAATTCGTCCAACCCATTCAAAACATTATTCACAAGCCTCTGGAAAGTGGCAGGTGCATTCTTCAACCCGAACGGCATTACCCGGAATTGGTAAAGGCCGTCTGGAGTAGAAAATGCTGTCTTCTCCTTGGCATGTTCTGCTAAAGCTATTTGCCAATAGCCAGCAGTGAGGTCAAACGTGCTGAGGTACTTGGAGGCACCCAAAGTATCCACCAGCTCATCTGTTCGAGGCAAGGGGTGTGCATCTGTCTTGGTGACAGCATTCAGAGCCCTGTAATCCACGCAGAACCTCAATTCAGAAGTGCCTGCCTTTGGAACCAAAACCACAGGGCTGGACCAAGGACTACTAGAGGGTTCAATCACCCCAAGGTCTAACATCTTGTTGACCTCGGTCTTAATATAAGACCGTACTTTGTCCGACTTCCTGTATCCCCTACTTTTGGTAGGTACACTGTCTCCTGTGTCTATGTTATGTTTGCACCAAGGTGTCAAACCAGGCGACTGTGAAAACAGGGGGGAAAACTGCCTAAGCAAACTTTTCACCTCAGCCTGCTGATCAGAAGTCAGGTGAGGGGCCACTCGGACACCCTCAAAGGAGCTATCTGAAGGACCGCTTTGGAACAGGTTGGGAGAGGTTCAGACTCCTCTTCCTCAACATCTGAAGCCAGTAGCAGTGCTGCCATTTCGACTCTTGGGACGAAAGCCTTCAGCCTATTCACGTGAAACACTTTTGGAGCCTGTCCAGGCCTTCCAAGGTCCACTAAATAGTTAACCTCACCCAGGGGCTCCACCACTGTGTAAGGGCCTGACCATTTGTCCTGTAAAGCTCGAGGCCTTATGGGATTCGTGATCAGGACTTGCTGACCAGGTGTAAAGTTGATGAGGGAAGCTTTCTGGTCGTACCAATGTTTCACCAGCGCTTGTCCTGCCTTCAATTTATCACTAGCCAAGCCCATCAGAAGTACCATCCGTTTTCTGAGCCCTAGCACATAATCAACTACGTTGGTAGTAACAGGGGGAGTGGGCATCTCTCATCCCTCTTTGACTATGGCTAAGGGTCCCCGTACAGGATGACCGAACAGAAGTTCGAAGGGGCTGAAGCCAACACCCTCCTGTGGTACCTCTCGGTAGGCAAACAGTAAGCATGGTAAAAGAAGATCCCATTTCCTTCTCTGAGGCTCCTCCAGAGCCCCAATTATGCTCTTTAACGTTCTGTTGAAACGTTCCACCAGACCATTGGTCTGGGGGTGGTATGCAGAAGAGAACTTGTAGGTGACCCCACATTCTTTCCACATAGCCTGCATATACTTCGACATAAAGTTGCTGCCACAATCCAACACAACTTCTTTAGGGAAGCCAACCCTAGTAAATATGCCAAGTAAAGCTTTTGCAACTGACTTGGCAGTTACAGTTTTCAATGGGATGGCCTCAGGATATCTGGTTGCATGGTCGACCAGCACCAGGATAAACCTATTGCCTGAGGATGTTTGCGGGTCAAGGGGACCAACGATGTCGATCCCTACCCTTTCAAATGGTACCCCCACAACTGGGAGCGGTACCAACGGAGCTTGGATTGTCGAGCCAACCTTACCAGATAACTGGCAGGAGGCACAACTCCTGCAGTGACTTTCTACTTGCACCCCCATCTTGGGCCAGTAGGAGTGCATGGATAACCTTTGCTTGGTCCTCTTAATACCAAGGTGACCAGCAAGGGGCACTTCATGCGCCAACTGCAGGAGCAAGGGCCTAACAGCAAGGGGAACCACCAACCTCCTATGGTCTCCTTCTGTAGACTCTGTGGGCTCACTATACAGGAGTCCACCTTCCCAATAAATCCTATGCGTCCCAGAAGGTTCACCCTCAAGCTGGGAGCAGGCCTGTCTCCTTAGGCCTTCCAGAGATGTGCACTCACGTTGGCCTTTACTGAATTCGTCCCTATCAGGACCTCCTTCAACTAACAAGTCTTTTAGTTCAGGATGGTCGTTGGGGTCAAATACTTCAGGCATCGCCACCTCCTCGTCAGGCCCGGGCGATTGACCAACTTCCTCCACCGCAGCGGTAGGCGAGCTCGGGGGAATATTCTCTTTCCCTCGTCTTGACTTGTTGACTCCTTTCGCCTTGGGTTTCCCCTTCGGCTGGGGCGGCGTATTGGTCTTGGCCAATGCTGCCCGTGCTTGAGACCGTGTGTAGGGTCTTTCGGCAGTGTCTCCTACGAGCCCTAAAGCTCTGGGATCAGTACCTAACAAGACCTTTCCCGGGACGTTTCTCTGAATGCTCACTGGAATCCTGACTGCTGTACCATTTAAAGTAAGATTTACAGGTATTACTGGGAACATACGGAGTGGGCCGTCAGCCAACTTAGTGGGCATCAGAGTAGCTCTGGCAACTTCCTCTGAGTCTACCAAGGTAGAATCCACTACAGTTCGACTGCACCCACTATCCCTAAGAGCTGGAGTATCTACTCCATTGATCAGCACACTGTCTTTAAAGTAGTGCTTGGTATTATCTGGAATCCTAGCATAAGCCTCTGCGACTTTAGTCTCCCAGGAACCCAGGGAAACTAAAACTACCTCAGCTTCTATCCCGCTGGGAAATGAGTCTGTGGAGAAGGATGCTCCTGTAATCTCTTCTTCCTCGTAGGAGGAGAAGGCCAGATTAGCGGAGTGGACCCCCAAAGGTCGAACCTTACACCGGGGATCCCCCTTCATGTGGTCAGTTGCTCCACAAGCAAAACAAGATCCATTGGGTCTGTTTACATAGGGAGGTTTATTGTAACCAGAGTTCTGTTTCGGAGGCTGACCTCCACTACCCTGTGAGTTCTCTTGTGTCTTACCCTTATTTTTCTTTTTGTGGCCCTTATGAGAAGAAGATTTATCAGATTCTCCACCCTCCTTATCTTTGGACTTTTTCCTTTCCTCCTGCTTACCAGGATGAGTGTTGTCCTTATGGGACACTCGATGTGACACCCATGAGTCTGCTGCAATGGCCAGCTTCTTAGGATCTATCTCCTTCGAATCGGCCAAATGCTGCTTAAGCTCCGTGGAAGAAAATGCAAAAATGTGTTCCAGCATGACAAGATTTATCATGCCTTCGAAGGTAGAAACCTTATAACCTTCGACCCAGCCAGTTAAGTTTTTCAAGGATTCAGTGACATAAGATACCCAAGTACCACCTTCCTTTTTCTTATACTCTCTGAATCGTTTCAAATATTGGGTCGGAGTCTTCCCAAACTTTAAAATGAGAGTTTGCTTTAACATTGCGAAATCAGCTCGCTCAGCCTTCGACATTTCCATAATGGCACTACAGCCAGAATGTGGCAGTCTGCTGAGTAACCAGGCAATCTTATCAGCATTGTCAACTTGTTGAACTTCGCATGCATACTCAAACGCATTCAGCCAGTCCATAATGTCATTCCTTTCCTCATACACACTGAGCAGATCTTTCGGAAACCGTGGATGAGAGGAGGCCCCAGACCCATGTCCAGGACCCTTGGACCCATTTGCAACCTGAAGCATGGCCAGTTCCAACTGGTGATCCCTGTCTTTCTGTTTTTCTGCCTGTTCGATTTTTAGTTTGGCTATGCTCAATTCAAGCTCCTTCTGCCTAAACTGCAGCTCTTGCTTCTTGAATTCAAGCATAGCCTCCCCATCAGCACTGGCAGAGGAAACATTAGACATCTCATCCTCCCTGTCCTCGTGGTCGCGGTGGATCAGTGCAGCGGCAGAACCGTCGGTTCTACCAGTGAGAGCAGCCCCACCTCCTTCCGCACTGTCCTCAGAAGTTATAGCGTCAAGCTGCGCTTCTTGCCACGCCACGATTCTTTGGACCATATCCAATTTCGTGCCTTGAGAGGAAACACCTCTCTCCGCACACATCTTTTTCAATGTTTCTGATTTGGAAGCATTTAAAGTTAACAAGGTATTTGTTTCCATACTGTTAGAAAGGACTATGGCCTTTTTAAAGTTATACTATAACAATTCACTACGTGTCCTGTTAGGAATAACTTGAAATGCCTTAGTTCGTGCGCAACACTGGATACCTTCAGTCGTATCCCACCGCTGTACACCAATTTGTTAAGACGGATTTCTGAACTCTGTCCTGGTGGCGCAGAAGTTCAGAAGGCCAACCTAATTACTTGGAACAGGGTAACCTCTGGACGAACCAGACCAAACAAGGTAGCGATCGCGGCGGTCACGACTAGGTCTCAAGAGGGGTGAGGGTGACTGAAAGCCCGCAATGAGCACACAAAGCAAGGACACTTACAAACTACTCCAAACAGGTGTTATATTAAAAATATATACACATTTATTCCAAGGCCTTTAAAACAATGACCGTAGCGAGAAATCACAATACAACTCTAGTAAACCAACACATACCATACCAATACAATATATATACAAATACAACAAGTCTCAAGCGTTAGATGCACGAAATGTGTAGTCCACCTAAAAGGGAAGGAAAACAGGCAGTGCGAAATAATGCTTAGACCCAGTCCGCCTTCAGAGGCACCTAACTAAAAGGAAGTCCGAGCCCTGCGAAGAGTGGAGCCTTGTGCTCAAAAGTACCTGCACACGCTGGTGCCAACGGGCAAAAGGGGAGTCTCTTCGAGGGAAATCAGGCAGTTCAGTTTAGTGCACAAATGAAGAAGAACAAGTTCCGCAATTCAAGCGCAGCCTCCACTGTGGGCAGAAGCAGAGCGCGAGTACGGAAAAGGGTGCTGTTTTGACACAGCGGGGAAAAGCTATGGGCTCCTGCAGGAGGGCGACCAGTTCCTAGCTATGCTACTCACCGGTCCCCGATGCAAGCACACCCAGGCTTCTCGACGTCAGTTTCAGTAGCTGGCAGGTTCAGAAGAGCAGGGAACGTCTCGTCGTCGTGTTGAGTCTGCAGCAGCAGAGTTGAGTAAAAGACGTCCCAAACGAAGAAACCCCCACAGTTTGTTACCACAGCAGGGCAACGGAGCGGCCGTGTGTATCTGAGCCAAATGTACACTACTCACTTCAGACCTGGGAACGCCAAGTGTACGAAGCGTGTGAGAGTGACAAGGACTCGAAATACTACACAACCTGGTGGCGGTTACAGAGCAAGACTCCTGTGTAGGCTGGTCAGTCTGCTGGATGGCCCAGAGACACTTCTGAAGGCTTACAAGCAGGAGATGGTGAAGATGCCGAGAATAGCTGTTCCCGCTATTCCAAGGGTCGAAGTACCAGTACAGGCCTTCTGGTTCGATCAAAGGTGAAAAGGGTTTCACAAGGCGACAGCAGTGCAGAGGAGCAGTCCTTCAGCGGGTCACCAGCGATTCCTCGGTTCAGCCTCTTGGTTGCAGGATACTTGGCTCCTGTATTCCTTCGTTCGTGAGAACTCAGGAGATCGACATGGTAGTGGTGTTTCCAGCCCCCTCTTATCCACGGTTCCCTTCGCGCCAAAACGGAAGGGACCCAATGGGAGATCCGCTCATCAACACTCACACCATTCGTGGACCAATCACGGACCACGGTGGTCCCAGGCATTCACCCCTCCCTAGACTCTCTGGCACCCAGGATGTGTATTGGGATCAGACATCCCAGCCCACATCCTGGAGGCACACACAAGACATGTAGAAGCCCGCGAAAGCATCCGTGTTTCGCGGGAAAGTACATGCCCAAATAAGGAAGGCCCCGGGTCGGCTCGACCTGGGGAAGGTGAAGGGAGCAAGACGGTCAGCGGACAGGACAAAGGAGCCTCATGGTCTGGCCATTTTGGGAGCCAGGCCACCATTTTGGGTTAAACGCGAGAAACGCGCTTAGAACGCCAAAAAGAGCTCAAAACACAAGAAACGATCGCTGCCACCATTCCCGTCCGTGAACCACTTGCACCGATCAGTTACAATCCTAAACGAGTATCTAGGGCCTGTAGAAGGCTAGAGACCCAAGAGAGCTGTAACTTAGCTTACAGTGCCCTCTTGTGTCATGTTGCACGAAAGCCGCAACATGATAAAAGAAACTACGTAAAACAGCGTTTCCCGGTACTGTCTGTCTTAAGTCAGTTATGTCAGTTTCCCCGTAAGAAAGGAGCGAAAGCCCAGAGGAGTGCAGCAGAAGGCTGCACTTCTCTGGCAAAGTCAAGAACAAGGTGTAAAACAACAGCAAAAAGTTTAGGGGTTGCCACATGGAAGGAAAATTACCTACAATTACGAAATCTTTCCTAACAGTATGGGCGGCAACAAACACTGAATTGACAGTAGTTGGAGCACCCCCAAGCAACAAGTTTTTACAAATTGCCCGCGGGGCGTTCAGTGCCAGAATGAAACCTTCAAGCAATTCTTTTAAGGAGGATCGTACTTCTCTCACTTCATACATGTTCACATCATGCCCCCGGTCCGTAGCGTCTAATATTCTTGACAGAACCGTAAAATAGAAAGCATCAACCATAGGCTCTTCCTGAGCCTGATAATCATGACCTGTAGTTTTGCGCGCTTTAGGATCATGTACCGGCCTCTCATCAAAAGATGTTGCTGAACAATGTATTTAAATACAACATAGTCATGGGGTTAACCTATTCTGTCTCTACCCATTCTTATGTATCACAATATAGACAGAACCACTTAATTAAAAAGTTATTCCTACTGTTGAAGTCCCTACATCTAAATAATTGTCCCTACAAAGAGATACTTGCTGTCCCTCACTGTGTTCTTGTATCCCCAGAGTGCGCTGCTGTGACGCCTATCTAGTGTGAGAGATAGACAAGAAGCTCACCCTATCCTCTCTCACTACTTTTACTAAGTGCTAAAAATATGTGCACACTGTTTGGGAGTCGATTATTTTCTTTATTAGTATTGCTTCCAATATGTGTGTCTTATTTTTCTCAAAATACTTGATTAAGCCTAATCAAGTAATTTAAAACACAACTCTGTTTTCTTTGGTTGTCTTATGTTTCTAAAAAGTGATATATCTTAACCGAGCTCACAAGAAATGTTGTGTGTCTTCGGGCTCAGGTCATCGCATCTAAACCTTCATCTTGTCGACCGGTTTCAGCGGGTTTGGGAACGTTGCCGCTTTCTTCAAGACATATATAATGACATTAATTCATCATACTCCATTTTACGCTCACCTGGACTCTGCGGAGGCGTTGGGGCACAGTTGCAGCCCTCCCTGAACTTGAACCACCGCCTTCAGGCCTCTTCCCCAGTAGAAAATCTGTGAGCGGTGGTACGTGGTTTTACTGCTCCTGCGTGGAGATAAGAGTGTGTGAGTGCACTAATCTGTGATTGTTGTACCTCTCGAACCCTTCACCCCAAAGTACGGTTTCTGTGAGCATACGCCAGCCCATAAAGCTCAACTGTGAATTATGGAAGAGAAGCTCTCCGTCCTGCTACTTCTGGCAGGGGCGCGTTGAATGGGATCTAGTTCCTTCACTGATCCCTGGTAAGGATTAGTCCAGTCCAGCTGCGACTAAGCTTCTCCTTATGATTGGTAAGTCTTTCTTGAGCTCTTGTGATGCTGTTTGTTCTCTTTAATGTCTGTATATGTTGCTCCTATTTATGCCTGCTATAATGTCTCTCTTCTGTTTTCTTCCCTTAGATAGAAATGCGGCCTCAATGCAGCTGTGAGACGCGAGACGCGGCCGGATGGAAGATGGATGCAACCGCAATGCTCGACAGCAGGTAAGTGATAGTTTAAGGGAAAGCGCGAAGTATGGCGTAGCACAACCTTAAACGGACTGTTTTTTCAATGTCTAACCTTGTCTTCTGTTTTTCCTTGCAGCCGCCGCTGTCGACGATGGAGCGTGTCGTGCTGCGGTGTCAAGATGAAGATTTCGTCATTCCGGAAAGTGTAAAGATGAACACTTGGTTCGCCGAAGAGATGTACAGGTACGAACAGCTTCCCCCAGTTGGTAAGTATGCTGGCAGGAAGCAGGATGTCCAGGAAGCAGGATCTTCAAAGGTAAGTCTGACCTCAGGCGACGGTGAGCGTTACGCTGCTTGCAAGTGCAGAATAACCTGAAGCATCTGTATTGAGGATCGGGGCAGCTTATATAGCTGAGATCGTGGGCACGCCCAATAGGGCCGGCTTACCAGCCACACCCTGCCCCTCCTAGAGAGTGAGCATGTGCGAAGGCAATCCATTAGCAGCCACACCCAAGAATACACTTGGGTCTGCTTAATGGATGTAATGTTCAAGGTTAATGCATCCTGCCTAATGGATGGGATGTTCAAGGTTAATGCATCTGAAGTGCTATGTCCATAACAAAAGTCTCTTGGTGTTAAATGGATGTTCTTGTTTACTTTTGTTCATGAGCCTGCCAGGACAGTGTCCATCCAGGTCTCCTGTGCATGCAACCCCTGCATGGCCATGACACTCCATGAGGCTTAAACATTTTGAAAACAATAAGACACACATATTGGAAGCAATACTAATGAAGAAAAGAATCGACTCCCAAACAGTGTGCACAAATTTTACATACACACACATTGTGTGTGGACCACTTGAACAGTCATCGCCTGTACGCACCCTCTCCCCATTACTCCATGTGTCATTTTCCCCCTGGTCCTCCTCGCGCGTATTGATCCCCATCCCCCTTCTTCCCTCCTCTAACCTCTCGCAGTTGCTCCCCCCCCCCCTGTCCACTTTGGGTCCCTCCCCTGCACCGTCCACCGACTTCTGGTGCCCCCCCCTTCCCTGTCCCCCGTGTCCATCGCCTTCCAAACTCTGGGATGTCTCCCCTCCCCCCGCTCCGTTCCCCATCCCCTTTTTCTCCGCCCAGGCGCTGCCACCCTCACTGTAATCAAGATGGAACTTCCTTCGGCACTCCTACCGCCCATTTCCATGCCTACGTAGCCCACCACTCCTTCACATCAGATCATACATAATTGCTACTCGTGGCCCGCTGCTATCCATCGTTCCGTGGTTCCTCCTCTACTCCCCCCCCCGCCTTTGGAGGAGGGCCCCAGAGGGCTGCCCTACGCCTGCGTCGTTCTCCCACTGCCGCCCATTCCCAGGTGCGAGGTCTTGGACAGTTCTCTTCCTGAGGGGAGCGATCTTCTTGGAGACCCTCAGGTGCATCGACTTGTAGGAGATCGGCTCCCTCCTGAAGGGATGTGATGCGCTTTTGGGCATCCTCCCACTCAAATGCCAGTTCAAAGGGAAAGGTCCATCTGTTGCAGATTCCTTTGCTGACTAGTTACCTCACCACCAGACTCATTTGCCTCTTCTTGAGTAGGGTGCTGCTCACCAGGTCCTGAAAAGGGGTTTTTGGGGTGCCCTGGTAATGCATTGGTTCCTCAGTCCTGGCTGCTCGCAGGACCACTTCCTTCTGTGCGTAGCATGAGAAAGCTGCTAAGACATCCCTTGGCCTGCCACTGGCACCCCTTGCTGGTCTACCAGCTCTATGGATTCTGTCCAGCTCAATTTCTTCCGGGGCCATGTCCCCCAAGAGGTCCACGAAGATCATCTAGACCGCCCCCTTCCGATCCTTGTCCGCGACCATCTCAGGCAGATTTTTGATTCATATGTTGATCTGCCGTGATCGATTTTTCATGCCTTGCATCTGCACTTCGAAGTTTTGTGTGGCCACATTGAGTCGCTCTATGGCTTCCCCATGAACTGTTGTCTTTGTCCACTTCCTCTTGTCCCCTTTTTAGGATGTCCGTCCTTTTCCGCAGATGACCGACCTCATGTCTAACATTCATTAACGCTGAGTTAAGGCCCGATCGCATTAGTTGGAATTGTTCCTGCTACGTGTTGGTCAGTGAAGGGACAGCATGTCGTTGAAAGAGGCTCTTTGTCCTTTGCACCCACAGGCTCTCTTTAGTCCAATATACTGCGAAGCGTCTTGTTTGGATCCCTCGCTTCAGGTGGGACCAATAAGGTGGAGATGTTACCTAGTGCATCGTAGGGGGCCGAGGCCTGTCTCGAGGCCCTTGCTTTGGCTTTTGATATTTACAATACTCCCCTGGGCACCCTGCGTCTGGTGGTCTGCGATTCCTGGGGGTCCTTCGAGTTCTCTGCGTGTTGTTGCTGGCCCTTCTTCCCTGGATGGGTAGGATGGGTAGGCTGTCTCCTCCACCTTTTTGTCTCATTGGAACCACTGCTACCAGGTCACCCTGTGGGGGCCTACCGGTGGGTCGACCTCACCCGCAGCACTGTACTTGCTGGGCTATTCAAGTTGCTCCTGGGCCCCGCCGAGTTCTACTTTTCCCTTAGAGGTTCAATGACCTATTCTTGCCTGGGTGGGGGCCTCCTCACCCCTAGCTTCTCCTGGTGACACACCACGGCCCTCCTGAGTCTGCGAGGGCTGGCATTAGGAAGCCTGCTATGTGCTGTGGTCCCAGTGTCCAGCAGGCCTGCTCAGCGTATCTCTTCACCCCTGGGGGAACCAGGATGACCACTTTTCCCGGGTTGGGCTTCCCACGTCTCCCATCTGAGGTGATGCACCTTGCATGGGGGAGATTTGACAGTGTTTACAGAGCAAGGTCCGCACTCCTACCCTGGGGTCCTTCCAGCCCTCTTTGCCTGGAGTGAGCTCCTGCTACAGTCAGAGTCAGGGATCTTTATTCCTTGAGGGGCTTGCAGTGCTCCAGCCCCCACCTCCGTGTGCCGCTCCCCTGCAGAATTTCCAGCAGATGTCTGTGGCAGCTCCCTGTAATCTTCCAGTCCGGGTGGCCTCTTCGGGCGCCTTGCCTGCTCCTCCTTGGCTCCGTTGCCCTGCCACAGCCTGCCTTCTAGCCCCACCTGGGACTTTCTTATCTGCAGCAGATTGCGCACTGCATGCCGGTACCTCACTCCTCTTCTTGGTTGTGCCGGGCCCGGTCCCGCTCATCCTCCTTTCTCTTCTTCTTCTTCTCAATTATCGGAGGCGGTGCCGGGCCGCAGTTCAGCGGGGCTACGCCACCCTTCGTCTGTCTCTGGCAGGAATGGTCATGCGCGCTTCTTCCTACTGGGGGCCATGCATTCTCCACTGCCTGGCCCCGCTCTTCCTCACTGCACTGCTCTAGGGCCTTAGTGCCAGCCTGCCTCTCAGCGGGGTCACGCAGCCTTTTGGAGGTCCTCTGCAGGATTCCATTTGCCCGCCCTTATGTATGGGGGTGTTGGGCAGCCCTCCGATTCCCGCTGCAAACTGACCTATTCCAGCACCTCCTGTGGTTGTGGGGGATGCTTTCAGAACACTACGGGCTGTGGAGCGGCTGCTAATATGGCTATCTAGTGTCAGCGGCCATCTTGATCCTTGACTATCTGCTTCTAATGCAAAATTGTTCACATTCATTTGCGTAAAGTTCACCATGGACCTACTTATAGTAATGGCGCACAATGGTGAAAAAGCATATTGCACAAGGATTGGCATCTTCTTTTCGGTGCTTTAGAGTTGCTTGGCATTAATGCTGAATTCATCTCCAAGATTACAATTATGTAGTTGTTCCCCCAAGTCATGTCTATTAATTAATTATGAAAGGTTGTGTTAGGGAGAATTCTCTGTTTAGGCTGAATTTCCTAACCTAGTGAGTCCCCCAGCAGCTTTGCTGGATTTCTGGAGTTTGTTTTTCTCCTGCCAAGAGTGAGTCTCTTTTCTTCACACTCTTGGACATGATTTGCGGTGTTCCTTTGACTGTTAATGTGTTTTATGGGCTATGAGGTCTTTTACCCCATAGGGTCTCATGTGTTTTTACTATGTGTGTTATACAGCACCCTCCGTGCAGTGACAAAGGGGTGTCATAGTGACACACCACCATAGACTCCATACCCTGGGACTGACTAATGTCTCCCAGGGCATGTAAAGTCACCATTGGCTTTACTAGTCCCAAATTATGAACAGAAACCATTACAAACCATCATATTGTGGACGTACTGGTCGGGGCAATTCGATTGCCCCGGGGTCTATTAGGTGGGGGGTTCACTTCTCCGTCCCCCCTGATTGAGTTTTGGCTGGTGGCAGTGGATACTACTTTTTATATTCGACCGCAAATATATCTCTATGGGATTTTCCCATGGATCGAGGCTACCAACTTTAATTATTTAATTCTCATAGCCTCGAACATACCGGCGGTTTATTTAGGACTCGATTCTAAAATGGCGTTTGTGTTCTCTTCTGTAACTCCAACCCAAGTCGAGCCCTTTGTTCCACCTTTTGGCGGGCTTCTCCACAGAAGCCTCCAAAAGTGGTGCCACTCTGTCTGGGTACCACAGGGGTTGTGGGGAGGGGGTTTAGGCACCCTGGACTGAGTTACCTTGGTAACTCAAGTCGCACTCTTGTGTGATTGGCCCGGCTCACCACTTAGCATGTTTGATTGACAGCTAGGCTGAGTGAATGGGGGTGTGCTGCATAAAAGCAGGGCTTTTGGGACTGGAACTTCAGAAGTCGCCACAGGACCTGAGAATCCGACGAGGGAGAAGCTGAGCCGACCTGCTACGACGACACCACCGGTGGAGCCCTGCGGAACCGACTCACCACTTCCCGACGACAGAGAAGACCTCCCGTCTGGAGAGTCTTCTTCCCCTGACTGGTGTGCACAACCAGTTTACCTTCTTTTCCTCGCATCCCAGGATGTCTTGTGGTCGAATTGCCCTTGCCAAGCACCCCGGCAACCAGATAGCCACTTACTACTGGACCGCGAATAAAAGGACCGCTCCTTTTAACTGAGAACTCCGCGGCTGGTTTCTTCCCTGGCAGTGCAACAGACTCCTGTTTTCCTCCCCGACGAGATCCTCTCTTCCCTCGGACGAAGCACCAACTTGCATCCGCTGCCAGGGACAATTGCCCCCGCTGGAGTATTCTCACCACTTTAAGGTAACGTGTCTGCCAGGCCTCCCTTTCTAAAGATTGCTACAAGGTAATAATAATCCCTTAACCTTCTGGACTGGGCTGGCCGCCTTGACCATCTAACTGGTCCCTTTCTTTTGGTCCAACTCTTTCTGAACCTTTTCGAGACTTTTGTGCACTTTTCAACCGTGTGACCTTGGACACATTTCGTTCTGATCATCTTAAAGTGGGTCTGGCTTTCTGAACTCTAACTTCACGGTTTGATTCTGCCTTCCTCTCTTGCTGTGTTCTTTTGAAAGTGTTGGGATCTGTTTCAATTTATGCACTGCCTTTCTCTCCCTTTTAAACCGAATTATTAGAGTGCCATCTGCGTTAAGCGCTCACCGCTGTCTGAAAATAAGTGGGGCTTTACTTAAGACTTGTCTAATATTCTTTTAAGGGAGTGTATATCTTTTAGTGACCGTGTTTTTGAACTGCTTAATATTAGTGCCTGTGTGTTTTATTAGATGTGGTTTTAAATAAATAATTATATCTCTTTTACACCAAGCTCTGGTCAGTGTTTGCTTGTTCTACTGTGTTCTTTTGACCTATTGTGAATACTCTGTATACTGCCTAACTCTTCTTGAGGGAAGTCTGACTGCTCAGCCATAGCTACCAAGTGAATCTGTGTGGTACAGACTGCTACCAAGTGGGTTTACTGCCAAACACCTGTAGTCTTAAATCTTTTGCAGTGGTCCCAGAGGGAACTGCACAGGTTTCTGCCTAACAGGTTGGATGGGATCAAAAGCAGGTGGTGGGCGCGTTTGGGTCAGTAATCAGGATATAACCCGATTTAGTGTTAGATACAGCTGCAGATTCCGGCACTGCTTAGGCTAACCCCTGCCTAATGTTAATTTAAGTGAGTAGAGAGACGTGCCGGTATCGATTACGCTTGTTCTGAATTATAGATCTAGATTGGTAATATTAACGGAAACCAGCCTCATGAAACCCTTTGGATATTTGCATACAATGTAAATAACTGAAACAATTGGATGTTTCACACATAAGCGAGCATTGTTTGGCAATACCAAGAGTGTGCAGTCACTTAAATGATGTTAAGCTAATCTATTGTTTTCTTTTTTTCTCTTTTTCCTTTTCTTCTCAACATTCCCATTACCTGCTTTCTTTCTGTACCCCTGATGTTTGCCTCGCATGCATTGGATACCAACTGAATTTTGTACAATTTCTTAATTTTGTATGATGCCCATTGAACATTGCTAGATATGTATATGTTACTTTGATTAATATTGTTGGCTTTGTTTATATATAAAGAACCTTTTGCCTTAAGAAGGACCAAACAGGTTGAAACACGTGTTGGCAAAATCTAGGGAATAATTTCATGGTAAACTTCAAATATGCTCAATAAATCCAATTTGACACAATGAATACCTGATGTTAATTTTACATTATCTGATAACCAATCTATATAATTCAGGATGAGCGCAATCAACACTGGTACGTCTCTCTACTCACTATTCATTAATTACCTTTGCTTGCCCTTTATCCTTGAGAGCAGAACTTGCCTCTCACCCCCACGTTTCATACTTGCAATTCAACCTCTCTTGCAACTGATTTACTTTAATGACAAAATGCAAGGCATTGGTTTCCATGATAAAAAATAAAAAATGCTGCTCATGCACACAATAATAACCTTTTTCTTTCCTTCACACATAACGCCATGATAAAGGTTCTGTAAATCATGGATAGTTTTGTGATATCTCTGGATACAAATTAAATGGGGACATTTTTCTTGTCACCCTAACCTTCCTAGATCGGGTACTTCGCAATGTAGGCCTTTGCTGGTGCTTTAATTTCAGCAAACATACAATGTATACACAATATTGAAGCGTCTACAGAGAAGACCGGTTATTCAATTCTCCGTTTTCGCAAGGAAATTGACAAATGGTCTCCTTTATCTTTCATGGTGTGGTAGTCTAGACACTGTTAGATGTATTCCGTTGTTTAGCTGTTTTCCATGATACCATTTACTCCTTTGGCAGAATCTATAGATGTTAACAAAACAATCTACAGATTTCTATGGGCAGTCAGAAATTAAAGGATTTCCCTGAAACGGCCTCAAATGTATAAAACCGATATAAACTTTAAAAACTATTTCATTATATTTAGATTATCCCAATACTCTCTGTGGGTACTCCAATGCAGAGGTGCATAACAAAACTACCCTGGCTAATATTGAATAACTCCTTTGTACCTTTTTTATTTTTTAAAATCTTTGTTAGAATGGAATGCCTCATCAAAACATTAATACAACCAAGGCATTGGTTGATTAACAATAATCTGTTTATCTTCATTATTTAACTTTTGTACTCCAAGCCAATACAAATATATTATTAAAAAACAAGAAATTATTAAGGAATCTGCTGCACTATACAATTAACAAACCTGCGGATCTCCCTTTTTTATCTGGCAAAATACATCTCTCGAGGATGTTAAATGGGGCCTGCAGTGCACAAAAAGCTCATGAACCCCAAACAAATTACATCAAGCAAATATTCTCTTCACTTTCGTACATGTGCTATATTACTGTACGTTTCTGCATTCATTTTGGTACAAAATCCCATCTAGTTTCTTAAAATCTACAAGACTGCCTACTTTATTCCTAAATAAAATCAAGTCCTGATCACATCTCTGAATGATGAGGGTCTCGTTTGAGAAAGAAAAATGACTTAATGAACACCCGGCTCACAGGAACCCGGCAGATACCTGACCCTGTAGATCCTAGAGCTCTAGACCTGGAACCCCCCTCCCCCCAGTCCTCCTGAGTTTACTGGCTTCAGTAGCTTCTCCCATGTTATGTAATGTACCATCTTGCCCCGTTCTAATTTGCTACCTGCTCTTGGAGTCTCGGGAAAAATGTTGTTGGTAGCTGAATTGGTATTTGCAAAAAGAGAGGGAGCAGTTTGGGTTAGAAAGTCTGATTACGGAAATTCTGCGCAACGTATAAACTACCGAAACAGTATGTTATTTGTAACACGCTTAATACCCAGCGGTTTCTAAGCGCGGACACGGGGATCGAACCTGCTTTGCTCCATGTCGCGTTGTTTCCAAGGCGAGCACATTGCCCCTGAGCTATCCTCACGAGACCACTAGGCAAGCCCATTTAGTTCAGTTCTTAAGTACTATACCAAGATACAGAGGGTGTTAATGAACACCGGATAAAGTTTAGAACACCCTCCATTTAAAGCAGGGCATTTTGTTTGAGATGCACAATGTATAGTAATATATCGTCAGCATACAGCAAAAGCTGTGCATTATTTTGGTTCAAGTATGGACCCTTCACCCCATGCACCTCACATAATCTTCTGGCCCCCGTGTTGCCCTGCCACTGCAGAAAGGAGGAGCTATAAGGGACAGCCCTGTCTCCAGGATCGGACTGGCCTACAGGGCAATAGGCCGATGTCCGAACCAATAGTACAAAATGCTGGTGTGGGGCAGTTTTTGTTGGTCAAAGTGGCCCACTTTTTTGCCCAATTTGCACCAGTTTGATGAGTTCATTCACTCTGCAGCTAGTAGTTTTGACCTGTGTTGCTGAATAAATATTCTTTAAAATGCACAAATTACATCACACTTTATCAAAAAACGTCCCCTTGCTTACTATCCCAACAGTGTCACGAAAGGAATGAGTAGCCATTTGCTACCTTGGGCCACTTTTTCATTGGTGCCCGAATTTTAGGGCCCCGTCTGACCCTGTTTGTCTCGTGCCTTAAGGTAATGTAAAAGGGTTCGACGGAGTGCCAGTGCATACCATGGTATGGGGATCAGAGTAGATAAGTTGAGCCATTGCAAGGAACCGTCACTCACCCCATTGTATGTAAGAAACTGAAAAGGTGAAGCCATTCCAAAGAATCCAAAGCCTTCTCTGCGTCAAGGGAAAATTGTAATCTTTGGATTGTAAAGAGCAACACATTGAATCAGGTTATAGAGGGGGGAACTGCCATGCGTAAAGCCTGATTGTGCAGGCAGGACAAAATATGGCATCAGGAGAAGGGGTGGACAGGATTTTTGCAAGAACCTAATGATGGCTATAGTTGTCAAGCTTCAGAAGGGACCGTGTTCTACAGGACGAACAAACCGCCCTGTCCTTACCATGTTTGGGCAAGATAGTTTACATGTGCCTCCATCGTTATTATCGGTAGTGGCTGCACAATATTTCGGTAGTAATTTAAGAGCGCAAAAGTTGCTATATTGCTGATAGAATTCAAGACCGCCTGGATGCGCGGCTTATCGGTATCTAACGAAGGAACAGCTTCCTTGATTTCCCCCTCGGTTATTTCTCTACTAAACCAAATATGCGCCCCCACCAACGTGTGGCCACCTAGGTATCTCTGGATATGTTTGTATGATGCATTTAGGCAAATGGTATATAGCTAAGTATAATAATCTACAAATTGTTTATTGATGACAAATGTTTGCACTATGATGTACTTCACATATATATTCCATATGTGTGGATAACTATATATTCTACATACGATTTTGTTGAATACCCAATTTGTTCTTTGTAATATTTGTCATATTTTATATTCTGTATTTCTTTGTTTACAATAACCTTAACATACATGTATATCATCTCTCTATAGGTCCTACGCTTCTGTTTGTAAAAGTGAGTCATGACGAAGAACAGGGCAGGAGATTTTATGCATGCTCTGCATGTAGAGATAGAAAAGATTGCAGTTTTTTTCAGTGGGAAAATGAAAAGGTAAGGAGTTTTGCCAGAATTGCACCCTCCCTCCTCGGTATGGAGTATACCATGCATTTATTATAAAAACATTCATCCCCGACTGCTTTTATTCTTCCTCCTTGCCTTTGGCATGCTCCCTCTCAGAGATAGATATGAATTGAGCCCATCCCCTGTACATCTAAACGGACAGAAATAGAAATATTTGAAAAATCTATTAATTGAATTGTCACATACTATACTAATAAGGAAACACTACACTTCTAGTATGTCGCGCATTTTAAGATACATACATATTAGCCCGCCCCGTCACCTGGCAAGTGAAGCCAGTAACCCTGCTACACCAAATTTGGAACCATTTTTAATATTGTAGCATACACAGCGGCCACTGCCACCAAACATACCGGCATTATTAAGAAAAGAAGGAACAATTGCAAGTGATATCGGTCTAAAGGAAATGAGCAAGAGCTACGCGTGATTTGAACCACAACTATTAAAGTCCTCAAGAGGTGCACCAGGGGAATGAACTGGAGAGTGTGTGCCCTCTGGGTAACCGGTGTTCAGGTGAGCATGTATCTTGCTTCTGTTCACTCCTATTAGCAAAAAACGACAAAGTAACATTAATATCCTTGCCAAATGCACACATTAGATACATATATGAAGAAGGACATTTACCACTTATTGCAAGATTTACTATCTTTATGCCGGTCATTTTAAATAGCATCCCTTTTCTCGAGTTCCCAAAATCAATAGCACCTGTTTTTTGAAATGGTCCTTTTAAAAATAACACCCTAAAACTGATGTGCTAGAAGTACACCATTTTTACAACACATATTATGCAAACAGCATGGCATCAAGAGAGGCTATATGTACAGTGATGCATCAGTACTTTTTGATGAAAATATTAGTACAAATAAGAATAGAGAGGGATTGGAGTTACCATCAATGCAGAATAAATATACGCTTATGGACATGTTAAAACAATTGGAAAAATTACAAAAATGAGAAATAAGTACATGGTGCAAAACAGTTCACTTCAAAAAGATTTGGATGTTAAGAAAATATTAACAATACCATAATTCGAAGAGTAGGTCCTCTTAATGTTGAATGAATGGGGTGAAGCCACAAATGAATGCTCCTTCAAGATGTTAACCCTTCAGGTCAAATGCGCAAGAAGTGACGGAGACAAGCACCGCCTGCCACGCAGTTGCGCTTGTAATGGCCTCTGAGTAAAGCCCGGGCCAAAGACACGATTTTGCAGCCCTAATGATGTTGTTGCTCCAACTCGAGAAAGGTTCTTTGAAGAACAGGGTGCGTGCCGTGAGGTGTTATGACGGCTGCTCCGGCCCTGCAGAATATGAATTGGAGGAGCGATCCTCCCGACACAACCGCAAAGACTCCTTCCAAGATGGCGTTGGCTAAATGTGGAGTTAAACGCCCAGCGATGTGAGCCCTCCCCTGCCCGGTGAGTTAATTCCTTGAACTAGCAGAGGTGTTGGATGTGCTCTGATAATCTTCCCGGAGCTGCCTGGAACTGGACATCCCTTCAATGGGTTCTCAAGATGCAGTGGTCGCAATTCTCAGGCAAAATGTCGGATCCCGTTCAGATTACACTCTGTCTCGCAGGATCTTCTGTGGTGGGCCTGTGACGGAAATCTGATGAAAGGGTAGCCGTTTTGGCAACCGTGGCAGGAGGTGACGATGGTGATGGACGCTACCCTCACAGGATGGGGAGCTCATGCCAACGATCTGAGCGCCAGCAGTCGTTCGTCTCCATCAGTGTCCAAACTCCACATCAACCTGTTGGAGCTGAGGTCCATCAGGCAGGCCCTGAAGGCTTTTCTGCTGGCTGTGCAGGGGAAGAGTGTCCTGATCATGACGGACAACACAGTCACCATGGATTACCTCAACAATAAAGGGGGGGCAGGGTCACTCCCGCTATGCAGGGAGGCGATGCAGCTCTGGTTCTGGGCGATACAGCATGGAATCTCACTCTCTGCAGTTCATCTAGCCGGAGAGGAGAATGTGGCGGCAGACGCTCTGAGCAGGCAGAGCACGGTCTCCACGAGTGGGAGTTGGCTCAGGAAGTCCTTCTGGAGATCTTTGCCCTTTGAGGAACCCCTCAAATGGATCTGTTTGCGACCGGTGACAACCGGAAGTGCGAAAGATTTTGCTCAAGGGAATTTCCTCAGAGAGGAACCTTAGGGGTCGCATTTGTCGTGGATTGGTCATTCACACTTCTGTACGCATTTCCTCCGGTCCTCGTCATTCCTCGGTCACTCACCCACTAAGGAGGTAGCAGAGGTTCGGATCCCACATGATCCTCATTGCTCCAGATTGGTCCAGGAGAGCGTGGTACCCGGACCCTCTACAAATGTCCATCTGCCCTCCGCGCCGTCTTCCCCACAGAGAGGATCCTCTCTCTCTCTCTTTCTCTCTCTCTCTCTCTCTCTCTCTCTCTCTCTCTCTCTCTCTCTCTCTCTCTCTCTCTCTCTCTCTCTCAGCAGGGGTGCGGGGGTGAGAGTTCTCCATCCAGACGTCAAGATTCTCAACCTTCGTGCTTGGTTTCTGGTTGAGATATACGGATTGGGACCACCCAGATGACGTGCTGGAGGAGTTGCTTTCAGTCAAGCGGCCGGCAACCAAATGCCTGTACCGTACGTTTTGCAACTGGTGCAGAAGAAACAATGTCAATCCTTTTCCGTGTTCTATTCTGATGGTTCTTTCTTTTTTGCTTTCTTTGGCCCATAGGGATCTTCAAGTGGGTACCATAAAAGATTACCTGGCGGCGCGGTCTATTTTCAAGCGCTCGTCAGAAGAATGTTCTTATTTTAAGATTCCTTTTGATTTACCAATTTCTAAAAAGGCTCACAAATGTGTTCCTGCCGTCCCCCGTTTCAGTTGCCGGTTTGGGATCTGAATTTGGTCTTGAAATTCCTGATTGGTGCTCAGTTTGAACCTCTGCACTCTTGACCTTTGAGATTGTTGTCTTTCAAGATGGTTTTCTTGGTTGCAGTTACATCTGCTCACTGAGTGAGTGAATTGCAGGCACTTTCATCTAAGCCACCCTTTATTGTGATTCACAAGGATAGGGTTGTATTGAGGGTACGTCCGTCCTTCCTGCCTGAGGTAGTGCCTGAGTGTCATCTGAGCCGGAAAGTGTCACTTTCTGCTTTCTATCCTCCCCCTCACCTTGGTAAGGAAGAGGAGAGACTTCATAAATTGGACCCTAGGAGAGCTTTGAGCTTTTATATCTCTATGATGTCCAGGGTCAGAGTGGACGACAAGATTTTTGTGGGATACACTGGACACCGATTGGGCCAGGCTGTTACCAAACAGACCTTGTCCAGGTGGATTATCCTCACCATTACTGAATGTTACAGATTGGCGGGAAAGGACCCTCTGGAGGGTTTGAGAGCCCACTCCACTAGGGGTATGGCTAAGTCCACAGCCCTGCAGTGAGAGTTCCTATTAAGAATATTTGTGACGCAGCAACGTGGTCAAGCACCTTTGTCAAGCATTACTCCCTGGATACGCTCCATGGTCAGGATATGGCCTTTGGTAAAGCAGTGCTTTATTCTGCCATCTGATTGGGTATTCTAAATTCTTTTCCCTCCTCCATTTACTGATACTGCTTTGGGAGTCTGTCAAAGATGTGGAATACATTGGAGGACACAATCCATTCGAAGAACTAGTTAATTAACAACTGGTAACGTTCCTACGACTGGATGTTCCTCCAACGTATTCCACATCGCCCTCCCAGCCTACTCCTCTAAAGAATTTCCTAGGCTATTGCAGCTTGCGTTCCCGCAAGGCTAGGTGCAGTCAAGCAGTTGTTGTGTACGAGCAGGTTACATGTTATGGAGGAAAAAACATAAACTGGGGCTACGGGCGCCGTGCGTCCTATTTATAACATCCGGTGACGTCACCCGCGATGGAGGCCTTTGAGGGACATCGACCCAAAGCCATCGATGCAGGAAACCCTCTGCCGAAAAATTTCCGAAGCAGCACAGCTGTGGACATTACATGTCAAAGATGTGGAATACGTTGGAGGAACATCCAGTCGAAAGAACGTTACCAGTCGGTAAATAACTAGTTCTTTTTGCATTGTCTGTTTTTAGCTTATCCTGTGGCCTGCCTTTAATGATGAACCGTAGAGCTTTAGGCCCATGTAATCTTATTGGGGAATTTCTTTCTGGTTTTTCGTACACTTCCTCATTGTACAAATTGGGTTGTCTGTGTCCTTTACTCCAAGCTGTTCGGAGGTTCTTTTTTATCTCATCTTGAGGCTTTGAGACTTGCAAACACTGTTTTAGATCAAAGCCCAGTGCTCTTAGCTCCTCTGTTGCTGTCATCATTAAAGATGTTACTGCTTGCGTCTTGATGTGAAGACCGACCATGTCATTTTCCTCTTCCCTCGGGAAATCTACAATTTTGATATCTTTCGGTTCGATCACTCTGAGTTGGGGCACACTTTGCAAGAGTGTCATTATGGTTGCATGGTTCATGATTAATGCTTCATTTGCTTTTAGTACTCGTTCAATTAAGATTTTGCATGTACTACTTTCCAAATCCTGTAATTGAGACAGCAAATTCTGGTGTTGTTGTGGCTCACGCTGGTCTCCCTGCCAACTCTTTTCTTTGTGCCTTGTCTGAAAATGTCTCCTTTTTGTCTTGATCCACCAAGGTCTCCATTGTGGCTTGGTGTGGCACTTTTACGGTCAAGTTGTTTGCCAATTTAGATCTTCTCGTTTCCAATGTGTCAAATTGGAATCTTTTTAAACATAAATCGGTTTCACATTCCTCCTGGTCTGAGTCAGCTATGGTGATATTAGATAGCACGTCACCTTCTGTAAGAAGCGACTCTTCGTCCTCATAAGTGGAGCGATTTAGTAGTACAGAGTTAATGACTCCTTCTGGAGTTAAGCTTTCAGCTTCTATTTGGTCTGGTATCGTCCGGCTTTCTCTGGAAGTTGTCTCCTGAATCTTAGCTGACTTTTCGGGGGAATCCCTGCGCCCACTGATTGCTGTGGTTTTGTTTTGCCAGTATTCCTCTGTCTTTCGCAAATTTCTAATAAACATTTCTCACACCTCCCCCCTCTATTTGTTTGCATCTCGGATGATTTGATTTTTTTGGGCTTTTTTTATTTATTTATGAAGCTGTTGTTTTTGACTTTGCACCGGCCCCTACTGTTTTAAGCTCCTGCGAGGCCTCTGTGTTTTGGTGTCTTTGTAGGTAGTTGCCTTTCATTTGCTTTCCCTATTTTTTACATTATGTGATTATTTCTTGCTTCTCCATTGAACATCTGTGGGCAAGTGCTGATATTATTTGGCGTGGTCAAACACTGTGTGCTTATATCTGTCTCTCCAGTGGGGCACGAGCTGCCACTCTGTCTTGAATTCAGGGCTTCCGTCTCCTGTAGTGGCATCTGCCCATCCTCAAATGCTTCTGTATGGGTTTGGACTGAGAGGGTTGTCTTTTTATTTCCAGCATCTTTTGTTCTTAGTAGCTTGAGAGTGTCTCTGAAGAAAGCTAGGAACATTTTTTTTTGTCCTCTCTTGTCTCCTCTATTAGGTCGATTAGGGTTTTAATGATGACACTTTCAGACTCTTTTTCTCTTACTCTCTTCTCAATTGCCGCTTCAATATGCGATTCAATGAAGATCAGCTTAGACTGCATTAGAGCAATCAATGTTATCTGATCCGTATAGTTTTCTTGAAGGGATTCATACAATTTGAGGAACAGTGACAAACTTATTGAGACCATCGAACCTAGTGCTGCCTGCAGATTTGCGCACTGTTTTTTTTCTAGGCTGAGATGATTGGATGTAGATTGTCTTTCTGAATCCAGAAGATCACATCGCAAACGCCTTTCATTCTTGGCTCCGCTCTATCTGTGTCTTGAGTATCTGCGTCATCTGACTCCTCTGTGGATGTATTTTGGGAGTGTCTTCTCCTCCTTTGGATCGTCCCTTGCTTCTTGAGAGTGGCCTTATCCTGAGTAGTTGATCCCACTATTATAGTACTGTTCGACCTTCTTTGTCATTTACAAGCTTCACTCTTTTTTTCAGGGGCAACAGTTGTTAAAGATCCATCAAAATCCACTTCTTTGATTGGCCTTTTTGATCCTCTTATTAAACTCTGTGTGTTTTCTTGGTTGTAGCGGAAGGCAAGACCCTTTCCGTCACTAGCTGGCTGGACCTGAGTCCTAATAACTGTATCTTCTTCATCCATTGCCTGCCTATTATCCCTCGGAATTGCGCTGCCTGTTTCACAAGTCATAGCAAGCCTTTTTTCCGATATAAGCAAGGTCATTGAGGGCAGGTCAACAGCCAACTTCGTTTTGATGGGCGCTTTCTATGAGCTCCAAAGTTTGATCCAGTACAATACCACCCTTGTCTAGTGAGGACTGATCATGCACCAGTATTTCACTGGAAGGTAGATGTGTTTCCTCTCTTGTCCCACTAGAACTCAGGCCTACTAGGAGATCAGCATCCGATATCTTGCCAAACATCTCCCTGATTTTTCAGGTTATCGGTTTTGCCTTTTGCCTGTTTCGGGTTGACTTGGCCGCCTGAGCAGGGGGAAGTTACCTTTGGTCTAAATTGCCATCTCAAGATCTTAGTCTCCGGAAGGGACTTGCACCTCTGTTTAAGTTGCACGCAACTCGGTTGGCCAGCGTAGTTGAAGATTTAAACAGAAGGGAGGCTTCAGCTGCTTTTGCTTGATTAACTGCGGAAGGAATTGTTGAGGCATGAACCGATGGATCCATATCAGGCTCTGTGTGTTCTCGGCACAGCCCAACGTTTTCCCCCGTCATATTTTCAAATCCTGGCAGTGGGAACTTTTCCAGGGTATTGAGATTCGGTAAGTGTCTATCACTAGAATCCCCATTGGAACACGTGAAGAGGTCCTGAGAATGGACCCATCGATTTTTCTCGGCATCAGGCTTAGCAAAGGACGTGGCCAACATTCTAGTGCCCTGCTCTTCACCATTCTCCCATGCCACTACCTCTGGCGGAGGCCACCCGAGTGTTCCCCTGATCCCCCGCTCTACATCTGTCACCCGAGCAGGGTGCAAGAGAACTCCCGGCGAGTCCAGAGGGAACTGGCAGGGGCACACAACAGACTCCTTTGTAATCGGGGGTAAGGACAAAGTCGCTATTAGGGGCTCAAGGGGCAGGGGAAGCACAACAGTACCTTCATCCTTGGACGGGATGGCAAACGTCACCTGTGTTGGAGCCTTTGAAGGTGCTTCGACAATTCCTCCTAATTCTTTGCACGAGCCCTCGTGATGCACCATCCTCATCTGACTCTGTGTCTGCAGGGGCAGACTGAGATCTAGTTGGGTTCGATCGCACCCACGGCCCACTCTGCCAACACTCTGCGACGCTCCGTGTTGGGAGTGGAGTATTTGGCAGAGTGGCCCGCCCCCAGGCAAAGGCCAATTAAGAAAGGCTGCACAGGCAAAGCAGTCAGGAATCCACACGGAAACGGGTCACAGTGCTTTCGCTTTCACAACTGCCAACACTCCTAGGGCCTTTATAAGCTTCACCAGGTTAAAAACAAACATTTACATCCTCACCAACCGGCATGAGCTTTCCGTACGTAACTAGCCCTGAGATTTAACAGGATTGTGTCTCTGAAGTACGATGTGCTGTCTACGTTCTGCAGTCCAAACGACAAAGTCTCTGGGACTAACAAAAGGTCCATGGCATCAACACAGCCATGAGTTTTAACACATTCTCTGACATTCGTGGTCTTCAATTCAGATGTATAACCTCATTTCTCATTCATTCAGTCTTGTGGCTTTGTGTGCCCCACACTTTCTTGGCCATTTCTGTAGATTCAGGTCCTCTGATTGTCATCCTTGACTTCTGGGGAGATGCATTGCTTTAGTCTCTGGGCCCTAGATGTGTTTCTATACTAGGCCTGGATAATGGATTAAGCAAGGGAGGGGCAACACCAGGCTCAACCCCACAGCTTACACTGGGATGCTGGCCAGCTGCCTTCTCCATCTTCCTGTCATGGGGGCTTTGTTTTAGTCAACAACACCCTCCTTAATAAGCTGCGATGGTCTCATGTCAGAGGGGACCTTTCCTGCAGCTTGTCTTCCTCCAATCACCCGTCACCCTGATCATCTCCACTGCTGGTTCTCAACCCTTTCCCCCTTCTCTCCTTTTGTAACTTTTTCGCTCTCCTCCTGAATGCTCTCCTCCCCCTTATTTATAAGCTCCAACCTCCTCCTGAATGTACTCTTCTCCCTCTTGATGCTACCTACTGCCTCTGTACGCGCCTCTCAAATGCTTGACCGTTGGCTATTAATCCTTCCTCCTCACCTGATGACTTTTGGTCGGTCTTTTCACGTGAAGTCTTAACAGTAGTCTTCTTTTTCGTTGTGCGTTTGCGCAGCTTTTCGTTGAAGAGGTAAGGACGTTTTTCTCCAGCCGCCAAAGTGATTCCTGAAGAGACTCAGAAACAACACCCTGGCGGACTGGAGGCGCGTCCTCCGAACGGGGAAAAAGCCTGGAGGCTAAAAAAACCCGTTTGTGGAAATCATAGTAGGAACTCCGGAGAGTAGGTAGTCACTGAGGTGTTGTGTAGAGTTAGGAAGAGCAGACAGGAGGACTGAGCCAGAGGAAGAGAAGAGAATCACAGAGGATGGCAGAAGGTAAGAAAGCAAGGCAGAGTGGTTAACCCTCGAAAGGGAAAACGGAGTCCAAGAGGGTTGTAATGCAACAAGCCTCTGCTGCAGAGGAAACCAGAATGTTGCGCAGCTCCATCATGGATTTGCTTCAACAAGACATCAAGGGAGGGCAAATTGGTTACAGGGAGTACTGAAGTAGGTAGTGCTGAGGATGGACACCACAGGAACATAAAAAGGATACATCTTTGTAGCTGTATGCCATGGACTGTTGTATGCAAATTCGGGTAAATCTAGCATGTCCAACCAGTTGTCTTGTCTATGTGTAATGTAAAATCATAAATATTGTTCCATTGTGAGGTGAACTCGCTCTGTCTGTCTATCCATTTGTCTGCAGGTGGTAACCAGACAACAATGATCTTTCTATCCCCAATAGCTTACATAGGGTTGCCCAGAAGTGAGAGGTGTATTGTGAACCCATGTCCATGGTTATGGAGAGGGGTAAGACATGTAACCTAAAGATGTCACAGAGAAACACGAGGTAAATTGTTTAAAATGTACCATTTTGGTAAACTAGTCTACTGTGACCATGATGGCGGTATGGCCCTTTGAAAAAGGTAAGTCCACAACAAAATCGGTATTGAAGCAGGCCCATGGGCCGATGGGAACGGGTGACTGAGTGAGTTTTCCTACAGGTTTTGGAAAACTGTACTTGGTCTTGTGGTATCAAGAACAGACAGACACACGTGATCACAGTTCAAGGGTGTATATTAACTGTGCAGGTACGGATTAAAACTGCCTAATCTAAACCTAATTCTAAGATGGGAGCAAGATATGACCATCAATTCAAAATAAGGCAGTCCTTGTGGCATCCTGTCAAAGTAAAAGGCCCATACTAAAAAAAAAAAAACTATTGACAAAACCTAACAACTAATTACAGAAAGAGTGTGGAATAGGGGTTTCAATAAAGAAAGTGTTCACAAATAATAAGTCAGGATATGATTGCCAGGGGTCTTCCTTCCCCATGTTTTGAGCATGGGACAAGGTGGATCTCCTGAGCACAGCACATGCTTGAGCTTTTCCAGCACAAGCAGACAGTTCTGTGTCAGCTATCAAGTTCTTTGATGGTTAAGTCTCAACAGAAGGGCCTGATGTATTCAACAAACAAACAAAAAGTTCTGTTCTACATAAACGATGGGTGATGCTTCACCGTTGGGTCCCCCTTATTCGGGCATAGATCCCTCATGAATCGTATTTAATCAAGACAGTTCCTTTCTCACTGGACTTTGGGTGATGTCTTTCCACCCCTGGATATCCCTCTTGGACATCAGCCTCCCTCTTTCGGGTTAACTATGGCTTTTCTTTCATTCATGAATCTTAATGTCTTTTTAAACAATTCTTCAGGCTTCACCTCTTTGTCGGCCGCCCTCTATCGCGTTCACTCTTGCCAACCTTTGCTAAGCCAAGGCCTTCTGGTACTAGTAGTTTAAACAATTGGGTATGTGCCCAGAGTTTCTCGAGTGAGCACCTACGTGGTGCCTGGCTCATCTGTAGCTGGATTTCCCCTTTTACACCAAAAGTTCTTTGTACATTCTGCAATCAGCCATTTGCTGCTTTTGTTCAACACAGTTCGGTTTCTTTATCAGTCCTCTCCTCGATTCACCGGCTGTGATGAACCGCTCCGCTTTCTTTGTATCGGGAGGCAAAGCCGGTACCATGATAGCAGGCGTCTCCCACTGTCCTGCTTATCAGCATAGGCACGCTCCGTGTACCGTTGACATCTGCTGCAACACACTTTGGCTATTGTTCTCGGTTTTATAATTCTTACCACAGAGGATTCACAGGCCTTGGTCGGAAAGGGCAAGGTTGCTTCTCTCCTTGTCACCCTCTAGGTTCATGCCGTCTTTCTCCTCCTCTTGAACTGCTGTGCTGAGTTAGCTCACATGTCGTGCGGTCTGCCCTGCTCGTCCTGTGCTGTCATGCTCCACCTTTTATCCCTGTGGGGAAGGGAAAGGGCCTTCGGGTGTGTGTGATTCTGGTCAATTGCCTGATCCTTGTGTTGGGACATTTCAGGTAAGCGGCTTTGGTGTTAGTCCATTGTCTTTCGTGTTGCGCGAAAGTGTTCGTGTCGGAAAAGGTGGGGCAGTGTTTTTGAATGTCCTACATGGTAGGATGGGGAAAAGGTGTTGAAAGAAAGGGGATACTGCGTCTCAGCCGCCGGTGTCTTACTTGCCAAGGACCCCCCCCATCCAGGTAATCCTCCCTCAATGGTCCACCCCCAGGAACTGGATCCAATAGCGATAGGAGTGTCCTGACCACCTGGATGACAGATCCCCAGGGACTAGCTAGGGAGACACCTTCAGGTTTTTCACACTTGGCACAATTTGGGCAGGATGAGATGTAGGATTGTACATCAGTCCTCATCGAGGGCCACCAGAAACAGCAAGAAAGGAGTGCCAAGGAAGACGTTACTCCACGATGTCCCGCAGGGGGAGGATATCCTGGCCCAGAGCTAAGATCTTTCTTTGCAATTCGGCCGAAGGGACTACCAAGCAGTCTTCATAGAAAAGATGTCCTTCTCTTTGGTGTAGATGTTTCTTATCCCTTACCGGTAAATGTACCAAGAAGTTATCATATCTAGTCTTGACCTTTTCAAGAAAGGGTTGTATTATCTTGATGATTTGCTTGTTTTGGAGGATCTTTTCCTTCTTCTCTGGATGGTCTTCCTCATCAACCATGGTATGGCAGATAGGGCATCAGCCACAATGTTTTGACTTCTCGGTAGATAGGTAACGTGAAAATTGTATTGAGAGAAAAAATAGGCCCATCGGGCCTGTCTGCTATTGCTGCATTCAAGCTGTTGCAGGACCTGGAGGTTCTTATGCTCGGTGCAGACTTCAAAGCAATGAGCTGTACCGAGTAGATGTCGCCTCCACTCTATGCAAACCGCACGGATGGCTAGTAATTCTTTCTCGATAACTGAATAGTTTCATTCACTTTGAGTTAATGTTCGAGAGTAGAAAGCTATTGGATGTTCCTCTTGGTCATCTCCTTCCTGCTTGAGTACCACGCCGATCGCTCCATGCCAGGCGTCGGTTTCTACAATGAATGGGTTGGTCTGAACGGGTTGTATGAGGACTGGTGCAGAAATACACTTGTGTCGGAAAGGCTTCTTCTGTGTTCTCTGACCAAAGAAAGGGTACTGCCTTCTTTAGTAGGTATGTAATAGGGAGTACGCCTTGTTGAGGCAGGATGAACCCTAGATAAGGCACACAACATACCTCGAAAAGGCACTTCGGATTAGCCAACAACTGGTTTTCATGGAGCCAGGCGAACACTCCAGAGAGGTGGATTTGATGTTCCTTCAGACTGCGTGAATAGAAGAATATCATCTAGATATATGATCACATGCTGGAATAAAACATCAAAGAACAAACGGTCCATGAAATGTTGGAATATGGCAGGAGCGTTTACTAACCTGAAGGGCATTACTTGATACTCAGAACAGCCCAAAAGGAGTACGGAATGCCTTCTTCCACTGTTCACCTTCTTTCACTCCGAGCAGATCGTTACCCCCTCTTAGATCGAGTTTTGTGGATAGCATAGCTCCCTGGACTGCTTCCAAGATGTCTTTTGTCAAGGGCATGGGGTACCAATCTTTTATAGTCCCTCTGTTTAGGCCCCGATAATCAATACATGGTCTCAACTCGCTGATATCTTTTTTAGCGATAAATAACAAGGAAGCCCCTGCTGAAGACCTGGATTCCCTTTATCAGACCATTGGTTAAGTTACCATCTAGATACTGTCGCAAAGCCTTCTTTTCAGGAATAGAGCGAGAGTGCATCCTTCCGAATGGGATTATGGTAGTGGGATGAATATCGATAGAACAGTGTTTTGGTTGATGTAGGGCAGTTCTTTGGGTAAGTGGTCTTGTAAAATTTTAATGTATTCATTATACCGGGTAGGGACCAATGACACTTCTTTGATAGTAGTAAGTGGTTCTGCTGGACCCCTGGTCTGTGCCGTCTTGGCCAAGAAGGGAGGAGTGTTATCAGGATAACAATGGGCCTTAAGAAAGCCAATGAAAACGTCACCATGTTTTCTCTCCAATTGATCTCGGGATTATGTCAGCACAACCAGGGGATGCCCAGGATGATCAGAAAATTAGCTGCCCGAATGATGTCAAAAACAATACCTTCTGTGTGACGAACTATGTACATCTGCTCTTTTCTTATTCTGGTTATAAGACCGGAACTTAAAGGCCGGCCATCTACACCCTCCACTGGCTGATTTATGGATTGGTCTTCCAGCTTGAAGTGATGTTTTACTGCCCATGTAACATCCATGAACACTTCTGTGGCTCCGCAGTCAATGAGAGCCAATGTCTCAATGATGAAACCTACTTATCCTGTAGTCGTACCTTCAGAACCATTAACTGATCTTCTGTCTCTTCTGAATATTGTGTGTCAATTTATCAGGATTCTGTAGTACCACCCCGGTCAAGTATACCTTCTATGACCGGGATTTGAAGTTTCCTGGATTCCTAGGCGGTACATCTGGGCAATCCCTAAGCTGATGGTCATGGGATCCACAGTACCTACACAAGCCCATGTCTCTCCATCATTGCCTTTCTGTTGTGGTTAGTGGGCCTCTGGCTGATCCCACTTGAATAGGTTCTTCAGCAACAGGAATGTCCTTGGGGATCTGGTGGGTTACTGGTCTTGGGATAGAAGGTCCCCCACTTTGTCTCTTCCTTTCTTCGCGTCTTTCTTGCTGATTAAATTCTATCTGCAGAACCAGATATATTTGGTCAGCCAAAGACTGTGGTTGGGGGATGCGGGCCAGTTCATCCTTGATCTCGTCTGAGAGTCCCCTCCTAATTATGGTGAACTGGGCAGTTTCCGGCCATCCAGCTTCAGAGAATAACTTCTTGAATCTCGACACATATGTGAGAACATCTTGATTGCCCTGTTTTAAAAAAATATATATATATATTTTTATTTGGTTGGTTGAAATTCATCAACATTTCAAATATAAAACAATCATGAATAAAAATGTGAACAACAACAAATTTAACATAAGAAAAAAACAAGAAATATCAGGAACAAAAGCTAGAAACAAATACAAATACAGATGCAAAGGGCTAGCAGTGCACAGAATCTAGCATCAAACAATTCAAAAAATTAACAGTAGCAATTTGTATAGCTGTGCAAGATGAATTTAGAATTGCTGCCCAACAATCTCGCAGGTCTAAATGACCTAAATAATTGCAATATTTTAAAAAATGTGTCTCTTTCACCACGGAGAGGCACACATTCGGTGATCAAATGAATGCGAGTTTGATGGGTATCGGGTGCCATACAAAATCGGCAAATGTTGCTTGATATAGGAAGGAGTTTGCGTCTGACTTGTATGTCTCTTGTGAGGCATAAGTTAAACCTCAGGCGTAAAATGCCTAAGCAGTATTTCGGGGTAGGCGATAGCAGCAAATATGGTGCCGTTGTACACATTTCTTTGTGAGGGAATCTTAAGCCATCCCCATCTTTGTACTGGAGGCAGAAATCTCTTGTCAGAAGCCAATCAGATTGGTAAATTTTTTATTTGGCTCTATCAGGATTAGTTATTAAAGTTTTGATTGAGACTTCTGCATTTACCAGAATATGGTAAGCTTTTGTTAACCATGTATGTGTAAAGACATGCGTTACAGAGAACATGTAGTCCGATAACAATTTCAGTATGGAAGTGTGAGGGGTAGAGATCAAACATTTCCTAAAAAGTGCACAAACACGCCAATTATAAAGTGCTTGCAATGAAACAAGACCCAACTCAAACCTGATCCATGGACAAGGAGTGCATTGTGGTAAGTGTAACACATTTCTCCAAAATTTGGCCCCCCAAAGTGTGAACAGTGATGATAGATCGCCATGAAGAGTTTCCAGGCCATAAAGTAACATTGGGGTAACTTTCAAGTTCCAAAATTACAGTGCCGGAGTGATAGATAATTTACCATATTTATACATTATGAGAGAGGCCTGCGAGATGGCAGTTTTCAATTTGCTACTTACATGAGCGAGATGACTGGAAGCGTGAGACTTGTCCTCGAAAATCATCCCAAGATAAGTGTATTGGGAAACCACAGATAAAGGGATCTGATTAATGTGCCAAAGATGGGATAAAGGCTTGTGGTATCGTGGACAGAATGATACTATTTGGGTTTTATTATTATTTACTCTTAATTCGTTAGTGAATGTAATCGTGGAAGGCGTTTAGCAGATTCTGTAAACCAGAATGAGATTTGGAAATGAGCACCAGATCATCAGCGTACATTAGTGCTTTGACCTGGTGGTTATTGAATTTGGGTGACTCTGAGATGATGTTTTCGAAGGCAAGTTTCACATCTTGAAATAAAATAATTGAAAACAGCTGAGGCTAAAACGCAGCCTTGTTTTAAACCGCGAGCCGTAGGGATGCTTGAGGACAAGCGGCCATCTAATGAAAGGCGGATTTGTATTGAGGTGTTGGTGTGTAAAGATGAGATTATGTCAAAGAGAGTAGGCGGACAGTGATCATGGAGTAATTTGGCAAATAAGAGGGGTCTGCTGACAGAATTGAACGTAGCATGCAGGTCCACAAAAGCAAAAAAGATTTGCTGTTTTGTGGCATGGCACTGTGCTTTGAGGGCATTTAGGCAGATTAAATTGATGGAAGTGCCTAAGCCTGCAACAAAACCTGATTGCTGGGGGTCACGCAGATGAGAATTTTTGGTCTATAGATTGAAGTTTCGTAAAATAAATTTACAGAATAGTTTACCCGGGGCATCCAAAAGTGCAATGGGGCGATAGTTGGATGGTAAACTACGATCGCCCTTTTTAAAAATCGGAATGATTAGTGAAGTCTTCCAGGAGGGAGGAATTAATTTATGCTTTAGAATGTTGAGAAAGATGTTGCATAGAATATTTGCCCATTCAAATGGGTAAGCCTTGAAGATCATGTTAGAGAGGCCGTCTGGGCCCGTGGCCCGAGATGAACTTGCTTTCATAATTTGCTCTTGGATATCAGAGATTGTAAATTCAACTCTCCAAGAGCCGGAGGTAGCAAATTGAAGATTGTGATTGGGAAATTCTGAATCAGTATAAAGAGATGAAAAATGAGTCAGCCAAGCTGAGTCTGATACCTCATTGATCTGCAGAGCACCTTGTGAGTTAGATGTCAGGTTATGAAGTAACTGCCACATAGAGCTGGAATTTTTATTCTTCATGGCCCTGAACATCGTTTCGCTGTCATGTTGGTATAGTAAAGCTTTTCTACTCCTAATCCAATTCTTGTATCTACATTTGAACGTGGAGAGGTCAGAGCGAAGGGAAAGAGAATTTGACCGTAAGATAGCTCTTCGTGCTTTTCGATAGTCAGCTTTAGCAGACTGAATATCCGAATCGAAAGCATGTATGTGTCGACCGGTCAACCTTCTCGAAGTGGTCAAGGAATTAGCAAAAGGACGCAATAGATCAGAGTATTGTGTATGGTGGTATAGCTGAGCATGATATTCCAACGCACTCAAGATCCAACCGAATTAACAAGTAGTTTGGTGGAGAGATAATGTTTCTTCCACGAAAATAGACCACTGACTCTTCAAAGAAAATAAATTGTGATCACTATAAGGAAGATTAGTGATGGTGAGGCTGTCTATGTGTTGGAACAATTTAGCATTCTCGTAAAT
The DNA here is from genome assembly GCF_040938575.1 of Ambystoma mexicanum. NCBI lineage: Eukaryota > Metazoa > Chordata > Amphibia > Caudata > Ambystomatidae > Ambystoma > Ambystoma mexicanum. The sequence goes on along the minus strand of NC_090937.1, from coordinate 1,260,737,243 downwards.
ATAATCGATAATACTTGAGCTAGAGCCACGATGCCAAGTGCTTTGAGGGTGGAGGTCACCCGGAAGAGCCCCATTTACCATACAGAAGTTGCGCTGCATCATAAACAAGGACCACATAGATGTGGCTTGATTAGAGCGGGCTTGGTTCCAGCAATTGAGATTGATGTCACCAAGAACAATTGTATGTGAAATGTGCGGAGTTTGTAAAACCATATAAAGGATGGATGCCAAACCATCGTAGAAAGATTAATCGGTTTGTCCAAGGGGATTGCGATAAATGTTGAGTAGCGCAATGGTAAAGGGGCGATGTATGATCTTCACTAGTTGGATGTGGGCTTGCACTGTTGCCCATGGAAGAACAGAGAGGCCCATCCCAGAATTGACTGCAACTAATAGGCCAGAAGAGGGTCTGCCCTTGGTGGGTAGACCCGGGAGCAGAGTAAGGTCAAATCCCTCCCATACAGGAGGAGTTAACAACCAGGTTTCCTGTAAGGCTATGATATGATGGGTAAGAGAAAGAGTCTGTCATGATCTCTGCTTCCAAAAGGTCAGGGTTTTCCCAACTCCCTTGGAAGCAGATCCATAACCCAGGTTCCGAGTGCCAACCAGTCCCAATTGGGACCTTTTGGACCCAGTCCTGGCGCCAGTGGCACCAGGCTCATAAATATGCCCAGTCCCAGCGCTGGAAGCGCCGGGCTCATAATGCTTGGGTGGATTTACCTGCAGCAGACCATGCTGCTTACTTGCCTGCCAGTTGAGTCTCTGATCCTCTTCTGTTTGGAACTACTTTTCCTGTTGGGTGGGGCAGGAGCCACTCCCTAGATTCAGAACACTGGAACTCTTCTGGAAAGCAGGAACTCTTTTCTTACCTAGGCGTGGCTGTGGAAGGAGACACCTAAGCACTACAGGAGGCTTTTTAAACCACACCCGATGGATGAATCTTGCTTTGCGTTATTCTGCATTCTCAGCAGCAGAACGCTCATCGTGTCTTCTGCATCTGATCCTGGGCCTAAGGAAAAAGGCTTACCATTCTGAATCCAGTCTTCAGCAACACCTATAAAGACAAGAAAGAACAGGTTAGCATTACGGTCTTCAGTGACAGCTCTTCACTTACCTGGTCCATCGGCTGTCACCAACGCCTCGCGCTGCATTCCGGCATCTGAAAGACAAAGGCTTACCTACTCTTCGTGCGCTCCGGAGGTCTTCACACTGCATTCCGGCATCTGAAAGACAAAAGCTTACCAACTCTTTGCACGCTCCGGAGGCCTTCGGCGCTGCATCCCGCATCTGAAAGACAAAACAAGGTGCGTTTAAAGACATTGGGGAACTTTAATACTCACGTGCCATTACTCCTTTCCACATCTAACCCAGTGGGTATTCCGGCACCCTGCAGCCGCCCCGAACTTGTACCTGCAAAATAAAAAGACAGTTAGAGCGCCTTGTGAAGCAGGCAACAAGCGCTTACTTACGTGCTTCCAGGCGCTTCTATTTATCACACGGGCTCCACCTTCAACTCACTTCAGCCCGCCATCCGCCATCGCCGGAACCCTGCGAAACAAGAGACATCATTACTAAAGACTTTAAAGACATTAGAATTACTCGAAACTTACCGTTCGTGCAGTAAACGACGGACAGCAGTCCTCTGAAGTCAAGAGGCCTGCTCCCCTTATCCAGTGAAGAAACTGGTTACAGCACCCTGCCTCGAGGCAGATGGAGAGCACGGCGTTCACTTACCTAAGGTGAGAGCGTTAACCTTTGGGGTTCTACAGGAGAAGAGAAAGGGAAGAAGAGAGAGACATTCAATAACCCAGTTCATTAATCCCACATTTTCTATCTGCAGACATCTTACCCTTCGAGCCAGACATACAGTGCACAGAGGTCCAGCCCAAAGAGCCAGCCGTGTGTTACACATCACCTTTGAAGATACGGTGTACGCCCAGTCAAGACCGGCGCCTCTACGGGAATCAGGTGAGCGTTACAGAACGCAAAGCCTACCACAAAACTCCCGTCCAGGCGCTATGGAAACCTCGGATACCGACCAGCTAGCCCAGTTACTTGGGGAACTAAGGGCAGAAGTGCATGCAGCCCGTCAGGAAACGAACGCTCTAAGAAGGGAACTGATTATTTCCAAGGAGCGAACAGATGATCTCGCTAGACAATTGCTACAGTCACAAGCCGGACAGACCCCGTTACCCGCATCTGGGGGAAATCTTCCTTCTACATCCTCTATGAATCCAGTGCAGATCAACCTACCTGGGAATGTACCTCTGGCTCCGCCCGAACGATTTTCTGGTGACCCAAAGAGGTTCGCAGTATTTATCAATCAGTGCCGGTTGCATTTCTTATGCCGGCCAGCAGCCTTTCCAACTGATCAAGCTAAAGTAGCTTTCGTGCTTTCGTACCTTAGTGGCAATGCGGCAGACTGGTCGATCCCTCTAGTAAATCAAGATGATCAGGTCCTCCATGATTTTCAAGCTTTTCAGCTCAGTATGGAAAAACTGTTCGCAAGACATTCACAGGGGCAGGCCTTGGACAATGAGCTTCTTTCGTTGCGACAAGGTAATCAAGACCTTTTGGCTTATATTGCGTCTTTCAACAGACTGATAGTGGAAACTCACTGGCCTGAGGACAAAAGGATTACGCTGTTTTATAGAGGTCTACGCGGAGAGCTCAAAGATGTGTTAGCCCAAGTAGTGAATCCCCCACAAGATTGTTCGGACTATATAGACTTAGTCGTTCAAATAGATCACAGACTGCAGAACAGGAAGGCCGATCGTTCCAAGTTTGATGCTCAAGTATTTTCCAAACCGCCAACTCCTTCCAAAGGAGTAGACTCCGGGGAACCCATGCAAATAGGGGGTCTGAAAGTTCCTCTAACACAAAAGGAGCGGGAAAGGAGAAAACAGTTGCAATTATGCCTCTATTGCGGAAACTCAGGGCACTTTCTTCGAGACTGTCCGGTGAAACCTGCCAAGAAGGCAGTAGGAGCTGCAGTTACCAAAGTTACAAACTCTGAGCAGGGAAACGACCTCACCCGACAAGAATAGAGGTCCTCTTGGCGAGCGTGAAAACCAGTTCCGTGACCTCGCCTTTTGTGATACCTATGGTCCTCATCAGCCCGGATAATCCGGATCGATTACATGCAATTGAAGCTTACATCGACAGCGGTGCCATCGGCAATTATGTGGATCATGAAATGGTTTTGAAGATGAATCTAACTCTTTGTCCCAAGGCTGTAAAGGACGTCATTACTACGGTGGATGGTACGGAGATAGCCTCCGGGCCAGTAACGCATACCACTCAAGAAGTGACGCTAGTAAGTCAAGATGGACACCATGAGAAGATCGTGTTCGATGTGATCAAGGCCCCTCAGTTTCAGATTATTCTAGGAATACCTTGGTTAGAGAAACACAATCCTCTGATCGATTGGCGAGCAAGAACGGTCCAGTTTCCAGAATGTGTCTCTACTTGTCACCCTCCACCTGGTGTGGCACTGGCAGCAATTTCTTCAGAGACTCCCCAGTTACCTCCCGAATACCTAGAATACCAAGATGTTTTCCGGAAGGATCAGGCTAACACTCTACCTCCTCATAGGTCTTATGACTGCCAGATCGACCTGATACCTGGATCTACTCCTCCTTGTAGTAGAATTTATGCCCTCACCGAGCCTGAGAACCTTCACCTTCGACAATACCTGGATCAATACCTGGCAAATGGGTTTATTCGTCCTTCCAAGTCCCCTGCTTCTTCAGCTTTGTTCTTCGTTCCAAAAAAGGAAGGAGACCTTAGAACTTGTATAGATTATCGCTCCCTGAACCAGATCACCGTTAAGAATAGATATCCGTTACCTTTGATCCCTGAACTCCTGGACCAAGTCAGAAAAGCATGCATATATACAAAGCTGGATCTTAGAGGAGCTTACCACTTGGTACGAGTAAAAGAGGGCGATGAATGGAAGACGGCCTTCCGCACCAAGTATGGGCTATTTGAATATCAGGTCATGCCCTTCGGACTTTGTAATGCCCCGGCCGCCTTTCAATATTTTATGAACAATGTCCTCAGAGAGCTCATAGATGTGTGTGTTGTTGTTTACATTGACGACATCCTCGTTTATTCTTCATCGGAATCTGAACATCGGAAACACGTGAAAATGGTCCTCGAAAGATTGCGTCAACACAAACTTTTCGCTAAGTTGGAAAAATGTGTTTTCAACGTGACTGAAGTTGAATTCTTGGGATTCATATTATCACCTGGCGGAGTGCGTATGGATTCAAAGGTCGATGCAGTTCTCAAATGGCCATCACCATCCTCCGTAAAAGGTGTGCAAAGCATGTTAGGCTTCGCTAACTTTTACCGCAGGTTTATCCCCGAATTCTCTCGAATAGTCCAGCCCATCACTGCCTTGTTAAAGAAAAACAAACGTTTTGAATGGTCTACCGAGGCGGAACAAGCTTTCCAGGATTTGAAGACTAAATTTATCTCTGCACCAATCTTAAAACACCCTCGCCCCGAACTCCCCTACATCGTGGAAACTGATGCTTCAAGCCTTGCCATGGGGGCAGTTCTATCACAAAAGGACCCGGTAACCAATCAGTTGCATCCCGTGGCATTTTGGTCCCGCAAATTCTCGCCTCCTGAAATCAATTACACGATTACTGACAAGGAACTTCTGGCTATCAAGTCTGCCTTTAAGGCTTGGCGGCATTATCTGCTGGGGGCCCGACACACCGTTACTGTGATTACGGATCACCGAAACCTGCAATATTTGAAAACCGCAAAAGCCCAATCCTCTAGACAACTCCGTTGGGCATTATTCTTTGCCGAGTTTGACTTCATAATTACCTATCGACCAGGTACAAAAAACGGTAAAGCTGATGCCCTTTCTCGGATGGGAGTGGAAGAACACTTGATCAACCCTAAACCTGTACCAATCATTCCCGAACAAAGAATTCTGGGTGTAATCGCCACAGAATCCATAGAGGAAGTTAAGGATAAAGCCAGGCAACTTGTAACTCCAGCAGACATACAGAATTGGCATCTGCAGGGAAAGGACTTTGCAGTAAAGGACAACTTATTGTATTTCCAAGAACGATTATACCTACCCAGCACAGATTTACAAAAAAAAGTAATCTCTTGTTATCACGATTCTTTAATGGAAGGACATCCCGGTATGGCCAAGACCTCAGAAAAGATCAAGCGCTACTTCTGGTGGCCGTCTTGGAAAAAAGATATCAGAGACTTTATAATGTCCTGTGGAGTATGCGCCCAAAACAAGAGTCAAAAGGAAAGACCAGCAGGCCTCTTACGCCCTATTGACATCCCACCTCGCCCTTGGCGTACGCTTTCTATGGACTTCATCACCGATCTACCTCCATGCTCCGGATACAATACGATTCTAGTAATCGTGGACTTATTCTCCAAGATGGCGCATTTCATTCCGCTCAAAGGCTTGCCAACAGCAGCAACTCTGGCCCGAGAATTTCTCGAAAACATCGTCCCACTGCACGGTTTTCCTTCGGTTCTAATTTCGGATCGAGGTAGTCAATTTATTTCTCATTTTTGGCGAAGTTGCTGTCGGTCGGCTCAAATTGATGTGAGACTATCGACCAGTCACCACCCTCAGACCGACGGACAAACCGAGAGGACCAATCAAACTCTGGAACAGTATTTACGCTGCATGCTGCAACAAACTGAAAAAACTTGGAAAGACATCCTTTGGATAGCCGAATATGCCTACAATAACTCTGTCCATTCGGGAACTGGGAAAACCCCGTTTTTTCTTTTGTACGGCAGTCACCCTCGAACCTCGGAGTTGGATCCCCTCCAAGATCTTGAAACACCAGCAGTAGACTACCTGCATTCTACAATCACCCAAGCCTTTAAGGAAGCTGTTTCTCACCTTCAAAGGGCTAAAGAACAATACAAGAAAGGAGCAGATCAACATCGGAAGGAAGCCCCTCAATATCAAGTAGGGGATCAAGTCTGGTTATCCACCAAATATCTACCTCTAAAAGGGCCACGCACATTCAACCCAAGATACCTTGGTCCCTATTCCATCACTACAATAGTAAACCCAGTAGCGGTCAAGTTGGACTTGCCCCCGCACATGAAGATACATCCGGTCTTCCACGTCTCTCTATTAAAACCCGTGCAACCTCAAACCCGACTAACCAAATCTCCAAAACCTATCCTAGTTGATGGAGAACTCGAGTTTGAAGTCAAAAGCATTCTGGACTCCAAGATCTCCAAATCTAAACTATTCTACCTAATTGACTGGAAAGGCTACGGCCCCCAAGAGAGATCCTGGGAACCTGCTGAATATGTCCACGCTCCTCGCCTAATCAAAAGATTTCACCAAACATTTCCTGACAAGCCAAAACCCCCGGAGAAGCCCAGTTTGGGAGGGGCCTTGAGGGGGGGGTACTGTCATGATCTCTGCTTCCAAAAGGTCAGGGTTTTCCCAACTCCCTTGGAAGCAGATCCATAACCCAGGTTCCGAGTGCCAACCAGTCCCAATTGGGACCTTTTGGACCCAGTCCTGGCGCCAGTGGCACCAGGCTCATAAATATGCCCAGTCCCAGCGCTGGAAGCGCCGGGCTCATAATGCTTGGGTGGACTTACCTGCAGCAGACCATGCTGCTTACTTGCCTGCCAGTTGAGTCTCTGATCCTCTTCTGTTTGGAACTACTTTTCCTGTTGGGTGGGGCAGGAGCCACTCCCTAGATTCAGAACACTGGAACTCTTCTGGAAAGCAGGAACTCTTTTCTTACCTAGGCGTGGCTGTGGAAGGAGACACCTAGGCACTACAGGAGGCTATTTAAACCACACCCGATGGATGAATCTTGCCTTGCGTTATTCTGCATTCTCAGCAGCAGAACGCTCATCGTGTCTTCTGCATCTGATCCTGGGCCTAAGGAAAAAGGCTTACCATTCTGAATCCAGTCTTCAGCAACACCTATAAAGACAAGAAAGAACAGGTTAGCATTACGGTCTTCAGTGACAGCTCTTCACTTACCTGGTCCATCGGCTGTCACCAACGCCTCGCGCTGCATTCCGGCATCTGAAAGACAAAGGCTTACCTACTCTTCGTGTGCTCCGGAGGTCTTCACACTGCATTCCGGCATTTGAAAGACAAAAGCTTACCAACTCTTCGCATGCTCCGGAGGCCTTCGGCGCTGCATCCCGCATCTGAAAGACAAAACAAGGTGCGTTTAAAGACATTGGGGAACTTTAATACTCACGTGCCATTACTCCTTTCCACATCTAACCCAGTGGGTATTCCGGCACCCTGCAGCCGCCCCGAACTTGTACCTTCAAAATAAAAAGACAGTTAGAGTGCATCGTGAAGCAGGCAACAAGCGCTTACTTACGTGCTTCCAGGCGCTTCTATTCATCACACGGGCTCCACCTTCAACTCACTTCAGCCCGCCATCCGCCATCGCCGGAACCCTGCAAAACAAGAGACATCATTACTAAAGACATTAGAATTACTCGAAACTTACCGTTCGTGCAGTAAACGACGGACAGCAGTCCTCTGAAGTCAAGAGGCCTGCTCCCCTTATCCAGTGAAGAAACTGGTTACAGCACCCTGCCTCGAGGCAGATGGAGAGCACGGCGTTCACTTACCTAAGGTGAGAGCGTTAACCTTTGGGGTTCTACAGGAGAAGAGAAAGGGAAGAAGAGAGAGACATTCAATAACCCAGTTCATTAATCCCACATTTTCTATCTGCAGACATCTTACCCTTCGAGCCAGACATACAGTGCACAGAGGTCCAGCCCAAAGAGCCAGCCGTGTGTTACACATCACCTTTGAAGATACGGTGTACGCCCAGTCAAGACCGGCGCCTCTACGGGAATCAGGTGAGCGTTACAGAGTCGACATGGAAGTGTGTAAGTGCGCATGGCCCCGAGTATTCCAACTAGCAAGGTTCAAGGATGATGAGGATAAAGTAGTTGGTGGTTAGGACGAGTAGATCAAGGAAGATGTCGGACAGTTAGGAATTTTTTTCCCCAAACCTTGATAGATGTTCACTTTCGGCTTTGAAGATGATGTCGAATGCGAGGAAGATTCTGGATCTAGGGCTAAGAGAAAACCCAATTCGAACAGTTGCATTTTGCAGCGCCAGATTGAGTTCCAGACTACAGCCGAAGGGATGCGAAGCCTGACCATAGAAGAACAAGTGTCAGAAACAAATTCTATCTGATCTATGTCGTGGGTGGTGATAGCATTCAGATCCTCGATATCTCCAAATATGTTCAAAACACTTGCATGGTTTAGATCATATTTGTGAAAGTTACCATCTCGACATTTAAGAATGAAAGAATGGAAAAGAGGTTGTGATGATAATGATGATTTAGAAAAGATCTTAGTAGTCGAACTTTGGATAGGCCATTTTGGGGGTGGAGCCACTGGGATCATTCTGAGAGATGAGCGTAAGATGTTTTCTTCATCTTGCATTGTGAGCACTGTCGAGCTTTGTGTGGAAAGCTCAGAGTCCTCATGACCCATCTGTATTGGGCCTAATCGTGAAGCTAGATAAGCATCAACACTGGCTTTTAGGTCAGATAATGCAGACGCGGCGGGAGTAGGAGTCTGAAGCAAAGTTGAACCAGAAGATTGTCGATCAAAGGCGCAGCCTGGAAGCTTTTCGTTTGAGTTTGCGTAACAGGAGCTGAAAACAGATATCCTGGAAGATGGTAGGAGAGAGGACTCTGTGGGCATCTGCAGATTGCACAAGCGTGAAGCTAAATAAGCGTCAATACTTGCTTTGTAATCAAAGCGAGTGTCAATGGTAGGTGGGAAGGTAGGAACGATGGGAAAATTAGAGGAGATCTGAGGTAGGCTGGTTTGTGATTGTGACAATGGTGTCAGGACAACTGACTAATGAGGTAGTTCATGATGTTCAAGGGATTGAACCAGCTGACTAAGTGGGGAAAGAGACACTGGATGAGTGACTGGGATCGAAGAAGCTGAACTTGCAGTACAGACTGGTGGTTCCATGTTAGTGGGAGCAAGAGAGGGTTGCAATTGAGGAGCCACAAGGGGAAAGACGGAGGGTACAGTAGAAGCGGAGGACTGCCCTAGAGCTTTGAAAAAGGCTGTGAAGGTATATTTGGAGTGTTTTAAAGCAGTCAGGTTTTTGTTTTTTTAGCTGTCAGACGAGTTCTTCGGTTTAAAAGCTTGAAAATGGGAATCACATTTGGTTCTGTGGTGGTTACAGAAGAAGAGTCTGAAACAGGTTGTTTGGAGCAGATAGAGAAGGAGGGCATTTGAGAACGAATGTCTGAGGTTGAGGTTGGCAGGAGATGAGAACTGGTTCAGAAGGTAAGACAGGAGCAGGTGTAAGTGCAGGTATGGGGATGTGAAGAGCAGGTAGAGACGGGGCAGTTGGAAAAGACTCAGGAGCAACAGCAGAATGGATTAGTGAGAAATGGGCAGGGTCGCTGGGAGCATTCTGAGAGATTGGCACTGATGGTAGAGGGGGAGCAACAGTGGGTCTAATTATGCCTGGGATGGAAGGAAGATGGCTCGTCACAGGAACAATGAAACAGTCTAAAGATGGTTGATCGAGCTCCGGCACGTACTCATCAATGGGATCAGGTGGATTAATGGTTTGTGCTTGTGAATGGATGGATGGGAAATTGGTGGTGGGAGAAGAACCGTATGCATGCAGCCATTTGGCTAGGTCTTCAAACAAAGCAGATTGGTTCGAAAGCTTGTGATCTGTGGTATCATAAAGTTTGCTCATGATTGAGATTGCAAGGTTGATAGAAGTGAGGGCAGCTTGAATGAATGCAAGTTGTTGGGGCAAAGCAGCAGAGGATGGTGTTTGTGGAGCTCTTGGAGTGGGCATGGCAAATGAGTCAATGAGCGAAGATGAACAGATAACTGAGGAGTGGGTAGAAATCTCGGCAGGAATTTCTTCATGTGTTTCCTCAATATTTGATGAAATGGATGTCGAACTTGAAGAAGCATGAATGGAAATATTTGAAACATCGGGCTGTAAAGAGGGAAACTTGATTGGAGAAAGCCGTGCCTTTGTGTGGAGGCTGTGCATGAGGATTGACTGAATTAAGCATTGTGATATCAGACAATGGATGAGTGTTCATGCGCACCTGGGGGGATTGATGATCAAATGGAGAATTATTGACAGTGGAGGAAAGAGCATTGGGTTTTGGGTTTTTTGAGATTGAGGGTTGACTCAAGTGCGGCCTTTGAGGTGCTTCGCTGGGGGCTGGCGGGAATGGGAACTTTGGTAGGTATTATTGGGCAAGTAATGCGGGGTGCTAGGGAGGGAGTCAGCGCGATGGCTGAGAAGAATCTTGGAGAATGGACTGGCACTTGGTGACATGCAGTGAGGTTGAGGAGACCACAAGCATTATTGGGCATGTTTGTGGTAAGTTTATAGGTGTGAAACACCATTCAGCAGTTATCACAAGAAATAACAATATTTGTAATGCTAAAAGTTGGACAATAACCTTAAAAACGCAACAGCAACATTTTTGGTATAATATTTTTTATTGTTTTTTGGACATAAACAAACACGGCACCAAGAGGTAGCCGACATTTAGTCATTACACATAATTCTTTAAACATTTAAACATTTAAACATACAGGTATTCATCTCATCTCGGCATTTGGATTAGATTTACATATAGTACAGCAGTGCTACATCTAGAGTTACTTGATAGCGTTTCAGTAGCTCAAAATAGTTCGTTGTACGGCACTCAGTGTCTCTTGTCTATTCTTAGCTTGCCCTCAATTGTCCTCCCATTTACTCCATACCTTGGCCACTTTCTCTGGACATCCTCTTGTGGTGTACACCCTCGATTCCATCGGGATGCACATGTCCACGTCGGCCACCCATTTGGCGTATTGTGGTGGCGTGGGCGAGCCCCACAGTTGAGCTATGTTTTTCTTCGAAAGACTCGTGGTTGTTGCAAACATGAGCTTTTCGTATCTGGATAGTTCTATATCCGAGTATATTCCCAGTATCAGGAGTTTGGGGTCCATCGGTATATCACGGTTAAGTACTGTTGTGAGCCTATCACAGCATTGTTGCCAGAAGTCCTGTATCTTCGGGCATTCCCACAGGATGTGGAAGAAGGTTCCTTTCAGACGGTGACATCTTAAGCAGTTCTGATCCATCGCTCTTCCCCATTGATGCAAGGCCTCTCTAGGATAGTAAATCCTATGTAGGATTTTTAGTTGCACCAGTCTGATTCTAGCTGAGATTGCTGATTCTCGGGGGTGCATCAGTGCCAATGTCCAGTCCTCTGCCTGTATTTGCCCCACATCCCTTTCCCATTTTTCTTTAAGGCCTGTGAGTTCTTTCGTGGCAAACGAGTTGATGGCATTGTACATTGTGGTTGTTACTTTGTGCCCAATTCGTTCCATCACCACGTTTCTCTCAATCGGGGTGCATTCTGGCACGTTTGTGAGATCTATTTCGCTTGAATTGAGTGCATGCCTTATTTGCAAGTAGTGGAAGTGTTCCGTGTTGGGAAGTTTGAATTCATCTTTCAGGTCTTGGAATGTCTTGATTTCACCATCTTGTATCAGATCTTCTAGTGTTTTTATCCCCGCCTCCTCCCAGGATGTCCATTTGGGAATGCCTGTAAGTTCCGGGAGGTGCTTATTCCACCATAAGGGTTGCTTCAGTGTGAGCTTTCCCTCCCATCCCAGGTGTTTATGTGCATCTGTCCAAACCTGCGTTTTCTGAGCCATCATTGTGGGTGTGACTTGTCGGGTTTTCTTTTGGTATAGACTTTCTTGTGGGGTGACTCCATGGTTCGTTCGGGCGTCTGCTCTGTTGTGTGGCATCATTGGGTCAGCGTGCAGGCTATCGTCCACCACCGACATTTGGGCAGCCCAGTAATACGTCTGCAGGTGTGGCAGTCCAATTCCTCCCTCCCACACTGAGCGCTGAAGGGTTCCGAGAGCAATTCGTGGGTGGCCCCCTCCCCAGAGGAGTTTCCTAAGTGTTCCATTTATTTTGTGAAATTCTATTTGGGGTATGTGTATTGGTGTATTCTGCAAGGCGTATAGAAACCGGGGTAGGGCCAGCATCTTGAATAAAGCAGCTCTTCCCAGTAGGGTGAGCGGGAGGGCCATCCAGTGCCTGACATCATTTACAAATCTATCTCTTACTGGGTGTAGGTTTCGTCCTATATACTGTTTTAGGTCAGTTGAGATTTGTATCCCCAGATATCGGAACTGCTCGTTCTCTATCTTGTACGGGCTAGCAGTTAAGGCCACTGTATCAATACCCTTTATTGGAAAGATCAGAGATTTATCATAGTTTACTTTTAACCCACTAAAGGTTCCATATGTGCTTAGTGTATTGGTTACAATGGGCCAGGAGACCACTGGGTCACTGAGATAAATTAGGAGATCGTCTGCATATAGGGACACCTTGTCTTCCCAGTCCTGTGCCCAGTGGAACCCTTTCCAATTTATGGACTCTCTTAACATTATCGCCAATGGTTCAATCGCAAGTGCAAACAGCATTGCTGAGAGGGGACATCCCTGCCTGGTGCCCTTCCCAAGTTTTATGGGTCGTGAGGTCCAGCCGTTGACCCTGATTTCTGCAATTGGGGCATTGTATAGGAGTTTGACCCAGTTTATGAATTGCTCTCCGAACCCCATTCTGCCCATAATTAGCCACAGGGCCTCCCAGTGGACCGAGTCGAAGGCCTTCTCAAAGTCAATGGCAAGTACTGCTAATGGGTCCTGCAGAGCGGTCGATCTTTCAATGGCGGAGTGGAGTCTACGTATATTCATTCGTGTGGATCTTTGTGGCATAAAGCCGCATTGGTCCGGATGGACCAGGGAGGTTATCACCGTTTGCAATCTGCCCGCTAGTATTTTGGCCAATATTTTAGCTTCTGTGTTGATGAGAGATATTGGGCGATACGAGCCGCATGCGTCTGGAGTTTTGCCTTCTTTGTGTATTACTACTATGCTGGCTTTTCTTAGATCTGGCGGAAGGATACCTTTCTCCTTTGCCTGCAGGAACATTTTGAGCATGTGTGGCGCTATGTTTCCGGTGCCAATTTTCTTCCAGATTTCCACTGGGAGGCCATCCGGCCCCGGAGTTTTCCCATTCTGTAGCTGTGAAATGGCTGTCGTCAGCTCCTCCTCTGTTATTGCAGCTTCCAGATCCAGCCTCTGGGTTTCATTTAGAGCTGGGATGGTCACTGAGTCCAGAATGGTGGCGTCCGGCAAAGTCGTCGGTGGGGTATATAATGTTTCGTAGTAGGTTGCAAAGGCCTCCGCTATGTCTGAGTCCGTTGAGGCCCAATCATTGTTTGTGGTGTGTATCCGGCGCACTTGTAGGTGTTTCTCCTCTCTCCTCTCCAGCCATGCTAGCATCCTGCCGGCTTTATCCCCTGTTTCATATATTTTGGCTCGCACCGTTCTGTGGGCTTGTTGTGCACATGTCAGTGCCATATTATGTAGTTTCTTCTGTGCCGCCTGTAAGGTCGTGTTGTCTCTTATCGCTCCTGTGAGCGTGAAGTTTGCCTCCGCTCGTGTCACCTCTGCCTCTGCAGCTTTCACATCCTGCTGATGCGCTTTTTTGTGTGCCGTTGTCCAGCTTAGGATTTCACCCCTCAGAGTTGCCTTGTATGCTTCCCACACTATCCCTGCATCGTTCACTGTGTCTTGGTTCAATTCGAAGTATGTTGCAGTTGCTTCCTGGATTTTTTTTATCAGTTCCGGGAAGCCCAGGTAGTATGCATTCATTCGCCACGTCGGTGGAGGCCGTGGTCTCTCTGTCTCAATCAATATTGTGAGCGGGGAGTGATCTGAGATTCCTCGGGGATGGAGGGTCGCTTCTACTACTTTATGTATGTTATTACTGGGGAGGAAGAAGTAGTCCAGCCTGGACATTGACGCATGCGCACCCGAGTGGAAAGAGAACTCTTTCTCTGTTGGGTGAAGGTCTCTCCACGCATCCCTCAGGCCCAGTGCTGACGTGAAGGTAGCAAGCTTAGTTGGCAATGCCGGATTTCTGCCTCTTGTATGCGTGCGGTCTTCACTAATGTTCATGACCTCATTGAAGTCTCCGCCGATTACTAGTGTATCTGCCGGACTATTTGCTATTATTGGTATAATTTCCTCAGTTAAGGCTGTCATGAGTGTTGGAGGTGAATAGACCGCCAGTATGGCTATTGTTTGGTTCCACAATGTGCCTTGCACGAAGACATATCGTCCTCCCGGATCTTGAGTTACTTTGGTTATGTCTATCGGTGTTCTTTTGTTTATCAATATGAGCACTCCTCTCGAGCCCATAGAGAACCCCGCATGAACTGCCTTCTTATATTTTGTTCTCTTGAAGAATTGCCCGCTAGATGGGTTTCGGTGAGCAATATTATGTCTGGGTCTTGCCGGTTCACATATTGCATTATTAGTCTTCTCTTTATACTGTTTCCCATGCCATTCACATTCCACGTCATGAATGTTAGTTTTCTTGCATTATTTCTTGTTGCCGCCATCATTCCCTGGATTCAGTGTTATTTGCAGATGTGCTCTTTTTTCTTTTTTTAGTCTTCGTGTCTGCTACGGTTGCTGTAACCCTATCGTGCCAGATGTCTGATGAATACCTGTGTAACATCCAACTCCCCCTCCCTATACTCCATCCCCAACTGAAGCATCTGTCGCCCTTTGAATAAAACATCTAACCAAACTAACTAATTTTTAGTGCGTTGCGTTCTTCGGTATTGTGATACCTTGACGTGCACTAACAGTTGTGGGGGGGGTTGTGCCGTGCTGGTTTGTGGGCCGCCAGCATTCATTTATCGGTTACATTATACAGCAGGCTAAGTTTACTTAGTTTCATGCTATGTGTGTTTTCGTTATTCATTCAGCTTTCTATTCAGTCGTTTACTTCTTGTGGTATAGCGTCCATTTCTGGATGTTGTGGTCTTTCTGGTGGTTCATTTAGTCGTGGTCTATTTCTTTTTGGTTCACGGCGTTTGCGTGGATTCCAGTCCCCCTCCAGATTCCTTTCTGCCCAGGTCCATGCTTCTTTGGGGTCAGTGAAGTGTATGGTCGTGCCATTGTGATATATCTTCAGCTGAGCTGGGAACAGTAGACCATATTTCACGTTCAGTGTTAGGAGTCATTTTTTGAGAGGGTCGAAGGATTGCCTCATTTTCTGTACCTCTCTTGTGAAGTCTGGAAAGAAGCCAATCCTGGAGCCGTTGTATGTTATTTCACCCTTTGCCCTTGCCATCTGTAATATTGCATCTCGGTCCCTGTAGTTAAGGATCTTTGCTATTACTGTTCGGGGTTGTCCCCCAGGTGTCGGTTTGCCCGTCGGTACTCGGTGTGCTCTTTCTATCGAGAATAATTTTGACAGGGCTCCGGGTTCAAATAGGTCGGCAAGCCATTGTTCCAAGAAGATTTCCATGCTTCCCCCCTCAGTCTTTCCGGCAGGCCAAGAATACGAATATTGTTTCTCCTTGATCTGCCTTCTCCCTCCTCTACTCTGGTCTCCAGTACCTTAATTCGTTCCAGTGCCCTGTTCATTTGCTGGCCCATTCCTCTCAATTCATCCTCCGCAACTGATATTCGGGTCTCAGCCTCTCCAGTGCGGGATGAGAGCTTTTGTAGATCGTGGCGCAGTAGGGAGACCTCTGCGCAGATGCCATCCATTTTCACTTTCATGGACGCTCGCGAGTTGGAGATGGCATTCATCACATCCCTTAGGGATATATTCTCATCCGGGTTTTGAGTTTCTTCAGGCATGTTTGGCTCCGTTGTTTGAGCTGTGGTGGAGGTTATGTATTGCTCCATTGTACTTTGATTGGGTGCTTTCTTGGTCTTTTCTTTGCCCATTACAGCGATTATGTGTCGACTCGTTACCACCTTGCAGGGTACAGGATTTAGTGTCGCAGTTCAGAGTGTGAGATTAGTTCACTCTGTGCTGCCTGTGGTTTGTGGAGGGGTTAGTGTCCCAGCCGTGTTGTTCGTCAGTGTGGCTGTGCTTCTGTTTATTTAATATCTCACTTCAATGCATTCGACTTATCGTGGCTGGCTCGGCTCATGCAGCTATGCGTACCTCTGTCTGTTGGGGTGATGACAGGTTCGTACTGTACTCTCCTCTAGCCCCCTTGTAGTCAGACCTATTGCATTGGATTGCTTGTGGGGATTGATTCAGCTCCTAGGCTTTGGGGGCTAGTTAGGGGTATCTTGTCCAATTGTCAGGATTGCGAGGGAGTTCTATCTTTGCTTGATTCCTTATCGCTCACTGGACCTGTCTATCCAGCCCTTAAGCATGCTTCTCCCCCCTTTGCATTCCGTGTGTTTCTGCTTGGGTTTGCCAACTCCGTTAGGCGCCTTCTCACCTGGTGGTTTTGGGGCGTTTATGGAGGCTCTCTGTTGTAGGTGTGGGCTCACCCTTCCCCTCTCCCCCCCATGCGACAGTTCTTATTTACTTGTTTTTGTGGTTAGGCGAGCGGTGGGGGGGGGGTTTTCTTTGCCGCTGGTTTGTCGTCCGCACCGATAACTGATGCGTACTCCCCGCCTCCCTCTCTCCTTACCGCCTCGGTTGTGTTCACGTCGGCTGTTGTTCAGCGGGCGCTCAACGTTATACGGAGCGCCCGCGGGTACTTGTTTCCTTCGTGGAGCGGAGGTCGGGGGACTGCGTCACAGCCCGCCGTCAGGGGTAGCCTTTCCCTCTCGGAGTCGTCCTCGAACTCCGTCCTCACCCTCCGGTTGTGATGCGTGGCGGGGAGATCAGCGCGCACCCGTCCGATGCGATCAGCCCTGTGCCTGGTCACCCGTGCCTTTCATCCGCTCTGTCTGCTCCCAAGGTTATTAGTTCCTTCTTCGGACGCCCGGTGGCCGCCTTTCCGAAAGTGGCGTGCAGCGGAGGAGTCAGTTCACATTTACCACTGCCGAACTCAGAGGCGTTCACCTCAACGCCAGAGTTCCGTTGTGTCGCCTCCACTCTGCCGGCCTCGGAAAGTGTCAGGATGTGCGGCGTTTCTTCCCTCTCGGCGCCCAGTGGCCATCTTGAATCTGTTTCAATGCCGGTCGCTGTATTTTACCCAGACAGATTTCCCTGGATCTCTCCGCCGATTCCCTTTCCAATTACAGCGATCTGTAGCCGCGGATTCGCGCTTCTGGTAGGTGTCGTTTTATGCTTCCCTACTCATGGTTTTCATCAGGATTTTGCAGGATTCTGCTGGCGGCCCGGGAGCAGTGAGAAATCACGTCTCCATGCCGTGCCCGCTGGCCACACCCCCGCAACAGCAACATTTTTGCTCATTAAGCAAATAACAAAGATGATTAACGAAAAAATAAATAATAAAATTTACGGGAAAAGATAAAAATCAGACAAAACAATTAATATCAAATATAAACAAGCAAGTCATAAAAGAAAAAAGCAGTAAACAGTGAGTAAGATGTACCAAACGGACCGCAGAGACTGCAGCTAATGCGGGTAAGCGGTACTTGAGCCGGTACTTGCCTGTGTGCGCGCGCTGTGCGCGTGCGCGAGCAATATGTAGTTGACAATCTACCATAGGCTAAGAACAAGAGCCAATCCCTGCAAAACAAAGGCGGGATTGCGAGTGGAAATGTCAATCACTGTTGATGCAATGGTAAACGCTGAAAGAACGCTGAAAGCACGTTGAATGAACGCTTTCTTTTGATGCAAACAGGTCCAGAGAAACTCCAGCAGCGTAGCAGCGTAGCAGGGAGACAAGCGGGAAAGCAGTACTTGCCTGTTTGTCTTGTTTGATATCTAACAACGATTCATATGTGCTGTATGTCAATTTTTGTCTTTCGAAAGTGGTCGTAAGACTGTGAACGAATGCTGGGTAAGACTCGACCATCAGACTTGTGTTGATCACCAAAAGGGTGGGCCATGCCAATGCGCCCCCAGACATGTTCCAATCTTGGCCCTGTCAGTCGTGAATGTGGTTTCATGAAACAAAAAATGCATAGTGCATGCATCTAGGAACTCCTTGAGATTTTGGGGTGTACCGTCTAATTTCCCACAGGTAAAACCCCCCAGAAGGGGTTCCGTCAATACCACATCTCTCTAAGATTGGCATTTTCTGGTTTAAGGGTTTGTACTTGGGCAGACAGAGACTGTACTACAGTCATAAGTTCTTGTAACTGCTCCATGTCCAATGCCTTTTGGTGTTGCCAGCTCTCAAATACTTGACCGTTGGCTATTAATCCTTCTTCCTCACCTGATGACCCTTGGTCGGTATGTTCACGTGATGTCTTAGCAGTAGTCTTCTTCTTTTTCTTTGTGCGTTCCTGCAGCTTTTTGTTGAAGAAGTAAGGATGTTCCTCTCTAGCCGCCAGAGTGATTCCTGGAGGGACTCAGAAACAACACCCTGGCGGACTGGAGGAGCGTCCTCCGAACAGGGAAAAGGCCTGAAGGCTGAAGCAACCCTGTTTGTGGAAATCATAGTAGGAACTCTGGAGAGTAGTCACTGAGGCACTGTGTAGAGGTAGGGAGAGCAGACAGGAGGACTGAGCCAGAGGAAGAGAAGAAAATCACAGAGGTTGACAGAAGGTAAAAAGGCAAGGCAGAGTGGCAAAGCACCGAAAGGGAAAACAGCGTCTTTGTCATGGTGCATGCTCCCAAACATCTGGAGCTGGCAGGCCTACCCCAGTTACTGGCACCCATAAGGGCTTATAAAGCCCCAAAAGGATATCCTAGGACTTCCTGTACTCAGTCCTGGCGCCGTTGGTGCCAGGCTCATAATATTTCATTTGGTGGGAAACTGCATGGGACTACTTGCAGCCCAGCCTAATGGGCTGAGCCATCTAGCCTACTCTGGGTGTGGCTGAGGGACTACTTTACCTGAGATTGCAGGATGAGGCTGGAGGGACTATTTTACCTGGAACTACTCACAAGGCTATTTAAACCACACCCTACAGACAGAACACGCTTCCCGTTAGTCTGCACTCCTGCAGCGTAATGCTCACCGTGTCTGCTTAGCTCCAGTACCCGAACCTCAGCAGCCATGCCTGTCAGCAGCCATGCCTGTCCTGGAATCACGATCCATCGGCACCTGAGAAGAAGAGAAAGAAAAGAACAGGAATTGGTACAGCAGTTGAGGCCTTACCTGAAGCCGAACGGCCATGCCTTCAGCTGCTCTCCGGCTCGCTGCACCTGCAGAAAAGAAAGCATTTGCAAGAATAGCCGATACTCGCCCGGAGACTGCTTTCCTCTGGGATTTCTTTGAAGCGGTTCATCCAATCGCCGCTCCAGAGCCGCGCTGCACCTGCATTGCAGAAAAGGAAGGAAAACCGCAGGTTAGTCGCGCATGAGAAAGAAACCATTATTAAAGACATTCAGCGCCACGCACTCGCGCTATACTCACCCGCAGGAAATCTGCTCAGCATTGTAGGAAGAGGAAAATCTTCATCAGCAAACCGCTCAAGACCGCGCCTGAAAGAAAAGAGAAACAAAAGTCAAAACTTGGGCAATAAAGACATTAAGCAACTATACCAGGCATCTATTGGCATAGAGACTTACCGGCTGAGTCAAGTATTTCAAGACTCCGCTACAACCCCGCAGAATCAGTGAAGGAACTCGATCCAGGGAAAGATTGAACATATTGCGCCCCTGCTAGAGATCACAGGACTTAGGGTCCACCATTAAAAAACCCAAGGTGAGGCTGAAGCAGAGAGGGGGCATTAGGAGGCTACGGGAGGTGGGAACCAAACCTGTTCCTCACGGCTGGCTAATATCTTATTTCGGCATTTTAGGCAAACGCTTCCTGTGAAGTGACAGTGAGGGAGAAGTCGCGTGCAAGCCTCATCAATCGGCCCGTGTAACACCAGTGCAGACATCATTCGTGCAGCTTCATGCAACGCCCCAGTGGAGACCAGGTGAGCGTGACAGTCTTACCCAAAGAAGCGAGTCCAAGAGCCTCTGTTGCAGAGTGAATAAGAATGGTGCCATCTTGGATACAACAACTAGACCGGCACAAGAGACAATGTGATGGCTGCTAGCGTCTCTGCCATCGGTGCCATAACAACCACCGAGTGGTTGTGACAGTGCCTTACTCCTTTCCCTCCTTTTGCTCCTTCCCTCCTTCATTACTTTCACTCTCCTCCTGAATGTTCTGCTCCCCCTTATTATAAGCTCCAACCTCCTCATGAATGTACTCCTCTTCCTCTTGATGTTACCTACCGCCTCTGTGCGTACCTTAGTCCTTTCCCTCCTTTTGCTCCTTCCCTTCTTCTTTAGCTTTATCTCCAGCCTTTCAGCTGTTCATTCCACCATTTGCTCTCCACCTCACTCCTTCTCTCCCTCATTCTGACCTCCTCTCGCAACCACATTCTTCCTGCTATGCCCCAATCTCCTTGTTTTTTCAAACTTGACTAAACATCTTTTTACAACACCTACTTTAATCTCACTAACCTTGCATGAGATATAGAGGTTTGTCTTTGCCCCCCTGGGAACACCCATGTTTAACAATGCTCTTGCATGGGCTATCATTATGGTTTGGATCCAGTTAGTTTAACTTAGTTTGTTTGCGTTGCAGGTTTTCTGCCACCCGGGTAGCCCGGCCCCTTGGTTTACAGACATGCAGCCCAAGCCTTAATCAAGGGCAGCCAAATCCTGGGACTTCACTCTGCGCATGCCGGTAGTGGTTTTGTTTCCATAGTGCTCTGCAGTTCACGTCAGTGCAAGTATTGTACTTTGGGGAATGTAGCTTATTAGAACACCGGTGTCCTGGTGCGCATTGGACTGGTCTACTGCATGACAGCAGGGACCACTTTATTTAGAACAGACTATGTTTTTTACCGGGTCTGGCATTCTTGGGGCACCTATTGTCCCTCCAGTTCCAGGGTAGGTAATATTTACCTCCACGTCTTCCCTGGGCCACCACATCTTTCTCTGACCTCTTCTGGACTTCTGGGTGTACCCACCAAGCCCCTTCGGACTCCCCTGTTCTATTGACATGCATTAGCTTGTGTCCATTGGTTCTGACAGTAGACTGTTGGGACAACGTTTTGAGATGTGCCCTTTTTTCCACATGTGTAGCTCTGGTGCCGGAGGTGCCACTTTCTTGGGTACCCTGGGAGTCGGGAAGCAGACTTAATCACACATAGTAGATGAATAGCCACACCTTCCTCATTTTTCCATATTCTAGAAAATCACTCTTGGCCATTATTCAGTAAACCTCATAGGACACTGCTAAGTATAGCCCTCTTTTGTTTGCAAGCACATAATTGTTGTATGGAAATGTATCTATCTGAATGTTATGTTTTCTTTCAGGTCTCCGAAGCTACACTTTTGGCACGAAAAGAACATAACCAGAGTTATCAGCCACCGCTGACCCACAAACAGTACATGGAAAGGTGAATCTGTTTTTTTCATTACGTATTATTTATATTAAGCAGGTAGTTCTCCTGCAAAAACTAGATCTTAATTGCATGCATCTCTTGGGGAGGAGACTAGAGAGTGGGTGAAAACTGTGGGGAAGCACCGTGTAGTATAAAAACATGCTTCGTCAAAAAGTTTTGTAGTCTCTTTTCACTCTGCCATTGCTGTGGAAAAACCTTGGGAAAGAGAAGACAAGTACAGAAGTCTTTTGAAAATAATATCTATGAAATGTCCTAAGTTTGCATGTGATGTCTATTGAAATGGGTGAAAATAAATTACCACAAGTACAAGTGATCCAAAAAACGGGTGAGACACAGGCTGGAGTACAAGTTAACATGTGCTTGGTCTTTTAACTGTGCTAGAATTATCATCTCAGTGTCTGGTAGTGCTTCCTGCTAAGGAGGAGCCAGAACATGCACCAATTTCCCCAAAGTAACTAAAATATCCTCTAGAAAGTAAACTATTGTCTAGAAACGGTAGTGCATTTATTGCAGGATCTGTTTAACGCACATACATGTATTCTCTTTTTGGCAAACACTTTAATATTGCTACATATGAAACTTAGATGCATGACTGCTGTTATGTTTTTGCATTGGTGGATGCTTTTTAATTTGGTTTACATTTTTTTTTTTTACTGTGTTTATTTTAAACCCGAGCAGAGTGGCATCAATGTAATTTTTAACATTACATGTTACAAAGCTTGCAGTAAACCCCACTTTCTTCCCTCCACCCCCTCCCTGAATCCCCGCCATATTCAAAGCTTTAGTCCTACGTGGCTCATGCTTCCGCCTCGGACCCCACCCCCTCCCAGTCCTGGAAACTCCCGGCGCTAGAGGGCTTATGGGTCAGCACCGGGAATTTCCTATCATAATCCAGGAATGGAGCCCACATGTCCTGGATACGATTTAGTAGTCCGGCTCTGGCCGCGGTTACCTTTTGTGCGATCAGAATGTCCCACATTTTCCCCCACCACAGAGGCATGAGGGGTCGTCAGTAGATTTCCAAGTGCGAGCGACCACAAACCTCACCGCCAGCAAGCACTGGGTCAGTAGTTTGGCTCTTTTCCCGGACCTTGGGTAGCTGCCTGGGACCGGCGACCCCAGGAGAATGGGTTCAGGCTCCAGTGGGATTACTACTTTGGTGATGTTTTTGATGTTGGTTAGGCAGTGTTTCCAAAAGAGTTGTACCTTTGGACATGACCACCACATGTGAAAAAAGAAACCTGGTTGACCACAAAGTCTCCAACAAGCGGGATCTAGAGCTCAATTCATGTGATGGAGCCGTAGAAGGGGGTAATACCAGCGCAGCAAAAGTTTGTATGCGCACTCCCTATTGGTAATGCAGGAGGACGATGAGTGTGACTGTGTCCATATGTCTACCCAGTTTTGGTCCTCCACAGAGTGTCCCAGGTCTGCCTCCCATTGCGCCATGCATCGCGTTCTGGAGGCAAGAAAGTCACCCAGGAAACACTTATAATAGAGCAGAGATCCTACCTTGGGCCGGGAGTTCTTTTAGAGTCAATTCAAGAGGGGTGGGGGCTTGTGTTGCTGCCTGGAGGGTTTGAGGGTGGGAGCACCAGTGGCGGAGCTGGATGTATGAGAATCTGTCCGTTTCCTCAAGCCAAAATGTTTCCTTACATTGTTCGAAGGTACAGGGGAAGCCTCCCACAAAGAGCTGGCCAAATGAATCGAGACCTCCCGCAATCCAATTTCTGAAGTTTTGGGGGTTATCTCTGGGGGAGAATGGTGGGTTGTTAAAAACCGGGGAGGAGGGGCCCAAGCCCCTCGGAATCCCCTTGCACCACAGGGCCCAGTCCCAGACGCCTAGGGTGTGCTTTGTGGACCACAGTAGGTTGTTCCATTGCCGCCTCAGTGGCATGTGGAAGAAAGCGCAGGGGGAGAGACAGACGGGATTGTTCTAGTTCTACCCACCTAGGGCGTCCGGCGGTCATAAGCCAAGAAGGGTGTGCGCCAGTTGTGCCGTTATCGGGGACTCCAAGCCCACCTAGCCTTGCACTACCCAACATGGTTTTCAGGGGAATCCTAGGTTTTTTGCCTCTCCAGATAAATCAGAGCATTTTAGTTTGTATCCCTAGGAGAGCAGGTGGTGGGATTGTGACGGGTAAGGAAGAGCAGGCGTTCAAAAATCTGGGGCGGAGATTCGTTTTACAAGCAGTGATACGCCCCATTAATGAGATTTCCTGTGATGCCCACCTCTTCAGATCACTCTCTAGCTCCCGAAAAAGCGGGGGGAAATTTGCACGATATAATTCTTTTGGGTCTGCAGGCACTTGGCCCCCTAAGTAAGGAATTGCCTTCCTTTCCCATTGGATAGGACATAGTGGGATTAGGGATTCACGATCAGCTGGGGACAGGCCAGTTCCCAAGGCAACCGATTATTTGAAGTTAATAGGGAAACCCTTGACCTTCCCATAGCTATCTGTTTCAGCAAGGGCGTGCCTCAATGAAGAGTTAGTCTCCAAGATGGTAAGCAGAACATTGAACGCATAGAAGGCTATTTTATATTGGGAAGGGCCAACCTGGAGACCCCTGATGTCGTTATTCAGTCTCATTCTTTGGGCAAAGGGTTCCATAATCAGTGCGAAAAGCAATTGAGATAGCGGGCACCCCTGCCAAGTCCCGCAGGCTAGGGGGATTGGGTTGGAAAGGGTGCCATTGATCCTGAGAAGGGTTTTTCGGGGATTGGTAATTGGCCAGGACCATCCTCTGAAACGCTGGCCCGAAACGGAAAGCTTCAAGCGTATGAAGCATGAAGGCCCAGTCTACTCTGTCAAACACCTTTGTAGCGTCAAGGGCCATCAATACCAGTTTCCGAGATTCCTGGGAGACGAGGTCAATCAGGTCTAAAGCGTTGCGAATGTTGTCCCCTGTGGATCTGTTTTTTTTAAAAAAAACTTTATTTATTGATTGTGGTACACAATATTGAAACAACATGACATTCCATACATATCTATAACAGAGACGTTCAGTTCAAGTTCATAACATAATATAGAGCGTTACAGGTCTGACGTATTTCCGGGTCCTGTCGGGCTACCGCTGGTCGAGTCCATTTCACATAGATACACTCTGAACGGGGCCCAGATGTCCTTTGGTTTACTAGTGTTCGGGAGTGACATTACATAGTGTTCCTCGCACTCATTAACATACATTAGCTCTTTGAGGAAATGATTTACGTGTGGTGCCTGTGCACTCTTCCACTTTTGCAGAATGCACTTCTTGACCACTGCACACGTGATATTAAAGAGCCTTCTGGTTACCTCAGATCGCTTTCCTATATCCCGAGAAGATATTTTTGTGGTGTGAGGTCTGCCGGAACCTGTGTGACCTCTTCCAGGATTTTCGCCACCTCCCCCCAGAATCCGCATATGTGTAGGCAGCTCCAGTACATGTGGAACGAGTCAGCCTGTTCAGCCCTGCACTTCTGACATCTACCGGGGCAGTTTTGTGTGAATTTCGCAATTCTTTGGGGGTTGTAATGTAACTTGTTCAACACCCTAAATTGGATCAACCGGAGGCCTGCATTCATGGATACCCTCTTGGTCAGTTCATAGTACCTCTCCCAGGATCTGTCTGTTATTGTAGTACCCAGGTCTGTTTCCCAGGAGGTCTTCATCATGTTTACCGTCGGAGTGTTGGCCTGTATAGCCGTATAAAGTCCTGAGACACTGGTTTCTGGCCGGTTGGACAGAGCCTCGAGGCATGGGTGCGGTGGGGGCTCGTCTGGGAACAGTGGCCATCTAGCCTTAAAGGCCATTCTCATTCTGTGATATTGTAATATCTTCAACTGGTCTCTCCCCATCCCCATTTTGAACTCTTCTAATGTTATAAATCTGCCGTTGGGGAAAATGTCTTTGATTTTAAATTCTCCCTCCGGGTCCCATGTTTTCTGTACATCTGGATCGTATGTGGGTGCTATACCGGGGAAGTTCCAGAACGGGGCCTCCGAATAATATGGTGTCTCCAATCCAAGCCTACGGTAGATCTTGGACCATGCATGTACTGTTGTACTGACTGGATCAAATGGACATTCATCTTTGTGTTTATCTTCAAAGATGACGGACCTTATGTCGGTTGGGTGTGCTGCGTTTTTCTCTAAGCAGATGTGAGGTATCTTGTTCATCGTACCAGTGTCTGACAAACTAGGCCTGTCCCACCAGCTAATACAATTCGAAGTCTGGGGCTGCAATGCCACCTTTATTGTAGGGTTCCACAATTTTTTCCCATTTCATTCTGGCGGCCCCCCGCACCAAACAAACTCTACCGCCATGGATCTGAGAGTGTCAAAGAACTGTCTACCAGGCCATATCGGGGTATTAGTAAATATATGTAATAGCTTTGGTAAAATAACCATTTTCAGTATAGCGACCCAGCTGATAAGCGAAATGGGAAGCTTAGCCAATAAGCGGAGTTTAGTGGAAATCGTACTTAATAATGAGTCATGGTTGTTAGAGTATAGGGATACTTTGTCCCCCGACACAATAATACCCAGGTATCTTATCTTAATAGGAGACCACTGTAGGCCGTGTGTGTTGTTCGGACATCTAGTGGCAGGGGTCAAGGGAAAGATTTCAGATTTGGAGCAGTTGGTTCTATAACCTGAGTATTCTGCAAACTCGTGTACAGTTTCCATTGCTGGCACCAGGTGTACGACCTGCTCTCGGATGTATAACAGAGTATCATCTGCGTATAGTGATATTGACTGGGTTAGGCCAGCCATCTTTATACCCCTCTGTCCCTGATGTTCCCTAATTGCTGCTGCAAACTGTTCCATTGTAAGGGCGAACAGTATGGGGGAGAACGGGCAACCCTGTCTCGTACCCCTTCCCAGCCCAAACCATTCAGACATGGTGCGATTAGTCAGTACCCTGGCTCCCAGGTTAGTGTATAATAGCCTCATGCATTTTAGAAAGTATGGGCCTAGTCCAAATTTCTCAAGTACCATAAATCGGTACATCCACGACACCGAATCGAATGCCTTTTTGGCATCCAGGGATACGGCTACTGCCTGGGCTTCGGGTTTAATCTGGGCCATGAAACCGAACAGCCTTCGAAGATTTAGTGCCGTTGACCTGGTGGGAATAAACCCACATTGGTCTGTATGCACCAACATGGACACGTTGGGTAGGAGTCTCGTGGCCAGATATTTTGCAATTATTTTTGCATCGCAATTTAATAAGGATAGGGGCCGGTAAGAGGACATCTCATTCGGCGGACGCCTGGGCTTGAGGAGCACCGTTATTATGGCCTCTCTCATGGATGTTGGAAGTGTTCCTAACTCCATGGCCTCCTCCCACACAGACAGTAATACCGGGGCCAGTTCCTCATTGAGCTCCTTATATAACTCTGCTCCCAATCCTTCTGAGCCTTTCCGTTAGCTAATGATTTTATTGCTTCCTTTATCTCGTCAATCGTTGGGGGCTGGTCCAGAAGCAATCTATGCTCTATAGGCAATGTCGGGAGTGTGATTTTGTCTAGATATTCTCTGGTGTCAGTGGCTGATTTCAGGTCATGATTAGCATATAATTCTGTATAGAAATGGTTGAATTCTCTATTTATGTCCTCCTCCCTTGTGGTTACTGTGCCGTCCCCCGCTATTATGCTGCAGATTGGTGTGTGATGTCTCTCGGCCTTTAGCAGGTTGGCCAGGGTGTGACCCGCCTTGTTCCCTTCGCCATATCGGCGTGCTCTGATTGGAGTTGCCATATATAGTAGCTCCCTGGTAGCTAATCTATTGAACTCTTGCAGGTTGCTATTGATGTCTGACAGGGTGTGGTCTTCATGCGCGGCTGTATATTGCGTTTCTAGCTCTCCCAACCGTTTCTCCACTTCCGCCAGTTCCACCCTGACAGACCTCAACAGACCCATGGATTTGGAAATCAGGATTCCTCTCACCCATACCTTGAAGGTCTCCCATAGGGTTGCATATCTATTGACTGAGCCCTTTTTGGTTTCAAGGAAGTTTTCTAACTCAGTATGTAGTGTTTCTGCTACCGCTGGGTCCTTAAGGATGTCAGATGGCATCATCCATCTTCTGACCGGGGATTTCAGGTTTCCTAATGTCATATCTAAAAGGATGGGGGAGTGGTCCGATGGGGTACGGGGAAGTATGTCACTATTATCAATTTGGTTCATAAGAGATGCAGACATATTTGTATAGAAATCAGGGTCGTCCACATTTGGACCATATGTATTCACCAATATTAGTTCTTCCCCTGCAATACTGCCCCACACTATAACATAGCGGCCCTGGGAGTCTATTTTACTTTTTCCAAATTGAAAACCAACGGAGGGGTGGATCAGGGTGAGTACTCCTCTTGCCTGTGAAGAGTATTCAGTGTAGTTTCTATGCTGCCCCCACCCTCTCAAGAGCTCAGCATTAACCCTCTGGAGTGCGTGCGTTTCTTGTAACATGATTATCTGGGGGTGGTGTCTGGTGACATAAGTTCCCACCCTGTTCAACTTAGCACGGTTGTTCAGACCACGGAAGTTTTAGCTTTAGCCCTTGAGCTGTCACATTAGGGTGAGCCATATCTGTATACCCTCAATATGTCTCATGTTTTACTGTTAGTCAGGTGTGTTCCATGTGCTGCGACACACCCACAATTTGTAACTTGTAGGACTCCTCCAACTGAGTCCCAGAACCTCAACACCCCCCTCACCCCCCATTCCCACATTGCTCAACGGAGCTGAACATCCTGTAACATTTTGGGCCCCCACCCACATCATCTCCCCCAACTTGACGATGCTGCCCTTCAATTTTCATTCCCTTGAAATGGTGGAGCTTTCCTGAGGGTCGCCTGTTGTAGCCATCTGGCTGGCCCCCCACGGAGGCTCACGGCTTGATTAACCATAAGTCTTTGTTCAGGCCGTCCATGCTAGTGTACTTTTATTCTTGTGGCGGTAGGTAGCTGGCGTGTTTTTGTCAGTCTGCAGAGTCTCGTCTCTCATCTCTCGGTTGTGGTCTCACATTTTGGTCAATCGCCCGATTTCCAGGAGGCAACGGGATGGAAGCTTCCATATATGCCATAGCTTCTGTGGGGTTCTCGGAGAAGTGAGCTCTTCCCCCGTGTTGTAGTCTCATTTTCGCCGGGAAGATGAGAGCATAGGGTACATTGCGCATCCGCAGCTGTTTTTTAACCATTTCATAGGATCTCCTTTGTGTTTGTATATTAGCTGAGAAGTCCGGGTATATGTGGATTCTATTTTGATTGTGATGTAAAGTACCTTTCTCCCTGGATAATCGAAGTATAGTATCTCAGTCCCTGTAGTTAAGGAGACGTGCGATTATGGTGCGAGGGGGAGCTCCTGGTTTCGGAGGTGGTGCTAGGGTTCGGTGGGCCCTTTCAATTAGAAAGTGTTCCGAAAAGGAGTTGGCTCCTAGGATATCTTTCAACCGATTTTCCACTTGTCTCTCCATGGGTCCCTTACCAAAGGTCTCAGAAACCCCAACGATCCGGATGTTGTTCCTCCGGGATCTCGATTCGAGGTCTTCACACTTGTTTTGAGTTTTATGCAGTTCCGTTTTAAGGTGGGCTATATCGTGGCTTTGTTGTGAAATCGTATCCTCGTTCGAGCTTATCCTGTTTTCTGCCTCCGTGATACACGTGCTCTCTTTTTCATGCTCGTGCTTTCAGGGATCCGATTGTCGCCACTATATCATCCAACTTTACATTCACTGCCATGAGCCCATTCTGCACCAGTGTTGCCAGGTGATCTAGTGGATCTCCCTCCTGCCTATCAGGTATCTGTGGTGCCTCCCCGCCGCCCCATGTGGCTGCGAGCTGGCGAAGGTATCCATCGGGCCGCTCTTTTTCCCTCCTGTGCCCTTCTTCTCGTTGCGGCCCATGTGTTGTGTCTTGCAGTTGAGGGTGGACTGTGTTCTCCCACGTATTACCACCAAACGCAATGTTGTACAGTAGAAGATGGGGGGGGGGGGAGTGTTTCCCTTCACGCCCGCTCCTAGCTCAGGATATTTTGCACGAGCACCATGAGCGGCCCTGTCAGTCCTTTAGTGGCCAGATCCCCCCCGACTTATCTCCACGCCTGTTCGAATGATTGCCGTGTTGAAGCTTTTAGTAGCGTTTCTAGAGCAGTAGGGATATCGCCTGCGGGGGCTATCTGGTCGTGTCTGTTTTATTTAGGATGCGTTAGGGTTGCGGGCAGTTGTTCCGCACCTGAGGCTTTATATTGATTCCACCAAAGCCTATCGGGGTTCAGCTTGGTGTGCTGCCTGGGATATCAGTTTCAATATATAATGTAGGCCGTTTCTACCGTGTGTTGAAGGGTGCACCTTCCCGGGCGTTTTACGCATTGACCAGACCCCCTCCCCAGGCCTCGTCTCACTTACTTGGTATGCGGGGGGTGACGCCCTCCCCGCGTGTCTCTGACTTCGGGCCGCTCTTTGCCGTGGAACTTCGGACAGGGGCCGTGTAGAGATGCGGCCATGGAGGCTGGCCCCGCCGACGGCCGCCGCGCCTCCAGCTGCGCTCCCGGCGGGGGAGCGGCACCCGTCCTCTGGATTTCTTCTCCCCTGCTTCTCTCCTTCTCCCGTCACCTTCTGCAGGTCTCGAGCGGTGTCAGCCTATGTCGCTGTATTCGCTCGAGGGCGGGATGGCCACTCGGCGTCCTTTTCCGGCCCTAGGGTGTCGCAGGCACTGTGGCGCCCCTCCCCCCAGCACAGCCCGCAGCTGACGTTCTCATGGAGCCGCCAGGCAGCCACGCAGAGGCCTCCCAGCCGCCAGGAGTTTCGGAGGCAATATCTCGACGGTCCAACCACGGATTTACACCATTTTTTCCCCGGGTCGTGCCTTTAACCTTCCTCCACCGAATTTCAGCTTTTTTTGCGTGTCTGGAACGGTGCTGGAAGGATATATATATAGTATAAGGATTGCTTTCGAGCCGGAGCTCTCCCTTCATGCAGCCATGCTCGATGTGCGCAACAGCGCCCCCTCCCCTGTGGATCTGTTTTTAATGAAGCCGGTTTGATCAGGGTGAACTAGGTTGGGTAGGATGGATGTCAAGCAGTTGGCAAGGATTTTAGAGTTTCTTCTCCGCACGGGTGCCACCCTCTATCAGGGCCAGCAACCAGAGTTCCGGGGAATAAGTTTGTGGCAAGGGTAGCATCACACTCAGTGCCGCCTCTATACTGGACCAGAAGGGTCTAATGCGGGGGCAAGACAAAACGACATGCAAGAAGTCTGCATCCGTGCTCCCGCACCGCCTGCATGCGGAAGATCTCCCAGGGAAGAACCTGCTAAGGGTGGCGGGGGAGTAGTAGGCCTGATGGATGAATTTGAACTGGATCAGTCTATATAGGAAATTCAAGGATATATGCCGGGTTTGTATGCTGATTGCCCTCCATTGATTCTCACTCAAAGGCTCTCCGAGGGTGGATCCCCATATGTGCTCATATCTACGATTACCACATTTTCTCCCTGCCCTGATCAATTTATAAATAGTAGACACATGTTTACCAGGTGACTGTGGCTGTATAATAAGGCTCAGGGCCGGATGATGGGAAGGAGCTCGGGGAAATTCCGGCCTCATATCTTTAAGTGTACCCCGAAGCCTGTAGTAATGAAGTAAAGACACCGCATTATGCACACCTCTGGATTTAAGTTCCTCCCAGGTCACCATCTGATAATTATGAACCAAATCGCAGAGAGACTGTACCCCCAGTCCCCAAAAAAAGTTCCTTAAAGGATTTTTCGTGTGTGAGTGGGACCCCAACTATGTTGTAGATCGGGAAACGGCTGGTATCAGGAAGTGGACTCGAGCAACTGGCAAATATTATCCCAGGCTTTACATGTCACTGCTAGTGGTTGGACCTCCCCCTTCGGGGTCGGATCTCTGTGGCCCCACAACAGCCCCATGAGTGCGTTGGGAGAGGTGATTGCTGACGCAAGATGGTTGTGAGGGGTATCAGGACTCGGAGAACTCCAACCGGCAATGTATTGTGCCTGTGCTGCGAGGTAATATAAGAACATATCAGGGCATTCTAAACCACCCTGGTCATATGGCTGGGCGAGATTTTCATACGATACCCTAGGTTGTTTACCAGCCCAGACTAATTTCATCGTAATCTTACTAACAGGAACCCAGAAACGTAACAGAGGCCACAACGGGACGTTGTTAAAGATTATTAGAAGTTTAGGGAGAATAACCATCTTGGACAATGCAATACGGGCCGCCTGAGACATGGGAAGTAGTAGCCATGCCTCAATCCTCTGCTCCAGTTCCTCTAGGGTTTGAATGTAATGTTCCCTGTATATGGTGTCCGGCTTGGGAGAGACCCTCAACCCTAGGTAGCGTATCCCCTGCGAGCACCATCGAAAACCATCGCCCGCATCAAGCTGTTGCACCGAGGGAGTCAGGGGGAGGACTTCTGATTTGGTCCAATTGATTCTAAGACCAGACAGATCACCAAACCTAACCACCTTTTGAATCAGTGGGTTTAAATTCTGGCGAGGGTGTTTAACAAACAGGAGGATATCGTCGGCATACAGGGATATCACAGCTCGGTGCGTATGCACCAATACGCCCCTATGCGCATGCAGTTCCCGGATGTGACGCGCCAATGGCTCCATTGCGAGAGCAAATAGGACAGGTGAAAAGGGACACCCCTGGCGGGTACCTCGTGTAGGTTAGATGTACTCCGAGATTGTACCGTTGGTGCATATTGCCGCCCTAGGGGCGGTGTACAGTATTTTAACCCACTCTATGTACGTTAATCCGAACCCGGATCGGTGAAGCACTTCAAAAAGGAAGGTCCACTCAATGGAATCGAAGGCCTTCTCTGCGTTGAAGTGCCGCAATAGCTATTGGGACCTCTGAGTTGACATTATGCATTAAGGTGAATAAACGCTGCAGGTTAAACTGAATGGAGCGGCTCGGAATAAAACCAGCTTGGTCCGGAAGGACCAAAGCTGGCATGTGGGGGAGAATACGGTCAGTGAGTATTTTTGCAAGGATTTTATTGTCGGTGTTGATAAGTGATGATGGTCGATACGAGGACAGTTGTCGGGGTCGCACCCGGGCTTTAGGAGCATGGACCCTAAGGCCGATCTAGTGGATTCCCGGGAGAGAACCACCCGAGAAAGCGCTGTCATACATGCTGAGTAGATGGGGGAAGCACTAAGTCTATGTACGCTTTATAAAATTCAGCTGTTATGCCGTCCGGCTCTGGAGCCATACCGTTTGGGAGAGATTTTATAGCCTTGCGAATTTCCTCTTCCTCTTCCGTGATGGCATTGTTGAGCAAGGTGCCCTGCTCTGGATCCAACCAGCCAAAACCACCTCATCTAGATACCGGGTCAGTACATCGTGCCCCGAGTGCAGGCGCGACGTGTATAATTGACTATAGTATTCACGGAATTCCGTATTAATCCCTTGCAAGTCTATAACCAAGTTTCCATCACGTCCCATGACCTCGGGTACAATGGTAGACTGACGCTCCTTTAGAATGGCCCATGCTAGGATTTTACTCGCGTGATCCCCTTCACCGTATCTTTTTGCTAGGATAGGATCCCCCAAATATCTCTCCTTGCTAGTGGCCAAACACAATCATTCTTCCTTAAGGGACAGAAGCTCACGACGGAGCTCGGGGATAGCGGCTTCGCCCTGCAGGTTCTCCTTTTCCTTAATCTTATCCTCCAGGACGCGCATAGATCTCCTGATGGCCTTAAGTACCCCGCCCTCCCTAGAGATACAACAACCTCGCAGATAAACCTTAAATGCTTCCCAAACTATGCCCGGATCAGGGACTGAATCTGCATTGAATTTTGGATATCCTGCCCTATCTCTGACTCGAAGGCCAAGTCCTCTAGGGCACGGGCCCTGAATCTCCACCTAAAATGGCCCGGAGGGTTGGTGAGGACGGTAATGCAAGCCAGCACGGGAGAGTGGTCAGAAAGGGTACGAGGAAGGATAGAAGCCACAGCAGTATTCCTAACAAGCTGGGGGTGATTGACTATAGTATTCACGGAATTCCGTATTAATCCCTTGCAATTAACATAGTCAATTCTAGAGCAACTACCATGCACTCCCGAGAAGAATGTATACTCTCTAATGTCGGGGTGTAGGGATCGCCATGCATCATGCAAGTCATGGTACTGGAGATGGCAGCCCAGGCCCTAGCTGCCAGGGGGAGAGAAGTTTCAATGGTCGTAGATCTAGCCATCTCCAGCGTGAGGGCTAAGTTAAAATCGCCCGCCCATATAATCTCGTAACCTGGGAATTTATGGATGTGCGCTGCACACTGATGGAAGAACTCCGGAGAGTCCGTGTTCGGGGCGTACACGTTAATGAGCAGCAACTTAACACCATGTAGCTCTCCCGCCAGAATCACAAATCTACCTTCACCATCCCTGAGTTGTTCGTGTAATCTAAATTGCAAGGAGCTGTGGATATAAGTGGCCACCCCTTTGGAGTGGGATGTGTAGGATGATTCGTACCTATGGATACCCCACCCGGCAAGCTTAGGAAGGGGGACCCCTTTAGAAAGGTGCGTTTCTTGAAGGCAAAGTATGTTAACCCTGTGATTCCTGCAGAAATTTGCAATCAATCGGGACTTCTTGGGATTGGTAAACCCCCTTATATTCCAAGACAGAACCGAGAGAGCCTTTTGCCTGCCCCCTCCCATCATGTGTGCGGATATAACAGCCGGGGGGACGCTATGGTACGGAGCATCAGTCGTGTAATAATTACTGGCCCATTTTGTCTGTGTGGGTGATCAAAAGGCACGTTGAGCGCTGAGCTAACCATGAACAAAGAACAGCCCAGCCAGAACTCTGGCTTTCCCGCCCCCCAAACCCTCCCACCGCAGAAACTGAAACCTACCAGCAGCCCTACCCCACCCCAATCCCGAACGATCGCCATGATTAACAGTCAAACCGCAGTGCCTGCTGGTGATGGTGGAGCGCTGAAGGCGGCCTGCATGCTCCAAAAAGACCTCGGTCATTATAAGGTAGCTCTAGGACCAGACCTCCCTGATCAGTGATCGCCATTTCATCTCATCTAATTGGCATCGTTGGAGTGGGAAGGAGAGTGTCCTGAGGGACCCACAGGATCCGGGAGGCATGAGGCGAAGCGCTCAGCGGCCTCAGGGGAGGTGAAGAAAACTGTGGTCCCATTATGTTGAACGCAAAGTTTAGCTTGGTAAAGCATTGCATACTTGATCCCTTTTCATCGAAGGACAGTTTTAACTGATGGAAATGTTTTACTTTGATCTTGAACCGCAGGACTGAAGTCCGGAAACGATCGGATCACGGATGAGCCCCATCGCAATTCCCCCTTCTCCCTGGCAGAGCGCAAGATGATATCACAATCTCGATAGTTAAAAATTCTAGCTATGACCGGACGCTCCAGGGCACCAAGGGGAGGCCTTGCCGCTGAAGAGTGATGCGCTCGCACCACCATGAACATCGATGTGATTGGGGGGCGGTCAAGGATTTTCAGTAAGGAGTGTTTCCGTAAATCTCTCCATATTGTCAATTGCTGTAGATTCCGGCACCCCAAGTATGCCTATATTGTTCTGTCTGGAGCGCCCCTCTAGGTCCTCATTCTTGGCCGTGATTTTTTTAAAGGCCAGCTGCAGGTCCGCCATCTTGCGCTGTAGAGTGGAAACTTTGTCCTCGCCCGCTCCTATGCACTGCTCCGCTTCTGTCATACACCCACACAATTTGTCGATCTGTATGGCCGAGATGTCTACCTTGTAGGTTAAGGAATCTATTTTTGCGCCCAGGTTATCAGTGCTCTTCTTTAAAGCAAGCAAAGTCTGATTCAGCAGAGGGGTAGCCGCTCCACAGCGTAATAATATCCCACATCCCTCAGTCCAGAGGGCAGTACATTGGTCCCTCGTTGGTATCAGTCTGAGGCTGAGGGAGTCCTGCTAGGGCAATGTGGGGAGGAGGGTGACCCGTGGGGTAGACCCAGCCCCAGGCGACGCACATGTCACTTTCCAGGGGAACAGTTGCTTCTCTATAGCATGAATGCCATCCCGGGGGTAGGGGTCCCTCACCAGGAGCAGAACCAGGCAGTCGGAGGGTAATTATAAGCATGTACCAGTTTAAGATGAGAAGCAGCAGGGAATGCCCCTCCCCCCACAGCAGTGGATGATCCAATGGATCGCGCCTCACCTTGTCCTCCGGGGCCTAGGCAGCTCTGATCAGCATACGGATCCTCTAGGTATTAGGCATCCCCCACTGCCAGATCAAGGCTGGGCTGTGCAGGAGTCCGCTGCAGAGAGCGCCACATGCCCACCACCCGCAGCCACCTCCGGGCGCATCAAGAAAGTCAATGGCACACCGCGCCAGACCCAGGGAGGAGCCGAGTGTCATGATGCCTACCTCCAAGGAGCCAGGTCCGACCCAGCAACCCCAGAGGCAGGCATCATTCCCCCCAGGGAAGTGCCAGCGGGCCCAAGCTGGGGCCCTTTGGACACAGTCCTGGCGCCTTAGGCGCCAGGCTCATGTTGGACCCCTGTCCTGGCGCCTTAGGCGCCAGGCTCATAAAGCTAGACATCTGTTCAAGTGTTTTAAGGTGCACTTACCTGATGCAGACCATGCTGCTACATCCAGGCTCTCTTGAGGCCTGAATGGAACTACTTTACCTGTGGGACTACTTTCCCCTGGGTGTGGTCGGGGAAGGTTACATACCTTATCGGTGGAAGGATACATACCTGGAACTTCTTCCAAAGCTATTTAAACCACGCCCGATCAGCAACTCACGCTTCGCGTTGTTCTGCTCCTCGCAGCTGGACGCTCACCGTGTCAGCTCCTGCATCTGGACTTCAACGCCTGTCAGCATCCTGGGTCACCTGCTAAGAGAGAATTGGAGAGAAAGAAGACCTTACTTGCTAAAGCTGCATCACAGAGACATCACACCGACAATCCTGAAAGGGAAGACATAATTTTAAAAGCATTTCGCTTCGATCGCTGCAGCGCTGCATTTCACTCACCTTTCCTGGGCACCTCCATCTTCAGCAGCGATCATCCGGATCCGCAGCCACTTCCCAGAGCCTAGAGAGAAAAAGACAAGAACACAAGGTGAGAGAAGGAAGGGAATAGGAAAAGCTCAGTTTCCTTCTAAGACTTACCTGTTGGGTCATTCCCATTTCATTTCGGGTCCTGCCGCTTCCTGGCATTCCGGACCCCGGCCCCTATGGGGAAAAAAAGACAGACATTGAATGAGCGAATGCAAAGAAATTACCCGAACGCTCATCCAGAATTTACCGGTCATTTACTGGAACTGCACGTTTCACTTCGGGTCGGCGCCATATCTCCGGCATTCCGAACCCCGGCCCCTAAGGGGAAAAAGACATAAGCGTTAGCGCTTGCTGCAATAAGACAATGAACATTATTATTAAGCTTGAACTTTTGAACTTGCTACAGAACTCTTACAGCGCCTTACCTGTATAGTCAAGCTTATTTGAACTCCCATCAAACCTCAATCCAGTGAAGTAACTGGGTTTCAACGCGCCCCTGCATCAGAAGCAGGATGGAGAACTCATCCTTCCAGACCCTAAGGTGAGACTTCACGGGGAATCGAGGAAGGGTATCGTGGAGGGTTGGAAGGGAGTGGGAGGCTTGAGCATTATTCCGCCAGTAGGTAATACTCCCTTTTCACGCACAGGGGAATATTCCTGCGAGCCAGAGAGTCCATCTTCAGAGTCCTGCGCTTCACCATTGAAGAAGCATCAGCACTCGAAGCCAGACCTGCGCCTCCGTGGGAATCAGGTGAGCGTGACAGAACGCGAAGCCTACTCACAATTTCCCACCCGGGCGCTATGGAGACTTCCGAGACAGATCAGCTGGCCCAGCTTTTGGGGGAATTACGGGCAGAAGTGCACTCAGCCCGCCAGGAGACTAACGCTCTCAAAAGAGAACTGATCCTATCCAAGGAAAGAACAGATGACCTGGCCAAAAGGTTATTGCAGGCCCAGGCAGGGCACACTCCTTTAGCTAATTCCGGAGGTACTTCCACATCAATGGGTTTGAATAACCCGGTACAAATCAATCTACCTGGACACATGCCTTTGGCCCCGCCTGAACGTTTTGCGGGGGATCCCAAGAAATATGCCGTCTTTATGAACCAATGTCGTTTACACTTTCTATGCAGACCCGGGGCCTTCCCTAACGACCAGACCAAGGTAGCCTTTATACTATCTTACCTCAGTGGCAGTGCTGCCGATTGGTCTATTCCATTGGTAAATCAGGATGATCCCATTCTCCAGAATTTTCAGGGTTTCCAGGCCAGCATGGAAAGATTGTTTGCTCGACACTCTCAAGGACAGGCCCTTGATAACGAACTGCTATCCTTACGACAAGGTAATCAGGATCTCCTGTCCTACGTTGCCACCTTTAATAGACTGGTTGTGGAAACTGGATGGCCAGAAAACAAAAGGATCACATTGTTTCATCGAGGCCTGCGCGGAGAGCTTAAGGATGTTCTAGCTCAGATAGTAGATCCACCCCAGGTCCGCGCAGAC
This sequence comes from Ambystoma mexicanum, assembly GCF_040938575.1. Taxonomy (NCBI): domain Eukaryota; kingdom Metazoa; phylum Chordata; class Amphibia; order Caudata; family Ambystomatidae; genus Ambystoma; species Ambystoma mexicanum. The sequence goes on along the minus strand of NC_090937.1, from coordinate 1,260,699,366 downwards.
TACATAGACTTGGTGGTTCAACTTGATCACAGACTTCAAAATAGAAAAGCAGATCGGTTCAAGTACGAAACCCGAGTACCGATCAAAACCCACGCTAACTCCAAGAGTACCGACGTATCCGAACCTATGCAAATCGGCGGTGTTAAAGGACCATTAACGCAGAAGGAACGAGAGAGAAGGCGGCAAATGCAACTTTGTCTGTATTGCGGGACTTCCGGTCACTTTCTTCGAAATTGTCCGGCTAAACCACCTAAAAAGGTGGTTGGAGCCACTGATAACGATTGTTTGACACCTGATTCGGGAAACGACCTAGCCCGACAAGCGTAGGGGTCCGCTTGCCGAGCTTGAAAACAAACTCTTTGACCTCGCATTTTGTCATGCCAATGGTGCTCGTGGACCCAAAACAGCCTCAGCTGTTGCATGCTATAAAAGCATACATCGACAGTGGAGCTATTGGAAATTACATAGACCGTGAATTGGCTTCCAGGATTAAGCTCCCTCTCCGCCCGAAAGTAACCCAAGATGTCATTACTACAGTAGATGGAACCGAAATAGCCTCGGGGCCTGTGACGCATTCCACTGTTGAAATGACACTGGTGGGTCAGGATGGGCATCGGGAAGCAATCGTGTTTGATGTGATCAAGGCCCCACAATTTCAAGTAATTCTCGGAATTCCTTGGTTAGAAACACACAATCCGAGAATTGACTGGCGAGCAAAGAAGATAAGTTTTCCTGATTGTGAACCAACTTGTTACCCAAGAAATCCAGTTATGGGTCTAGCCTCAGCAACTTCCACCCCTGTACAGCTACCGTCAGAATACCAAGAATTCCAAGACGTTTTTCAGAAAGAACAGGCTAACACGTTACCTCCCCATCGGTCTTATGATTGCCAAATCGATCTGGTACCCAATGCTCAACTACCTTGTAGTAGGATTTATGCTTTTACAGAACCTGAGAACCTACATTTGCGTCAGTATTTAGATCAGTACCTAGCCAATGGTTTTATTCGCCCGTCCAAGTCTCCTGTCTCCTCAGCTCTGTTCTTCGTGCCGAAAAAAGAGGGCGACCTTAGAACATGTATAGACTATCGCGCCCTAAATCAAATAACGATTAAGAATCGTTATCCTCTGCCCTTGATCCCTGAGCTTATCGACCAGGTGAAAGACGCTTGTGTGTACACCAAGTTAGATCTCCGAGGAGCTTATCACCTGGTGCGTATAAAAGAAGGCGACGAATGGAAGACTGCATTCCGCACCAAATTTGGGCTCTTCGAATATCAGGTGATGCCCTTCGGTTTGTGCAATGCACCTGCCGCCTTTCAGTACTTTATGAATGATGTTCTTCGGGAACTTATCGACGTCTGTGTCATTGTTTATATTGACGACATCCTGGTGTACTCTTCTTCAGAATCCGATCACAGAAAACATGTTAGGGCAGTTCTTGAGAAATTGCGCCAGCTCAGACTATTTGCAAAGCTCGAAAAAATGCGTTTTTCATACCACAGAAGTGGAGTTTCTCTGATTCATCCTGACACCTCAAGGAGTCCGAATGGACTCGCGAAAGGTGGACGCCATCCTCAAATGGGCATCTCCTAGCTCGGTGAAGGGAGTTCAGAGCATGCTCGGCTTCGCCAATTTCTATCGAAGATTCATCCCAGAATTTTCCCGAACAGTCCAACCCATCACAGCTCTCCTAAAGAAAAACAAACGCTTTGAATGGACTCTTGAGGCCGAACAAGCCTTTCAGGACCTGAAAACCAAATTCACCTCTGCACCTATATTGAAGCACCCGCACCCAGATCTCCCTTACATTGTGGAAACCGACGCATCCAGTTCGGCCATGGGAGCTGTCCTGTCGCAAAGAGACCCAGAAACTAACCAACTACACCCTGTGGCCTTTTGGTCCAGGAAATGTTCTCCTCCTGAAATCAACTACGCAATTACCGACAAAGAGTTACTGGCTATTAAATCTGCTTTCAAGGCTTGGCGTCACTACCTTCTCGGGGCAAGACACACCATCACCGTAATTACGGACCACAGAAATTTACAGTATTTAAAGACGGCCAAAGCTCAATCTTCACGACAACTCTGATGGGCTCTATCCTTTGCGGAATTTGATTTTGTAATTACCTATCGCCCTGGCTGCAAGAATGGTAAAGCGGACGCCTTATCCCGGATTGGCATGGAAGAACCCAATTCGAGTTTAGAACCTGTGCCAATCATACCTGAACAAAGAATCTTAGGCCTAACTTCATTGCAAACTATTGAGGACATCCAAACGCAAGTAAAACAACTTCTAGACTCTTTAGCCTTACTGGAATGGAGTCAAAAGGGTCCTCATTACACCGTTAAGGATGACTTACCCTACTTCCAGGAGCGGTTGTTTCTGCCTAGTAAAGAATTGCAAGAACTTGTTATTGCCTATCATCATGAATCATTAATGGAAGGACACCCTGGTATCGCTAAAATGGAGGAAAAAATCAAACACCACTTCTGGTGGCCTTCTTGGAGAAAAGACTTAACGTCTTTTGTATTGTCTTGCGGAATTTGCGCCCAAAACAAGGGTCAAAAGAAAAGGCCAGCCGGCCTACTTCAACCCTTGGATATTCCACCGGCACCATGGCACACCTTGTCAATGGACTTTATAACTGACCTGCCTCCTTGTGCTGGTTACAACACTATCCTTGTAATTGTGGATCTATTCTCCAAAATGGCCCACTTTATCCCTTTAAAAGGTTTGCCTTCAGCTTCCACCTTGGCCAAGTAATTTCTGGAGAATATAGTTCGCATACATGGTTTCCCTTCCATATTAGTCTCGGATCGTGGAAGTCAATTTATCTCCCATTTTTGGAAGAAGTGTTGCCAACTAGCACAAATAGATGTGCGGTTATCCACCAGCCACCACCCCCAGACCGACGGACAAACCGAGAGAACCAATCAGACTCTCGAGCAATATCTTCGGTGCATGTTACACCAATCCGAGTTAAATTGGAAAGACATCTTTTGGATCGCAGAATATGCATACAACAATTCAGTGCATTCTGGAACCGGACAAACTCCTTTTTATACTTTGTATGGTCACCATCCTCGGACCTCTGATCTAGATCCACCTCTGACCCTGGAAATGCCCGCAGTAAATCATCTGCATTCCACAATAACCCGAGCCTTCAAAGAAGCTGCAACTCATCTACAGCAAGCCAAGAAAAAGTATAAAGAAAACGCTGATTTGCACCGAAGTAAAACTCCTCCTTACCAAATAGGAGACCAGGTATGGCTAGCAACGAAACATTTACCCCTCAAGGGCCCGCGAACCTTCAATCCCAGATTCATAGGACCTTATCCCATCAAGGCTATAATCAATCCCGTGGCCTTTAAACTGGATTTACCGTCTAACATGCGTATTCATCCAGTTTTTCATGCATCACTTTTGAAGCCAGTACAACCAGGGACCCGACTGTCCAAGCCTCCAGACCCAGTTCAAATTGAAGGGGAATTAGAATTCGAAGTTAAAGACATTTTAGACTCCAAGGTGGTAAAGTCCAAACTCTTCTATCTTGTTGACTGGAAGGGATATGGACCTCAGGAGAGATCGTGGGAGCCTAGTAACCATGTTCACGCACCTCGATTAATACAAAGGTTCCACCGGAGATTTCCGAACAAGCCAAAACCCCCAGAGGGAACAACCTTGGGAGGGGCCTTGAGGGGGGGGTACTGTCATGATGCCTACCTCCAAGGAGCCAGGTCCGACCCAGCAACCCCAGAGGCAGGCATCATTCCCCCCAGGGAAGTGCCAGCGGGCCCAAGCTGGGGCCCTTTGGACACAGTCCTGGCGCCTTAGGCGCCAGGCTCATGTTGGACCCCTGTCCTGGCGCCTTAGGCGCCAGGTTCATAAAGCTAGACATGTGTTCAAGTGTTTTAATGTGCACTTACCTGATGCAGACCATGCTGCTACATCCAGGCCCTCTTGAGGCCTGAATGGAACTACTTTACCTGTGGGACTACTTTCCCCTGGGTGTGGTCGGGGAAGGTTACATACCTGATCGGTGGAAGGATACATACCTGGAACTTCTTTCAAAGCTATTTAAACCACGCCCGATCAGCAACTCACGCTTCGCGTTGTTCTGCTCCTCGCAGCTGGACGCTCACCGTGTCAGCTCCTGCATCTGGACTTCAACGCCTGTCAGCATCCTGGGTCACCTGCTAAGAGAGAATTGGAGAGAAAGAAGACCTTACCTGCTAAAGCTGCATCACGGAGACATCACACCGACAATCCTGAAAGGGAAGACATCATTTTAAAAGCATTTCGCTTCGATCGCTGCAGCGCTGCATTTCACTCACCTTTCCTGGGCACCTCCATCTTCAGCAGCGATCATCCGGATCCGCAGCCACTTCCCAGAGCCTAGAGAGAAAAAGACAAGAACACAAGGTGAGAGAAGGAAGGGAATAGGAAAAGCTCAGTTTCCTTCTAAGACTTACCTGTTGGGTCATTCCCATTTCATTTCGGGTCCTGCCGCTTCCTGGCATTCCGGACCCCGGCCCCTATGGGGAAAAAAGACAAAGACATTGAATGAGCGAATGCAAAGACATTACCCGAACGCTCATCCAGAACTTACCTGTCATTTACTGGAACTGCACGTTTCACTTCGGGTCGGCGCCATATCTCTGGCATTCCGAACCCCGGCCCCCAAGGGGAAAAAGACATAAGCGTTAGCGCTTGCTGCAATAAGACAATGAACATTATTATTAAGCTTGAACTTTTGAACTTGCTACAGAACTCTTACAGCGCCTTACCTGAATAGTCAAGCTTATTTGAACTCCCATCAAACCTCAATCCAGTGAAGTAACTGGGTTTCAACGCGCCCCTGCATCAGAAGCAGGATGGAGAACTCATCCTTCCAGACCCTAAGGTGAGACTTCACGGGGAATCGAGGAAGGGTATCATGGAGGGTTGGAAGGGAGTGGGAGGCTTGAGCATTATTCCGTCAGTAGGTAATACTCCCTTTTCACGCACAGGGGAATATTCCTGCGAGCCAGAGAGTCCATCTTCAGACTCCTGCGCTTCACCATTGAAGAAGCATCAGCACTCGAAGCCAGACCTGCGCCTCCGTGGGAATCAGGTGAGCGTGACACCGAGGACCAGCTGGGAGCACAGGCGCCGCTCTCCACCTCAGCCCACAGGTGAGCTCCCCCCAGTGCCCAGACGGCACACCAAGCAGGTGGCAGACCCTCGCAGGCGGCAGGAGTCGGGCGAACCCGGGGGCCGCAACACAGAGAGCCGGCCAGCAGCGAGTCCAAAGGGCTGGGGCCAGAGCCACAGCAGCGAGGCCCCAGACAGCCGCAACGCAGTGCCGCTGATCCAGCACAGGATCGCAGGGAGGTGCTGCACCGGCCCCGTCAGTAACCCTAGCAGCAACCCCAGCAGCCCAAGGCAACTCAAAGTCCTGCAGCCGCGGGCAGCCAAGGGAGGAGGGGGGCAGCGAGGAGCGGCCCAGGGCAAGCCACCGGAGAGCCACTCCTCCCCCACTCACAGCTCCAGCACCGCCAGCAAGGCCGTGGCCGGCACCTCTCCCCGTCCACAGCACTAGATCCGCCCGCAGCAGAGATATGTAACCCAGCGGGTGCCGCACGGTTTCAGCGAGCATCAGGCGATCCGCTGTGCGAGAACAGGTACAAGAAGCAGAGGATTTTGGTCAGGATATGAAGGCCTCGGCCGGATCCTCTGAGGCGGCAGCCATCTCGAGCAGCCGTGCAACAGCGCCCCCTAGAAGAATAGTGATTGACTCCTGCATGGAGGGGGTTACAGTTCCCGAATCCCTAAATGAATTAAAGAGGGCCACCAGGGGGGCAGTCAGCTGGGGCCGAAAGACCTTATTGAATTGGGTGGAGTATCCATCGTGGCCGGAAGCTCTGGATTTAAGAGACTTTTTTAGCGGCTTCCACCTCCTTGTTAGGGAGAATTCTCCTTCTATGGCTAATTTCCCTTACCTAGTGAGTCCTTCAGCAGCTTTGCTGGATTTCTGGAGTTTATTTTTTCCACTTGGTAAGAGTGTGAGCTTTCCCCCCACCCTTACCTGTGTTTTGCCATGTGTATTTCAGCTGTTTTTGTGGTTGTGGACCCTGGAGCACACCACTTAAGTAGTCCCACTCTTTTGTGTGTTACACAGCACCTTCAGTGCAGTGACAAAGGGTTGTCTTTGACTTCCCACTGACTCCATTTCTGGGGCTGACTACTGTCCCCCAGAAAAGGGTAAAGTTGCCATTAACTTTACATAGTCATTGAACCACAGATCCAGTACACCCCATTTTACATGGAGTATTGGAAAGGGTTAATCCTTAGCCCTTTTTATCTGTACCTCCTAGAGCATTGTTTTGCTCTTTTAACATTTAGACTTGGCTGGTGGCAGTGGTATCTACCCTAACTTTTCTACCGCGAATATACTATATAAACGTGGTATAAATTAGCCTCGAACATAAACCTGCTTGACCAAATACTTTTTAGTTTGGCTCTGGTCGGGTTTATTCGCCATTTCTTTTTGTTAAAGTCCTTCTTGTGTTTTACTTTGCGCGGCAAACTAGGTTCGCCTTCTTTGCTCACCGTCTTTTGGCGGGCTTCTGCCAAGAAGCCCTCCTCTAGGCGCCTCAGTGTCTAGGTGGGCTGAATGTGAGGGAGGGGTGTAGTCCCCCCCCCCTGCACAGGGTATCCTAGGAAACCCAAGTCCCACTTTGCCATGATTGGCTGAGGTGGTTGTTCGGGCCGGACAACCCCCCTGCTGCGTGATTGACAGCCAGGCTGTGTGAATGGGGGATTTTCGCATAAAAGGCAGGACTCTTGGGCTGGAAGTCAGTCGCCACTGGAACTACAAGGAACCGAAGAGAAGCAGAGAAGAAGACTGCTGCAACTACCCCGTCCCGGTGAAGGCCTGCTGCAGTCCTGAACTATCTACCCTTCGACGACCACAGAAGATCCAGTCCAGAGTCTTCTTCCCTTGAGCCTGGTGGAGACAACCAGCTCATCTTCCACAGCCAGAGGATCCTCTTCGTGGTCGAAATCGCTGCACACTGCTGTAGTGGTCCAGATAGCCATCGGAAGAGCCTATCCTGTTTTAAAGGAACACACCTTTTATTCACTGTCGCTGCTGCTGGCTTCATCCCTGAGTAGTGCCGGCCCCTCCAGGCGTCCTCCTTCTTACCGAAGCTCAAGGAACCGTGGGTCTGCAGGAAACTACCAGGAACAACTGCCGTGGCACCAGCTTCTTCATTGAATAAGCTACTGTGTCCAGCTTCGAGGAACTAGGGTGAATCACTTTTCTCCTCATCCAAGGCTTTCCCTTGTCTTCCTTCCTTCTTATAACTTTTGCTTCCTCTGTTGACAATATCCAAGTACTTCTGGCAAAGTTGAATCTTGAACTAGCTGACTGTGTGATCCGCGACAACAGGAACCCGGTTCCACTTGACACTGGCTCCAGCCTATTGACTTTTGTTTTCCTGTCAGAAAGTGTTCTCTGATTCTGTCTGCCTTGACAAAAGTATTGCCTATGATTTTTGCCCCCAACTCTCTTTGGTTAACTCAGGTGCTAAGTGTGTTTTTTGCCCCGGTAACATTTCTTTCCGCGGATACGCGTATCTTTCGTAAAACCGAACTGTCATTACTGTCAAAAAGTGATCGCATATGTATTCCCGGTAACGTCTTATGTTTCATAACACCGGTCCGTTAAAACATAGGGTACTTACCTTGAGTTGATCAGTGCCAAGAAAATTGGTTGCTTGTAGTGCATTTGCATGTGGTTTTAATTTAATAGAAGTGAAGTGTTTTACCAACAGATGGTTTAGAAATAAATGTATTTTTACTTTTTCAACCAAAAACCTTGAGTCAATGTTTGTTTGAGTCACAGTAATTGTGGTCCTTTGTGTAATCTCTACTACTGCTCATTTGCTGTTAAGATAAGTCTGGCTGCTCCGCTACTGCTACCACTTTAACATAGTAGTACAGGCTTGTACCAAAGGTGAACTTGTATTACCACTTGTGGTCTTAATTGTGTGTAGTGTTCCCTAAGGGCACTGCACAGGATTCTGCCTAACACTCCTCACCTGTGATTGGGGAGTCGAGGTCATCTCGGATTGAATCCTTCAGTTGAGGCAACGCTGCCTTCCACAGATATTCTCTTTGATCATTCTGGTCTTGTGGCGGCACGGTCATTACCTGAACTAGATGAGCTGTGGCAAGCCGCTGTTTTTCTTGCTCTGTGTATTGTATCACGCCTTGTGGGTCCCTTGTGGGTCCTCTTTGCTTGGGCTAATTTAGCCGCCAATAGTTTATTTGCTTTGTTGTTCTTAGCGTAATAAAACTGCTTGGTCTTAGCCAGGAGATGTGCTGTGTGTTCGGCGTAGTGGGCCTGTATTTTCTTTCGGGCAATGCGAATAGCCCGTTGAGTTTTTGGAGACCAGCTTTTCAGTTTGTGTGTTTTCTCAGCTTCCTGAAGTTCTTCCTCGAGAATCAAACGAGCCTGTCTGGCTCTGTGGTATGCTGCACCTTGCGCAATTAGTTCTCCCTGAACCACAGCCTTCATAGCGTCCCAGGTGTTTGCTGGGGCGGTATCGTCACTCGGATTTTCCTTAAAGAAGTTCCGAATAGTTGTGGCGATTGAGTCCCTCAGCGGCATCTCATTGAGGATCGGGTCAAATAGGGCCCATCTGCGTGATGAGTTAGGGGTTGGCTGATGCACCCAGAGTTCCAGAATCACTGTAGCGTGATCGGATAAGGTCCTCGTTCCAATGGGCACCTCTTCGACGTAGGACAGTAGTTGTGGGGACGTCGGGAGAAGGTCAATCCTTGAAAAGGTCCTATGAACATAGGAGTAGAATGAAAAGTCCTTTTCTGTGGGGTGAAGCACCCGCCATGAGTGTTAGGGAGAATTCTCTGTTTAGGCTGAATTTCCTAACCTAGTGAGTCCCCCAGCAGCTTTGCTGGATTTTTGGGGTTTATTTTTTTCTCCTGCCAAGAGTGAGACTCTTTTACCCTCACTCTTGGGCATGATTTGAGTGTGTTTCTTTGAATCTAGGTGTGTTTAATGGGCTATGGGGTCTTTTACCCCATAGGGCTTCATGTGTTTTTACTATGTGTGTTACACAGCACCCTCAGTGCAGTAACATAGGGGTGTCATAGTGACCCCCCAGTATAGACTCCATACCCTGGGACTGACTACTGTCTCCCAGGGCATGTAAAGTCACCATTGACTTTACTAGTCTTAAATTCTGAACAGAACCAGTACAAACCATCATATGGTGGACGTACTGGCTGGGGCAATTCAATTGCCCCGGGGTCTGTTAGTCGAGGGGGCACATCTCCGTCCCCCCTGATCGAGTTTTGGCTGGTGGCAGTGGATACTACTTTTTATATTCAACCGCGAATATTTTCCTATGGGATTTCCCATTGTTTTAGGCTACTATCTTTATTTAATTATTTACGGTAGCCTCGAACATACCGCCGGTTTATTTAATTAATATTAATTCTCCGGTTGGTATTTTTTGCCAAAACTTGATTCTAAAATGGCGTTTGTGTTCTCTTCTGTGACTCCAACCCAAGTCGAGCCCTTTGTTCCACTTTTTGGCGGGCTTCTCCACAGAAGCCCTCCAAAGTGGTGCCACTCTGTCTGGGGTACTTAGGAGGGGTGGAGGGGGATTTAGGCACCCTGGACTGAGTTGCCTAGGCAACTCAAGTCGCACTCCGTCCTGATTGGCCCAGCATGTTTCAGTGACAGCTAGGCTGAGTGAATGGGGGTTTTCTGCATAAAAGCAGGGCTTTGGGGACTGGAACTTCAGAAGTCGCCACAGGACCTAAGAATCCAACGAGGGAGAAGCTGAGCCGACCTGCCACGACGACACCACCGGTGGAGCCCTGCAGGACCGTCTCACCACTTTTCCCAACGACAAAGGAGATCTCCCGCCAGAGAGTCTTCTTCTTTTGACTGGTGGGGATAACCAGTTTCACCGTCTTTTCACCTTCCCGACGTATCTCGTGGCCGCCTTGCCTGTGCCAAGCACCCCGGCAACCGGGATACCACGTTTTACCACGACCGCGAATTAAAGGGTACTACCTTTAACCGGAAAACTCCACGGCTGGTTTCTTCCCTGGCCGTGCAACGACCTTCATCTTTCCTCCAAGTCGAGATCTTCTCTTCTGCCCTTTTACAAAGAGAAGCGCTGTTCCCCCTCTTTTAGTGCCACTGGAGGCTAGGAACTGAAGAGGGATAAGTGTGGATCGGAGTCGCCCGAAATCCAGCGGCAACAGATGAGTTTGTTGTAGTAGTACAACTCCGGCGTCTTCATCTCGTAGTTGTTGTAAGATGGATTTGTGTTTGGCAGGAGAGTTCAGTCCTCTAACATTGAGGAATAGAAATCTTAGGGTCCGACAATCTGGAGCGGAGTCCGAACCTGCCGGGGTGTTCGGTGGGGGGGTGTACTGGGCCGAGCGCGAATCAGCTGGCATCTTGGGGAGGCCATAGCTGAATGTCTCTCTGCTTCTGGAAGTTTAGTCCGAGACTCCAACAGGAGGTCGTAATTTTAAACGGTGGGGGGGCTGAGGTTTCAAATTCGGAATCCCCCTTGGCCAACAGTGCCAGAACAATTCTCCCCTCCAACATGGCAGGGGCAAGCAACAAGAATTGCGTTTCATTCCAAGGACTCATAGGTGGTCTGTACCTTGGAAATGGGCGGGGCCGCGGGGAAACCGCTGTAGCTTCCATAGCTATTTGTTTTGGGATTGGCATCTTCCTGTAGAGGGGGTTTGTCAATTTGAAGAGAGGGAAGGAGCTGGGGCCCACCAAATGATGACGGAAACGATCAGGAGGGACATGGACCCATTATCTTGGCCATCGCGTCCCGGGCCCAGTGCCCCCCAGAATCCAATGCATATGACCTGGATCATTTCCTCCTCCCACTCTTTGGCACCCTTGACCTTCTGGGCTTCGGCGGGGAGGCAGATGCATCGCCCCTGTCGCCTGCCGAGGCAAGATTTGGGACGTCTCCAGGGGAATCTGGATGCAAGATCTTCTCAGCATCTTTAAGGTGAATGATCTTCCGAAGGGAGCCTTTATAAGTGAACTGGAGCACAGTCGGAAACAGCCATCTATAGCGGATCTGGTGGACCTGAAGGAAGAGAGTCGGAGGGCGGAGGGACTTTCTTTTTTGTAGAGTGAGGAGAGAAAGATCATGATAAATTTGTAGGCGGGAACCCTAGAAAGATAATTCGTCCCGGGAGCGGCTTATTGCCCAAATGGCTTCCTTTGTGGTATAGAAATGCACTCTTGTTATTACATCAAGGGGAATCTGATTTCACCCCTCATCGCGGGTGTAATCTGTGGGTGCGATCTAAAAGCTACTGGGGTTTCTCTAAGTGTGGGAGAAGAGATTGAAAGAAGTCCCCTACAAATTCTGCTAGGTCTTTATCTGGAACGGAAGGTAGAATTCCCCGAATTTGCAGGTTGTTATGCCGGGCCCTATTTTCGAGGTCCTCTTGCTTGAATTCAAGGATCTCACATTTATCCTGTAGCGTCTGAATCGAGCGTTGGATCTCTCCCGAAGAAGGCTGAGATCGGTCCTCAAACTCCCCCAGACGATGTTCTACTTCTGTGACCCTTTGGTCGGTGTGTTCCAGCTTCGTGGTAAGCTCGGTCATACATGATCTAAATTCCGATTTGATGTCTGCCATGAAGGCCTGAATGTCTTCTTTAGTAGCCAAAGACCCCTTGTCCTCGGAAGTCTTTTGTGGGGTCAGCTTGGGAGGACCATGTTTCTTGCCCTTGTCACCCACGAGCAACATCGTGGCAATGTCTGGATTTTTATTGGCCTTTGTTTAGCCATTGTAAAACCAGGCTGGCAGAGGGGGAAGAGTTTAGACGCTACTGTGGTGCAGGAGGAAGGAATAGAAGAGTGCTGTTTATAAGTCCCTTTTGCAGAGTCCCGTTTCGACGGGGCCAGGTGAAGCCCCCAATGGTGTTGTCTGATGCGATGTGGGTTCAGGAAGTCGCACCCTAATGCTGCAGGCGGGGGGGGAGGTCCCCCTTCCACCTAGACCAATGGCTGTGTTCCAGGGAGTAGCACCGCCGAGATCCAGGGGAAGGGAGTCGTAGAGTGTGCCGGGCGCCCCAGGAAACAAAGGTGGGAATCCCTTTGGCAATGCCGAACTCCTCCAGGGCTGGGAGAAGCCTTACTCAGCGCTATCAAGTGTTGGCAGCATTCTGAGGCTGCAGGAAGGAAGGGGGAAGCTCCATTGTATTGAAATCAGTGGCTGTGAACCAGGATATGGCGTCGCTGAGGTCCAGCAGGATAGGATCGCTGAGTGGGCCAGAGCGCCCCAGGAGGAGGGAGCAGGCGTGTGGAGAAATGAGCTACAAGAAATTGGGGGGGGAAGAGCTTCCTTCGGGGAGCACCGCAGGAGCAGTTATTCTGGCAGTGGGGATGCTCCACAGTCAAGTGTGTTCAGGGAGGCTCGGGATCAACTGCCATTCCCCTCCTGTAGCGCTGAAGCCTCATTCACAGCTTTCAGTGCCGTTTCCTCTCAGATTTGCATATCCTGCTGATTGTGCTCTTGTGTGTTAAGTGATTCGTATCTTACTACGTTTGTGTGAGGCAAAAGGAAGCCGGTCCATGTTGTCGCTTCTCTGGTCGTTAACCACAGCTGTGGCACTGCTGGAGGGGGAACTTCCAGCTGAGGCGTTCTTTCTACCTTATTGTTGAGCCCCGTTGCAGCCCCCAGTCCTACCCCCCCGCCCCTGCAGTGTTGTGCCGAGCCTCAGCTCCCTTTCGCTCCGGTGGGGAGCCGAATCAGCTGGCCCCCGTGCTGATCATCGGGTCGCGCTATACTTCGGGGGGAGCTATAGTGAGGGCGGTCACACAGTGCAGTATCTGCTGGTGTACCACTACTGTGTGTGCTGCGCTCCCTCTCCCGCACAGGGCAGTTTCTCACTCACCTCCGGTGCGCTCCTGGTCCTCCAGGCAGTCCCTGTCTCTGCTGGCGCTCCGGCTTTGTGCCTTCTCGGAGCGCCTCAGCCCGCTCCACGATACCAGCACGCCTGCTCCCGTGCTGGCTGAGGTATTCGTCTAGGGATCCCAGGGATCCCTTTCGGTTCTGCTGCTCCACAGCCTCCGTCCTCCTCCAGAGCATGTGCCGCGTATCACTGGGGCCCTACTCCTGTCACGCAGTCCGGCTTCCCATGCTTAATTCTCTGCGATGCAGTGTCGAAGAAAATCCGAGTCTCTGCGTAATATGCCCCGGACCTTTAGCCAGCCTGCAACTCTCACAGCTATGTTTCGGGTCAGATGAACGGCCGGATCTTGGAGGGATTTCTTTGTGGTGCGGAGAGCTCACGCAGGCCCCAGATATGAACGCCAGGGACAGAGTCTGCGATGCCCGCTTTGGCGACCGCGGGTGGGGGGGAAGGGCTGGCCACGCAGCGGGCTTCGATGGACCTGCCCCTTAAGCTGAGGTGGCCTCGGAAGAGGGAGCTGCGTTGTCCGGAACGCCAACGGCAAGCAAGGCACAGCGAACAAGCTCTCCAGGGCCAGGAGGCCCAGCTGTCACGGCTCTGCACAGGGATCTCATAGGAGTCCGAGTCCCTGCCCGCCATCTTAGATCAGCAGGGTGGCGAGGCAGCAAGTTTAACCGGCTTGATTTAGGTCTTCCCTGCCTGTTGGCTCCTTGTACCTCCTCCAACAGTAGTCTCAGACATTCACACACTACGGCCAGCCATCCAAGTTTAGGAATAGGTGCCGAAACCGCTATAAAGTTGGCAATACAGTGGGCTCACCGCGGAGGCCATTCGAGAAGCTGATGCTTCGTCGGCGTTCAAAGCCACGCCCCCCATTGGTGGATGCTGTGACGTCCCGAGGGTGCACTGGGCATGCGCGAGCCTCGTTTGGGCCCGCGCATGCGCAATGGAATAAAGTAAGTCCGTGCGGGAGTTGCCGCCGGGTGATGCAACCGGCAACATCGTGCCTGACTCCTCTGTGCATGCGTGTGTGTGTGCACGTGTGTTTGGCCACCCACACTCCGCTGGGCCACACAACAACTGGCGACGAGGCGGGATGCCGCACGAGCGCTCGTGAAACACATGGCACGTTGTAGCAGCGACGTCACGGCAGATGAGTCACAGACCCGGCGGGTGCATTCCGGCGCCGTTTTAGAAGCAGGAGCACAGTGGTAGCGGCCTGAGAAGGTGCTTGTGCGCCACTAGCTCCATTTCTACCAATTTTTGGAATTTCTGGCTATCCTCCACGCACAGAGGATGACCCATTGAAGGCAGGCACCACACGAAGGGGACCTGAAAGCAGCAAAATGCAACAAGGGGGCCACCACACGCAGTAAGAGAAGTGAAGGTACGTGCATGACCCTCCAGAGTCAGGTTTGCGGCCTCCAGCCCAGCAGGAGGTGCCTGTGCGACCTGTGATCATGACAGACAGTGATGGAGAGGCAGAAACTGCAGCGGTGGCGGTGAGAGCACAACAGGGAGCCTTGTTACCCATGCAAGAATTTGATGTGTCAGGACCCCCTTCGAAATTGGGCCCAAGATGGCGGCTTTGGATCAAAAAACTGGATATGTACTTTACAGCAATGGGGATTAATGATGACAATGCAAAGAGGGCCACTTTGTTATACTCAGCAGGCTTAGAGGTTTTACGCATTTACGAGTCCCTCAACTTGCAGGTAGGCACATACGCCAAGGTGAAGAAGGCGCTGGAGAACTATTTCATACCGCTCTCGAATGTCGAGAGGTTCCTCTTCTGCGGGGAAAAGCAGAGAGAGGAGGAGTCGCTCGACCAGTTCTGTGCCCGGCTTCGAATGATGGCCACCTCTTGTCGATGGGACAATGATGAGTGCATGATAACTAATCAGGTTCTACAGGGAATGCAGTTCCAGCAAAATGCGGAGACAAGTGTTAAGAGAACCAGGCTGGTCCCTGCAGCAGATATTGGACAGTGGCAGAACATTTCAGCTGGCCGAGTCCACAGGTGCGAAAATGGATGCGGCGGTGCGTTCAGGAGCATCGGAGGAAGCATTCGCCATGGGGAAACGGTCGATGTCAAGAGACAAGTGGGGGCAGAGAAAGCAGGAAAGTCGCTCGACTGCGGGGTCCGACAGCATTTGCCAGCAATGAGGCTATGATCTGCCCCACTCAGAGGAATGTCCTGCCAAGGACAGGTCATGTGGCAGATGCGATAGACCTGGCCATTATGCCCGAATGTGTCGCGCCCCCGCCCCGGTGTCAGTGCAGAGAGGCCCAGCCAGAGCACATGGCGGTGGCTCAAGAAAATTGCAAAGCATCGTGGCGTTGGAGCAGGAGATACAGAGGCTTCACATGGCAGAAGAGGAGGAGGAGGATGAGGAAGAAGAAGAAATATTCTTCATCTCAAACATTGCTTCAGGTGCCAAGAACAAGAGACAGCCTTAATGCGTAGTCGACATCCAGGGGGTGCCGACGCAAGTGCTCATCGATACCGGTGCATCGGTCTGTGTGCTGGCCGCAGACCACTATAGGGGGACCTCCGGCGCTAAGCACATCAACTGCCAAGATCTTTACGTTTGGTGGGGATACCCCCCTTCCCATTGATGGCGTGTTTATAGCGCCCGTGTCCAAGGACGGTAAGACCATAAAGGCACGTTTCTTCGTTACGGACGTGAGCCACCACTCGTTGCTCAGCTGCGCAGCGTCCGAGGCCCTGAATTTGGTCCATTTCACGATGGCAGTTTATCAAATGGACATCGAGGTACTGTTAAACAAATTTACAGGCATTTTTGAAGGGGTTGGAAAGTTGAAAGCGTCACCGGTGCGGCTGCACATTGATAATACGATCAGGCCGACCGCCCTGAAGCACAGGCGGATTCTGTTCCACCTGAGGGAAAAGGTGGAAGAGGAGCTTCGCTCTCTGATCAACAATGACATTATTGAGAGGATGGAAGGGCCGACACCCTGGGTATCCCCCAGAGTAGTGGCGCCAAAGCCGAAGCAGCCAGGGGCGGTGAGAATTTGTGTGGACATGCGTCTCCCCAATGCCGCCATTAAGAGGTAGAGGCACCTCACGCCAACGCTGGACGATATTATTGGCGAATTACAGGGAGTGAAAGTATTTTCGAAATTAGACCTACGAACGGGCTATCACCAGCTTGAGCTCCACCAAGACTCTAGGTTCATCACCGTCTTCACGACGCACGAGGGGCTTTATCAATTTAAACGCCTGAGTTTTGGTATCTCCTCAGCGGCAGAGGTTTTTCAGAACACTATAAGAGGGGCACTTGCAGGCCTAAAAGGGGTGTTGAACATTAGTGACGATATCTTGGTGTTTGCGGACACAGAAGCCGAGCACATGAGAAGGCTCGTGAGCACACTCAAGAGATTGCACGACCTAGGCCTCACCTTGCAACACCAGAAATGTGAGTTCCTCAAAGATAGGATTGGGTTTTTTGGGTTCATATTTCACGCAGCGGGAGTGTCACCGGACCCGGAAAGGATCAGGGACATTCGAGAGGCAGCGGCGCCAACATCCCCCACGGAGGTAAGGAGCTTCCTGGGGATGGTGAACTATTGCGGACGCTTTATCAAGGGCCTTGCCTCCTTATCAGAACCCCTCAGAGCACTGACCAGAAGCGATGCGGTGTGGAAGTGGGAAGGTAAGGAGCAGGAGGCGTTTCAGGCACTCAAGAATGCCCTGTCGTATGGGGACACTATGGCCTACTTTAACCCCGCCATAGAGTCGGAGATTGTCGACGATGCCAGTCCGGTGGGAGTGGGGGCAGTGCTCTTGCAGCCGGACAGAAGAGGATACATGAGAACTGTTGCATACGCCAGCAAGGCCCTCTCTGATACGGAAATGCGATACTCGCAAATTGAGAGGGAGGCGCTCGCCATTTTGTGGGGCTGCCACCATTTTCGCCTGTATATTCTGGGAAAGCCGGTGATAGTGGTAACAGACCTACTACCAATACTGAAGGGTCTATCTTCGAAGCCGCCACCAAGAATAGAGAGGTGGATGCTGGCCCTGATGGAGTACGGGGTGCGACTAACGTATAGGCCAGGCACCAACAATCCGGCGGACTACCTGTCACGTCACCCCAACGCTGGAGGTACCAACAAAGGCGGAGAGGTGTCAGACTGCCAGGGACTACTCTGTCACGTGGTGGATGGGGCGCTCCCCGTAGCGTTGTCGAGAGCAACCATTGCCTTGGAGTCATCCAAGGATGAAGTTTTTGACATCACTAAAGAAGCCATTAGAAGTGGAGAATGGAGGGAAATGCTGCGCAACAACTCCCGGCGCCAGTAGGAGGCCCAGAGAGATCTTCAGGCACTCTGGCGGGTGAAGGAGGAGCTCTCCATCTCCGACGATGGTCTGCTACTGAGAGGGAAGCAAATTGTAATCCCGCAGACACTAAGGAAGCGGGTGCTTGAACTGGCACACATCGGACATCAAGGGGTGGTCAAAACGAAAGCGAGACTACGACCAAAGGTGTGGTTTCCGGATCTAGAAGAAAAGGTTGAGGGCTTCGTGAAGAGGTGTTTGGCTTGCCAGGCCGCGACCCCAGGTGAAAGGGCTCCCCCTATAAGCTCGATGGAGCGGAGTGAGAAGCCGTGGGGGACAATCCATGTAGACTTTGGTTCGACGGGTCGGGGCATGTATTTCCTGGTAGCCGTTGACCAATGGTCGAGATATCCGGAGGTGGAGGTGGCAGAATCAACGGCAACAGAATTCACCACGAGGGCATTCGACAGAATGTTTGCGGCACACGGCTTTCCGGAGATGCTCTGCGCCGACAACGGACCGCCGTTTACCGGCAACCAATTTGCGCAATACCTCCGTGATAGGGGAATACAGCACCGCAGCGTCTCGCCACTGTGGCCTTGCGCTAACGGAGAAGCGGAAAGAATGATGCGCACGCTGAATAAAGTGCTGAGGATCTCGGCCAACGGAGGTGACGACCTGCAGAAGAAGTTAGTGGAGTTCCTGAGGGAATATCAGACCACACCCCATCAGTCCACGGGTGTCGCCCCGGCGGAGGCCCTGTTTGGGCGCTGCCCCAGAGGAATGATACCTGAAATGTAGGGGAGGAGTCCGGGCATCATAGACAATGAAAAGGTACGACAAGAGCGGGCCATACACAACCAGAAGGAAAGTGACAGACGAGGTCTGCAGGGCAAGGAGATCCGTGTCGGAGATTCAGTGCTAGTCAAGAACCGTCACCCCGAAGGAAAGCTAGCTCTACCGTTTGAACCGCACCCTTGGAAGGTCACCCATGTAAAGGGGACCATAGTGACAGCCGCCTGTGAGCGCGGTACGATCACGCGTAATGTATCTTTATTCAAGAAGGTGGACACATCAACAGGAATGTCCAGTGCCCAAGCTGTGCCCGCCCAGGAAGAAGGCCCTGAAGAGCTGGGCGAGGAACCCATGAACATCGGAGCCCCAGCGGTGGAAGCGAGCACGGAGACCCCAACAGTCAAGTTTAGGTATCCCTCAAGAGTGTCCAGGAGACCGCCTCCCCGTCTCAAGGACTATGTGGTGGACTGAAGGACTATGTGTTGGACACAGGGGACTGAGGTCAGGAGATCCGTGGCCGTCAGTAAGTGATGGGAATGGACCTGCTTCCTAGGTCGCTCCAGTTAATGTTTACTAAGTTAACTTCATGTTGTTGTTTGTTGTTAAAGATAAAAAGGGATGTGACGTCCCGAGGGTGCACTGGGCATGCGTGAGCCTCGTTTGGGCCCGCGCATGCGCAATGGAATAAATTAAGTCCGTGCGGGAGTTGCCTCCGGGTGATGCAACCGGCAACATCGTGTCTGACTCCTCAGTGCATGCGTGTGTGTGTGTGCACGTCTGTTTGGCCACCCACACTCCGCTGGGCCACACAACAGATGCATGCTTTTTGTTCTTTTTTTTAATTGAAATGTGAAGACTGAAAGATGTAAAAAATAAAATGAAAGAAGGGCATGCAGGGTTTGCTCCACTTTATCAAATAAAGTCGAATTTAAAACCTCAAATCGTCCTACATTACTATTTTAAAAACACTTCTGTTTGTGCACCAATGTTTTCCTATGGATCTTGGGATCACTTTAGCATACTTTTTAGCACTAGTATAAGACAATCCATTGAGTTGACAATGTGTCTGTAACATCATTGTTGCTACAACTGTTGAATGCCTACATGTTTGCCTTCTTATTTTTTCCCTCATAGTGCATGCGTGCATTAATAGAGGGATGTTTTAAATATGCCACCTCCGGACTCCCAATATACACTAAGATAAGTTGTATGGCTGTCAAGATTGATCTGGGGAAGTTGGTCTCATATTTACTCTTTTATCACATTCACCTAATCTTTTTAGATAGTGGGCCTCATTACGAGTCTGGCGGTAACCAAGCCGGAAAACCCGACAGGTTACCGCCGGACTCGTATTACCATTCCGCCTCTGTGATTCCCATAATCACTGGGGCATTACAACCCTGGTGACCCGGTAATTCCAGAGGCGGAATTCGGTAAATCCCCATTCCCATGGAGTCCCATAGGACTCCATGGGAATGGGGAAGTGGAAACACCGGCACCATCTTGTGATGGTGCCGGTGTTTCCACGTCCGCCTGCAGGCTGGTGGTGTTAAAACCGCCAGGTCAGACCTGGCGGGAATGACACCTCCCGCCTGCAGAACTCGAGGTCAGCCGGTCCTGAAACAACAGTGGTGGCGGGTTTACTGCCACCGTTATTTCTGGACCGACTGACTCGTAATGAGGCCCAGTATCTGGTTAATGTTCTTAATCACACCAATGGTAGGATGTTTGACCCCAAGGAAACTAAAGCCAAGTCCAAATGTTCAGCCTGAGTAGATGAGACTGATCAATTTTTTATTCCTTAATTAGGGTAATCACCTATTTCAGGGCTGGGTTAAGAGAAATGTAATGCTAGGTAGTTCTTAACTGCACCGCTAGCTTAGGGGTGACATATTTATAACACAAACACCAGATGGGGCCCGAGGAAATGTCACTTCGTAAAGGACAGCAACATTGTTTAAAGTTCGTACAGACATTGATTAGGGGGAAAAGTCTTTGTCAGAATGCCTAAATTTATAGAAAATAGGGATTGAAATAAAGGGTAGATGGATAAGAGCTAAAAGTATATTCTTTTTGTATAGCACCTCACGCACTGGCAGGAGCTACTTATGGAGCTCAAAGAGCTAGAAGTTTTGGAGATAACATGCAGCAACGAAGCTTTTTTCCATAAAATAAAATGGACACAGTGGGTCCATTTCATATAACATTGCGCGAAGTGGACCACCAACGTTAGCAATCAACGTGTTTTTGGATCCCCTGCATGCAGTATTCAACTTTTTTAAGGCGGAGTGCAGAAATTAATATCAGGCAAAATCGCCTTTACTTTTCAGTTTTACTCTTGCTTGTAAAAAAAAAAAAAGTTAATGTCACCTTCAAATAACGTTTTGCAGGCAGCATTTACCAGTGATATATAGAGCCGGATTCCATAGGAATCGATTTGTTTTACAACTGCACACATTTTGTTTTGCTGTCCTCAACCCATCACTGCAAGTCTAGTACTTTTTTTTAACCATTTTTGTTTATTTTGTACTTTTTCTATAGATACCCAATATATATTCAACTGCCATTGCCTAAACGGAGGTTTTGCCAGGACTGCCAGCAGTTGGTGTTGCCAGATGAGTGGGCTGCTCACTCTGGCCATCGGTTGCACTCTGACATCTCTGCTGGACAGCTGAGGAGGCCCAGTCAACTACTTTATGCACTGGAGAATAAGAAATCCAATGCACAGTATTTGTTTGCCGACCGAAGTTGCCAATTTCTTTTGGATGTCGTCGTCGCCCTGGGTTTTAGAAGAGTGCTTTCTGTTGGCACACCAAGGTAATTGATGAGCCCGTTTCCGCTCCAGTTTCTGCAAGTTAATTACTGCCTTTCTCTAACTTTGTAGCATATATGCTTTGCGGTTTGGGATAGAAAAGTTGCTAAACTCCATTAATAAAGCCTCACTGAATTTGGATTGGGAATGGAAGACGGTGTAGAACTTTGGGGTAGTCGAGCACTAACATGAGAATCCAAAGGAAATATATGTTTGGGGATACAAGGTGACATTGTTAATTCTCATATTTTGTTCAAGATATATGTAATGGAACACCTGAGATCATGTCCGCTTAATTTGTTTGACTTCAGGTTGATCTATTGATATGTTATTTGTTAATGCTATTAAACTCTTAAAGCAGTAATTGCAAAAAACAACCCTTTTCAATGCAGATGTATAGATTTCTTTAGTAATACGAACAATGAGCGGGGCCTATCAGGCTGACTCTTTCCACATGTATTGGAGCTGCCCACACATATATGCATTCTGGGGGGAGGTGGCGAAAATTCTGGAAGAAGTTACGCAGATACCGGCGGACCTCACACCATTAAAATACCTGTTTGGAGATATAGGTAAGAGATCCGAGGTGATCAGAAGGCTCTTTAACATCGCATGCGCGGTGGCCAAAAAGTGCATTCTGCAAAAATGGAAGAGTGTACAGGCACCGCACGTAAATTATTTCCTCAAGGAACTAATGTATGTGAATGAATGTGAGGAGTACTATGTAATGACTTTACCAAGCCCATGTAAACCGAAGGACATCTGGGCCCCGCTCAGAGTATATTTATGTGAGATGGACTCGAACAGCAGTAGCCCTGCAGGGCCAAATAACACGCCTCCTACTCTGTAAATATTACACGCTATGCTGAGAGACTGTATCGAATGTTTATGGTATATACATGCTTGAATTGTCGTGCTGCCGCACTGTAGTTGTGTACCACAGCTGTTAAATAAAGTTTTTAAAAAAAGAAATACGAACAATGAGGCATTTGGCTGCATGTATAGTCTTATAAACGCGTTCTAATGGGATATTGGTTCTCTTGCCAGAAATGGGGAGTGTAGAAGGAGAACACCCACGTGGAATAAAAGCTGGTGGAGCTCTGCAACCCTTTGGGAGAGGCTGCAGAAGTGCAGATTGTGAAGATTTGGCATCTGGCAAGGGTAGTGAAGCCATTGCCTTTTGAATTATTTTTCTAATAGCAAAATGATGTGGGTTATCCATCTCAGAAAGGGTGGTCTGCTAACCAGATCCCCCTTTCATCAAATTACATGCCACAAGCAGAGTGTATAGCAGTGACCAGCTGCATCAGTTTCCTGATCTGCAGCGCCTGCTCTCCAGTGGCACAGAGCAGGTTTAGAAGTCATAGGTTCCCTGTTTAACAGCTACTGTGACAGCAAAGTCACTGCAGTTTAGATACTGCACTTAAATCTGCACCTCAACCAAAACCACATAATTATGATAAACTATCAACCTGGTGGTTGGCTAATCAGAAAAAATAAGTCATACCTGGTTTTTGGTATGTTGGCTGATGGTTGACATAATTAGTAAAAGCCACATCTGATTTGTAGCATACAAGTGTCAACCCTGTGAGCTCAGACTAGCTATGAGAGGCAAAGGGTATTCCAGGAACCTGTCTGTCTACATTCCTGTGAATGGGACAAAAGGCAGGATGCATGCCCCTGTTGACGGTATCGGGTAATATTGTTCACATAAATAATGTTGCCATACATATAGTCTCTGTGAAACGGTATAGGCGACATTCGTTTTTTTGTTGTTGCGAACTTTATTTTTGTTTTTTTCCAAACTACAGAACAGAACAAAATTATACAAGGAGCGCCCCCCGCCCGCAGCCTGGTGAAATCTGTGAAGGATATAGCGTATCCGCAGAGTCACTGTGCACAGTTCCGGCAGTCTGCATTCCGTTGGGCATGAAGTCAATGTTGAGTGGATTGTGGATTTGGGTCTTGTGAGGAGGCAGTGTCCGACGTAGACATTAGATAGGAAATAGATGGGACCCAAATATCTGGGGGTCGTGCGTGCAGAGGCAGGATTTTGATAAAGTCGGTTTTGACATCTTGGCAGTAGGCTACATTAGTTATAGGGTCAATATATGGGGTAAATGGGAGCGGGGTTGTCCCCCGCAGGTTCCATAGGATAATGTTGCCGCAAAAAAACGGTGACATTCTTTCATGGTGACCTCTTTGCGTGGACATTATCACATGGAACCCTGGTGACATTCTGGCAGGAAAGCTGACTCATCCCTTTTAAGGCCTGAGCTCTCCCAGCTGGAGGTGTCCTGCAAGCCTGGCTTCAAAGGGGCAGTTCTATAACAACGGCCTGTCACACAAGTGTGGTTGCCCACCAAAGGGCATTTGAAGTGGCGGGTCTAGGCAGACAAAGCAGAGCATAAGGGAAAAATGATTCCTCCATCTTGATTTTCTATGCGCTTCTCTTTCCTTAATGTCGCTCACATTTCCCGCACAACAAAGCCCTTTAGTTATGATCCTAAAAAGGCCCAAGTCACTTCTTATCTTGGCAAGGATTTAGACCCCTTAAAGCAGGCTTACTTTCAACCAATCCCCTGTGGCTTGTTGCCTTTATAAGGAAGGGGTTCCCCCCCCTCTTTCTTGGATTAATTTTGTACCTTCATGACTTCAAGAAGAATTCATTTGGGCCTTGCTGGGAGAGTTTATCTTTCAAAAGTCCTCAGCTAGTGAGGTGAAGAAGGATCCAAAGCTGAGACGAGCTCTGCTCCCTACACAACTCCAGGTCAAAATGGTGGAGAACTGCTGCTGGAGCAGGACCTGCCTCACTACCAGTTACACTGCTACCCAGTACATCACTGGAGGTGAATGACTTCTGCAGGTGTTAGCCAGCCTTGCCCCGGGTTGGGAGACTGAGATCAAGGACTCATCTTGTCCATGAGTCCCTGAATTGGGAGTCACAGCAACTGAAGAAGCAAAGCAGCTGGTTTCCTCTGAAGGCAAGTCCCCTTACGCTCAAGCCAGAAATAATACAACCCTCTAGGGAAAAAGGCCAGATTGCTTGCAAGGATAACAAGGTTTAATTGTACAAAAGACAAGGGTGCCAGCAGAGGACTCTGCTGCTCAAGAACGTTCTGCTAGAATCATCATGCATCAGCATTTATAAGCATTCAAAGCGTCCCTAATGACGTCATCCATAGGGTCCATAGGGTCTAAACCTGCACAGCTGATTGGTGAGACCATACACAAGGTCCTGCTCCATATGGGATGTCAAGCTATGACTGGTTCCTGTCACCGCCGTTTGTATGTTTCTACGTGGGTCAGCTGGGCTCATCTCTCCAAAGACTGAAAGTCTGGCTCTTCACATGTTACTGTTCCAAGGCTACTATTGTAAGCTAATGCTACTACTACATCATTATGAAATGCACCAGGGACGCTCAGGAACTGGCACCAGGGTGAGGGGAGGAACACAATCATGCTGACCCATACGTTCTGTGCTCTATCTATATCGCACTCCTCGCACCCAAGGCATCCACCCTAGTTTTGATCTATAATTTATCCCTTCCTGTACCTCGTACTACAAAGGGTGTATTTATGGAAGAGGTGAAATGGTCATGCATGTTCAGATCTTTTATGACCATTGGTTTTATTGCTGGCGGGCTGGGGTCCCTCACTATCGTGGAATGCGGGGGTTCTTGGACCGGGTCAGTTATGGGTGCCATTACTCCTGAGTAAGGGTTAGAGGCCTGTTGTTGGCCTGGCTTTGATGAAAGGCGGCCGCGAGGAGCCTGCTGGTGTCTAATGGCCTTGCAGGGTGCATTCCTTTCTACGATACTAAGTAATTGCAACAGTTAAGGGACAAGGGGAGGTTTCTGTGAGAACGAGTGTCACAGGCATAGCTCTGCTCAGCGTTTTGGGCCTATTCAGGTTTCTTCGAGCTTATGTTTCACTGCACGGCCATGCAGGGTTGAGTGTGTCTACCATAACTACAAAATGGTGTCTCTTTATATGCGCACACTAAATCTATGCATCTATAAATCCTGAGATATTGTATCCGTCCTGGGTTTCTTAACACAGTCCTTTCCCCCTTAGCACATCTCACGGCTACCTAGTGGATTTGCCCCACTCTAAAGCGCCTAGGGGGTGGGACAGACTAATTTCCATCCCAACATTCCCCCCTTTTGTTACTTTTACAGTAACAAATTTGTCCCCATATTTGCGCTCGTTTTCTCTTGTTATCGCAGCTTCATATCGGGGTGTTCCCTTTGTTGGCATCCATGCCCTACACATGTGGTAAGCTTTCTCCTGCTCGAGCACACTCTTCAGGCATACATGTCATGTAAATGCAGCCCCCATCCACTGCCAGATCTACCCATACTCCTTTATAATGTTCAGGGTCTGGAAGAGGGACAATGGTTGTGTGGTACAATCGGTCCACTTCATCTCCGTAGGGCATAGGGACCATGCTCGCTGTCACTGCACACCAATAAATCGTCTACATACTGAATTACTGTGCTGGGTACCTGAATGTTACCTAAGTGTTCGTGCAGTATCCTTTTAAATATGCTGGGACTCTCGCTGTACCCTTCGGGCAAACGAGTATGTTCGTAGCGCTTTCTGCCATGTATAAATGCTGTGAGGTACTGTGTGTCTGTGTGCTGGGGTACCGAAAAGAAGGCATTCTTTAAATCGACCACTGTGAAATGGGTCCCTTCCTTGGGGATTATGCACACGCTGGGTTTGGAACAAGTGGAAATTCTTTCTGCACTACGTCATTGAGGGTGCGGAGATCCTGGATCATCCTCCACCTACCCCCAATGCCTTTTTAATGGGGGTATATGGCCGTATTACATGGTAAGGTGGAGGGTACTATGAACCCCTGGTGCAGTAAAGCTGGTATTGTGTCTCTGATCACCTCTTCTGCCTCCCTGGATAATGGTTATTGCTTCGCCGGGGGTAACACTGCTCCGTTCTTCCCTGCATCGTGTGGGTTGGTTGTCCATAATTGTGTGTGTACCTGTTGTAAGTCTGCTTGGCTGAACGGGGTGGCATGACAACAGCCATGAGGGGGCTCTGGATGCTTCGGTACTGTACTATGATCTCACAGGGGATGCATATTTTGAGTATTATTTCCCTATCATCGTTGTTGTCCTCAAAATGTTCGGCATCTTTCAACTCCTTGAGGGGTACAGTGGGATCAATGCATAAGACTGTGCGCCATTGACTTCCCTGAGTATCGCTACCTAGGACCACAATTCTTTGGGTCGACACCAGCAGCCCCTCTAGGTCTAGGCGGAGTATAGTGCCACTAGCTCTGGGGACACCACAGGCCGAAAAATTAAATCAGTGGGTACTCTCCAGTAAGTTCTGGTGACCGGGGGCATGGCTTGTGCGAGCACTGAAATGCCGTAAATGAACATGTCAGGGTTGTCAGGGATGCCTTGTACCACCATATCACGTGCCATGGCATGTATCGTGAGCATTGCCCTCTTTGAGCACATGCCTGGTGTTGCGAAGATGATACAGCTGTCTGTGAATGAGATCGTCATGTTCAGCTTGCTTAGCAGATCTCTGCCAAGCAAGTTGACAATAGAGCTCTCCGAATACAAGAGGGGAGCCCTTACCTTATTTTAAAATGTTTTTTATTGGCATTTCCAGTTACATTAAAAGAAACAAATAGCAAGTAATGTTTATGGGTAGTGGGGAGGAGAAGGTGGAAGGGGGGGAGGGAAGGGAGGGAGATGGAAATACATGGGAAATAACATAACTTTAAACAAACAACGAAGGTCGTCGCAGTCTCATGTCTGCTTTTAGAGTCAATTTGGCGATAGGGCGTAGCAAGCGTGTGGTCTGTCTCAGGGGGGGTGTTAAGTTTCCTTGGTGGGGCAATCCGGGCTATCTCAGGGTTTAGTTCCAGTTACATGTCCAGCTTTTGTGGATGGATTAGGATCGTTCACGGGGGTTTGTCATCGGATGGATGGAACATGTCCCATGTCAGGAATTTCCAGGCTTCGTATGTCATGAACGGGCCTTCCCCTGTCTTAGCTATTCCTTCTCTCCATAGCCTGGTTTCCGCTTCTGACCAGTGTTCTAGTTCCTTGAGCCATTTGGCGTAGCGGGGGCCGGTTGAGGATTTCCATGTCATGGCAATTGCTCTTTTGGCCAGTATATAGGCTATGTCCATAAACTTGACAATATGCCTCAACTTGCTTATCCGCGGATAGCACCCCAGCAGACATTCTATCGGTGTCCACACATAGCGGGTCAGGCCAGCTTTCCTGCACGTTTGTTTGATTTTGGCCCAGAAATTCTGTATTTTTGGCCAACTCCAGAACATGTGAGCCATTCCTGCATCCTCCGAATTGCACAGGGGGCAGAGCGTGGCTGGGGGTCTGCTGAATTTAGCGATTCTGCTGGGGGTCATGTATGTTCTATGGAGAAAGTTTAGCTGAATCTCGCATTTCTTGATACTTCTCTGGGATACTGTAGGATCCTTCCCCATTCCTGTTACGTGATGCTTGTTCCCAAGTCTGTATCCCATGAGCTCTTTAGGTTGGTTTCCAGCTATCACCCAGATTATGCATTAGGGTTAAGGTCCGGCCATTCTCTCCATACTTGTTTAGCCACTTCTCTGATTTTTCGGTAACAAAGGTGTTGGCCTCTGGGGAGTCCTTTGTTCGTTTCCAAGGAGTCGAACTCTCGGAAGGAGCCATCTTTGTACTTGTCTCCCCAAGTTTAGATGCCATGCCCTTCCCATAGTCTTATGAGTGCCAGTTTGTTTCTGTTGGAGCAGGCGTTGGCGATAAATGGTGTTTCTGGGGAGTATGGATTCTCCATCCCCTGCAACTTCAGTGTTCTGTCCCATATTTTCTGGCCCAGCTGGATACGCTGGGGGGCTTTTGCTGAGTGCTTCCATCGGGCCCATAGGATTTCTTTCAGTCGCACCGGTGCTATTAACTGTCTCAGGAGATCGGTCTCCGAGGTGGGGTCATCTGCAAGCCATTTGGCCACGAATGTGAGTTGGGCTGCCAGGAAGTATTTTTCCAGATCAGGGAGCTGAACTCCGCCTGCTTTATATGGTAGCATTAGTGTGCCTAGGGCGAGCTTATGTCTGGAGCTGCCCCACACCAAGTCCTTCAGTAGTGCACCCAGCAGCCGGAAGAAGGCGGCCGGTATGTAGTAGTGGATATTTTGAAAGAAGTACAGGAAGCGTAGTAGCACTATCATCTTGGCGATGGCCACTTGGCCCATCATTGACAATGGGAGCCTGGTCCAGAACCTCATGGATTTTTTAAGCCTTTGCACCACCACCAGGGTGTTGCCCCCATGTGTCTGTTCGGGGGGTGCCAAATGTTGATACCTAGGTATGAAAATGTGTGTGGTTCCCAGCTTATTCCAACCTCTGGGAGCATTGGTTTACTGGTCCCAACCAGTCCTGCCAGTGGGAATATGCAGGACTTCTCTGGATTAAACGATATCACTGATACTCTTGCGAAATTCCTCAGTAACTCCAGGATTGTGGGTATATTCAGTTGTGGGTCCCTTTAAGTAAAGTAGGCCGTTGTCCGCATATAGCGAGATCACGTGGTATAAACCCCCAACTTTTATGCCTGCGTCAAAGAACTGTTTCCTGATATATATATTGCCAGTGGTTCTAGCCCGAGGATATATAACATTGGGGAAAGGGGGCATCCTTGCCTGGTGCCTCTTTGTATGTCCCCTGGTGCTGACACTGTTCTCCCAGTTTTTACCCTGGCCCTCGGTGTCCTATATAGGATCTCGATCCAGTGGATAAAATATCCGCCCAGACCAAATTGTTTCAGGGTGGCCAGGAGCCACTCCTAGTATATGGAGTCGAACGCTTTGATAGCGTCTAAGGAGACTACTGCGTAGGGTTTCTGTGAGCCTGTTTGTGCTATAATATGCTGTAGTCTTCGTAGGTTTGCTGTTGTGCTGCGGCTGGGGGCAAACCCATTCTGATCGCTCTGTACTAGGGTCCCAATAACTCTTGATAACCTGTTGGCAAGTATGGTCGTAAGGATCTTTATGCCATAATTAAGGATGGCTGGTCTGTAAGAGCCACACTCGGCTGTAGGTTTCCTGGCTTTGGGAATGGGGATCACTAGGGTTTCATTCATACTGCTTGGAAGTGTCCCGGACTCAAAGGCCTCCTTGTAGACCTCGTGTAAGATTGGAATTAGCTCAGCTGCAAATGTTTTATAGAACTCCGGAGGTAGCCCGTCGCTCCCAGGGGTTTTGCAAGTGGACAGTGCTTTAATCGCCTCCTGTATATCTTCAGTTGTTAGCTCTTGATTTAATGCGTCTCTCTGGGCTTCTTCTAGTGTGGGGAGGCCGATCTCTTCTAGCGTATCATAAATGTCATCCTGGGGCACAATGGAGTCGTGGCTATATAGGTGGGAGTAAAAGCATTTTAAGGTCTCATTGATCCCTGTTTGCATGGTGTGTATGGTGCCTGTCTGGTCTTGGATTTCAAGGATTGGAAGTTTCGGGCTTTCTTTTTTGCACAGCCATGAGAGTAACCTGCCTGGTTTGTCCCCCTCCGAGTGAGCCCTGGCGGTTTTCGCGATATAGTTAAATTTAGCAAATCTGGCCCAGTCTTCCTGGCAATCTTTCCTCGCTGCAGACATGTTCTTTTTTGTGTTCTTTAGATTTCGTGGCCGTGGCCTTCAATCGTCTGATCTTCTCCTCCCCGCCCTCCAGTTCTTTCCTGAGTGTTTTCCGGATCCTGCCGGCTCTGGCTATGACCTCCCCTCTTATTACTACCTTCAATACTTCCCAACTGGTGCTCCATTTTTTCACACTTCCCACGTTGTTGTTTATGTATTACGTTATTTTGTCCCGGAGCTCCTCTTTAAAGGCTCCATCTGTTAGGGAGTCCTTTGGCATCCGCCACATTGGTATGGGTGGTCTAGGGCCTTTTGGTTTCCATACCATTAGGAGCGGGGAGTGGTCTGATATGGTTCTGCCCAAGTAGGAGGCGGATTCTATTTGAGGGAGGTGCGCTTTATCTATTAGTAGGTAGTCTATGCGGGTGTATACCTTGTGTGGGGATGAGTAGTACAAGAATTCCCTACCTTCAGGATGCAGATCTCTCCACACCTCCGACAAGTCCATTTCTTGTATGGTTCTTCATAGGGCGGAGGAAAGCTGGTTGGTCGGTAGCGTCGGAGGAGCGGATCTGTCAAGGGCAGGATCACGAACACAGTTGAAGTCGCCTCCCCATATGAAGAAGCTGTCTCTGTAGGGTGCTAGCTTCAGCTGCAATTTGGTGAGGTACGCTGAGGTTCCACAATTTGGGAGATATGTGTTGATTAGGCACACTTCTGTTTATTCGATGCTTCCACAGAGTATAAGGTATCTGCCCTCGGGGTCTGCCTCCTTGGACCAGAGTTTAAAGGGTACGTTACCACTTATCCATGTATGGACTCCTCGGGCGTATTTGGAGTATGTTGCCCCACCATTCTGAGATTCGAGTATTGAGTTCCGCAATAAGGTGTGTTTCTTGGAGCATAGCAATGGAGACATGTTTTCTTCTCAGGCAAGAATTTATCCTATTTCTGCGCATGTAGGTGCCCATCCCTCTGTCATTCCATGTCAGCACTTTGATGTCATTAGCCATATTCATAGGATGGAACCCCTGGCCCGTTGTATTGTGCCTTCTGACTCAGTAGGTTGATTATGTTGAGGACTGTGGGACCTTTTCAACCGTAAGCAATTAAAACCGTATAAACCAAACATGTCCAAGTGGACTAACTGCACCCAGCAGGTATGCAGATTCTGCGTTGCTTGGGTGCCGCTGCTCCGTCAGGGCCTTTCCAGGTCATCTTGAGTGGGTGTGATGCGTCGGCCTTGTGCTGTCGCAAGTCCATTCGCAGGGGGGTGCTTTGGGTCGGTTTGGTGGGTCGACTTCCTCCTGCCTTTTATGTGCGATCCATGGCTCAGTCGAAGTCGTCTGCAGTTGGGTGTTCCTGTCTAGTGGGTATCGACGTGTGGATCATGATGCCTTCTTCTCGACATCCGCCAGGTTGTGGCAGCTAGATATGTAATTATCTGTGTTGTTAGGTTAGACTGGTTATTTTCTTGAGGATCTGTAACAGGATCGGGGCAGGAGCTCGAGAGAAACACATCCTCAGTCCATGGCCCTAGGCCACGCCCCCGAGGGGAGCCCTTACGACCTTCCCCCCTATCTTTACATCTAAATCTTTTGTTTATACAGCTATTAAAACAGCCCCAGAGAATCCCTGCATTTCGAGAGTTTTGCCTGATAACGGTAAGTCACCTTCGCTAATGCACAACTTTGCGGCTCCCGAGTCTACCATAAAGATGAATTGTTTGTTCCCTATCTCTGTCACCACCAACAATTCCTCTTCTGGGTTTAGGATCATATACAGGACTGGAAGGACATGCAAGTACTCTCTGTGGGCTGTCCTAGTTGGGGTATGTGTCTGTCCCAGGGAGCAAAAAAGGGTTGCCCCCTACCACTGTAGCGCCTTGAAACGGGACCACTGTGCCATTAGGCGCGCCTCCGAAGGTGCACGGGTTTCCTGCTTGCTGCATGTTGGGGTGGGGTTGATAATGCTGTACTGCCTGTTGCGGGTGTCGCGGGGGAGGGGAGCGGGGTTTCTGCAGGAGTAGCTGAGTGTAGGCTTGATGGAACTCGTACTGTATCGAGAACATCCTGGGGGCGGAATCTGAGGGGTCCCTTGTGGCCAGGGGGGCTGTAATTTTGCTGACTGTAGTTATACCCCATTCTATGCCTGCTCCAGCATTCTCTCCAAAAATTTCCCTACTTTTCACATATCCAACACTGCCCCTTTCCTCCTCCTCTCTGCCCCATTCCTCCAAACCCCACTCCTCACAATCCTCGAAACTCACCTGGGCCTCGTTTCTGTCTTCCATGCCAGTGGGGACCGGAGAATTGCGTTTTTCCGCTCCACAGTCCTTGCCCCCCCTTCAGCCTGTACTGTGGCTATTCTGGCAGTCATAGCATTAGGGCTGTGCTCTCCCTCTTCCGTCTGTGTCAGAGTTGTTCCC
This sequence comes from Ambystoma mexicanum, assembly GCF_040938575.1. Taxonomy (NCBI): domain Eukaryota; kingdom Metazoa; phylum Chordata; class Amphibia; order Caudata; family Ambystomatidae; genus Ambystoma; species Ambystoma mexicanum. The sequence goes on along the minus strand of NC_090937.1, from coordinate 1,260,667,431 downwards.
GACGCCACCACATCTACTTTGGCTAATTTATTTTGCACTAGTTCCGCTTCCTCTGCCTATCGCCTCTGAATCGTTTCTTTCTCGCGTTCTTTTATTCTCCTATAATGGTGAACTATAATGCTTTGAATTTCGGCCCACACTTTGCTTCGATCCCTGCTATTTTATCTAGCGCTTTCTGCACTTCCTTGTGTAGGCCATGCTTCACTATAAAATAGGAAAAGGGGGTTGACTGGTCCCAGGCGTTGCCCGTTTCTGCCCTCGCCATCTCTTGGACCCTGAGGATAAACTGTGCAGTGTCCTCATCACCCCCCATTGTACATTGCATGATTGACTGGAGATCTGGATTATCTAGGAATGCTCGCCCCAGCACATCCAACTCAACTGGCTCTAATCTTATTGAACGAGGCTCCATCATGGGCGTTATTGCTCAGTGTTTCTCCCTGGTACCTCGCCTTCACCCACACATCTGCAGCTTGGTCCCCAACTGCGGCCACCAATAGGCTTTTAATGTCTCCTATTGCCAAGGGCCCCCCTGCTGTGTTCTTTTCAAAAGCATATATCCACTTCCTTGCACCAGCCGTAAGTGGCAGGAGTGCTTTGAGGAGGTTATTTTCATCCATCTGTGCCCATGGTACATAGTGTAGCCTCCCTGCTCCTTTGTGTATCATGTAAGGAACTCATGGTGGCAACAGTAAAGACAGGCAGAAGTGATCACAGTTCAAGGGTGTTTATTAAACTTTATAATGGGTGAGATAAACGCCTAATCTAAACCTAAATGTAACATGGGAGCAGCTGCGACCATCAAATAATAATAAGGCAGTCCTGTTGGCGTCTTGTCAAATAAAAAGGGCCTATACTAAAAAAAAACGATTTCCAATCCTTACTACTAAATTACAAAAGAGTGTGAGATAATGTTCACCAGAAAAGAAAGAAGAGTTCACAAAATGATAAGTCAGGATGGTATGGCTGGATCTCCCTTCCCCACGTTTGAAGCTTGGGACAAGGCGGGACTCAAGCACAGCACACTCCTTGGTCTCGTCAGCACAAGGTTCACAGTTCAGTTCCACGATATCAAAAACCTTCAGGGGCTAAGTCTCCTTCTTGCGAAAGTCTGTAGACTTAGAAGGCCTGTGGTGTTTCATAATGATAAACAAAAAGTTCTCTCAGTGATCTTGCACCATGGGCGATTTCTCTTCGCCCCAGAATCTCCCTCCATCAGGCTCTGATCCTCTTTGCAGTTTGGGCCCCCATCTGTCTGGTTCACTACGGCCTTTCTTTGACATGTTTCGAGCATTTTAACACAGTTCATGCATTATTAATTTTCATCAGAAAGTGAGGTTTTCCTTCTCCTAGCATTCTTTCGGCATCCCTGTGTCGGGTTCACATTTGCCACATTGCTAGTACACAACCTTATTGGAAAGCGGGGTTCCCTTCCACTAGCTTTCCTTTGGCAATGTGTCTGAGACTTTCTTATTGGACAAGGGATTTGACGTAACCCTTGTAGGACTACTCTGACGCCTTATGCCACCCTTTCCTAGGGCCTTCTGGTTCTTGTAGTTTCAAAACAGATCCCGCTCAGAGCCTTTCGAATGAGCGCCTATGTGGCGCCAGACCCCTCTGCACCTGGACCTTAACTGAGCTTTCTTTAAAGTTAAACACACATACGTTCTTTGTCTTGAGAATTCATGGCGTTTACAAATGTTGCTACCAGTCTCCCTCAATTGACTGGCTGTGCTGAATGCATTGGCTTCTCTGATCTCTAGAGTCAAGGATAGTACCACGGTAGCCAATTTATCTCTCCGTTTGCGTTATCAATGCGGGAGGCCCCTGTGTACGGTTGACATCAGCTGTTCCGCACACCAGCTGTAACTCCCAGTCTTATGCTTTCCCTTTTGGAGGTTTCGTTGACATGAGTCGAAAAGAGCAAGGGCAATTCCCCCTTTGTCGTCCTTCCAGGTCTTTCTTCTCCGTTTTAACTGCCGGTTTGGTGTAGCTGGCTCCTCGTGTGTTCGGCCTTGCTCAGAGTGTGCTTTCGTGCTCCGCCTTTTATCCCTGTGGGGAAGGTAGAGGGCCGTCAGGTGTGCATGACTGTCTATTGCTGTAACGCTCACCTGATTCTCGCAGAGGCGCCGGTCTTGACTGGGCGACTACCGTATCTTCAAAAGTGATGTGTAGCACCCGGTTGGCTCTTTGGGCTGGACCTCTGTGCACTGTATGCCTGACTCGAAGAGTAAGATGTCTGCAGATAGAAAATATGGGATTAATGAACTGGGGTTATTGGGGTGTCCCTATCTCTTTCCTTTTCTCCTCTCCTGTAGAACCCCAAAGGTTAACGCTCTCACCTTAGGTAAGTGAACGCCAAGCTCTCCATCTGCCTCGGGGCAGGGTGCTGTAACCAGTTTCTTCACTGGATAGGTAGCGCAGGCCTCTTGACTTCAGAGGACTGCTGTCCGTCGTTTACTTCACGAACGGTGAGTTCCGAGTATTTCAAATGTCTTTAAAAGTCTTTTGTAATGCTGTCTCTTATTTTGCAGGGTTCCGGCGATGGCGGTTGACTGGCTGAAGTGAGTTGAGGATGGACCGTATGCGGAATAGAAGCGCCTGGAAGCGCGTACGTAAGCGCTTGTTGCTTGCTTCACGATGCGCACTAACTGTCCTTTTATTTTGCAGGTACCAGTTCGGAGCTGCTGAAGGATGCCGGAATGCCCACTGAGTTCGGCGTGGATGGAGTAATGGCACGTGAGTATTTAACGTTACCCAATGTCTTTAAACGCACCTTCTTTTGTCTTACAGATGCGGGATGCAGCGCCGAAGGCCTCCGGAGCGTGCGAAGAGTTGGTAAGCTTTTGTCTTTCAGATGCCGGAATGCAGTGCGATGACCTCCGGAGCGCGTGAAGAGTAGGTAAGCCTTTGTCTTTCAGATGCAGGAATGCTGCGCGAGGCGTTGATGACAGCCGATGGACCAGGTAAGAGATGCGCTGTCACTGAAGACCGTAGTGCTAACCTGTTCTTTCTTGTCTTTATAGATGTTGCTGAAGACTGGATTCAGGATGGTAAGCCTTTTTCCTTTAGGCCCAGGATCAGATGCAGAAGACACGATGAGCGTTCTGCTGCAGAGGATGCAGAATAACGCAAAGCAAGATTCATCCATCGGGTGTGGTTTAAATAGCCTCCTTTAGTGCTTAGGTGTCTCCTTCCACAGCCACGCCTAGGTAAGAAAAGAGTTCCTGCTTTTCAGAAGAGTTCCAGTGTTCTGAACCTAGGGAGTGGCTCCTGCCCCACCCAACAGGAAAAGTAGTCCCAAACAGAAGAGGATCAGGGGTTCAACTGGCAGGTAAGTAAGCAGCATGGTCTGCTGCAGGTAAGTCCACCCAAGCATTATGAGCCCGGCGCTTGCAGCGCTGGGACTGGGCATATTTATGAGCCTGGCGCCACTGGCGCCAGGACAGGGTCCAAAAGGTCCCAATTGGGACTGGCTGGCACTCGGAACCTGGGTTATGGGTCTGCTTCCAAGGGAGTTGGGTAAGTCCTGGCCTTTTGGAAGCAGAGATCATGACAATTGCCTGACTCTGCCTGACCCGTGTGTTGGGACATGTCAGGTAAACAGCTCTGCTGTTGGTCCGTTGTCTGCTAAAGTGTAAGAAAGTGTTTGTGCAAGAAAAGGGGTGGGGGACATAGCTTCTAAATATCCTACAGTGTAGGATGAGGAAAAGGTGTTACAGGGAAGGGGATACCACGTCTCAACCCTTAGTGTCCCACTTCCACTCCCCGAAAACCCCTCGCCCAGGTGATCCTCCCACACTGGTCCACCCCCAGGAACTGGATCCAATAGCGATGGCTGTGTCCCGGCCACCTGGACGACAGATCTCCGGGGACTAGCGGGTGAGACACCTTCAGGTTTCTCACAATTGGTGGCATTTACATTCTTTTTCCGCCCTTAGTCACACTTCCCTTTTTCCTTTCTACTGTTATCCTGCCAGACCTCTCCCTCAATCTTCCATCCCACAAACCTTCCACCCTTGGAGTGCGTTGAGGCGCTTGCTCTGCGTCTCCTTCCTCATCGTCCTCAACCTCATAAAATTCACTCCATTCTTCTTCATCTCTTCTTCGTGACCCCACATTTTCGTAACCGAAGCTGTCTGTCTTTCCGCCACGTTCTACGTGGACAGTTCTTATGGGTGCGTTGTCTATTCTAAATAAGAAGTCTCCCGACTTCTACTCATCACCCGGGGTTTGCACTGGTGTATCTGTCGTTGTTATGTCACATGCCGCCCATAGTCTGACTTACTCTGTTTGTGTCGATGCCAGTGCTACTTCTAGGTCTCTTGCGCTCACCCCAGTGTGTGTGGTTACCTCTGGAGGAAAAACATAAGGTGGAGGTGGGGCTGTAGCGGGTGCCGCTACAGTCGTGGCTGCCGATGCATATGTTGGGTTCGGGTACCCTTCTGCAGGGCGGGCTGCTAGTGGATATATTCCCTTTCTCCCCATCAGGTTCTTCCCGACTTCTCCTGGGCCTGTATCTTTACTACTGTCGTGTGTCTACCCTTCCCCACTGTGATCCTCTGTATCCTCAAAGCTTTTCCAGAGGTTCAATACTTCCCTTCTATTCTGCAATGGTCTCCTCTTATACTTTGCTGTGAGGAAGGTAGGCATGAGTTCCAACACGTTTCTGTCAACGGAACCCTGATCTGGCCTAGAATGGGGTATCCCCCTCCCCTAGTCTCTATCACCCACTGGTTATGATATTTCTTAATCTTTTCCCAGTACAACTGGCAAGCTTGCACATGTGCTCTGTAGGTTTCTTCCCCCCAACCCCCCCATAGTCGCATCTCCTGTGTGTCTGGTAGTGGGGCTACGCCTATGCTGCTGCGCCACAGTTGCACAATAGTTTGTTCAAGAAATGAAGTTCAGTTAAGTCAACAGTACAACTGAACGTCATCAAAAATGTCAATTCAATTCCCCCACCCCCTTTATTCTCTGTTAGGGCTTTTTGTTCACACACACACCACACTCTCTTCATACACCCATAAACAACCCACACATGCCACTCCTGTGCCTCCTCTCTACACCATAAAATACAATAATAAAACAAACTAAAACAACAGCCACTACAATTCCTGAGCTCTCTAATTATCTAAATTGTATTTCCTCGTTTCCCTTATTGTTTAAACAATAATTGTGGCGCCACCTTCCCCCCTCACTGGGGGAGGTTCCCTCACTTCTGTTTTCCTTTTCCTTATTTTCCTTAAAAAATGAATAAAAAGCAGAAAACAACAACACACTCCACAGGCATGCTACGCTCCCAATTTCAGTCGTCTCGTGTCACACTATTCACACTTTTTCATACATCCAACCCTACTTTGTTATCCCTTGCAGGCTAAATTCACGTGCGCGTGTTCACCCAAACTCCTCCGTTCATGGGGTTCCAACACCGGCCTGCACCTCTCCTTGGGGTCGCACCCTGCTCCAAAGAGCAGGCAGGATTCTGCAAAGATGGCTCCTGAAGGGCCACTGGGCAGTTCGCGTTTTGGGACTGATCACTGTAGGTGGGCGCGCCCCTTTCAGAGAGGTTGCCTGGATACCTCCGCAGCTACGGGATCACATTTGGGTCACAAGTCCCTTTATGCTCACGCCAGAAAGAATACAACCCTCTAGGGAAAAAAGGCCAAGATTTAATTGTACAAAAGACAAGGGTGCCATCAGAGGACTCTGCTGCTCAAGAACTTTCTACTAGACTCATCTTGTAAAGTGCATTTATAAGAGTTCACAGCGTCACTAATGAAGTCATCCGTACGGTCTAAACCCGCACAGCTGATTGGTGAGAACATACATAAGGTCCTGCTCCATAGGGGATGCCAGGCTATGATTGGTTCCTGTCTCTGCCGTTTGTCTGTTTCCACGTGGGTCAGCTGGGCTCATCTCTACAAGCACTGAATGTCAGGCCTTTCACATGTTGCTGTTCCAAGGCTATTATTGTAAGCTAATGCTACTATTACATCATTATGGCATGCACCTGGGAGGCTCAGGAACTGGCACTAGGGGCAGGGGAGGAACACAATCATGCTGACCCACACATTCTGTGCTCTATCTATATCATACTCCTCGCACCCAAGGCTTTCACCCTTGTTTTGATCTATAATTTATCCCTCCCTGTACCTCGTACAACAAAGAGTGTATTTATGGAAGAGGTGAAATGGTCATGCTTGTTCAGATCTTTTATGACCATTGGTTTTATTGCTGGCGGGCTGGGGTCCCTCAGTACCGTGGAATGCAGGGTTTCTTGGACTGGGTCAGTTGTGGGTGCCATTACTCCTGGTGGGCTGCGTGGGGCTTAGAGGCCTGTTGTTGGCCTGGCTATGATGAATGGGCGCTGCGAGGAGCTAGGTGCTGTCTCATGCCCTTGCAGGGCGCATTCCTTTCTGCAATACTAAGTAATTGCAACAGTTAAGGGACAAGGGGGTGTTTCTGTGCGAACTAGTGGCACGGGCATAGCTCTCCTCAGCGTTTTGGGCCTATTCAGGTTTCTTCATCGAGCTTATGTTTAACCGCACAGCCGTGCAGGGTTGACTCTGTCTACCATAACTACAAACTGGCATCTCTTTATATGCACGCACTAAATCTATGTATCTATCATTCCTGATATATTGTATCCATGGCAGGTTTCTTAAACAAGGTCCTTTCCCCCCTAGCACATCGCACGACTATCGAGGGGATTCGCCTCACTCGAAAGCACCTAGGGGGGTGTGACAGACTGATTTGAAACCGCCATCAAAACATTGTCAACCACGTTAGAGCGCATCTGAATCAATGGAACCCATGGTGCTGCCTTTGGCACTTCTTTGAACCTCTTCAAACCACTGCTGCTGCTTTTGGAACCAGTTCACTGGACTTCAACATTTTAGGAGGAGTGGAGACGAAGATGTATGTGCTTCAAGGTTCAGTTTGAGATGTGGAACTGACCCAAATAGCCTCATCGACTCACATCTTTCTAATGCTACATTGAACCGCAACAAGCTTTATATTGAACCCCACTCGATGTCTGCTCCCTGCCTGTATCACCATGACTGATTCGAAGATTCCTGGTTCGACACGGTCAAACCATCAATAACTGATTAAGGTCCCACCTGGGGACGCGGGAGGACCCCGGAGCCATAGCATCGCACAGCAGCGCAACAGCACACCAGTGCCAGCATCAAGAGGTGAGGAGTCGGGGGGAGGAGGGCATCCTGCCTGATCCGGGTGAGCACCTGGAGTGGGCTCCCGCGGACACATCAGCCCGGCCTCCTGGGTCTCTTGTCAGCAGGCCCCTTCGGATCTAACCCGCATGCCAACACACCCCCTGCCCCGATCCCCGAGCATTCCGGCACCGTCGGATTTCCCTTGAGTCCCAGCTATATATTCTGCAGTGCAGGCGGCTGTCGCCTCGGGACTCGGAGGCCGATCACTAAAGCTTCATCCAGTCTCACAAAGTCCTCATTGTCTCACCCACACTGTGGTGTTTCCAGACACACCCTCCCACCCACAAAAATGTCTAAAAATGGGAAGGCAGATAAACAATCTGACATTGTCGCCCTCATGGCTACCTCGGCAGCTGAAAGGACCAAGAAAGCCGACCCACCGGAGGACACTAGCAAGAATAACACTCCCTCATCTGCAGGATCAGACCCCATTCCACCACAAGTTGCAACCAAAGCCGATCTGTAAGACCTACTAGCGGCCCTAACCAGGGAAATCCAAAACAACACTGAGGAAGTCACCAAGAAAATAAACTAATTGGACAAAAGAGTGGGGGAAGTGGAGCATCGGACTACCAAAATAGAATCTGAGGTCTGTGACCAAAGATTTGAAATTGAACATGACAAGGACAGAATAGCCGCCCTTGAGTCGAGATGTAACACCCTCGAAGCAAAACAGGAGGATTTGGACAATCGATCACGGAGAAACAACATCAGAGTCCGAGGTATCCCAGCCTCTATCCCAGAGTCCGAACTGAAAGCTTACATATCGGATCTATTCAGATTAATCGTCACCCTTCCAGACAATTCCTCCCTAGAATTAGACCAGGTACACAGAACAATTCCAAGGAAAACTTCCTCGTTCCCACCAGATGTGCTGGCCAGGATACACTTCTTTCAAATAAAAAAGGACATTAAGCGTGTAGCAAGGCAAATGCGGCTGATCACCTTCCGAGGTTCCACGATCTCCCTTTACCAAGACCTAGCGAACTCAATACTCCAGAAACGGAAAGCAATGCGACCCCTGACAGTCTGGCTGCAAGATAAGAAAATTCCATATCACTGGGGATTTTCCACCTCAGTGAAATTCAAATGGGAGGGATCACAGAGACGAATACAGTCGATGAAAGAGGCAGAGAAACTCATGGGCCTAAACAATGCAGATGCCGACTCAGAACCCGAAGAAACAGCCCGCCCTCATCTGGACGGCTCTCCAGGGGGAGCGTGATCCAAATCCAACAGACGGCACAGACTTAGGGGCCCTCCGAAGAAAGACGGCGACATGGGATGAGCGTACAGCAACGGCCCACTAGCCCAGGAGATCGCAGACCCTTCATATTAGGTCAATCTAAGGCTATCAAAGGCCTCTCCGGAGCTAAGAAAAGCAGCCCACCGGCATCCGCACAGTGGCGTGGCCACCGGCAGGCTTCTCCATGGTTCATCTCGGCGGCCCAGTTGGCCCACACCGAGTGCATTGGTGCCACTAGTTCCCCAGTGGCAGTAGGAAGACGTTTCTCCTACCAGTTCAACATTGGGAAGGGGGGGAGCATGGGACTTACACTGACAATTCCACCGCTACGGACATCATAGGTCCCTAGCTTTACCCGAGGACACTGCAATACAACATGCAACAACAACCGAAAACAGATCTCCAATTCAATACAACCGCTATATCCGCTCTAAGACTCACAGTCTAGGCTGGGGGAAAGATCCATGAGACACACTCAACACTATATCGCAAGAGATGGCTAATACGAATGAATTAGGAATCCTCTCCTGGAATATCCAGGGGATGAACTCGCCAAGAAAACGCAGATCAGTTGAACACCGTCTGGGTCATCTATCCGGAGACATTGTCCTACTGCAAGAAACGCATCTACTATCGGAAGACGAACACTGCATAAAATTCAAGAGATTCAAGCAATCTTTCTTCGCCTCATCTGGATCGAAGAAAAGGGGAGTAGCAATTCTACTCAGTGACAAAATCCCATTATCCAACATCACAATAAGGAGAGATCCAGAGGGCCTTCTACTCAAAGGCCTCTTCGAGGAACTTCCCGCCATGATTGTTTCCATTTACAGCCCCAACACCTCCCAAGGAACCTTCCTCGGGGAAATTCTCCCAACCATCTTGGCCTTCCGTGAAGGCCACTTATTCATCGGTGGAGATTTCAATGCTATGCCGAACCTGCAGCTAGATAAAACGCTTCCCCCCACGAGTGCAGACTACACACAGGCCCTGGCCTTAGCCAATTTATTCAGAGAAACAGAGACCGCAGATGTTTGGAGACTACACAATGATACCTTAAGAGACTACACGCACTACTCCAACGTCCACAAGGGATATTCAAGAATTGACTTCATTCTAACCCCTGGCGTCCTTTATCCATGTGTCAACAACGCAGAAATCCACACATGCATGATCTCCGACCACTCTCCAGTCTCCGTGAACTTAGCCATTTCAGGCCAAAAAACACCCATCCAGAGGTATTGGAAGCTAAATGACTCGCTCCTACTAGACATCAGCATAAGGGCTGAAGTGGAGGACTCAATATCCAACTACTTCAAGGAAAACACCACGCAAACATCCCCCATCAGCATAATCTGGGACGCAATGAAGGCGGTGGTCAGAGGCGTACTGATAGGGGCAGGAGCGGAACAACGAAGGGTCTCAAACATCGCTACAACCAAGCTTGAAAAAGAAGTATTCTTTCATGAATCACAGCTAAAAGTTCAATACTCTAGAAAAGCCGAACGAGCCTTGAGGAAGGCAAAGACCGCCCTGGAAATGCACTGCGCCGACTGGACAGCCAAATCCCTAGCATATACAAAACAGTTCTATTATAATAAAGGGAACAAAGCAAACGGGATACTAGTGCAGAAGCTAAGAGCGATTCGAAGTCGAAACAACATACTCAAGCTACACAGGGAAAATGGAAAGCTGCTTTTCTCTGAGACGGACAAAATCAATGAACTGATGAGATACCATAAATCCATAATGACCAGCGAGCCTACGAACCTAGAGGTCGTACCACAATATCTGAGGGTGCTACCACCCGCAACCCATCTCAACTAGAACACCTGGAAGCTCCTATTGCAGACGAAGAAGTCATCAAATCCATCAAATCCTCCGCTCCGGGCCCAGATGGCCTGACCGCAAACTTCTACAAAAAATTCACCAGAGTGCTGGCACCCCAGCTATCCGCCTTATTTAACTCCTTCTTATATCCACGAGAACAGTCACGAAATCCATGGCCGAATCAATCACGGTCCTACTACACAAACCCGGGAAGGACCCCGAACTGCCTGATTCCTACCGTCCGATATCACTCTTGAACAATGACAGGAACATTTTCCCCAAAGTGTTAGCCAGAAGACTAGGCCCGGTCCTCCCAGGTTTAATCGACCAAGATCAGACAGGGTTCATTCCTGGTAGAGGGACTCACAACAACATTCGGCAAACGATAAACTTAATTGAGTGCGCCCACAAATCAAAAATAGGGATGGCGGTAATCTCACTAGATGCCCACAAAGCCTTCGACCGAGTGGACTGCGGCTATATCCAGACGGTCCTTCAACGCTTTGGTTTCAGCCCCAACTTCACCTCATGGGTCATGGCCAACTATCAAATCCCCACCACACAACTTCGAATTAACGGCACCAGGTCAGATCACATACATATATCTAGAGGCACCAGACAGGGCTGCCCATTATCACCCCTAGTTTTCGCTCTGTCCATGGGACCCTTCGCTGCCAGAATCAGACAAAACGAGGGCGTAAAGGGAATTCAGGTGGGTGACCAGGAGTACAAAATCGCGCTATATGCCGATGATGTGCTATTGACTGCGACAAACCTTTCAACTTCTCTGGGGGCACTATGGAAAGAGATCGAGGAGTTTGGGGCCCTATCAGGATTCAGGGTTAACCTTTCCAAATCCTCAGCATTACCCATCAACCTCTCTCACCAGGAAAGGTTTCTTCTCACCCCACTCTCACCAATCCCCTGGGCCAATGATGCAATTGAATACCTCGGGGTCCAGATCACTAAAAACCCAACACGTATGTACTCAAACAACATCCCACAATTTAATCAGTGCCCTGCAGAATGACCTCAAAAGGTGGAAGCAGCAAGAAATCTCCTGGTTTGGGCGAATTACCGCCGTTAAAATGAACTTGATCCCCAGATGGCTATACCAATGTGCAGCACTACCATTACAGATCCCTACCCCTGCCATACAGGCTCTACAAAAGAAAATACTAGAATTTGTCTGTGGGGGGAAAAAGCCCTGGATCAACAAACAAATTATACTGAAGGGGAAATCACAGGGGGGGTTGGGAGTCCCTGATTTAGCCAGATACTCACTTGCCGCTCAAATATCTCACGCATTCTCCTGGGTGCAAGAAGTAGACCCCCTGAAATGGCAACAAATTGAAGAGACCTGGTGCCCGGTCCCACTACACGATCTCCCACACCTCCCACCTATAAAACCACAAGCAAACAATGGGCCCCTATCTGCCACGACTGTTACGACCCAATGCTGGAAAGCCGCAGCGCGGAAATGGGGGTACGGGGCGCCCTTGGTCCCATGTTCCCCATCTGGAACAACCCTGAATTCACACCAGGAAACCCTCCACGGGATTTCCATTCCTGGATAGCAGGGGGCCTGGCGAAAACTAGCGACTTTCTGGAAGAAGGTTCGCCCATCACATTCGATAGGTGCAAAATAAAATTCAGAGTGGGTGAGCGGGAAAGATTCCGTTACACTCAAATCAGGCACTGGATGTCACAAAGGAGAACTCGAGATAAATGTTCTAGAGAACCAACAGCACTGGAACACGCATTATCATCACCAACCAGCAGAGGCAGAATATCCACTATATACCGGCTCCTGGACAGGTCTGACCCTGCAAAGAAAGAAAGATGTATGACAGAATGGGAAAAAGACATCGGACGGGAAATAGCAGTAGAAGACTGGGGGAAAATATGGGCTAGACTGCACAAAAGCTCGCAATGCATCACGAACAAGGAAGGGGGTTATAAACTGTGCTATAGATACTATATCACCCCTACTCAACTCCACAAGGCCAACAATGAAATTCCCGACACATGGTGGCGCGGCTGCCCGGTCCCCGGATCTCTATTCCACCTAGTGTGGGCCTGCCCAAAGGCAGAGGTATACTGGAAGGAAGTCCTGAAACACATCAAAGAAATATCCGGTCTCTCCATCCCCTGGGACCCAGGAATTGTCCTTCTAGCCGAAACCGGAGACGGCGCATTCCCGATCTCAGGCCAAATTCCTCGTCTATGCAATCACCTACTACTAGCCGCGAAAATTGCAATGGCCCGACTATGGAAAGACGAAAATGGCCCCTCGATTGCCCTATGGTGGGCCAAATGTTGGGACAGAGCAGTAGCGGAAAAAATCACAGCAATACGTTCAGACTCCCTGTTTAGAACTCTGATTATATGGGACCCATTCTTGGATTACGCAGCCAAATTCCCAGCCCTCACCAGGAGACCCTCATTCACAAGGTGGCTTCAATATAGCCCCCTTTACTGAGCCCCGAGTGGCCCCCAAACACGCCGGAATCAAGTCGGACAACCATCCGGGACCAAGATGACCCATCTGCAACAGCCAGGAACTCAGCATCTCTCCCGCCCCCAACCTACAAACGCTTCTAGAGACTCCTATTTATGTTCTATCTGATAATTATTGCATTGTTGTAACAAATATACTATTTTGCAAAAATCAATAAAATGTTATGAAAAGAAAACTAGTGGGTTCAATGTAGATCGCAGTAAAGTTCATGACATGGATTCTGGGCGAGGTTGGTCGGTAGAAAAGTTAGGTAAAAGAGAAGGACAAGCCCTTGGATTGGAGAAAGATTTCAAACACTTTCACCGCGGCTGAGCGAAACGCACAACCGGATTTGTACAGTACCTTAAAACGGAGAGGGGGCTGTAGCTGAGGCAGACATTCCTGGTAGTTCCTGCAGGCTCACGGTTCCTGAAGCAACTGTCGGACTGATCAGAAGTAGGAAGACTGGAGGGTCCTGCACTACCCAGCGAAGAAACCAGCAGCAGCGCCAAACGACGAATAAAAGGTGTGCTCCTTAAAACCCAAGCAGGGTCCGACCGTCCTGGCTATCCGGCCCAATGTAGCTTGGTACAGCGAATTCGACCAGAGGAGGGGTCCTGGCTTGCAGTTTGGGAAAACTGGTTGGTCCCACCAGCTCAAGGGAAGAAGTTTCCTGGAGGATCTTCTCTGTCGTCGGATTTGGAGATTCGGACCTGCAGCAGGGCTTCACTGGGCGGTTCAGTAGTGGTAGGGGTCCTCTTCTTCCAGTTCCTCATTGGTTCTTTCGTTCCAGTGGCGCCTCTGCTCTTCCAGACCCAGAGACCTGCTTTTTATGCAGTTTTCCCCCATTCATGCAGCCTGGCTGTCAATCACACAGCAGGGTGGCTGGCCTGGCAAGGCCAGTCCCCTTAGCCAATCAGACGATAGTGCGACTTGGGTTGCCAAGACAACCCATGGCAGGGGTCCGAAGAACCCTCCCTCACATCCTGCCCCTCTAGACTATCAGGCGCCTTAAGGAGGGCTTCTGTGCAGAAGCCTGCGAAAAGACAGTGAACAAAGGAATCATCCCCGGTTTGGCACGTAGAGTAAACACAAGAAAGATTTTAACAAAAAGAAATGGCGAATAAACCCAGCTGGAACCAAAATAAAATGTATTTGGTCAAGCGGGTTTATGTTCTAGGCTACTATAATAGCCTAAAACAATACCACGTTTATATAATATAATCGCGGTAGAAAGGTTCGAGTAGATACCACTGCCACCAGCCAAGTCTTAAAGTTAAGGGAGTGAAACAAGGCTCCAAGAGGCACAAACAAAAAGGGATAAGAGTTAACCCTTTCCAGTACTCCATGTAAGATGGGGTGTACTGGGTCTGCAATTTAAAGTGACTATATAAGGTTAATGGCAACTTTACCTGTTTCTGGGGGACAGTAGTTAGCCCCAGAAAAATGGAGTCAGAGGGAAGTCTTAAAGACAACCCTGTGTCACTGCACTGAAGGTGCTGTGTAATGTTAGGCAGAAACCTGTGCAGTTCCTTTGGGGACCACTGCAAAAGATTTAGAACTACAGGTGTTGGCAGTAAACCTACTTGGTAGCAGTCTGTACCACCCAGATTTACCTGGTAGCTGTGGCTGAGCAGTCAGGCTTCTCTCAAGAAGAGTTAGGCAGTATGCAAAGTATACACAATAGGTACTCAGATACAATAGCACAAGCAAACACTGACCAGAGCTTTGGTATCAAGTTATATAATTATTTATTTAAAAACACACTTATTGAAACACTCCAGCACTATTATTGTAAATCACTCTAAACACAATTACTATTATTATATATACACTCCTTATTCCTTATCAGACAAGTCTTAGTTAACACCACTTATTTCCAGACAGAGGTGAGCGCTTAACTATAGATGGCACGCCAATAAGTTAACGAAAAAGGGAGGGAAAAAGACAGAATGTAGGAAAATACACCACACTAATACTTAGGAACTCTTAAGCAAGGCAGGAAAGTCAAAAGTTACTTGTGAGCCAAAGTCCATAGGCCGGGCCCACTCTTGAGCAAGGCACAAATGCACCCAAGATCACACAATGACAACAGGCTTAAAAAGTCTTGCAGGTAGTTCGGAAAGGTTTTAGTTAGGCTCAGAAAAGTTTAGCCAGGGTGTCCCAGGCTAACCCAGGGTCGAAAGCCGGGGGCTAAATCTACCCCGTACAGTCGGTTGCAAGGGAAGCCAGGCGTAACACGGTACCTTATGTGGAAAGGATCCTCCAGCGGGGGCAGTTGTTCCTGGCAGCGGGTGCAAGTCGCGTCGCCCAGAGGAAGAGAAGATCTCGACGTGGAGGAAAGATGAAGGTCGTTGCACTGCCAGGGAAGAAACCAGCCGCGGAGTTTTCCAGTTAAAGGTACTATCCTTTGATTCGCGGTAGTGGTAAAACGTGGTATCCAAGTTGCCGGGGTGCTTGGCACAGGCAAGGCGGCCACGAGATGCTCCAGGAAGCGAAAAAGGAAGCAGACTGGTTATCCCCACCAGTCGAAGGAAGAAGACTCTTCGGGCTGGAGATCTCCTCTGTTGTTGGGAAAAGTGGTGAGACGGTTCAGCAGGGCTGGTCGTCGTAGCAGGTCGGCTCAGCTTCTCCCTCGTCGGATTCTTAGGTCCTGTGGCGACTTCTCAAGTTCCAGTCCCCAAAGCCCTGCTTTTATGCAGAAAACCCCCATTCACTCAGCCTAGCTGTCACTCAAACATGCTAAGTGGTGAGCCTAAATCCCCCTCCACCCCTCCTAAGTACCCCAGACAGAGTGGCACCACTTTGGAGGGCTTCTGTGGAGAAGCCCGCCAAAAAGTGGAACAAAGGGCTCAACTTGGGTTGGACTCACAGAAGCGAACACAAACACCATTTTATAACCGAGTTCTGGCAAAAAATACCAACTGGAGAATTAATATTAAATAAATAAACCGGCGGTATGTTCGAGGCTATAGGAATTAAATAATTAAAGTTGGTAGCCTCGAACAATGGGAAATCCCATAGGGATATATTTGCGGTCGAATATAAAAAGTAATATCCACTGCCACCAGCCAAAACTCGATCAGGGGGGACGGAGACGTGCCCCCTCGACTAACAGACCCTGGGGCAATCGAATTGCCCCGGCCAGTACGCCCACAATATGATGGTTTGTACTGGTTCTGTTCAGAATTTGAGACTGCTGGGGGACTCACTAGGTTAGGAAATTCAGCCTAAACAGAGAATTCTCCCTAACATGTAACACACGCAAAAAGTGGTGCACTTGGAGTAGGTGAGGCTCCAGTGCCCAAGATCACACAAACAGTAAAAATACACACGGCAAAACACATGTAAGAGTGGGAAAAAGGCTCACACTCTTACCAGGTGAAAAAAATAAACCTCAGAAATCCAGCAAAGCTGCTGATGGACTCATTAGGTAAGGGGAATCGGCCATTTATTGAGAATTCTCCCCAACACTTCCACGGGTGTTCGTTCAGTACGGGGCCCAGATCTTTCTCCCATCTTTTTTTGAGAGCTCCATCTGAGTTCCTATGACTGCATAGGAGAGTCTTGTACAGCTGGGAGATGAGGCACTTAGTTGACGAGGATTCACTTAAAGTTTTTTCTAGTGGCGTTAGCTCCCTTTGCAATTAGCCCTTCCATTTCGGGGCCGTCAAGACCCGCTTCAGTTGTAAGAATTCCTACTTGTGTCACGTTAGGTTGTTGTAGGCTATTTGCTGCTTCTTCCCCAGCCACAGGAATTTGCTGAGTGTGGCTTTCAATTCAGGGAAATGCTTCCTCAGGATGTTTATTGGGAGCATCTGATATTGGTGAAGGACCTTGGGGGGAATCACCATTTTAATTGCATTAAGGCTGCCAAGCCAGGATATTGTCAAGTTTGCCCATCTATCTAAGTCCGCTGATAGCTCTGACTTTAGAGGTGGGAGGTTAGCCTCGTAGAGGTCTTTCGTTTCTTTTGTGACATTGATACCCAGATATTTTAGCGTCTGCCGTGCAATCGGTATTCCCCCAATGTTTTGGTTTCTTTCAGTTGAGTCAATCAGGGTGTTTTAGGGGAAAAGAGTGGATTTCTGTGTTCACTTTCAGACCTGCCCATTTGATGAATTCTCGTATAGTTCGCAGGACTTTGGGTATTGAGGCTAGAGTGTTTGCCAGATATAAAAGCATGTCTTTGGCTAACAAAGCCAGTTTATACTCACTGTCCCCTACCTTAATCCCTTCTATAGTCGGATCATTTCTGATTATATTCCCCAGCGGTTCTATGCATAGGTTGCACAAGAGGGGGGGGAGGGATTCCCTGCCTGGTTCCCCTTGTGAGGGTGAATTCACTTCATACTTTGCCATTTACTACTACCCTTCCCTTGGGGGCTTTATCTAATGTTCGGATCCCGCTTATGAACCGCTCTTTGAAGCCCATGTTCTTGAGTATGGCCCAGAGAAACTCCCACTCCACCTGATCGAAAGCAGCCTTTTCCGAGTACACGCTAAGCAATGCCTGCCTCCCGACCTCCCCCCTGGAGTGTTCCATGATAGCCAGTGTTTTGCGCATGGCGTCTGCCCCATGTCTACCTTTTATAAAGCCCACCTGGTCCGGATGGACCAGGCGAGGTGTGATATTTTCCATGCGTGAGGCTAGGACCCTTGTGTAAATCTTCACATCTGTATTTAACAGCGATATCGGACGTTATGACTGGCAACATGCAGGGTCTTTCCCTGCTTTAGGGATGACTACTATGTGGGCTATCGTGAAGGATGAGCGGGGCTGACTGGTTTCTTGTCTGTGGTTAAACAATTTAGTTGTGTGTGGGGCCAGGGTGCCTGCGAATTGTTTGTAGAAACCCATGGTATATCCATATTCCCCTGGAGCCCCTCCCGGAGGGAGCCTTTTATCGCTGCCTTATTTCTTCAGAAGAGATGGGTGATTCCAGGACAGCCCGCTCTGTCCGAAACAGGTGTGTTAGTCCTGCCCTGGTGATATATTCTTGCATCTCTGTCTCTACTCTGGCGCCCTCAGTGGTGTAAAGGCCTTTGTAATATTTAACAAAGTGGTCAGCTATTTCCTCTGGGGTTGTGGCCCAGCCCCCTTCTTCTGTCCTAACTCTCAATCCATCGCTCAGCCCTCTTGAGGTTTTTATTTTTTTATTTGTTTTTTATTTAAAATGATATAGTTTCGTTTTAAAACTTTTCATTTACTCTTACAAAATTCATAAATCACATCGAAAAACAGTTTAGTTATCATTCATAATCAGGTTTTAACAAACATTTCCGATAATATTGTCCCAAAATTGGATAATGGTATAAAACATTTTCTTATTGTTTCCCAACAGAATTTGTGCCCAGCGTTCTTTCGGCCCCTTCTGTGTTTTTTTTGTAATTTTTTTTTTACAGATTTTATTGATTTTAATCAAACCAAACAACAATACAAACAAACACAACACGCAGTGCAATTTACAATTTACAATAAACGCCATTTCGTTTTTTCCTTTTTGCCACTGCTCCCCAAGTCCCACCCTTCATTATGAGCCTATTTATACTTTACATTCAGAATCTGCTGCATGTGGCAGGGTCTCGTCATCCTCGGATTCTGTTGGGTCCAGTAAAGATCCGAACAGTTCCGCTATTAATAATCTCCACGCCATCAGGGTACTCACTTCCTCCTCCCCACTCTTGTTACGCGCCTCCTTCCATACCATCGTTTCAGCCTCCGCCCATTTCTGTAACTCCTTCCACCATAACTCCACCCGTGGTTTATGGCACTTCTTCCATCCCATGGCAATCCACCGTTTTGCTAGCATGTATGCCAAATCTTTCAATTTCCCTACATGTTTAAATTTCCGTGGTCTGGGGAACCCTCCTAGCAAGCAGGCCCAGACCGTGTCTATGACAAGCGTGACCCCCTTCTCTGCTAATTTTTGCACCACTTCACCCCAAAAACACTCGTTTACTTGGCATGACCAAAACATGTGCGTCATGTCAGCATTTTCCATGTCACACTTAGGACACGCCTGTCGTCCAGCGCTTCCGAACTTGGATATCTTCAGGGGGGCCATATATGCTCTATGCGTTATATACAGCTGTATTTGTTTTAGTCTGGCATTTCTGGACACCTTTTTGTGATATCCCAGGGCGCGTTCCACATCCCATCTTCCATCGGGGCCCCCACCTCGGCTTCCCAATCCAGTCTCAATTGTGTCAATTCCCTCCCAACCTTAGTCATCACCATCTCATACAATCTAGAAATCTTGTGCCCTCCCTCTGATATATCATATATTGCCCCCATAATAGCATCTGGTTCCTCCATCAATACTGTTTCAGGCCACGTTTTCGGAATTTTCTGAACCATCCTATAATATGTAACATATTGGCCCATATGTAATCCCACCTCCTCCCCAAGTTCTCCAAACTCCTTAATGGTCCCCTCTTGCCAGATGTCCCCCAAGGTTACCAGCCCCCCCCCCGGTTCCTAGTAGGTTCTAATAATCCCCCTCAACTGCTCGTCTCCTCCCGCTAAAGCCACCAGTGGTATCTGCGGGGAGCATAGGAGTGGGTCCTCCATCATCCGACATGCTCGGCGCCACATTTACCATCCAAGCCTCATCTTCCCAGGGCGCTCCTTCATTTCCGATTCAGGCAACCATATCATTTCCCTTAGGTAAAATGTGGTACAGTCCCGCCCAAACAACCCAAGTTCTGGGGTCGTTTCATCAGAGAGCCACTTAGCCACATATTGTAGTTGAGTTGGCTCATAGTATACCTCAAAATTTGGCAATTTAATGCCCCCTTTTTCATAGAAGTTCTGTAACTTCCATAGCGCCACTCTATTTCGGGTACCATGCCATAGGAAGTGTCTTCACATACCATTCAATTTAGAAAAAAAACTTCTTGGGTATCATGTGTGGGATATTGCTAAAATAATGTAGGATCTTAGGCAGGACCACCATCTTAAGCATTGCCCCCCGTCCCATCATTGCTAGGGGTAACTTCTCCCAAAACTTCATGCATTTCCGGATTTTCTCAATAGCTAACTCAGTATTGTACTTATGTTCCTCTTCCGTCGTGTGATACACATCTATTCCAAGGTAGTGGAAGGAACTAACCGCCCAGGGTACCTGTAACACCGGTAGCCTCTCCACAGGGATACCCCTATAGCTGCCTAGAGGGAATATGCCCAGATTTTTGAGGATTCACCGCTATACCGGACAACCTCGCATACCTCCATCAATTCCAGAATATATTGAAGATTTTCTTCCGGGTATTTCAAGTATAATAACAAATCATCTGCAAATAAGGATATTAGGTGCCGCTCCCCCCCTACTTCAATACCTATCGTGTCATACTGTTGCCTGAGGTATATTTCTAGGAGCTCCAGAGCTAGAATGTAAAGCATCGGGGACCAGGGGCACCCCTGCCTGGTGCCTCTACCAAGTTGCCATCTCTCGGATATCACTGATCCACGTTCGAACTCTGGCTAGCGGCTCACTGTATAACATTTTCGCCCACCTGATGTAACTCGGCCCCACTCCGAATCCTCTCAGGGCTGTCAACAGCCATGGCCACCTAACTGAGTCGAAAGCTTTTACTGCGTCTAAGGATACAATCGCCATTTCGCCTTCATTCCTGCCCGCCCACTCTACCACCCGATGGAGTCGCCTATGGTTGAGTTATATTCCTATTCGGGACATAGCCCGTTTGGTCTGGGTGGATTAATTTGCTGATTACTCTTCACAATCTGTTTGCCAGGACCGCCGTCAATATCTTGCTGTCCTGATTCAGCATTGACAAAGGCCTGTAGGAGCCACCGCTATGTCCTGGTTTGTTGGGTTTAGGGAGCGGTATTATGATCGCTTCTCTGAGTGACTCCGGCAACCTACCCCTCTCAAAAGCTTTGTTAAGCCTTTCTAGCATTGGGGGGAAGCACCTCTTCTCTGTATACTTTATAAAATTCACTAGGGAACCCATGTGCTCCTGGGGTTTTACTGGTAGGCAACTGTCTCATGACCTCCTCCAACTCCTCCAAGGTAATCGGTGCATCAAGCTCCTCTCTATCCTCATCGCTCACCTGGGGAAGTCCTGTATTTTCTAGTGTCTCAGCTATCTCTTCTAGACTGCCCCCCTCCTTATCCCCATATAGCACCCTGTAATAATCCGCAAATTCCTTGTTAACTCCTTCTTGGGTGTCCACTACCTCACCATCTTCTCTAGTTATTGTCCTAATCGGGGGCCTGGGGGTTTTGCTCTTATACAGCCACGCTAAGAGCCTACCCGTTTTATCCCCTCCCGCGTGCTGTCTCTCTACATACTTTTTATAATTGAGGTTGCAGACCCTGTCCCAGTGTTCCGCACACTGCTGCTGTAGTTTCAATACTAGCTTCACATCCTCACTTTCATTTTCTAATGCTCTTTCTAAGTCATCTTCTGCTCTTAGTAGGTCAGCCAGGACCCCGCCCTGCAGGCCCTTCGACTTAGCTATGGCTACCCCATGCATCACCACCTTAAAGGCTTCCCATAGTGTACCCGCCGAGTCAACACTCCCAGTGTTCACTTCGAAATAGTTAGTGATCTCATCTCTCATATCCTCTCTAAAGACCGGATCTTTGAGTGCCTCTGCTCGGAGGCGCCATGTCGGAATCCGCGCCTTCGGGGGGCAGTATTGCCACCCGAGGACCAGAGGCGAGCGATCCGAGAGGACCCTCGCCTTATATTCTATCTGAGTAACTTCCGTCCTTACATCCGGCGTGGCAAAGATATAATCTAATCTAGTGTGTAGCTGCTGCGGGGCTGAGTAATGCGAATATTGCTTCCCACTAGGATTCTTTGTTCTCCACACGTCTGCCAGGCCAAAATCATCTAGTAGCACCTGCAATGCCTTAGCCGCTGAAGCGGGCCTATCCATCCTACCATCAGATCTGTCTACCTCGGGGTTCGTTACACAGTTGAAATCCCCGCCCCAAATAACTGCACTGCCCACACACATACTGAGGTTAGTGCACAGATATCTGAAGTATGCCGCTGTGATTTGATTGGGGGCACACGTATTTACAATTCATACCTCTTTATTCTCCAATAGCCCTCTCAATATAACCATCCTCCCATCGGTTTCCGCCACTTTCTGTAGTGGCTGAAACGGGACACGCGGCGCCACCCAGACAAGCACTCCCCTAGAATATGCCGAACCTGCCACTATCCCTTTCCATTTTTTCCCAATTAGCTCCAACTTCTCACGCGTCAGGTGTGTCTCCTGTAACAGTGCAATATCTATCTTTTGCCTTCTTAAAAACAGCATGACTCTATTCCTCTTCATATAACTGTTGAGTCCCCTGACATTCCACGTTATTATCTTGAGATCTCCCATAATTCGTTAATATTCTCCTCCCTTACTCCCAGCTGATCCCTCCCTTTCACGCAGTGCAGATACAACCCTCTGGCTCTTCCATATAGGCTCATGTTTAACCCCTAATTTCCCAGAACTATATACACACCCAACTTCCCACCTCCCTTCTCTCCCCCCACCCAACCCTCAACTACAACAAACCACTGCACACCACCCTTTCCCTCCCCCTCCCGGCCCTACCCCAAAAAATGCCCAGCTCCATCCCTGGATCTCAGGCTCCCCCGCGTTTGGACCTACCCTGGAATCCCAAGCCAAGACCCCAGCAGGGCGTCACCACACTATTGGTGAGCTAACTACTTCCTAAATGGGGGTGTAAAGACCAGTTCTGCAAGGCTCCATAGTGAGACAATAGACACAGTGCTCGTGCTTCACTCTCTGTTCCAGTCTAGTTCTACTGGCCAATGGGCCACATCAATGACTATAATCAAGTCCCATAGTCCCAAGCTGCACCTCCGTCGGGCACCCCCCCCTGTACATTACTTATCTTCTCCATCTCCTCCTCTCGTCTGGATGCCCGGCTCCTGGGGGCAGCCTTGCATATCGAGCCATCCCATAGCGTCCGCCGGAGTATCAAAAAATAAGGTTTTGTTTTTGTGAAAGACTTTCAATTTCGCAGGGTAAAGCAACATGTACTTATGGCCCGATGCTCTCAATCTCCTCTTGACGACCCCAAAGTTCATTCGACTCCGCTGCACCGTCAAAGTGTAATCCGGGTAGGCCGTTATCAGTGCCGCTCCCCTTTGAATTGTTCCACCTTTGCGGAAGTGCTCTAGTATCTTTTCTCTATCCCGGTAGTTAAGGATCTTAGCGATCACTGGCCTGGGTGGATTACCAGGTGGCGGCTTCCTCATCGGAGCCCTATGCGCCCTTTCCACCGCAAACCCCTGGGACAGGGCCCCTCCGGGTATCTCCTGCAACAACATGGATTCGACAAACTCCGTGGGGTTGTGGCCTTCTGCTCCCTCTGGCAATCCCACAATGCGGATGTTATTTCTCCGGGCCCGCCCTTCCGCTTCCCCCGCTCTATTCTCCAAATTGCCCACCCGCTGCACTAGTGCGTGTAATTCCGACTTATGTGAAGCACAATCTGCCGTGTTCGGGCCCACTTCTTTCTCGAGGTTCTCAGTGCGCTCCGCGAGTGACCTTACATCCTGTCTGAGAAGGTTCACCTCTTCCTGCACCTCTCCAACCTTACGGTCCAGTGCTGTTTTTAGTTCAGTCACAGCCAGCTCCAGCTTGGCCTCCCATGCCAACTTCAAGTCTGCAATTGCCGCTAGAACCTCTTGGTTCGTGCCCACAACGGCCATGCTGCTTGCAAGGGGCTTGTCCTTGCTCCTGGCCCCTTCCGGCCCAGGCGGTGTACTGGTGTATTCATCCAGCGTAGGCTGCTTCCCTTTAAGTCTCGGAGGTTTGTTGGACATAGCGCTCCAACTGTGGTTAGCAGGTCAGCTCCACCGTGGTCTGCAATTACAGCGGCCTCCTCTACGGTATTCCGAGCCCAGCTTTTATTAGTCGCAATGGATTGTGCTCTCCAACGTGATCTTATGAGTCCCCTCTTCACTCTCTCTATACCTTCTCAGGGACCTCTATGATTCCTATCCGGATCAGTGACGAGTGTCTACCACCACAGAAGGCCCTAGTGTCAGTTGTCAGGCTCCACCCATGGATTTTGTTCCATCTAGCCGCATCCTGATTCCACCCTTCTCTGGGCCTGTTGTCCAGACTGCGCACTTCCCTTTGTTCCCAGCGGGGGGTGCACTCCTAGGCCCAGTGTCGTCTGTGCCACCCATCCTGGGGACACCAGCACTGCGACAACTCCTCCAAAGGCTCATCCAGCCTCCCCCTTGACCAGTCCTGGGCAGCTTGCAGTGGCTCGCCGGTCTGCTCTCACCCTTCCTTTTTACTATAAGGGCAGTGCCAAGATGCTAGTGATAGTCATGCCTCTGGCCAGAACATCGCGCCATTAAATATGCCTGTGATTGTGCCAGAAGGTGTTGCACTGCGGCGCAGAGTGCTATTAAGCTTACGTGCAGAGCTTCTATTCACAGTGTCTCCCTGTTTTCAATGTGTTGTGGCACGACACGGGCGCTTCTCTTCTCGCCTGGGGCCGCCGTCGAACATCCACATCAGCTGTATGGGGAACTGATGCGCCCTCCGTCAGCTCCAGGGCTGCTGCCCTTCCTCCATAAAGGTTGCCCTGTGTCTCTCGTACGTCCTGTACGCTCAGGCGACAGAGCTCCCTATTGTGCCTCAGGCTTTTATTCAATATGCACCCTCTCGGAGCACGATCCTGCAGCCCACCGCCTCGCGTTCACTCCCCGCGCCTCAGCGCACAGCCATCCAAAGCACCACCGTCACAGCCGCCTTCCCTGCTGGTTCCGCTGTCTTTTAGCTTTAATCACAACTCAGCAACACTTCCTCCATTCGGGTCGCCCGCTTTCTGTCCCGTTATCTTGTGTTCCCGGACCTTGCTATCAAGTTGTGTTTCCTCGGGCTACGCGCCCATTGGAAACTTTGTATTCTTCTCGGCTCCTTATTTGTATGTAGCTGCGGTCGCATTCCTCGGCAGTTCACTCCACAATATGGCTCGAGAGCGCGGGTGTTACCGCGGTAGTCCCCAGCTGTCTCAGCGGCTTACGAGCCCCTGCTTCGATATGCTAGGGTGTCCCCTTACTGTGCGCCGGGCTCCCCAACCATCATCATCCGCCGTACTTCGGGTATTCGGGCTCATCTAAGCCCATATCTCATCACGGGGAGTCTGCCTGTTGCGCCATTCGATTCTGCACTTAGCCGCTTCAGTCGCCTTGTTATCTCGCGGCCGGCTGATTCCTTTGTTCTGGCCCTCGGTCGGCCATTTTACGTCCACCTTCTTAACGGGCTCTCACAATCTCACGATATGAATAACTCCATCACGGCTCCGCTTATGCACTCCAAAAGTTCAGCAAATACGTCCGCTCAGTTCATAAACCGGCGTGTGGATTTTTAAAGCTCATAGACCTCTATTGATGCACTATCTGGCAGGATCAAGGCAGGATCACAGGAGCGCCCCCAGAACACGTCCTACTACATGGTCCTCGTAGCCACGCCCCCCTTTCGGCCCCTTCTTTATATTGTCTTTCAGAAACATTTCTCTAAACAGGTTACGCTTCTCAGATAGTGCAGAGCATTCCATTATGACATGGAATAAGGATTTTAAAGATTCAGTTTGTTTACAAAATCTACAGAACTTTAGTGTATTAGGAATTTGCTTGGTATTTGTTAGTAATTCCCGTGTAGGGAGTAGATTCAATCGTAATCTCAGAAAACTATCTCAAATCTGTTGATCCTGAAGCAGTACAAGGTATGTAGGTGATTGATTGATGACTCTTATATCAGATTCACATTTGATGTCCATTTGATACTGATCTTTCAGATGTAACGTAGTTATCCAGTCATTTAAAAGGATTCTTTTTTTGCCTGCTGTGATCGCTGGAGCAACATTTCAGTTGAGATCTTTGCCGCTTGGAGTATTTCTGTTATGATGTTTTTCGAGTCATTTAGCACTTTGTCATTATACAATGTTTCTTTATAGTGCAAGATGTCAAATGCCGGTGTCTGATTTTCGCTTATTGTCTTCCGGTAGAGATCCAGTTGTTTCCACATCATTATAGAGTGTAAATATTGTGTGTCAATTTCATATTGGATGATGGTAAAGAAAATACTTTTTGCCAAAAAATTGCTTCCAGCTGTTGCCAAATACCAGGATCAAGATTGATCAAAGTCTCACTTCCATATAAAAGTACTGCTGTCAGCTTTTGCCTATAAAAGGCTATTACGAGTTTCAGGGAGAATTTCCCGTATTTGCGATGCATAAATGCTCCTGGTCTGGTAAGCGAAAGACCCTTTGATTTCAAGAAGACCTCCCAGTCCATCTCTGATTTCGATTGATTGATCCAAATTCCAAGATATTTTATTGTTGGTTTTTGCAGCAATTTTTCCTTTTGTAGGAACAGTTTGTTTTTTTTGCTCACGTTGAGAGAATCTTTGTTAGAGACATTATTTTCGTTTTTGATGTATTGATTTTTAATTCATTCAAATTCATATAAGATTCCAGTTGGTTTAAGCTTATCTGTCGGCCTCTTGGTGTTTTGCCGAAGATGATGATGTCGTCGGCATACATCATTCATTGATTTTAGGTGGATTAGTTGCAGAATCTCTCATGTTTTCTGAAGTCTGAAGTAAATAAATTAAAAAGGTTGGCCGCTGGGGGACACCCTTGTTTCAGACCATTCCAAGTTTTAATAGACGTCGTCACAACTCCGTCCGAGGTCATATGAATGTGGATGCTTGTATTAGAGTACAATTGCTTTCTGGGTTCTATTATGTCTTTCGGACATTTCGCGCAAGTCCATTTATTCCACAGAATCTGTCTGTTGACTAGGTCAAAAGCAAGTTGAAGGGCAATGAATGCAGCATAGATCTGAGTTTTAGTTCTTATAGATTCTTGTTTAAGTAAGTTGAGCAAGAACAGGTTGATATTGGTACCGACATTTTTGATGAACCCTGTTTGGCGTACCGCTTGATGGTTGTTATTCACTGCCCATGTTAGTTTTTTTAATAGAAATGAGGCAAAGATTTTTCCTAGTGGATCCAGCAGGGCAATAGGGTGATAGTTGCCCTGGTTCTTTCTCTCGCACTGCTTATAGATTGGTATAAGAATCGCTGATTGCCAAGTCTTTGGAATTTGGTTTGTTTCAGCTAGCAGGGCAAAAATCTGTGCGCATAGCATTGTCCATTTTTAAGGATTGCGTTTAATTATCACATTAGACCAGCCATCTGGCACTGGCGCGCAGGACATATTCAAGTTTTTGATCAAATTTGAAACATCTTCGATGACATAATCCACCAACCATTTCTGTATTTGAATAGTATGCTGCATCATCGTCGGTAAAATTCTTTCTTTGTATAATTCAGTGAAATATTTGATCCAATCAGATTCTGAGACATCAGGAATCATTTTACTTTGTGTATTCGAACGTTGATTAATCGGATCCCATAGACTTCTGGTGTTTCTGTTCTTCAAGGCCATGGTTTCTGCGTCATGTTGTTTAGCTAGCTGCCTCGTAGTTTCTATCCAATTTGTATGCTTCTGCTTCTACATTTTGATCAGCCTATATTTGTCTTCATCTGTTTTTTTTAAAGGGCTCTTACCTTTTTACGTAGTTCTATTTTCTTTTCTTGCATGTAGATGTGGTCTTCTTTCTTTCCCATTTCCACTATGAATCAGGAATGGCCTCAAAAGCCATTCGTAGTTCAATTTTGCAACACCTTTCTGGCAGGATTTTACAAATGTATTTGATAGTAGTCCTATTTGCGGTTGGGTCAGCCGAAGTCTGTTTGATCTGTTATTGGTATCTAGCGGCGGGAGGTGAACTTTCAGTTTAGATAATCCCCACATGGACCATGTAACGCTCAACATATGATGGTCACTGTTGACAGAATGTCTATTTCCAGTATCGCAGAGTTTTGCCTTTATCCCCTGTGAAATATAGATATAATCTATCGTAGCAGTGAAGGTTCCTTGTGACCATGTTGGTAGGGCGTTACCAATGTCGTCACTGGGGGTAGCAATGAGAAATAAATTTCGATCTTCAATTTCTTCTGTCCCTATTTTTGCTCATGATGATAAATCAGAGATTTCATGTTTAGCTCCTTTCGAAGTATATAGATGGATATTCAAATCCCCACGGATTATAAAGTCCAGGTGTGGGAATTGGTCAGTTACTAAATCTATCTCTGTAAAAGCAGTATCAATGAAACTCTCATCGCTAATTGCTGCCGGATTCCAATACAAATTTAGAATCCCAACGTTTTTCCTTGTTTACATAGGGAACTTTCCCTTTCGTTGTTCTACTTCTTGGGAGTGGTGTTGTAAAATAGTCAGTTGTGCCCACTGGTTTAAGTTTTTAGATTCCACGATTTCAAAATTTGTATCAATCTTAATCAATGTTAATAGACCAGAAGAGGGTCGTCCTTTTATGTTCTGTATTGCCGGATTTGCAAATGCCCTCGCACACTGGGGGTTGTAACGTCAAGTTTCCTGAAAACATAGAATCTGAAACTTGGCAACGTCTGATCTGATCAGTTGAAAAAGATGTTGATGTCCTCTTGTATTCCATGAGCATAGAGATATTAATGTGTTTGTATTCTGTATCTCTACATATAAGGTGTTTGGTGTAGTTCGATTTTGGCCTATTGTGGAATCCATAATCTTCACTCATTCTTGCCTCGATCCATCTCTTGTCACCTGTGGATTTATTTGCTGGGTTGTAAAATCCCTTATTTCGATTTAGTTGTTTCATTACATATTGCCGTTCGCTTTTCACTTTTCGATTGAACCAAGCATTTTGTTTGTTTGTTCCATCGGCTTATTTGCAAATTAATCCTAGTTGTTCTGTTTTTCATGCTTCAAAATGTAATCCATGGTCTCTTTCGAATGTAAATCGATCCATACTGAATCTAACATTTGATCATTTGTAAATTGAACAAGCTTCAAATCTTCAGAACGTAGAATTTGTAACTGTGGAATTACTTGCATCAAACGTAGAATATTGGCTCGATTTAAAATTAATCCATCTATGATCTCTAATTTGTTCGTTAACAAGAAATCACTATCTTCCATGCCTTGTTCTGCCTCACTGAGGTGTTGCCTAGGCGCTGTTCCATTTAACTGCATTGATACGTGGGAAGGCTTATGTTTTGTTTCACTAAGTCGCGGTTGTAGAAGCTTGTTAAAGTTTGTTGTAGTCTGATGCCGCATAGGCCGCTCTTTCGGCGATTGTGCTCCACTGAAAGGTGGAGCAGATCTCATATCTTGCAGCATTTCTGTAGCTATACCACAAGTCTCTGCAGCAGTGCCTTTTAAAACTAGGGGTGGACATTTGTCAGACCTCTAATAGATTTTCTTTGGTGGAGAAGACATAGTTTCAGCAATAGAAGATTTGTTCCTCTTGGACACTGGGGAATAGGGGGCTCCTTTTAACAACAGTGGATCAGTCTGGGGAACTTTGCATATCTTCTCCGTCAGTGTCTCCTCTATTTGGCATTCATATAATTTCTCCCAGCACGCTACATCAATCTGTGTTCATTCAGCCACGGGATCCGAAGGGACGGGGGCAACATACTTAGCCCGCCGTGCCTCGGATAAGTCATGTGAAGTCTCGCCTATCGTCGTAAGGACCAGAGCGGGCAGGCGTCCGATGTTATAAGTGTTTTGGAACGCTTTCGGGTCAAAGGACCCGCGGAGGCTGCCATATTCTTTAATGTGCGAATAGACAATTTCAGAGAAGAGTCGCGCCGTAAAAGGATGAAAAAATGGTGCTCACATGCGACTTAAAGATTCCAGCGAGAGGTGCAAATGCAATTATCTTTCACAGTGCTGCCAGAAACGTCCGAACGTCCATCCGCCCTCACAGCCCTAAAAACACAAGACTCTGCAACCGACTCTGCGGCCGCTCCGCGGCCAGGGTCGGTTAATGAAGGCAGCAGTTGGCAGGCAGTAGTGGAAAGCAAAAGAGGACTCAAACAAGCACAGGATCAGGCAGGTATGCAGACCACAAGACTCTGCAACCGACTCCCCGAGTTCTAAATCTAGAGGCTAGCATCTTATCTGCCTTATTACCCTTTTCATAGAATTTTTGTGTTAAGAATTTCAGTGTTCGTATTGTCTCCCCTATCCCCAGCGCATTCAGAACCTCCCTTTTTTGTTTGAGCGGTTCTAGGTGTTCCTTTCGATAAGTCCCCTGCGTGTGCAGCCTTTCTTCCAAGCTCGAGATCTCCTTGCGCTATTTCTCCTCCCGTAGCCTCCGTTCCCTTTTCTGCCTTGCCCCCTCCCTCATTAGGAGACCCCTCCATGTGGCTTTCCCTGCCTCCCATAACGTTGTGATTCCCACCTCCTCATTATCATTCATCTAGAAGTATTTTTCAATTGCGGCATTAAATTCTTGTGCAAAGAGTTTGTCTCGCCAGAGGAACTCGTTGTAGCCTGAGCCCTCCATATCTAGGGTTTCTGTCACCATATCTTGGTCGGACCAACCCATTGCTCGGATTGCGCTTCCCCTTATTCAGGGGTGGTATTCCCTGTTAATCGGTAAGTAATCAATTGTAGTGAAGGTCTCGTGGACGCTAAACCTAAATGTGTATCCCTTCGTGTCTGGGTGTTGTGCTCTACAGACATCCACAAGGCCCCCATCACTCAAGTTTTTCCTGAATATATCCCTGCCTGCCTGGAAGGGCCACTTGGGTTCTGCCCTTGTCGCTTGTCTATCCATCTGTGGATCCGTCCATGTATTAAAGTCTCCCCCTATTACGGTAAGGCCTTTACTTCTCCCCTCAATAGTGGCGAGAGCCTCCTCATTGAAAGAACCTTGACACTGGTTGGGCGTGTATACTCCTGCTAGTATGATCCGGGTACCCTCCAACTCTACATGGACCAATAGGAGCCTACCATCCATCAATGCTTGAGCCTCTAGGTTTATTAATCTAATTTGCTTGTACAGTATTAAGCCTACCCCCCTCTCCGGTGATCAGCTGAGGCCCAGCACGTTTGTCCCACTCCCCTCACTCTCAGTGGCCTCTGTTCCCCTGTTTTCAGTCTGGTCTCTTGGATAAAGAGCACATCAAGTGCGGCCCTTTCAAATTCCTTCGTCACCAGCGACCTTTTGGTGGGGGGAGTTCAGCCCCTTGACGTTTAATGTGCCCACCTTTTATAGTAGGGCTCCCTGTCAATGGTTTTGATCTTCCTTCCATTCCTATGTTGGGTCCCTTATCTCTAGACCGCCTTCCCCTGGCTCCCCCACTTTCTGTGCTTGCGACCCTCCCTTATGTATCTCTTTTAGCTTTACTCCTGTCTGTCTCCCCCCCCCTTTTGTAAGTATGAACATAACTAAGCAAACGTGTCCATAGCCTTAACCACAGTGCTTGGTCCCTAGAGTTGAGACACCCTCTTAAAACTGAGGGCCACTAGGACTTGAACTCTCCCCCACCGGGGGAACCATTAACTAATCCCTTTCCCTTCTATCCTTACCATGTGCAGCTTCCTTGTTATTTTGCCATGCCTCCCCTTTCTACTTCAGAGCGGTTTTGAAGGCGACGGGGAACCCAATTTAATGTATTTCCTTCCTACCTTACTTCTCTTCTGCCTCTCGGGTTGTGTTTCTGTTTGCTGAGATCTTGGTGAATGGGCCCCTTAGGGGCCTGTTGGGCCCCTAGTTTCTGCGGTTTCCATTAGGTGCTTTTTAAAAAAAAAACATGTTTTTATTGCATTTTAAAAGGTAACACTTAAGAGTAAACTGTGGGACTCAAACAATGTCCCTTTACCCGCCAACTTCCCCCCGACCCACCCCCCTTCTTCCCCCACCGGCCGATAGATGGTTATCCAGTTGTTGGTGTGTCCATATTACTTGTTCCCTCATGTGAACATGTCCAGGATTCTAATTTTATGTAGGCACCATTGCAGCATATAGTCACTTTGGAGGTATTCTAGCACCGGCCCCCAGTCTGTTTGGAAGTTTTGTCGAGCCCCTTGTAAGTTATATGTAATACGCTCGAGTGCTATGAGTTGCCAGACTCTCTGTAGCCATTCTATCATGTTTGGCAGTGATTTCTGTTTCCATCTTTGGGCTATTGTTAGCCAGGCAGCAATCAGTAGGCTCATAGAATTCCTCTTCTGGGTTTTCGTCATCGTTCTATCTCGGGGGTCGCAAAAGCCGCACAACCACACCTCGTCTTTTATTAATTCTGCCCCTTTGAACATCTCTTGCATTTGGGTGTTTATGTCCGACCAGAAGTCCTGCAGTTTCGGGCAGCCCCACCAGATATGTCTCCAGGTGCCCACCTCATTGCAGCCTCTCCAGCATATATTTCATTTTGAGTTCTACATTCAGTGTAGCCTTTCGGGGGTGTAATGCCATTGGATCATTATTTTTGTCCACGTTTCTCTTTGCTGGATCGCCCGAGTCGATTTGGGGATGATTTGCCAGATGTATTCCCATTGGTTTCTCGTGATCTCTCTCCCCAGTGTTGTTTCCCATCTTTTCATGTATTGCCATTTTGTGTCTTCTGGCCGGGCGTTTATGTATTTGTATATTGTTGAAACAAATTTTGTGTCTCCTGTGTGTGACATAATATATGATTTGAGTGGGGTAAGATCTTTCGTGGCCGCCTGTCGTATCCTCGGTGTAGATAGCCAATGATGAAGTTGGTCATATTGGAATTTGTCTTTTTCCGTGAGGTCGAGGAGTGAGCGGCATTCCGCGAATGTTCTGAATTGTTGGTCTTCGTACATGTCCCCCACTTTGGTGCATTTGGCATTTACCCATTTTTTGACCTTTTCTTTCTCGGTGCCCGGTTTGAACTCCAGGTTCTCGAACATCGGCATAAAGGGGGCTGGATTTATGGACAGTGTTTCTTTTTTTGTCGCCCTAATCCATATGTCGAGGGTGGTGCTCATGATTTCGCTGATCCTGAGGTTTGGGTGCCTGTGCTCGGGTTGATCCAAAGTAGGTGTTGAAGGTTTTTCCTTGCCACTGCCCTGTCTTGTGCCACCCATATCTTCTGTGATGTGTTAGGAGTCCATTCTTTCAGGACCCACAATTGGGCCGCCTCATAGTATTTCCGGAAGTGTGGGAGTGACATGCCTCCTTCTGACTTCGGGGCTGTGAGCGCTATGCTGGAGAGTCTCTGAGTTTTGTTCTGCCAGATATATTTGTTGATCATTTTGACTAGTGTTTTGAAAAATTTGGGCGGGATTCTGATTGGTAGAGCTTGAAAGTGTAAAATAGTCTGGGTAGTACCGTCATTTTTATCACAGTTATTCTGCCCCACCAGGACGTCGAGAGAGGGGTCCATTTGTCTAAATCTCTTCTCACTTTGTCTAGCAAGTGCGGATAGTTCCCTGCGTATAGGCTTTTGGTATAGTTGGTGAGGTTGACCCCCAGGTATTTGAGCCCTTCCTCCCACACTCAGAGTTTCAGCTCTCCTGCGCGATTCTGAATTTTCTGTTTGTCTCCGGCTAGCACCATTAGTTCTGACTTTTGCCTGTTTATCCCGAAATCCAGCCAAACTCTTCTATTGTTTGTATTAGTGGGGGTAATGTGTCTTGCGGTTCCGCTAGAGCCATCAGCATGTCGTCCGCATATGCTGCTGATTTATGGGATGTGCCCCCCATTGAGATGCCTTTTGATTTCGGGTGTGTTTCTTATTTTTGACAGGAGCCGCTCCAGGTAGATGGCGTACAGGAGTGGGGAGGGGGCACCCCTGTTTGGTACCTCTTTCAATTTTTATTGTGTCTGAGAGGTACCCGTTCACTGCGATTCTGGCCGTTGGTGTGTTGTAGTTGGCCCTTATCATGTCTATGTAGGTTTCATCGAGGTCAAATTTCTCTAGAGTCCGGAAGAGCATGGACCATTCCACATGGTCAAACGCTTTTTCCACGTCTATTGCCAGGAGGTCGGCCAGGGTGTTTGTGATCCCTGTTTTCTCAATCAGGTGGATGATTCTTCTAATGTTATCGTGAGTCGTTCTGTTGAGGATGAACCCTGATTTGATCCTGGTGTATCAGTTTAGTGTATCAGTTTAGGGAGTAGTGGGGTGAGTTTATTGGCTAATATTTTGGTATATAGTTTGGCATCTAGGTTAATTAGTGCTGTGGGGCAGTATGCTCCTGGTGACTCTGGATTCCTCCCTTTCTTATGGAAGACCAATATTTTTGCCTCGTTCATTGACCTTGTGATGTTGGTGGAGTCTTTGAAGGAGTTGAAGAGATCTGTGAGGATTGGGCTTAGAGTTCTCTTGTAGATTTTGTAAAAGGTGGCTGTAAAGCCGCCTGGGCCCAGAGCTTTATTTTTTGGCAGCTCTCTTATCGCCTTTGCGAATTCCTCTACCGTTATCTGCACGTTGAGTGCTGTTTTCTCCTCTGGTGTGATAGTTGGAAGTTTCATATCTTTCAGGTAGTTTATTTGGTCTATCTCTTTTGGTTTGTCCAAAGGATATAGTTCTTGGTAGAATTCTCTAAAGACTTCTTTTATGTCCTTCGATTGCGTTTTCACTTGGTCATTGCGATCCCTCAGCGCCAGTACTGTTTGCCTTTCTTGTTTGCCTTTCAGCTGCCTCGCCAGATGTTTGTTTGCTTTGTTAGCTTTCATGGCGTACCAATGTTTCAAGTGTAGTAGTTGGTTCTCTGCCCTCTTTGTTCAGATCGCCTCCAGCTGTCCCTGTAAATGTCTATAAACTCTCTTTAGTTTCTGGGTTTGCTTTTGAGCCATTTCTTCTCTAATCTTCCCTAAGTTGTTTTCGATCTCCTCTTCCTATTTTCGGGATTGACTATCTTTCATGTGTCCCCTCATGACCGCCTTGAAGGTTTCCCATAGTGTATCCTTGGTCACTTCTGGGGTATGTAGCCTCTGATTGATTCCTTCATCACTGGGTCGTGCATAACTTCTCTGGGAAGGGTCCATCGCCACAGACCCGATTGTTTGCGGATGGCCGGTAGTGTCATCCAAATAGGGGCATGATCTGAGATTGAGATGGGGCCCTTCTCTACCTCCTGTATCTCTCCCAGAAGACTCACCAACGCCTATATATAATGGATTCTGGAGCTTGATCCATGCACGTGGGAGTGATATGTCTATCCTGGTGTCGGGCCTCTAGGTTTCCGCCAAACCTCTTCTAATGCTAGATTTTGCATGGTGGCATTCCTTAGTGCTTGTGACGGGGCGCTCTGTTGTGAGAGGTTGGGGTTTGATCTGTCTTCTCCTGTTTTCCAGGCAAGTTGAAATCTCCTGCCAAAATGATCTCTTCATGGGAGAAATTTTCCAATTTGTGAAGTGTCTTTCAAGAATCCGTCCTGGGCCGTATTGGGAGCATATACTGTTACAAGAGTCAGAGGACGGTTCTCTATTTGGATCTTTGTTGGTAAGAATCTCCCTTGTTTGTCTTCCAGGGTATCTCGAATTTGGACGTTGAGAGAGTCGGCGAAGGCTATTAACACCCCCTTTTTTCTTTTCCCGGTCGTTTGCTTGTATTATCCTGTTATAGCCTTTCAGTCGGATTTTCCCCTTATCCTTTTTCTGTATATGTGTCTCTTGTAGCATTACAATATCGTATTTCCCCTGTCTGAGTTGGTGTTCGACTTTTCTTCTTTTTACTGGGGAATTTAGTCCTCTGATGTTGTGTGTCAGGATTTTCAGCCCCATCCTGTTGTATGTTCATCTGAGCTTTGTATCCCATCTTTTTGTTGGACTGCTGCAGATTCTTATCTGCGTGCCGGTGGGTTTCCCTTCCTCCTGCAATGTTTGCATCTCATTCTTCCCTTTTAACAGTCCCTCCCCCCCATAATGGTCCCCATCTCGCCCCCTCCCCTTGAACCTTCCCTGAGGAGGGCCCTGGGCCGTATGATCGCTTGGGCGTGTTGCCCTTCGCGCCATGCCCTCTCAGACTCAGGGGTAACTATAGCGGGAGGAGTCCTAAACCTCACTAAACGTCTCTTAGGATTTGTTTGCAACACCAGTTTGCCGAGGCTACATGTTGCCGGCGGTCGCCTTTCATTTGCTGAGATTTCGTAGGAAGTCTGGTGGTCGTTGTATTGTCTCTCCGGTGGTTTTGGGCATTATTTTCATCTTGTTGAGTCTGTGGCACGTCTCGATTTTGCATTCGCAGTAGACCAGCCTTTTGGGGTCCTTTTCCCTTGTGGTGGTTCCCTGCCATTGCTCTGCAGCCCCTCCTCCTCATGTATATTCAAGACCCGCTCCCCTTCCTCGCTCGTGGTGATCCTTTGCTGTTTCCCTTCCCACGTGAACAAGAGCCCGAAGGGGAACGTCCATTTATAGCGTATTTGTTTTGCCATCAGTTCTTTTGTTATATTAGACATCTCCCTGCGTTTTTGCAGGGTGGATTGTGCCAGGTCTTGATGCAGTCGTGTTTCTGTCCCATTCATTCTGATGTGATCCATCATCCTGGCTTTTCGTAGGATCTGCTCTTTTTGAGGGTATGAAGCCATTGCTATCAGGATGTCTCTGGGGTGGGCGGCTGGCACTCCGCTACGACGGGGGCCTACTCTGTGGATCCTATCGATCTGGATTACTGTTTCGTCCTCCTCTTCTAGTATTTCTCGGAACACCTGTTGGACTGCTTGTTTGAGATCCTTGTCTTCCATGGTTTTAGCCATATTTTTGATCCGAATGTTGGATCTGCGTGACCGATTTTCTAAGTCCTCGCATTGGGATTCTAATTCTTGGGAAAGTCTCGCTAGTCTCTCCTGTACTTCCGCAAATTGTTGTGTTTCTTCATCTAAGTTCTGCACCGTCTTTTCTAGTATGTCTGTTCTTTCTTGTAGGATCCCTATGTCTATTTTCATCTTCTCGATCGCCTGTTTCATTTCTCCTTTCATGGTCTCGAATTGGGAGTGCATGGAGTTCATGAATTGGTCTTGGAATTCTTTGAGCCATTCCTTCAAGTCTTCTTTGGTGGTCATGTCTGTATTGTCTTCCTCGCCTGGGTCACGTCCCCCTTGCTCGCTTTGGACGGTTATTTTCTGGTTCGATGATGTGTTCGTGCCCCAGCGGCGGTCAAGGTTTTGGTCCGGTTTCACCTTGTTAGATGTGGCTTGTACTTGCCTACCCCTGGATTTGGACACGTGTGCTTCTCTTGTGTTATCTTGGGTTGGATGCTTAGGAGTTTCTCTGAAAGTGGCTTGGGTCCCTTGCTGAATTACTGTTATGTGTCTATCGCCCCGTCTCCTATAGTCCTATCCGGTGCTGTTGGTTTCCCCCTTCCAGTGGGGATTATTCTGCGTGGGATTGCCACCTCTGGGCTGGAGAGTTTGGAGAGAAAATGGTCACTGGCATCTGGCCCCTCTACCTTGCATCCTGTTTGAGCTGTTAGTTGTTGGCGTGCGCCTTTGTCCCGTTCATGCGCCTGTTTCGGGAGGCTTTCCTTGGATCCTTGTTTTATCAGGATCTGTGATGTGCTGGAGGGAGGGGCGGCTCCACCCGCGTGATTACGAGGCGCTATGTTTGTTGCTGGGCGGGTTGTATTGTAGTGCATTGCCCCCCTCCGGCTGTCTGCTGGGCTTTTGGTGAGGTTGGGGGCAATGGCTTGACTCCCTGGGGGCTTTTTCGTTTGCTCCTATGGCCCTCTTCGCTGGTCTTGCGGGGATATGTTATGCTGTAGGCGTTGGGAGGGAAGGGAGGAAGGGAGGTGCAGATCCTCTCGCCGGCCCCAGGCCTTCCTCTTGTGCCCCTGGGGTGTTGGCAATGTTAGGTTTTGGTCTCCCCTCGCCTGCTTTCTCCTCACCTCTCCCGTGTTGTTGCTGGAACTTCTCGTAGGCTCCCGCGGGGCGGCGTGCAGCTCCTCACTCCCTCGGTTCCTGGTGCCGTCTCTGGGGCCGTGTCTGCAGGGGCTCTCCCGTTTCTCCTGTCGGCTGTTCCTGGCCTCCCCACAGGATCCGGTGGGGTGTTGGGGTCGGGAACTCCCTGCTCCGACGTCTCTGATGCCACTGCTCCAACTCGCACGCCCTCCGGGGCTCTCCGCAGCAGCGTCTGGTGTGCGGCCCGGGAGGGCGGTTCCTTCTTTACCCGGGGAGGTTCGCCGGAGGCTGGGCGTTCCGCATCCACCTTTTGGTCCCCAACCTATGTATGCTTCTGGCCGCCCCGCCGGGTGACGTGTGTGGGGTACCCGCTCTTCTGGGTTGTTGTGTGTCTTGCTGGGTTGGTGGCCGCCTGTTTCCCTTTGGTCTGAGTTGGCCCGGGGTCACGCTCTGGGTCTCACTCTGGGTCTCACTCTGGGTCTCGCTTTTCGCAGGTATGAGCACGGGTCCGCTGGATGGACGTGCCTCTTTCACAATATCTGTCTTCTGGTGACCTCCAGGATCCGCACTCCCCTGGGGCTGCGGCAACGCTTTATTGTCTTGCTTTATGTTGCGGCCTGGTTCTGACAGACCGAGCTCCACTCACGCACATCTGCTCAGCGCGGCCGCCATCTTGGAATCCCTTCCATTAGGTGCTTTAACACCCGGTTTGCTTCATCCGGCGTGGTAACGCTATAGTCTTCTTCTTTGATCTCGAAAGTCACTGCAAAGGTGTAGCCCCATCTATAGCGAATTCCTTGTTCGGTGAGCCATGTGGTGGGAGGTCTATATTTGCTTCAATGCCCCAGCATGAAGCTTGACTGATCCTGGTATATCTTTATCTTTGAGCCTTTATACTCAATGTCCTGTGTTTGCTTTGCCCTGAGGAGGATTTCCGATTCTCTTTGTAGCGCAAGAATTTCACCACTATTGAGCATGGTCCTCCGCCGAAGGCTCTCCCCCCCTCTATGGGCTCTCTCAATTTGCACCGTTTTACCTCCTTCCACCTTGAATAGAAGGTTGATGATGTCCTGCACTTTGATCTCAACCTGAGCAGGGGTTTCCCCCCCGTTTCCTCCAGGCCAATTATTCTTATATTCAATCTCCTTTCTCTGTTCTCCATGGCATCCATTTTGAGGGTGAGCTCTTTTTCTCTTAGCTCTATGTCCGTCATTCTTGCATTCAGTTTCATTTCTACCAAGTCCATGTTGACCTGATTGTGCTCCAGATTTCCCCTTTTCCTTTGATCTTTTCAACTTTCCCTTGTAATTCAGAAATGGAGGTTTGAATATCAGAGCGTAGTGCTCTAATCTCCGCCATCAGCCCCGCAATGTCATCATTAGTGGAAGCGTCACTCATTTTGGCGTCTGCTGGGGGGTCCCGTGCTTTGTGTACCTCCTCCCTCCTATATTGTTGTAGCCTGTCCAGACCTCTTGGGGGGATGGATCTGTGATGGCCACCTTACCCCTTCTTGCGACCCTATGATGATATTGCAGAGCGTGTCCCTTGAGGCTTTTTGTCTGCATTCCAGTCTTATCCCCTGGTTTCACACTGCTGTGTGCCCTTGGGTCAAGAGGGATTCACCAACTTTTCCTTAACGGCCCCCTTTTGGGGGGTATTGTGCTGGGACCCTTTTTCTCTTGCGTGTCAGACCTATTCTGTGGGGGCTTTCTGAGGGTGCTGCTCTTTCCTTTGATTCTGCTCATTGATGCTCCACTTAGGCTTGACTGATTGTGAGGGGGGCCCTTCACTCTTCTCCTCACTCCAGACATTCAGACCTCCCTTCCGTCCCCTGTGTTCGGGGGTTCCAGCTTATGTCTGAGGCACCTCTGCCCGACCCCCCTGTGGACACCGGCTCTGTTTATGGACTCCTCCCTGTTTGCCCTCCTGTGCGTCTGTGTCTGTGCAAGTCCGCTGCTTGGGCGTGCATGCTAATCTTTTTGCTCTAGCGTGGGGGGGTTTGTCCACCCGGTCAACCCAGTTTGTGGGCCCACTTCCTTATGTCCGTGCTGGGGCTCGCCCGTTCCCTCTGCCTGGCGCGGACAGATTCAGTCCACTTTCCCTGCTTGGCTCCCCTGGGGGGTCAATATCCAGCTGTTTTGGGGGAGGGGAGTTTACCACTCCTTCCCTCGTTGTTGTCTCCCCCTTTGTGTTGGGATGATGGAGGTGTGGTCCGGCGTGATCGCTGGTGCCTCCCCCCTGCCTCTATGCTGGATTCTCTATCTCTCTGGATGGCGGGGGGAAGCTCCTCACCTGCGGTTCCTTCGCTCCGCTGCGCTGCAGTGGACCGCCTGGTTTAACGCTGCTGCTCTCAACCTGGATTGCCACTCCTCCGGGCCCCCGCCTGGGTCCTCTGTTCCGAAAGAGCTTTCTTCCTCTCCCCGTGGGCTTCTGTCGCAGATCTGCCGTCCGCCTCCTCTACTTATTTGAAGCTCAGGGGGGTGCTTCGCTCTTGTTTATGCACCCGGGGACAGGGATCTTTACCCCTGCCCTCTGTCGCAGGCTGTGGTCTCTTCAGTCCGGGTGGTCTGTTCTCCCCCTTCCGTTTCTGTCCCGCTCTGGGTCGCAAGGCTCGTTTCAGGCTTCTCCTTTCCTGGCAGCACTTTAGTGGGGGTCCAAAGCTTCTTGTTTCTACTGTTGTAGGAGCCTCTTCAATGCAAGTCGCGGCTGAGCACTTCCCCCCACTCCCGGCTGATTTGGCGCCCACGACAGCCCGTACTCTATGTCCAGGCCCCCGGAGGGGGATGGGCACCTTGTCCGTTCGCCGGTTCTTCTTCGTTACAGCAATCTCTTCTTGGTACTCCTGCCTTCTCCCACTCTTCGCTGTCACTGCCTTTTGATTTTGATGTTTTATAGGGGATCGGATTTGCTCTCTATCATCTCTTAAAACCATTTGGTGAGAGGAGCCGAGTTTCAGGCAGCCATTGCCATCCACGCCCCCTAGTGGTCTCCAGAGATATCCTTTTCAACAACATTAAAGTGATTTGTTTCCCTTTCCTACATGCTAAGTATTTAGAGTGCTTGCATCATCAAATTCTGCTTTAATCGGTCTTCCTTTACAGGGGTGGCATTTTTGTTAGGTTTTTCTAGTACTCTTTTTTTATTACTGTCAGGTCTGTACCCCCATCGCAGAAGTGGCAAGCACCCTGCCTCCTCTCTTAGCTGCGAGCAGTCAAGAATGACGACTGAGGCTGCTCTTAGCCAAAAGGGGATGAGGATTAGCCTATTCAAGTGGGTGGGAAGAGGGAGTTGGGAACACTGGAAAAAGGGTCTAGGTGGAGGTGGTGGATAGGTAGGGGGACGTTTAGAGAAAGTAATTCAGATTTTCCACACATTCGTTACAGAAAGTCATAATTCTATTAAAGACACGGAGGCGAAGGATTATGCTTTCTCTTCTACTTTACTGTTCAGCAGCAAAGAAAAAATATCAATAGAACATGAATACAATTTTTGAAAAACTACAATAACCATGTTTTTTGAACATTTGTAGTTCATTTCTATTGGTCTCTAACTGACCACGTGACAAAACTTTAACCAATCAGAAAGTCCTCAATGAACTAAATCTCTTGTCCTCTTTCCCTTCTTCCTCTTTCTTTCCTGCGAGGATGAGTTCTGTACATCTTTGATATTCTCTTCTCTCAATTTCCTATTTGTTTGCCATCTGACATCAACCCTAGAGAAAACACAAATATAACAGTGACTATAATAGAAATACAGGGTGGGTCAATCGTATAGTACCACATCTATTAATAACTTGATTAAACATTAAACATTAGTACCATCGTCATATTAATTATATTTCTTAACTAAAATGTATAGCAATATCAGAAACATGTTATGTAAACATCTCATTCTTACGATTGATCGGGTGGGATAATCCTTCGCCTCCGTGTCTTTAATAGAATTATGACTTTCTGTAACGAATGTGTGGAAAATCTGAATTCTATGTCAAGACCGGAGGCTCTGATTATGCTTGTTCAAAGCTTACTTACCACTAACGATGTTGCACTTTCTAAAGGTTTAAAATAGAAAGTCTTAAAAATCGATTCATTCGACCAATCCGCCGA
This sequence comes from Ambystoma mexicanum, assembly GCF_040938575.1. NCBI lineage: Eukaryota > Metazoa > Chordata > Amphibia > Caudata > Ambystomatidae > Ambystoma > Ambystoma mexicanum. The sequence goes on along the minus strand of NC_090937.1, from coordinate 1,260,625,759 downwards.
TTTCATGATGTCTTCTACTCTGGCCCCTATGTTATATGCCTTAGTAGCTATCGCTCCTCTGACTGAATGAGCGCCATATTTCTCGATATTTATGCCTGCTTCTGCCATCACCCACCTAAGCCATCTGGCTATGGTCGCCGGTCTAACCGCTTTAAAAGGTTTACAAATCGCTATTAGTAGTTGAGTTACCCCCTGGGGTCTTATTTCCCTCGTCATATCTTCGTATGCCTTTATGCATCTAACTGGACATAATTTTGGTTGATTTGGGAAAGCTTCATATGAAACTGATTTCAAACCTGTCTTGGTCCTCTTTGAAATGAGGAAAGTCACTCCGTTGGGAGACATACTCTGCCTATTAATCTCTAGTGCTCTGATATCAGACGATCTTTTGCATGCTAACAGACATAAAATCATAGCTAATTTACCTGAAATTGCTTTACGTGTCAAATCTTGATTATCTGGATATGACAAAAAAAACGTCAGGACCTTCATAACATCCCATAATTCACTATATATCTCGTTAGGAGGATTAATCATTTTTACACCTCTTAATAATCTACAAACTAATGGGTGTTCCCCAATCGCTAGACCATCAATTCTAGGATGTCCAGCCGATATTGCCGATCTAGCCGTGTTAATGGTTCTATGAGCTTTACCTTGTGCTGCCATCTGAGCTAAAAAATTTGCTACGTGTACTACATCCGTCCCATCGGGATGTATGTTCCTCTCCAAACACCAGCTACACCATCTAGCCCATGCTGATCTATAAGCCTTGTGTGTTCCAGGGGCCCAGGATTCGTTGATAATGTTCTCAGCCTCATTCGATAAGCCTGGCCTAATCCAAGATCCCCTGAAATCGCCCACGCTACCAGATTGATTCCTCCTGACCTCACCAAAGGGTGACTGAGACCTCTGGGATCTCGTATTATTAGTTCTCCCTTGGGTAAGGTCAGCGGGTTTTGATACGACATCTCCAGAAGACTGGGAAACCATACTTGACCTCTCCAATCTGGCGTTACTAGGATTAGTGATGCCCTCTGCCGTCTCACCTGAGCAAGGGTCCTCATTATCATGGAGAACGGGGGAAATGCATAGTTCCTCTGATGTCCCCAGAATTGTAGGAAAGCGTCTATCGCCTCTGCCTCTGGGTCTGGTCTCCAGCTGAAAAATCGGGGTAATTGTCTGTTCAACCTCGATGCAAACAGATCGATCTGGCATGGACCCCACCGGGACATTAGTTCCTGGAACACCCTCTCGTCCAGTTTCCAATCGCTGGAATCCCTGAGGTATCTGGAATTCCAGTCGGCCACTACATTCTGTTGGCCCGGCAGATATTCTGCTCTTACTGAAACTCTTCTCTGTAGACAAAGTTCCCAAAATTCCTTCGCTAGTTCCGCAAGAATTCTGGATTTTGTCCCCCCCAGCCTGTTGATGTATCTGACCGCTGATATATTGTCCATCTTCAGAAGGACACAACATTGTACTCTCTCTTGAGTCCAGCATTTGACTGCAAACGATCCTGCCAGTAATTCTAGACCGTTTATATGGAGCTTCGTCTCCTGATCCGACCATCTGCCCCCTGTCGATAGATTCCCGCAACGAGCTCCCCAGCCCCATCTGCTGGCGTCTGATTCTATGATCAGGTCCGGGGATGAGCCAAAAATGGCTCTCCCATTCCATGCATCCATATGAATGAGCCACCATTCCAACTCTTCCCTCACTTCTGGGGAGATATTCACTTTTGATTCGTATGAAGCGCCCCTCCTGAGGTGATATATCTTCAATCTCTGGAGTGCCCTGTAATGTAATGGCCCCGGGAAGATTGCTTGAATCGAAGCCGCGAGGCGTCCCACCAATCTCGCTATGTCTCTCAGTGATATTTCGCCCTTTGCTAGTGTGTGTCTCAATTGTTTCTTGATCTCGTTCACTTTGTGAATGGGTAAACTGAGAGTTCCCTGATCTGAGTCCACTATGAACCCTAAGAATTCTATCTTCTGTGATGGGATTAAGCTGGATTTCTCCCAATTTATAATGAAGCCCAGGGATTCTAATAATTCTGTTGTTAATTGCACTTGTCCTACCAGTGTTTCTTTGTCTTGGTTCATCAGACATATATCGTCTAGATAAACTATGAGTCTTATCCCTTGTGCTCTGAGGATTGATATTACTGGTTTCATCATCTTGGTGAAACACCATGGGGCCGATGCCAGGCCGAAAGGGAGGCATCGAAACTCCCATGTCGTTCCTCCCCAGATGAATCTCAGAAATCTGCAGTGTTCCTCTGCTATGGGGATAGTCAGGTATGCATCCTTCAAGTCTATTCTGGCTAGCCAGTCTCCCTGGAGTAAAATATCCCTTAGTAGGTGTATCCCCTCCATTTTGAAGTGTCTGTATACCACGTAACTGTTTAGACCTCTCAGGTTTATTACAGGTCTTGTCTTGTGTTTCCCTTTTACTAGAAACATGTTGCTTATGTAACCTTTTGACTGGTCTAATACTGGGCGTATGGCTCTTTTGTTTACCAAACCTGTCAACTCTCTTTCTAATGTTATTTTGTCTTCTCTGTTCAAAATTATTCCCTTTGGTGGTTTTTCCTGTTGGGGTGTATCTAGAAAATCTATATAAAAACCCTGCGCCGTTTGAATCACCCAGGAATCTCCTGATATGTTCAACCAATTCTGCAAAAATTGGGCGGTTCTCCCACCCACTTCTATGGTATTCACCACTGAGATTGTTGTTCTCACCTGGATTGTTCTGCTGACGTTCACCTCGCCAGTTTCTGCCTCTTCCTCTACCTCTCGAAGGGAAGAACGGTGTTTGTTTGCGTTCCTCATACTCTCTCCACTGTGATCTGTCGTGATAGGATCGATTGTATTGGAACCGGCCAGCCGAACGACCCCTTCCTCTGCTGGCCCGTCCAAAAATCTGTCTTCCAAATACTCTTTTAAGAGAGGCCTGAGCTTTGTCTAAAGCTGCGTATGAGTTTACGAATTTGGTGAGTTCCTTGATGAAGGAATCTCCAAATAATTTCCCTTTTGCCGAAGTGGCAGATTCTGAGGAGGCCAATTCACTCAATTTTGGATCGATCTTCACTAATAACGATCTCCTCCTCTCTGTTGTAATAGCATGATTGGCGTTTCCCAGCATGCATATCGCTCTCTGTGTCCATCCGATAAGGATTGCCGGGTCAATTGGCTCTCCTTTCGTTTTCGCTTCTTCTCCCATCTGGAGGATTTTAGTGAGGGGCCCCGTCATGTCTAACATCTTGTCCTGACACGAACGCCATGATCTGTCTAGGCCCTTCCTCACATCTTTGGTAAACTTACTCATAAAAGTTATCATTTTTTCATCTATTACCGGCGTGTCCGCCGCACCCTCCGGGAGAAGAGGTCTGGGGCATTCCGCCCTCATCTTGCTCCTCGCCTCTTTGGCTAATGGCGCTCTCAGGCGCTTCTTCAGATATGCTGAGATCCTCTTGGGAGGTTCCCATTCTGAGGACCTGGGATGGATCAGGGTTTCTGGATCGAAATCCCCTTCATCTGCTATCTCCTCCTCCTCTTTCTTCTTTTTCTTTAACGCTTCCTGATCATCATCTGAGGAGGATATAGATAACACTTCCTCTTCCTCAGGATATTCTTCTTCCCAGTCATTCTCGTCCTCCTCTGAGGAATCTGAGGATGATACTCGCCCCTTGTGAGTCACCGTCTTACCCTTTCTCTTTCTTTTTCCACCTTTCTTCTTGGGTGGGGTGCTCGGGGGGGTATGGGCCTCATCCGCCCTACGAGCTAGTTTACTGCCCCCTTTAGTCTTCATTCGAGCCTTAATGCTCTTATCCGCCTCCAGGCCTTGGGATAGTCTGAGCCAATCCTCCATCAGCGCTATCTGCTGCGGATTATGTCCCAGAGAAGCCCCCAGGGCTTTCTGGAAGACAACATTCATTTCTGAATGATTCCTCTTTTGGCTGACCCCAGCCTTCCCTTCATCACTAGAGGAACTCATGATTCCCAGGCCCTGTGGCAAAATATCTGGTATGATATCAAAATATATATATATATATATATATAATAAGTATATATAAGTATATACACCAGATCTTGGGTGTAATTAACCAAATTATATGAGACAATCTCAAATTTTCAGGTTTTACCTGGGACTGTGCCCGATTTTGGTGCGGTGACGGTATGCTGCCTGCAGGGGCGCTGTGGAGCTGTTAACAGGACGCTACGCACGAGCGATGCGCGCTGTTGTAGCTCTTGTAAAAAATTTTTTTTTTTTTTTTTTTTTTTATATAATATCTAGATCCGCGAGTCTCCGCGATCACACGATGTTCTGCACTGATTCCACCTACACGAATTATAACGAAGGAGAGAGCGCCGGAACTACGCGGTCCCGTCGCGCTCTCTCTTCCGTTATAATAGTGCCCTCTCCGACGGATCGCCGGCGTTGCGGCCGCCGGAGCACCAGCCCCGTCGCGGTCGCTGCTCCCTAGAGCCGCCTTTCCGTCGCGGAAATGTTCCGCCCGTTAATGTAAACACCACGCATCATTCATATTCACATACACATACAATAAAATAGCTTTCGTAATGAAATATAAAAGAAGGTACTTAACTCGCTGCCGAGCAGCAAAGAAAGAGGAAGAAGGGAAAGAGGACAAGAGATTTAGTTCATTGAGGACTTTCTGATTGGTTAAAGTTTTGTCACGTGGTCAGTTAGAGACCAATAGAAATGAACTACAAATGTTCAAAAAACATGGTTATTGTAGTTTTTCAAAAATTGTATTCATGTTCTATTGATATTTTTTCTTTGCTGCTGAACAGTAAAGTAGAAGAGAAAGCATAATCAGAGCCTCCGGTCTTGACATAGAATTCTTTCCACAGGCTCCTCTTGCCTGTGGTGCTCTCTGCACAGGTCTTGTACTACAGAGGAAAGTAAAGTTAAACATCTTTAGTCGTACATATCCCAAGCACACATGCACTTTGTCATATTGCACTCCCCTACTCTAGGTCTTACGCTCACATGTGCTCTGCTTCACACACTAGAAATAACTGTCTGTGAATAACAATACTTTAGAGCAGTGTTTTGGCACACTGCTTTCAGCACACCTTAGCATTAATAGCACACTGTTCTACCTTCAAAATGTGTTAGCCGGTTAACAGCACGCTACTGCCGCTTGACAACAACAATATCCTGGTACACAATGCAGCAGTTATTAGCAGACTGGAGTCCTCAATTATTAACACTGAGCACTGATTGGTTATGGTTAGCAAATCGGGTACAGAACACTTTCCCCAAGATATCCTTATGCTAAGGTATACGTGGTCAGTAACAAGGAGCGTAAGTTACACTCCGACTGGCACTAAAAAAGAATGAGCTGCGACTTAATTGCATTGAAAGGACAGCTCTTTCGCTTGTCATGTGTTCAAGGGTGCCTTCGCTTCACGGTCTCCATTCAGGTGCATAAGTGCTCCATGCCTCCGTTGCTCCTCCTTCGCCACAGCTGGTCCTTCATTTGTTTCTGTAATGATGAGCAAGGGTCAGTGGGCGTGGCCTTCTTTCATACAGTGTGCATGGCCAACATGGCTGCCCCCGGTACCCTCAAGCATGCTGGGAAATGTAGTCATGTGCTATGTTCTGCTTGGAAATGTGGTTCTGTTCAGGCAAAACATAGAATTGTCCTGGCAAGCCCTTTCCTGGTGGAATCAAGCCCTAATGTTAATGTTAAAAAAATGTTATAAGGCGCAATTTTCCCGGAGGCCACAGTGTGCAGGGCGACAGCGGGATCAAGTCCAAGAGAATCCAGAAATTAGGGTGAGACCTAATCATTAGAATTAAAAAGAAAAGTTTTAACCGATTTCTTGAAAGAGAGGATTTCAGAACAGATACGGATACCTGAGGGAATAGAATTCCATAGACGAGGGGCAACAGAATCAAAACTAGTGCCACCAAAACGTCAGTTTGAAACAGGGTTGTTCCAGTTTATTAGAACTGCTGGATCGAAGACAGCAAGGAATACAAGAGCGCCTAATTCTTTCTTTCAAATAAAAATGGTGCACTGTAGGTGAGGCATTTCTGAGTGAAGAAAATAATCTTCTAAGTGACACAGTGTTTGACAGGGAGCCAGTGAAGGGATCTGTGAGCCTCAGTAACATGATTCTTTTTCATAAGGTTACAGATAGACTGCTCAAATGGTATTATTCTGGGCAACCTGGAGAGAAGCCAAATTGGATTTATAAGTACCTGCCAGCAGGCTGTTGCCATAATCTAATTTGGAGTTTACTAGGGCACTAGTAAGGGCAGCAATGTTAGGAGCTGACAGAAAAGGTCTAATTAGTCTAATAAAATGAGTGGTATAAGCGCAAGATGTTTTTACTTGGCTGACAAGTTTTTTCATATCAAGTGAAACATAAATATACTCGCTGTGGGTCTTAACCCAGGGGCTGGGTTTGATGGAGGTACCAGAGATATCAAAGGCAGCATACCTGGGATCAAGTTTTCCAAGGCGTTGGGTAGTGCCAACCAGCAATAGCTCAGGCTTGCTCCCATTAAGTGCCAAGGTGTTGTTAATCATCCATTCCTCTATTAGGTTGGAAATTGAAATGATCTTGGAGAGGTCCTGTTAGGAAGAATTCTCATAAATGTGTTAATTCCTCTTTAGCTTAGAGACCCCCTAGCTCTTTTGCTGAACTTTGGGACTTTGTACTTTTAATTCGAAGGGATTGGTTCCTCCGATGTATTCCACATCTATGACAGGTAATCACCACAGTTGTGCTGCTTTGGACATTTTTTTTGGTGACTGCGTCGATGACGTAGATACGCTGTCATCGAGGGCCTCCGTCGAGCCGACGTCACAGGATGTTATAAGTAGGACGCACGACGTCCGTAGCCTCAGTTCTGTTTTTTCCGCTGACGTGTTTGCTTCGGAGATCTCGGCGCGCCTCGGTTCTTCGGTTGCTATTGCTTCTTCAAACTTGGTTTGTGAAGTTATCATGTCTTCTTCGTCTTCTACCCCACGGTCGGAATTCAAGAAGTGTCAGGACTGCGGTTCTAAGATGTCACTTACAGCCCCGCACGACGTCTGCCTCTGGTGCCTCGGCGAGGACGACGCCACCGATGACTGTGACGAATGCCAATCTTTGACGTCAAAGGTCTTGTGGGAGCGAAAGAAGAAGCTGTCGGTAGGTAGGGTTTCCAAGCCCCGAAAGTCGAAATCCGCTGGGCTTTCGACCGATGATTCGAGGGGCGACTCTCTGCATCGTCGGCGTAAGTCCAGGGGGTATCGGTCCTGGAGTGGTTCCCGCCATTCCTCTGCCTCTTCGAGGCACTCGCGGAAGCGCCGTCACCGGTTGCCTTCACCGTCCTCGTCCGAGGGCTCCGCCAGACGGCAGGTAGCTTGTCCTACCAAGCATTCCTCTCCTGCGGAATGGGACGCATTTCGTAAGGAAATGATGGCGATTTTCGAGTCGCAGGGCTCTGGTCCGTCGGCGTGTTCGAGAGAAGCCGGCAAAGAATGCGATATGGCCACCGTTCGCAAGCCTTTGGGCTCGGGCGGTCGGCGCGATCACCGGGATTTGTCGGACAAGGTGGATCGCTCTAGCCATGCCCGCTCCAGGTCCCGGTACTCGACGACCTCGAGACCGGTAGAGCCTGCAAGGTCTTCTAAGAAGACGTTGATGCCATCAGCACCATGCCCGTCGAGGAACTCTCTCGAGGCTCTGCCTCCGAGGAAGTCATCGGCGCCCAGGCCGTCGAAGGACACCCTCTGGGCACCGCCCTTGAGGCTTGTGTCGAAGCCATCGGCACCACGTTCAACGCCGATTTTGTCGACTCCTTCAACGCCTTTTATGGAGGCTTTACCGGAGGTACCCCGTGTATCGGTGGAATCTCTGAGGAAGGCCCTGAAGAAGTCAGCAAGGCCTGTATTTGAGCCTTTTTCTGTGCCCTCATCCAGGGATTTATTCCAGCCTCTGGATTACATCTTTGAGATGGATGAAGGGTCTGAGGAAGGTTTGGTTCCTGATGACCTGTTATATGGTCATAGCCAGTTGTAAGACCTGCGTCAGTCTTTGCACGACGCCAGTGGTTTTGATAGCTCCCCAAGGTTGAGTTCGGCAGGCCTGAGCCTGGTACGAATGCTGAATCTTCGTACAGGCGACTCATGTCGAGGGTGACGGAGTACTTGGGGTGGTCTGCGCCACCAGTGGCTTTTCTGCAGGATGACGTGACAGATATCCTTGACCAAGGTCCGCCCACTGACCCGGTGCTGCCATTTCATATGGCTTTACTGAGAAGGGTGGCGGCAGCTTGGATTGCTGCGGAAAGACTCCACACGGTGAGCAAGTCGTTGCCGAAAAATACCGTCTAGCCAGTAGCGACCCCTGCTACTTGACTACGCACCCCACTCTGGAGAGTTTGGTGGTGCAGGCGGCTACCCTACCATCCCTCCAGATATGGATGACAAACATTTTGATGGCTGGGCAAAGAAAGTGTTTTCTTCAGGGGGTATGGCTTTACAGGCAGCCAACTCTGTGTGTGCCTTAGCACGTTTCACTCACAGTCTGTGGAATTGTGTGTCTTTGGCGGCTGAACATATTCCCAAAGGGGAGGAATGGGATGGTTTTCTTGCCCTCATTCAGGATGGCAAGGATGCCATGTGTGAATCCGTTCAGTCGGGTCTGGACATGGCGGACTGTGTCAGCCGGTCCATGGCGGCGAGCACCGTGATGCGCAGATTTGCGTGGTTGTGGAAGTCGGGGTTTGCTCCTGACGTACAAGCCCGGCTTCTCAACATGCCCTTTGATGGTGAACATCTTTTTGGCAGCAAGGCTGATGACAGCCTTGAGAGGTTGCAGACCTCCAAAGCTGCATCGAAGTTGTTGAGCGCTGTGGTTTGCCAACCTCCGCCTTTTTGTCCTAGGGGACAGCAATGGAGGGGAGGTTCCTTTCGATACTACTCTTTCTTTGGTAGATCGAGGGGAGCTGCAAGTCAAAGGGGCCACCGTAGGAGTACCAGTGGTGGAAAACAGGTGGCAAGTACACTCGCGCAGTTGCCTCTTTGCCCTCAGGTACTGCCGCAGCCGCTTCAGCTCAGTCATGAGGCCATGTCCCGTTGTTCGCCGGTTGGGGGAAGGCTGGCGCGCATCTTGTAGAATGGTTTGCCATTACTTCAGATGTGTGGGTTCTGGAGATCATAGCCCATGGCTACTGTCTTCCTTTCCGGCAGAGGCCTCACGACAGTCCACCAGGGAATCTCTCTTTGAAGAGTCCGGTTCCGCTCCTTGCGCAGGAAATCAAATCCCTGCTGGAGAAAGGCGCCATAGAACTGGTGCCTGTAGCGGAGAGGAACAAGGGATGGTATTCCCCATATTTTTTTATCCCGAAAAAAGACGGGGGATTGAGACCCATCATGGACTTGCGTGGTTTGAACAAGCTCCTCAGGAAGGACAAGTTCAAGATGGTTACTCTCTCTCAAGTCCTCCAGGCCCTTCAACTTCAGGACTGGTTGGTGTCTCTCGACCTCAAGGTGTCACAAGTCACTCTCCTTCTCACCTGTTTTTGTTGTTTGTTTGAGACCTTATTTGGTGACTTCTTTCGCACGGTCTGGGTCTGGGATTTGTATAAACCCGTGTGCTGGTTTTCGGATTCCAGCGTGAGGATGACAATCCAACTCCAGGATACATTCAGATGTCCAGGACGGAGACCAGGAAGGCACAAATTCCGAGCTCGGAGACACGGAACGCCGTGACCCGAGCGCGGGCGAATATCCAGGAAGTTCAGAGGTAAGAATTGAGAAAAGAAGGAAGGAAGGGGGATTGAAGAAACCGGGAAACAGGATTCAGAAGAAAGCCCTTAGCGAACTTCGGCAAGACACGTCCAACTTCAGCAAGCAGTAGCGTTGAGACGCGCAGAGCCGCGGGGGCGTGTCTGTTTAATGAAACGTAGAGCGTGGAGCGCAAGGACTGGCAAGCAGCATTCCGTATCAGGCGGCCATGTTGGAAGGATTACTGCATCCAATCCCCTATGGGTCAGGGACCACGAAGTCCAGAAGGGACGTAGGCGACGGTTCATGACAGTATGCCTCCTCTGAAGCCCAGGTCCTCCGGGTTTGCCTGGATGGATAAGATGGCATCTTCGTATCAGCCTGGGGGCATTCATGTTTGACACGGGTTCCCAGGTGCGCTCACTGGGAGGATAACCTTTCCACTCGACCTAATATTGTAATTGACCACGTAGGTACCTGGAGTCACAGATTCTGGAGACCTCATATTCGAGTTGGTCATTGACGATCACTGGGGTAGATCTTGGAGCAGTTCGAGAGGACTGAACATATGGTTTTAACAGAGAGGTGTGGAAGACAGGATGGATCCTTTTCCATGATTCTGGTAGGCGGAGTCGATTGACAATTTCTTTTATAGAAAAAGGCCTGTAATACCTGGGAGCCAATTTATTTGGTTGTAGGTGACGGGGAAGGAGTTTCGAGGATAACCAGACTTTATCGCCTACGCAATAGGAAGGCCTATCCAGGAATCAACCGCAGGAACTGGGGTAGGGTGTGGAAGAATGGACGGTAGGACTGAAGGATGAAATCCTTGACTACAGAAGAAAGGACTGGTTTTGATAGCTGAATGATCTGAATTGTTGTATGAGAATTCGGCCACAGGTATTAAGAGTGAGCAATCATCCTGGACCTTGGTGGCAAAGCAACAGAGATACTGTTCCAGGGTTTGGTTTACTCGTTCAGTGGCTCCATGGGTCTGTGGGTGATAACTCGAAGACCAGGCACGTTGGATTCCCCGTATTCGACATAACTGTTTCCAGAACTGGGATATGTACCGGGGTCCTCGGTCAGAAAGGATCTTGGAAGGTAGCCCATGAAGCCGGAATATGTGTTCCAGGAAAATTCCAGCAAGTTCAGATGAAGATGACAGTTTGTATAAGGGTGTAAAATGAGCCATATGAGTGAACAAATCAATGGTAACCATTATAGTTGTGTAGCCCCTGGAAGAGGGTAGTTCCACGATAACATCTGTGGCAATGATTTCCCAGGTTCTTGTTGGTATTGCTGGTTGGACCAGGAGACCTGCTGGTCTTTTGTTATCATGTCTGTTCTGATTGCAGACTGCACATGTCTGGATATGGATCTTGATATCATCCTTCATCTTTGGCCACCAAAACTGTCTTTGTATTAGATGGAGAGTGTTGGTGATGCCACAGTGTCCGAATGGAAAGTATCATGACATAGGCTTGTGATCTTTTGTCTCAGTCCAGGAGTGGGAATGACCAAGCGATTGTCCTTGAACAGGTATCCGTCCTTTGTTTTGAGATTCCATCGATTGTTTCTCTTGAACTCCTTCCAAGGTTCAGAGGACTGGGTTTGAATTCGAATATCCTCCAGGAGGGTAATTGCTTGGGCAACAAATATTGTGTGGGGAAACATCTTAGGAAAGGTCCGATCTTCAAGGGGTTCATAATCAGGGCGTCTGGATAAGGCATCTGCTATAATGTTATGTGTTCCAGGGACATGATGGATTTGAAATTGGTATTGGGCAAAAAAGAAGGCCCAACGTGCTTCACAAATGTTACTACATTCTAGGAATTGCAGGACTTGAAGATTCTGATGGTCCATGCGGACTTGTACCAGGTGTTTGGCTCCTAAAAGAAGATGACGCCAATCATGTGAAGACTTGACGGATGGCTAGCAATTCCTTTTCCAGGACGGAATAATGAGTTTCACTGGGGGTCAAGGTGCGAGAGAGATAGGCAATGGGGTGTTCTAACTTGTCGCCAAATTCCTGTTTCAGGACTGCCCCAATGGCGTAGTTGGAGGCATCAGTTTCGACAAGAAAAGGTTGATCAATGTCGGGTTGAGCCAGGATGGGAGCTTGTGTGAACTCCGATTTCAACCGTAGGAACGCCGAATCTTGGGCTGAGGTACACCGAAAGGGGGTATCTTTCTTTAACAATGTAACAATAGGATGCACAATCTCAGAAAATGCTGGTATAAATTTCCGGTAGAAATGAACAAGCCCTAGAACGGATTGAATTTGTTTCACAGTGGTTGGAACAGGCCAGGATAGCCTTTGAGGGGTCCATTCCAATTCCCTTTGGGCTAAGGACGAATCCGAGATAGTGAACAGTTGATACATGGAAAAGACACTTCTCGGGTTTAGCCAGGTGCTTATGTTCACGTAGACGTTGTAAGACTGTCCTAACGTGCTCTTCATGTTTCAGGTGGTCCTTGGAGTATATCAGTATGTCGTCCAGATATACAATGACGAAGAGGAACAGCATATCAGAAAAGACGTGATCCATAATATGTTGGAAAATTGCTGGGGCATTAGCAAGTCCAAAGGGCATAACCAAGTATTCAAAGTGGCCAAAGGGTGTTCTAAAGGCTGTTTTCCATTCGTCACCTTCCTTTATACGAATAAGATGGTAGGCACCGCTGAGATCTAATTTTGTGAAGACGTCTGCACCTCTGACTGCTTCCAGGATGTCCGAGATGAGAGGCAATGGGTAACGATCCTTGAGAGTACATTGGTTTAAGCCACGGTAGTCTAGGCATGGTCTGAGCTCCTTGGAATCCTTCTTTGGGACGGAAAATAGAGAAGCGCCCACCAGGGACTTGGGTGGTCGTATAGTTCCATTTTCCAAGTTGGTATCCAGGTATTCCCAGAGGGCCCTTTTTTCGGGTTCTGACAAAATAAACATTCTCCCGAATGGGATAGCTGCTAAAGGTTCAGTATTGATGGCACAATCCTCAGGTCTGTTTGGTGGAAGAGCTTGAACAATGGCTGTCGAGAATACATCTGTGTAAGCCTGATAGGCCCTGGGAATCCGGATGATGTTAGAAACAGTGACTGGATTTTGCTGAGTTTCTTGAGAGTCTACAGGAGACCTTGGTAAGGTATCTAGGGATAAGCAGTGGGACATACAATGTTCAGAATCAAGAAACAAGGAGCCTGCGGCCCAATTGATTTAAGGGTTATGCTTCTGTAATCTGGGTATGCCTAGATCCATTGGATAGTGGGCCGATTTTATGATGTCGAATTTAATGCTCTCTTGATGGTGGTTTATAGAAAGTAGGATCCCTTTAGTTTGAAGGGTTATGGGTCCCGAAGACGGGGGTCTCCCGTCAATAACCTCTACGGGTTGCATTGTCTCTCGAGTTGCTTGTGGAATGTTGTGAGTAGTGACCGAATCATGACCTATAAATATGCCCATGGCTCCACAATCCACTAAAGCCAGGATGGGGTAAGATTCTTTCTTGGAAAGCGATAGGAATCCCTGTAGAATCACAAGATTATTTTGTCCAGGAGAGTTCAAGGATGGAATTGATGTGGAGCAGACATCTCTCTCCCGAAACTGTGTCCCATCTAGTATCGGGAGCTGGCGTTTCCCGAGGAACAATAGGGCACTCTCACACGAGATGTTTATCGGAGGTGCAATATATGCACAGACCAGTGTGAATCCGACGCATTCTTTCTTGTGGAGTAATGGGTCCATGGAAGGCCCCCAGTTGCATGGGTTCTGGATCCGAGGTTGGAGAAGCTATGGGCTCTGGTCTGGATGGGTGGTGTGTGGCAGCCTTTTGAAAGGTTGACTTAGACTTCTTTTTCTCCGCCTTTCTTTCCTGGATTCGAAAGTCGATTTGCAAGGAAAGGTCCATGAGAACCTGGAAGGAGTTTGGGCGAGCTACCCTGGCTAGCTCGTCCTTTATTTCTTCATTCAGGCCTCTTTGGAAGAGGATGAAGCTGGCTTCTTGAGACCAATCAGCTTCCTTTACAAGTTGTTTAAAGTGTGTCACATAGGTAAGCATATCCTGGGATCCTTGTTGAAATTCAAGCAAACGTTCATGAGCGCTGTAAACCTGCTTTGGGTGATCAAACATGGTTTTTAGGGCTTATCCAAGAGGGCGTCGCCCGAATTGACTAGGGGGGGTTGCCCAGGTCAAGGCGTTACCAGTGAGGTGTGAGATCATGAACCAAGGCACAGTGTACCAAACGTGAATCAAGGAAGGCACAGAGATTCTTTGAAGAACCATCAAATTTGTCCACTACTCCTCCCAATAACACGCTTTCCTTAGTTGCATAGTCACGTGACAAGACTAGCTATTTTAATGCAGCATTCTCAGCCTTAAGGTTCTGCACTTCTGTGGTTAGTTCCTGCAGGCCTCGCATGAGGTCTTAAACCGCGGCTTCTATCTCTGTGTCGTATTGTTTTTTAGGCGTCTCAATCTGTCACAAGTCTCTCCCCTTCTCACCTGTTTTTGTTGTTTGTTTGAGACCTTCTTTGGTGACTTCTTTCGCACGGTCCGGGATTTGTATAAACCCGCGTGCTGGTTTTCGGATTCCAGCGTGAGGATGACAATCAAACTCCAGGATACGTTCAGATGTCCAGGATGGAGACCAGGAAGGTACAATGTCCAAGCTCAGAGACACGGAACGCCGTGACCCGAGCGCGGCCGAAAATCCAGGAAGTTCGGAGGTAAGAATTGAGGAAAAGAAGGCAGGAAGGGGGATTCAAGGAACCGGGAAACGGATTCAGAAGAAAGCCCCGAGCGAACTTCGGCAAGACACGTCCAACTTCAGCAAGCAGTAGCGTTGAGACGCGCAGAGCCGCGGGGGCGTGTCTGTTTAATGAAACGTAGAGCGTGGAGCGCAAGGACTGGCAAGCAGCATTCCGTATCAGGCGGCCATGTTGGAAAGATTACTGCATTCAATCCCATATGGGTCAGGGACCACGAAGTCCAGAAGGGATGTAGGCGACGGTTCATGACCCAAGGACGCTTACTTTCATGTGCCGATTCATCCCAAGCACAAGAAGTACCTGAGGTTGGAGGTTGGCGACTCACATTTTCAGTTTCGGGTCCTGCCGTTCGGATTGACCTCCGCCCGAGGGTCTTCACCAAGCTCATGGTGGTGGTGGCAGCGTATCTCAGGAAAGGGGGGATTCACGTCTACCCCTACCTGGATGATTGGTTGATCAAGGCGCGCCCTCCTGAGCAAGTCCTGGATCATCTGTCCGTCATCTGCCACCGTTCACAAGCTGGGATTCTCCCTCCACTTAATGAAGTCCCACTTAACACCTACCCAGCAGCTCCAGTACATCGGAGCAGTGCTCAACACATCCCTGGGGCAGTGTTCGCCTCCCCAGGTGAGGGCTCATCACATTCTGCAGATGGTGCCCAGAGTCTCCCGGCGTTCGAGTTCTTGAGGTTGCTCGGCCTCATGGCATCCTGTTTCTTTTGGTGCCATAGGCCAGGTTGCGGATGAGATCTCTGCAATTGGCTCTCAAGCTCCAGTGGTTGCAGTCCTCTGGCAGGATGTCGGACCCCGTTCAGGTGCCGCCCTCGGTCGCCCAGGATCTTCTCTGGTGGGCCGTCGAAGGCAATCTGTTGAAGGGGGCTCCATTTTGGCTACCCTGGCCGGAGGTAATGATCGTGACGGACGCGTCCCTCACGGGATGGGGAGCTCATGCCAACGAGTTGACAGTCAGTGGTCGTTGGTCTCCGTCGGAGTCCAGACTCCATATCAATCTGTTGGAGCTGAGGGCCATCAGGCTAGCCCTGAAGGCTTTTCTGCCGTCTGTGCAGGGGAAGAATGTCCTGATTCTGACGGACAACACAATGGCCATGCACTACCTCAACAAAAAGGGGGGGCAGGGTCTCTCCCTCTGTGCAGAGAAGCGAGGCAGCTCTGGTTCTGGGCCATCCAGCAGGAAATTTCTATCTCGGCAGTTCATCTGGCCGGAGACAAAAACGTGGCGGCAGACAGTCTGAGCAGGCAGAGCACGGTCTCTAACGAATGGGAGCTGGCTCAGGAGATTCTCCTGGAGATCCTTGCCCTTTGGGGGACCCCACAAGTGGATCTCTTCGCCACCAGTGGCAACCGGAAGCGCGAAAAGTTCTGCTCGCGGGAATTTCCTCCAAGAGGAGCCTTAGGGGACGTGTTTGTAGTGGAGTGGTCCTTCCCACTGTTGTATGCGTTTCCTCCAGTCCCCGTCATTCCGCAAGTGCTGCGGAGGTTCGGTTTCCGAATGATCCTCATTGCTCCGGCATGAGCCAGGAGAACATGGTACCTGGACCTTCTCAACATGTCCATCTGCCCTCCACGCCGTCTTCCCTACCGAGAAGATCTGCTCTCATGGGAGGGGGGCAGGTTCTCCGACCAGAGGTCGAGTCCCTCAACCTTCATGCTTGGCTTCTGAAAGGTTGAGGTATAAGGATTGGGACCTCCCGGAAGACGTGATCAAGGTGTTGCTTTTCGACAGGGTTGTCCTTAGGGTTCATCCTTCTTTGCTTCCGAAAGTTGTCGGAATTTCATTTAAGCCAGAAGGTCATTCTTCCGGCATTCTTTCCTCCTCCGCATCCTGTTAAGGAAGAGGAGAGGCTCCATAGGTTGGAACCTAGTGGAGCTTTAAGTTTCTACATCTCACGCATGTCCCGGGTCAGAGTGGACGATCAACTCTTTGTAGGTTACGCTGGAAGGCGTTTGGGACAAGCTGTTACTAAGCAGACTTTGTCTAGATGGATTATCTTGTCAATTTCTGAATGTTTCCGCTTGGCGGGTAAGGACCCTTCGGTAGATTACAGGCCCATTCTACTAGAGGTGTGGCTGCCTCTACTGCTCTGCAGAGGGATGTTCCCATTCGTAACATTTGTGAAGCAGCCACATGGGCCTCTGTCCATACTTTTGTCAAACACTACTCCCTGGATTCTATCCATGGGCAAGATTTGGCCTTTGGCAAGGCGGTCCTCTATTCTGCAATTTAATTGGGCATTCTACAATTCTAAATTCTTTTCCCACCTCCATACGTTGGTACTGCTTTGGGAGTCTGTCATAGATGTGGAATACATCGGAGGAACCAATCCCTTCAATGAACAAGTTACTTTCGTACTTACGACGTATTCCACATCTATGACAGGTAATCACCACAGCAGTGCTGCTTCGGAAAAAAAAAAAACGGCGTCTGCGTCCTGCATCGATGACGTCGATACGCTGTCCTCGAGGGCCTCCATCGAGCCGACGTCACCGGATGTTATAAGTAGGACGCACGACGCCCATAGCCTCCGTTGTAGTTTTTTCCCAGAATGTGTGGCACCAATCTTCTGCCGGTATGACTACAGAAAGCCTTGCGGAAACCGAAGCTGCAATCGCATAAGAAATTCTGTAGAGGGGCAGGTAGGGAGGGAGCGATGTGGAATACGTCGTCGGAACATCCCATCGAAAGAACGTTACCAGGTAAGAAAGTAACTTGTTGTTCTTCTGTTAGTTTTCTGTGTTTGTTTGCTTTTTTTCATAGTTTTAGACAATTCCAGTGCAGTGACACAGGGAAGCCTTTTCACGCTGTCCCAAGGTTTAAATACCTTCTCTGGGATAAACTACTGTTTCCAAGAAAATTAAAGTTAAATTGACTTTACTAGTCTTTGCAAATTCCTAGACCCAGCAGACACACTATCTTACAATAGAGTGCTGGAGGGGTTACCTAGTATCCCTGTGTCCAGAAACTCATGTAGCAGTCAAATGCTACCATTTCCTCTTGAAATGGCTGGTGGCAGTGGTTTTACAACAAACTACCATGATTTTTCCCGACCGCGAGCACTAGTAGCGTTAAATCACGTGAGCCATGTTTCTCAAGATCGCGTCTGAGCCTCCTTTGTTTAAACGGGTCCCGGTCTTCTTTTTTCGCCATTGCTTTTTGGAAAGGTCCTTCTAGAGTTGCTCTCTGTGCGCCAAACTATGTTTGGTCCCTTTGTTCCTACACCTTTGGCGGGCTTCAGGACTGAAGACCACCTCTGGCGCCCGAGTGTCTGGGGTGTGCAGGAAGTGAGGGAGGTGCCCGAAACTCCCTGTGCTTAGTCTCCTAGGAGACCCAAATGCACTCTGGTGTGATTTGGCTGGCTGACTGTCCGGCATGGACAGCCACCCTGCTGCGTGAGTGGCAGCTAGGATGGAATGAATGGGGGAAAACTGTTTAAAAGGTGGGTCTTTTGGCTTGGAAGGCAAAGTCGAGCACTGGAACGAAAGAACCGAAGACGAGCTGGAAAAGGCCGGCTGTTGCAACTACTGGACCGTTGGTTTGCTCGGAGGAGCCCTGCTGCAGGTCTGAATCGCCAAGTTCATCTCGACAGAGAAGCCCTTTAAGGAAGGATGACTTCTTCCTTTGAGTTGGTAGGACCAATCAACTCGTAAGCCACCTGGACACCATTCTTGGAGCTGGTTGTATTTTCCCCAGAGTGCTGCAGGAAACCAAATAGCTAGGGAGAAGGACACCAGTTTGTGTGCTTGAAGACAGCTACCGGAATCGAAGAATTGCCAGTTTGCCAGCTTTGTGACCAGTCCCTGTGCAGTGCAGGAGTCCACCAACGTCCTCCCTCTGGTCCCCACGACTGAGGCTCAGGAACAGCGAGATCTGCAGGAACTGCCAGGAACAGAAGTCTTCAGCTGCATCTTTTTCTTCAAAATAAGGTACTGTGAAATCCCGACGAGAGAACATACCTCTCACTGTGAAAGTGCATGAACCTTTGGCAACTTGCAGGCTTAGTCAGCTTGTGACCCGACATATAACTCTTTCTTTTGAGAACTATTTCCGAGAACCGTGGCAAAGACTTTTCCGTTTATCTACCTGAACCGTTTTTTATGTATACAAGACACTAGCCCATTGACTTTGGCCTACCTATTTCATTGGCCCAACTCCTCTGGTGAACTCAAACTATTTGTACTGTTTTAAAGTAACTCTAATATTCGTTTTATTAATTTATGCCTTTTTGCTCCCACTTCAAATGCTCTGAATGCCATTTTGCTCCTCCTTCAAAGTAGTTTAAATGTTTCAGAACCGGTTAGTGTGAAGTATTGTAGGATATTTTTGTGTGATATTGATTGCCTCCTTTTAGTGAATGTTTTCTACATGACTGTGTAATAAATTAAGAAGTGTTTTACAAAGAAATGTTGAGTCTGTGTCTATTTGAATACTTGTAATTGTAGACCTCTGTGTAACCTCATTACAAGCTCACATTACCTCTTGAGATAAGCAAGGCTGCTCAGCTCGCTACCAAAAACTGTGTGGTACAGACTTCTACCAAAGGTTGGTTTTGTTTACACCTGTAGTCCTAGTTGTGTGTAGTGATCCCAAAGGGTACCGCATACAAACTTTGCCTAACAGGTCCTTTTTATATTCATCAGTCAGGTCAATCAATATTTGGGTATCATCAGTGTATAACCCACTCCGATGCTATCCAGAAGGTCAAAAAAAGGATGGATGTATAGATTGAAGAGGGTTGGTGAGCAGGTAAAACTGGAACTTGGTGGTCAAGTGGCCTAAGCCCTGCCCACCTGTCAGTTCCTGCTAAACTGTTGGTGCTTTCCTGTTTTGCCGCCCTTTTTCCCCACTTACACAGCCCTCCATTCTCTTTTCCTTTGAAGTTGGTGAGCAGGTGCCAGTGGATCTAGGTCACGTGGCCTAAACCCTGCCAATCATGACATCGTCCCTCCTCTAAGGCATGGACTCCACAATGCAGCAACCTCACCCACATCAGCCTCAAGCCCATCAGCACCCTCCTCACCGTCCACAACACAGAAGTTGATGATCCCTAACGTCCGCTCAGCTGTCACCCATGCAACAGACAATGCTGACGATATCACTACACACGACCTTGACACCATCTTCATCACCGAGACCTGGTTGACATCTACCTCCACCCACATCCTAGACGTCCTTGTCCCCGATGGCTACAGCATCCAACACAGAGACCGGCCTCACAGTCATCCATGAGACCGTGTAGCCCTGCACCAGACTTGAAGCCAACGACATTGGCTGCTTCAAAGTCCTCTCCTGCCACTTTCTGCTGTCCCAGATGGACACAGTAACCTTTCTTCTCATCTACAGACAACCCAACCCTGCCTTCATCTGAGACTTCACCACCATGACCATGTCCCTCACGCACGCGAACAGCATCTTCCTAGTCATATTCCGCCTCTTAGTCAACAAGGACACCATACCAATGAAGGAAGCTTTCCTCAGCCTTCTCGACACCCTCAGCCTCACACTGCACACAGAAGACCCAACGCACGAGAAAGGTAACATCCTTGACCTAATCACTGCACTGCCTTCCCTCCACTACAGCTCTCCTCTCCCACTTGACTGGTCTGACCACCTGGCCGTGCCTTTCAACATCCTGTACACCAACAATGTCCTCACTTCTTTTTCTGAGGTAACCTTCCCTCATGTGGCCAAGGTGAGGTAGACGTTTTCTGTTCCAAACCCTGGGGGTGACTATATGAGGGAGGATCATATGGGGAAGGGTGATCCTCAGGGAGAAGACACAGCATCGTTGGAGGAAGACACATCCCCCTCATTTCCCTTTAGGGATATTCCTTCTCTATTCTTGGCCCTTATGGCCTATTGTAATATTCTCCCTCGACCCTTATAGAACCAACCCCTCTAGGTAATAACAGCTTTTCTGTGCGTAGGTATGGAAAAGGAGAACAGGACTTTGAATGCAAGTTACCAGGCATTGACTATCATTGCCTTACATTTAAGAGTACTGTGACGAGGAAGCTGAACAGAGCAGTGAAGATCAGTGAATGCCACAAGTCCAGCGAGCACTCTAGTGGTTGCTTGCATACACCTGTGCCCTGGAAATTTAAAAGGCAGTTGAAGCAGGGAATTGAGGTCTGCTGCTGGCACGAGAAAGCTGCGTCTCTAGGTGAGGTTGAAGAAACCGAAAGGCAATTAACAGCGTGGTGGATCCAGGAAGCTCACCAGCGAAGAAGGAAAAGGCAGCTGCGTGAGAAGGACATGCTGCGGAAATTCCACGAGCCCGCAAGCGACTTCTGGGCGTTCGCAGATGACAGAGAGCAGCGCTTTACTTACAGGCGCCAGGAACAAAGCATACGTGTGAAGTAGAAGCCCTGCGACCCGACAAAACCAAGAGAAAGCAGTCGCAAAGAGGAAGCAGACTCTTTTCCTGGTTGACCGCAGGTGAATCCAGGAAAGCCAATAAGAGCTGGTGAATCCCCCAGAGGCTGTGCAGACCCCGGGGCGTATCGGCGGGCACGGCAAATGCAAGTAAAGGAACGGCAAACAATCGAGAGAGGAAGAACAAATATTAATTTAATATTAAAAGGGAAATTACCAGACATAGGAGAAAGCAGGACCGGATAATATTGGTGCCTGGAAACACCGGTGTATAGGCACCATACAAATGTCCAATAAAAATAAATAAATATCCAGAGCACATATTTTAAAACAATGTGTGTGTGCACCTTTGGGGAAGGGCTGAGAGCCTGTGTGAATACTAGAAGCCCTGGTAGGAGAGTATACCAGGCAACCACAAGTGTAGCAATACAAGAAGCCCTGGCAGGAGAGTATACCAGGCAATCACAAGTGTGTGACAACAAGATGTCCTGTTAGAAAAAAGAACCAGGCAGACATGAGAAGAAATATCAGGACTGAGAAAAATAACTGCGTTGTTTAAAAAAACAAAGAGGTCCTGAGAGGAGCATCATGACTAGGAAAAGGGATTGTGTGAACCAGGAGTTCAAAGGAGACATAATCGCAAAGTCAGGCATGTTTGTAAGTCAATACTGTTGTGGGCCAAGAAAGGCACAAGGAACTGTCGTATGTGAAACGTCAGAGAACAAAGATGAATCCAGGGGAAGGGAACCAACCAGTGGAGCAAGGACCTTTATATTTGAAGAACTTTTGTGTTGGAGCCATTCATTCTTTGTGAACACTTTTCTAAACCTTTGACAGTGAAAGACATTTCCTGTTTGGCCAAGTTTAATTTTAGTGAGAGTCAGAATAGAACTTTGCACACAGGACAGTTTTTGTTTTGGACATTCTAATAGCGACAGATCCTAGAGCAGGGACAGAGAGGCATTTTCCCAACCCCTTTTTATTTTCAATAAAAGTCTTTAACCAAAATCATGGCTAACTTGTGTCCGGGTTTCATTACTGACTCCTCACAGTAAGTTAAGTTTGGGTGTTGTTAATGACTTGTGGGGTTGGGAGAGAACTGGGGTTTGTGTCCCAGATCCACATCCTTGTCCCCAGAAGGGGAGCATCTCCCCATGAAATCCTCCTGCATGTTACCACCCCTAGGGGGACTATTGCTGTTTGCAAGCTGTTGTCACCCTGGAGGTCCACTGAAGTCATCAACTGAGTAGTTGTCCCAATGTCCGTGTTTCCCGAGCGTCCAGCTGTCCAGTATCCAGACATGGTCCAATGGAACCAGGAACCTGGAAACTAGCCGGACCCAAAGACTGAAGTGACCTCTGGACTTTCTTCAACAGAACCAAGGCATCAATCCAGAAGGCCCAGCAATTTCAGGAGGAGCTTCCATGGTGGCCCCTGAGTGAATCAGACTACATGGGTTCAGTGAGCATGCCTGTTTGTCCTCCCCCCATCTCCATAGAGTTCTATGAACGTAAAGCTTTAGCTTTAGCTCTCCATTGCCTAGCTCTGAACTGTGGTGTTATGGCCTGATATCACTGTGGTGTTCTGACATGTTATTATCCCCATGGATTTCCCTAAGATGTTTGGATTGGGTGAAGGTCTGTTAAAGACGTTCCTCTTTATTTCATTAACTTTTGGAACACATACAACTGCTTGTGGGCACAGGCTAACACTTGTGCAACTTCCTAAAAGAGACTCCTAGCCTTTTGAAAACATTTATTAGGACCTGTGACTCTAAAGTACTAGGTCCCAGCTTTTCTAGCTAGGGTAAGGACTTTTTATGGTTAGTACCTTTTTATTTATACGGTTTCGTTTGGTGTTTGCTACTCCTTTTTTCTAAACCTTTTAGTTCTCAAAGTATTGATTACTTCTCCTGTTCTACTTCCTTATTGACTTGCTTTGCTACACTTACAGTACTTGAAATATATGACTAACTGTATTTAAAAGCAAAGTGTTGGTACTTTTAGCAGAGCACATTAAGGTGATTGTGTATATAATAGTAGTGAATCTTTTAGTGTGTTACATACCTGTGGTTTTTCACTGATAAGAGTTTGTTCTAAGGTCTTCTGCCTAACCCATTACCACTCTCACACCCTCCTCAGTCTAAGCCTTGCTGCTCATTCACACTACTCTGAAAGAGATAGGCTACATGTTAGTCCCTGGTTGTCAGAATAGGGGGGCCTCTCAGAATCTGTCCCCGGGGCAGATTCTGGAAATCCATCTTAACAAGTGTTTATACAATTTTATAAACGTTTTGGAGGCATGCTACATTAGAAAGAGGGTGGTGGATGGTGGGTGGTGGTTCTAATTAAGAGCATTAATTAGCCGTAAAATAAGATTGTTCTTCTTTTTCCCTGCAATACAGGTAACTTGTTTGGGGTATCACCCACCACCAAAGTCACATTTAGAGTTAACGCTGCTCTAAAATAACTGGTATTATGTGTGGTTTATTTTCACATATTGCGTTTAATGGATGCTATTGGTCTCCACCTCATGTGATATGCTTGTTTAATCGTAACATTTTTGTTTGTTTCAGGCTGCATGAATTGATCAGACTAAGGGCATTAGAGCCAGAAGGGCCACAAGTCAGAAGTCTTCTGCTGGATATTGACTTCAGGTAGGCTTTACAGAGAAAACCTTAGCAGCTTTGTGCGTACCTTATAAGAGACCATAACCTAGTATTGCCAGAGGTTAGGTAGAAATTACTGAGTACTCTACCCTTTGTCTCCGTCAATTTCCCACTTAAAGGAACCTTGGTCTGGAATGCATAAGACAGAATTCTGGTAAATGCAGCTTTTAAGAGTTCTATGGCATGTTGACCATGATTGTGTGTGTGTTTCCTGAACACCTGACATTGCTTCCTAGTCCTGCTTGCCATCATACCCTAAGATTTATGATATGTTTAATGCTCCAGATGAGGACTGTAACTTTTTTGACACTTCCACATTGGCCTGCACATTTTTTCCTTTCTCCATTCAGTCTTTTTTCAGCTAAAGAAAGGTGTAAAATGTTGCTTTTTCCTGGGTACGTTAGCAGGTTTTCAGTCCCTTGTTCACATTTCTCCTAAGGTTGCTAGGTCAGTGAGAGCAGAACAAAAAAAAATCATACCCCTCTGGCGCAAGTCCATAGTGTGAGGAGTCAGAAATTAGAGGCGGGCAGAAAGTAGTAATGTTCTCAACATCACCCATTTTTATTAACAGAAAGGGGTGTGGATAAAGGCCTATCTTTCCCTACCCTAAAAAGAATGTCCCTGCCTATGAAACTAAAACTAAAGCAGGCTGACCTTGTGTCCAAACTATCTCTGACCCTCACACTAACATACACACTCAAAGGTGCAATTAAGAGAGAATAAAGTTCAAAACTATGTGCATAACGCACAGAGCAGTTCATGGCTAGGGAGCAGAAACAAATAACTATCTACCACCCGACAAGATCCCTCTAATCAAGCAACAACATTCGGTAGTTCCAAAAGCTTACAACAAAAGAAAACTCGGAGGATCATCTTTAACTCACCTGGCAACCCCGACCTGGAATAACATACGAAAAAACATACGCAACACAATAGGTCATTTGGAGTTCAGAATGCTACTCAAAACCTGGTTCTTTGCTCCAGATTCAGGAAGAATCAACTAGGATAAAAGGACCAATATGAAACACTGACTACCCCGGTAGGGAAACCATTATCCTTCCTTTCCTTCCATTAAAAAATCAGGGGTGATGTACACCGCCCACCCAGGCCTATACGCCACCACTCCTAAAGAGTACTTGGATAGGTGGGGACAACCAACAAGATGGAGAATAAGGGACAAGTCCTGTGACCAAAACTACACCTGCCGCAGAGCAGGGAAAGTAGCAGAAATTAGCTAAATACACAAGCCACTAGAGCCACACAAAGAGGGCTCTGACTATGCAGCATGCCTGCCAACTAGACGGTCAAGTCGGAGTACTAAACATACAGGACGGCCGTGGAAGTTGGATGCAGAAACGCAAAGACAAAGTGGTAAGAAATCGAAAAATACTTGAAAACCATTATAACCATACCTTAAAAAATGTCAACTTTCTGCATACTCAAAATCAGAAACTCACACAACCACCTCTCTGCACAGCACGTTGCATGCACTTCACTACTTTGCAACAGAAAACTAACAACACATAACCCTCCACAACAGCACATGGGATTCCCTGCACCGATCGAAAATCACTTTTAAGCTCAGTGAAGGGTGCAAACCGAACTGAAATGGCCAACAGGACATCACAACTCTCACTTTCCTACTCCCACTACATTCTACTAACCCCCCTCTCCAGTCCCCTTGACACCCTCCTTTTCAAATCTGCCAGAGCGCCTGGGGTCTACAGCAGTGGTGACGGTGCGCGCTATAAATACCGTTTAACATAAAATCTTTCTAATTTCAATTCAACATAAATGTGCAAAAACTTAAACGTATAACTTCAACAAAAACAGTCCTTGTGTCCAGGGGTTGGCTCCCTTCCCCTGAATTGTTTGTTCAAAATGGTAAGCTTCAACACTAGTCTATTAAAGGCAATAGAAATGTCTCTTTTGCTTAATATTTTCCTCAAGATGGCAAAATAAATGTCTCTTCCACAACCCTGGTTGGAATATAACAAAAGAAAGTCTCTCCTAGTTTTTCCGGATTGCAAAACAGAATGTCTTTTCCACAATACTGTTTGGAATTTGGCAAAGGAAAGCCTTTCCTAAGTTTCCAGTTAGTTAAACAAATGTATTTTCTCCAATGTTGGTTGAAGTATGGCAAAAGGCATGTCTTTTCTAATTCTCTCATTGACAAAATGTTGAACTTCAACAACAACAGGCTATGACAAAGTTTCTCTTTAACAACATCAGTTCAAAATGGGTTTCCTGGTGTACTCTCCTGCCAGGAAACTTCTCAACTGAATCTCCGGATATCCTGGTTTACTCCACTGGCAGGAATATCGCCCTTTTGTCTCAGCAGATCCCTTGGTGTGCTCTTCTGCCAGGTATCTCTTCCCAAAAGGTTCACTGCCTGATGTGTATCTCTCAGGTCTTTCTGTAACATTCACATTCCTTTCTGTATAACACAACTGCACTTCTTCAATAGTAAAACTTTGGTGACTTCAGTTATTACTTGTTCCAATTTTCCCCATAATGACATTCCATATAAATGGGTTTGTTCAAACTCTGTCTATCAACCTTTCTCTTAATATCTCTTCACAATGCTGGTTCCAGGTTTCCCCCAGTTGACATATCAGGAGAACTGTACCATATCTGCCTTTGCTTCTCAATTCTATTTGGTTGGTATTCAAAAATGCTTCCCAGATTTAATGTATTGGTATGTCCCGGGGCCGCCTTCTCTTTTAGGTTGACTCACCGGTGTAATGTTCAGCTGCGGCGAGGAGTTTTTGTTGGGCAAGCTTCCCCTTCTTGGCAGAGTCTCTTTTGGTTCCTGCGTCAGCTTTTTATTCCTTCGCCAATGGAACCATTACCGCTCAACAGGACTGCGTCTCCTCTGGACCTGCTGCGCACAGTTCACCTTCAGCGGTCCCTTCCACTTCTCTGGTCCTGAACGTCTCCGGTCTGTTACCGGCAAATGTTTCCTGCTCTCCCCACGACTCTTCTCTGTGAGTCTGCCTCTGCCTGTGGACTCGTTCTGCGTACTCTGCGGCCTTTCTCCTCTGTCCTCTGGTCCGCTGCTTGTAGGGGATCTATAAGTTTAAATGTCCCGCATAGCTGACTTTAATCATGACAACTAGACTGCACATTTTACTTGGTGTCACCTTCCCTCCACATTGACTCCTGGTTCCTCTTCCTCATCTCAGTACTTGAGGCTTTCTAGGACTTGGAGTACAAGGACGTTTCAGATGATTTTAAGTTACATTGTTGGGACAGTTTAATTTAAATAACAATCATCATAAAAATTAGGTGTTAGATGTGTTGGTTTCAGGTTTTTGTAATTAAATGGTTCTGAATAATTTTAACATGCCATCAAAAACTCTGGAATTAAGGGATCTTCCTTGCAAGAAAGGGATGAATACCGCTTCTCTCCTGCTTGAGTCGCCACTCTCCCTCGACAGCCTTCTCCTACCATGTGATCCACCCTCAGAATACCACCCCAAAGTCAGGATCATGTAGCGGCTGCCTTCCCTTGGCCACATGGGAGGAGACTTTAGGCTGGGGATCAGTGATGGCAGGATTCATCACAATAGTTTACACAATCTTTTCCTTGTGCAGCTTCAGAGAAGTGAATACTGATTGTGCTCTTCTCTGACCATAAATCTCTCAGGTCAGGTAGCCCCAGGCCACTGTGTTCTCCAGTATGTGTCTTCTTGTGCAACTTTCTGTGAGGTGTCCCCTGGTTAGTGACATCATTCATGTAATTTTAGTAGGGGGCATCCTGCTATACTATGGGTATGCCCCCACTGGCAACTCCGGTTAAAATCCGGTTTTGAGCCCAATGGCCAGGCATTGTTCCTATGATAGTGTGAGTGGGATACAGATGTGCCCTTATATGATATGATAGTTTATTTATATAGCACCTATACACAATGTGTTTCAAAGCGCTTCAAGGCAAGGGAGGGAACAAGCGAACATACAATGAAATTATCTATCGTACTCTGCCTGACGACATTTCAGATAGTGCAAGAACTAAGACATAGATAAGGAAGGGAGGGGGAGAGTGGGAAGGAAATGGAAACAGACAGGCGAGTACTGTAATAGGCCTGACAACATTTCTGGTAGAGCCGGAGAAAAACAAAAGGTGAGGGAGAGGGGTGCTGAAAGGGACGGGAGGAACATAACAAGCGATTATCGTACTAGGCCTGACGACATTTCAGATAGTGCTGGAGGGCATAGGGGGATGGGACAAGTAAGGAGGAGACAGACAAGGTTGCTATCATACTAGGTCCAGGGACAATTCTGATAGAGTAAGTGCATAGAAGAAAGTAAGGGGAGGAGGGGAGGAGATAGGAAAAGGGAGATGATGAGAGAACAGAGCAGTCAAATAGAGTGGAGAGGCAAGAGGTGAGAGCGAATACAATTGCAGAAGTCAGTAGTAACACACATTATTGCAAGCCAGGATACAAAATGAAGATGGGAACAGCATGATTCAGGACCACCATTCAGGACTGAAAAGATCATATTTAACAGAGGTGTATGTTGGAAAGGAAGTCCAGCAGGAGAGTTGAGAAAGGGTGATGCACCGTGAATCAATGAAGTACATAAGTCAATCCAGCATTGGGCACAAGACGGTGATGGTGAAACTCGAATGTATCAGGACAGACTCCTGCAGAAGTAGGCTGGAGTGGGAGGAGGGGAGCACGGTAGAAGAATCAAGCAAAACGGGCAACACCTGTGTGCAAGAAGGGGGGGGCAGAAGGGCACATCACAGGGGGACCAAAGAGGGTGGGGGTGGCCTGTGGGGACAGAGGGAGTAAACACACGTTGGTGCATGCTTACCTGCTGTCTGAGCAGGGGGTCGGGCACTGGGACCTCCTGGTCCGAACAGGACCAAAATGGAATTGCCCTTTTCTTTGTCTGCCCTTATGCTTCAGACGCCCGGGCGAGAGACGCCCTTGATCTAAGAGTTAAGAGCAGGAAGGAAGAGGCAGGGCTTAGAAGGTGGGTGGGGCGTAGGCGAGGTGGCCTAGACCCCCCATCTGCAAAGGAAAAGAGGCTGGAGGGCTCCTTAAGTAGGGAAAAGAGCGGCAACCAGGAAGGCACCAGGTGGGCGGGGCTTGCTAAGTGGGGAAAAAGAGTGGCAACCAGGAAGGCACCAGGTGGGCAGGGCTTAGGTCAGGTGACCTAGACCCACTTGCACCAGCTCCCCTTCGGAAGGAAAAGAGGCTGGAGGGCTCCGTAAGTAGGGAAATGTAACGCTCACCTGGTTCCCCCGGAGGCGCAGGTCTTGATCTGGCGAGGATACTGTCTTCAGTGTTAGGCGCAGGGTTCGTTTTGCTCCCGGACTGGGCCCCCTTCCCACCGACAGTTTAAGCTGAAGAGTGAGGTGTCTGCAAGGGTAAACCAAGCTATTAGTATTTGGAAGGTTCGGAAAGTTCCTAGCCCCTCTCGCCCTTTCTTTCCCCGTGGAACTGGGTTGATATTGCGCTTACCTTATATAGGTAAATGCCAGGCTCTCCATCCTGCGTCTTATGCAGGGGCGCTGGATCCAGTTGCTTCACTGGATGCGAGCTCTGCCTCTTGATAGCAGAGGATTTGCTGAGAGCGAAGACGCCGTTAATGCACGAGCGTGCCTTGTAAGTATTAAAGTTCCTTTTGCCTTGTTCTCTTCTCTTTCAGAAGTCTTAAGTCTGTAAAGTCTATGTCTTTCCCTTTTCAGATGCTGTGACGATGAAGATTATCCTTCTAATGGCACGTAAGTAGAAAGACTGCACTAGCGCTGGAGAAGGCTCCGTAATGTCTCTTTTGTCTTTGCAGGTGCTGAGGTGCAGCGCGAACAGATTGAAAGCGAGCATAACACAGGTAAGCAGTCTTGTAACTAAGCATTACTAACCGATGTATCTTGCCTTGCAGGTGCCGGAATGCAGCGCGAGCTGAGTTGGAACGGGCGTAACACAGGTAAGCAGAACTTGTAGTTGAATATTACTGACCGATGTTCTCTCTCTTTGCAGATGTAGGATGCCGGAAGAGAAAGGCAGAAAAAGGCGCCTTGGATGCTGCCGTAGGATTAGGTAAGTAGATTCACTGCTTTTACTTTAGCCTAACCTGTGCCTTTGTTTTGCAGGAGCTGCAGAAGACTGAAGAAGACTGAAGATTGGATTCCAGCAGGTTATTTCGTGTTCACAGGATCTGGAGCTGGAGGTTTCCTGGAGCTGACACGGTGAGCGTCCTGCTGCAGATGCAGAATAACGCGAAGCACGTGAAACCAATCGGGTGTGGTTTAAATAGCCTTCTGTAGTGCTTAGGCGTCTCCTTCCACGGCCCCACCCAGGTAAGAAAAGAGTTCCTGTGTTCTGCTTCCAGGGAGTGGCTCCTGCTCCACCCAGACAGGAAAAGTAGTTCCAGGCAGAGAAGGATCAGGAGACCAGTTAGCTGGTAAGTAAGCAGCATGGTCTGCTACAGGTAGGTCCACCAAGCACTCTTATCCAATATGAGCCCGGCGCTTCCTGTGCCGGGACCAGTCACCATCATGAGCCTGGCGCCACTGGCGCCAGGACAAGGTCCAGAGGGTCCCTATAGGGACTGGCTGGTTCCTGGGATCAGAGTCATGGGCCTGCTTCCAAGGTCGTGGGGCAAGTCCTGACCCCTTGGAAGCAGGGATCATGACAGAAAAGAGCGGCAACCAGAAAGGCACCAGGTGGGCGGGGCTTGCTAAGTGGGGAAAAAGAGCAGCAACGAGGAAGGCACCAGGTGGGCGGGGCTTAGGCTAGTTGACCTAGACCCACTTGCACCTGCTCCCCATCTGAAGGAAAAGAGGCTGGAGGGCTCCTTAAGCAGGGAAAAAGAGCGGCAACCAGGAAGGCACCAGGTGGGCCGGACTTAATAATTGGGGAAAAAAGAGCAGCAACCAGGAAGGCACCAGGTGGACGCAGCTTTGGCCAGGTGATCTAGACCCACTTGCATCTGCCCCAATCTCCATATCGCCATATGGCTATAGCTACTGGCTACCTTGGAGAACAAGGTCTTAAATTGCAAAACCAGACATGACTTATTTCTGAATGGTATTAGAGATGTTAAGTATCTATCCACACCTTAGAGAAAGCATCAGATAATGTCTGTGAAGCTGAATACACTCCTGGTAGGCCACAAAACATTTGAAGAAATGCAACCCTGTGATTTGAATACCATTTACCCCTTACAACTCAATTCTTACATATACAGTGAGGATCTGCACCCTTAACCAGTTGAACATAGAAAAAGGTGCCAACTCTTAAAGATATTGTGAGGTAGCTCTGCTGGTCCTTGTACTGTTCCAAAAGCTGTTCTAATGGTGAATCTGTGCTTGGTATCTGCGGGCACTTGACGTCTACTAGACAGATGGAACTTCACATTGGTAGTAGATTCCCTTGACCCGTAGGGCAAGCAAAGTTGCAAGCCATCACTAATCCCCTACTCTCACAAAAGCCTTGCTGTCCTGTCTCTTCACAAACCTGACATGAAGAGCTTGTAACACCAGACTACGAAAGGAATTTTAGAATGGTTCTTTTTACTTCTCTAAAGAAAGCTTCTGGGATCTTCAATGGGAGCATTTGGAAAGGGTAAAGGAATCTCGGCAGGCATACCATTTTGACTGCGTTAAGTCTCCCCATCCTGGAGATTGTGAGCTTCCGCCATTTTGCCAGGTTTGCGTGGAAGGAAGTGAGGAGGTGGGGGAAGTTTGCTTTGTATATGTTCTCCAACCTCCGTGTCAAATTGATCCCCAAATAACGTAAGGTGGTGCCCCCATCACAAGACCGAGCTGAGAAATTCTGGTGTAATTTTGGGAACAATATGGATTTGGACCTATTGATTTTGAAGCCTGAAAGTGTTCCATATCTTTCTATCAGCTGTATGGCTCTAGGTATTGATGTCATGGGTTTTTTAACATGGAGTAAGATGTCGTCAGCATAGAGGGCTACCTTGTATTCCCTTCCATCTACTTGGAGGCCTTCCACTTGGGAATTGGCTCTGAGTGCTTCGGCAAACGTTTCGAGGGAGAGAGCAAACAGTATTGCTGAGAGGGGGGCAACCTTGTCTCGTGCCTCTTCCAGGATCGAACCATCTGGAGTATTCTGAATTAACCATAATGGAGGCCTGGGCGGCGGAGGGAAGTGTAGAAAGCCTCGACTCCTTTTCTGAAGATGGGGCCCAATCCGACCATGCCTAATACCACTTCAGAGAAGCCCCATTCCACCCTGTCAAACGCCTTTTCAGCATAAATGGACAGAAGCGAGGGGTCGCCTGAGATTTTCTTTGAATCATGGATTATCTTATGCATTGTGCCCGCGCCCTGTCTTCCTAAAATAAATCCGACCTGGTCGGGATGTGTTAATAGAGGCATATGGGTCTCAAGTCTAGCCGCCAATACTCTGGTATACATTTTCGCGTCAATATTAAGTAGTGAGATGCGGCGGTATGATCCACAGTGCTTGGGGTCTTTACCTTCCTTGGGGATCACAGAGATTAATGCCTGCAAGAAGGATTCAGGTCCCACTCCTGTTCGCAATATATCGTTGAATAGGTCAACCATAAAGGGGAGGAGGGACGAAATGAATGTCTTATAGAATCCTGCTGTATACCCATCGTTGCCGGTGCTTTACCTAAGGGGAGTTGCTTGATCGCTGTTTCTACTTCTTCTGCCGTGAACGGAGACTCCAGTTCCTCCACCTTATCTCGGGAGAGTCTCGGCATGTCCACCCCCTGCAGATAGCGGTCTATATGCGTGTCTCCCTGTACCATTTTTGATCTATAAAGATGTTCATAGAACTTTGCTAAGGCCTCTGGGATTTGTTTTGGGTCCTATATTTGAGCATTGTTTTCTCCCTCAATGGCAGGAACCCACCTCTCCGCCCGCTGTCCCCGCAGTCTAGCTGCCAATAGTGCATCTGCTTTATCACCCTTTTCATAATGTTTGCTTGAGAAAGTGGAGTTTGCGTATAACTAATCCCTCTTCCAAGCGTCGAAGTTCCTCCCTCTTCTGTACTGCTTCAGCAATATACGCTGCCCTCCCCTCGTTAGAGATCTGTGCCACAATGTCTAGGCGCATGATCTCCCTCCTCAGTCTATTCTCTATCAGACTCCTCTACCTCTTTTTCTCAGCCCCTTCCTTGATCAGGATTCCTCGCCACGTTGACTTCCCTGCCTCCCACACCATTCTCTTGGATACCTCTCTTGTGTAATTCGTTTTAAAGTATTCCTTAATCTCATCTGCCATCTCTTCACGATAGACGGGGTCTTTCCACAGCGACTCATTACAACGCCATTTCATACTCTTATGTGGTAAAGCAATCAGGCTCATGTCGGCAGTGACCATATCATGATCTGACCATGAGATCGGGATAATCTCTGAGGCAGCTACAGCCTCACTCAGGCCATCCGAGAGGTATAGGTAATCTATTCTGGTGAACGTAGAGTGTGGTGCTGAATAAAAGGTGTACCCTGTCTTTTTGGGGTGCAAGTATCGCCAAATGTCTCGTAATCCGTACACCTCCATCATTTCCTTCACATCTGTATGGCCACATTCCGCCGGTTCACTCGCCTCTGGATTGCTTGCCTGCCTATCCAACCTAGGGTCTGCCCATAAGTTAAAATCTCCTCCCAGGATAACCTGTCCTGCAGCCTCTAGCATTATCTTCGGGACCATGCATAGGAGGAAGTGGGATTGCCCGACATTGGGGGAATAAATTGTCGCAAGAGTGAGGATGGTATTACACACCTTGCCCACCACTATGACGGCCCTCCCCTCCACGTCAGCCCACATCTTAGTGACCACAAAATTCAGTCCCTTTTTCACGAGTATACTCACTCTGCTTTCCGCAAGGGACCAGAACCCCAATATTCAGTTCCCACCCTGTAGTACAAGACCTTACGTTCCTCTCCCCATATATACTTAGTCTCTTGGAAGAAAAGTACATCTAGGTTCGCCCTAAATTCTCTACAGACCAATGACTGTTTGGTAGGTGAGTTGAGCCCTTTCACATTAAGTGTGCCGGATCTTAGAAACCCAGATCTATTAGATGCAAACTCTATCGCCATCACCTCTTCTCTGTCCATTTCGCTCGTGTGGTGGCTGCATACAACCTCTTCCCAGTATCTTCATTGTATTAGCACGTATATTAATATAGAAACTTGCTACTGTCCAATCCCCCTCCCCAAACACCTCTCACCACCCACCCCTTGCTGCGTCCAACCTAACCGTGTTATCCTCACCTAGCCAGTCTCGGACCGCCAGTGAGAACCATGCATCCCACAGTCCTATCTATGAACACCACATCAAACATTGAGCCCCCTTACTCTCCCCGCCTCCCCCCAACTCACAAGAAAAAAGATTAACTTTAACATCATTCAAAGTGGTCCAGCCCACTACTCATATACTTCACCACAAGTCCCTAGGTCAGGCACGTCAATTGATCTTCTCTTATATGTCTAGGGTGCCCCCTTCAGAGCGTCGGAACGTTCTATGAAGTTTAGCTGTCGGTGCATGTTCAAACGTGGGCAACGTTTTTGATCTTCTGCTTCATTTCAGGACTACCTTGCTTGTGTCATCAGTTGCCTTCGGAACTTTCATGTCCATTCCCCGGTGAAGTCTAGTCTTTGTGTTGTCAGAGTTCCGCACCTGGTGAGGTGTTCATCCTCCTGTATTTTCTGGATCCTGGGATCCTCCTTCATCTCGGCCCTTGGATATGCCATTGTCTGTCATTTTCGCGTCCTCCTCCCTGGTCCTGATCGTTGGCCTGGTCACCCACCAAGTCAGATATGCAGGTTCTTTTGTCTTTTTCTGTTTTCAGACGGACCGTGCTTCCTTCCCATTCAAACGTGAGGGAGAAAGGGTAGCCCCAGTGGTATCGGGTGCCCTTTTCTTTAAGTCATTTAGTCAGGGGCATGCACATTCTACGCATAGCAAAAGTGAGAGAGGACAGATCTTGAAAAATCGACACTCTGGACATATCTAGAAGGATTTGTGGGGAGTGCCTGGCCTTCTCAAGAATCCTGGCTTCATCTGCGTAATTATGGAACTGTGCAAGGACTGTTTTTGGTCCACTCGCTGCTCCCCCAGCTCTGTGTATCCTGTCGATTTATGCTTCATCTACTGTATCCTCTTCGAACAGGGTTTTCAGAATCGTGTGTAGAGTTTTCTTCAGGTCTTGCTCAGTTTCCCCTTCACGATTTGGTATCCCAAAAATCTGCAGGTTATTCCGCCGTTCTCCATTTTCTAAAACGCCCATCTTTAGATGGTACCTCTCTGGTTTCTATTCCTGCAATCATCTGATCCATTTGACATTCTATAGTATCAAGGGAGGTTTGGTTATGTTCTACCCCGTCTAGCCTCTCTTCAAGCTTGTCAATTCTATGCGTCATCTTGTCCACTTTTCCACCAATGTCTGCTCTCATGCTTTTTAATTCACTGAGTAATGTTGCAACGTCGGCTTTGGTTGCAGCTGCCACTGCCTCCGGTGGCGCCATTGTGGACGCCGAGGAGGAGCCTCTTTCGGGGTGGTGTGGGGAATAGCAATATTTTGCCAATCTTTGACGAGTGTCCATGTGTTACGTGTGTGTGTGTGTGTGTGTGTGTGTGTGTGGATTGATGGGTGGTGAACTCTCTAGATTCCTCAGAGTGTTTCCCTTGCCAGTTAGGCCCATCCGGTGCACTCTCCACTCCTGTACGCTGTTGCGATCTCTGTGTGTAGTCTGTTTCTTCACAGAGTGGCGAGTCGTGCTTCCCTCTGCCATCCGGGGCACAGTTCGGGGGAGGGCGCACGCCTCAGTTGTGAGTGCCCAACCCTTCAAACAATGAGTGCAATGCTGAATCAAGTTCCGTTGGAAGGGGACTTAGTGCTGCTGAGAGCGGCTGAAGAGCAGGTGTTCTGAAGATCCACAGTGGGAACCCTTCTAATGATGGATGGGCACTTTCTGAGTGTGGGCTCTATTGAAGGTCTATGTAGATCATCGGGGGCTGCATATGACCATTCCAGAGTGTCCGGTATGCCGGAGGAGGGCACACGCCCCGTATTCGGGGGCCCATACTCGGGGTAGTTCTTGTGTGACCGTCTCCTAAGCTCCTATTGAGTCACCTGCAGGTTTCATGGCGTTTGTTGTTCCTGCGGGATTCGCGGGCGTAGTTATTGCAGTATGTCCCCCATAGGAAGAGGCCGCCTCGTTGTCCTGGGTGGTGGTCCCTGCAGCCCTGTTGCTATGCAACCCACGCCTCTCTGCTCGTGTGCGTTTTAGATTCACCTGAGGTTGGGTCTTGTTGCTTTCCTTAAGGGTGTCACAAGGGTCTCACTGTCTGTTTCTCCCTGTAATATTCCGACAATGTATTGCAGGGAATTCCTTGGCACAATGTCACCTTTGCAATATGTGTATCGTCGGAAGGTGTCCACCTTGACGTGGTGTGAGGTGCAGTGAACGTCAGGGGATCAGGGGGGGGCTCCAAAATGGTTCCAGGAATAGAGCCCAATATGCCTTCAGTATCTCTGGATGAGGGTCGGTTGTTCAGGCCTTCAAGTCCTTTCGTGGGCCGTGTAGTGCCGATGGTGTATTGGTTAATGTTCCGGGCGTTCTGTACGAACATGTGCTTTACCTAGAGGGTATGGTGCCTAGTTAAATTTCGACCCTTCAGTAGGCAGCGGGCCTTTTAGACGTCTCTCGTTGCGGATGGGAAGGCAGAGAGGGATCAGAGCGGGTCAATGGTTGTGTCTCCCTAGCACCCTGGGGTGTGCGTAGTGCTGCTTCCCAGGTCTTCCCTGCAGTCCGTTAAGAGCGAGCGGATCGGGCTGGCTATGTTCCGTGTCAGGTCCTCTGGTAGTGGGGATTCAAAGGGATTCCCAGTGCCCAGGCTGCCATGTATATTTGGGTAGGACTCTGTGAACGGGTTAGATCCTCTCCGGCTTGTCCGCACTGCTCAGGCCCGGGGATAAATGCATGTAG
Source organism: Ambystoma mexicanum (assembly GCF_040938575.1). Taxonomy (NCBI): domain Eukaryota; kingdom Metazoa; phylum Chordata; class Amphibia; order Caudata; family Ambystomatidae; genus Ambystoma; species Ambystoma mexicanum. The sequence goes on along the minus strand of NC_090937.1, from coordinate 1,260,589,227 downwards.
CGTGTCATGCAGGGAGCCGACCGGGAGGCATCAATGTTGCAGTGCGGCTGCGGAAAGTCTGGGGTCCGGGGCACAGGGTTTGCACCCAATCGATGCGCTGCACCGCTGTGCATACCTCTTGTGGCGGGTCACCCGGGGCAGGCGACTGCGGTAAAAGCAGAGGGGAAGGACAAGGCGGAGGCTCAGAGGGAACGCTGGGGCCTACCAGTCTGTTGGGAGTACTGCTTGACGAGGCTGTGTCCGCCTGCACTCAGTATTCAATATCGGAAAGTAGTGAGGGTTGCTGTGTTGATCCCAAAAGCCGGGACCCTACCTGCGAGTGTTACCACAGCTACAAGCTTCCTCGGGCGGTGCAGGTTTCCTTCTCAGCTTTCGGGGCTCGCAGCAAGGCCCTCATCCGATCTCATGAGCGCTGAAGCACTTTTACTTTTGAAATCTTTCGTCACATCATGGTGGTGCAGGCAAGGACAATTTACACAGTGTATTTCTCAGCGAGTTCTGCGTCGATTCTCTGCGGGTTTTCTGTCCCAGGAGGGAGTCAAGTTTACACAGCAGTTCTGGGCATTTTTACAGGGTGGGGGTCCTATAAGTGGGGTCTCAACCCACTTATGGGACCTGTGGGGGCAGCGCTCAAATGGAGGCAGGAGTCATCCGTGCCCCCTGGTGGCCAGTCTCCCTGGTCAACTTTTAATCCTACTACAGGAGACTCTTCTTGTCGTCACAGACTGTACTTTGATCAGTAAGAGCTTCTGTAATAGGGTTCTGCATGCTGGTTTCACAGGGGGTTCTTAACTTCCAATCTTGATTAAGGAATATTTCCCATGGGTAACTTTAACCTCTAAGTTGGGTACAAGAGATGTCAAATAGTGAATGGGAATTTTGGGACTTAGATTATCATCTTTTTTTATGTATATACCTATCCCCCCATCACAAGAGAATGTATGCTGAAGTGAGCGAGGTAATAATAAAAGTAGAACTAGAAGAGGGTTTAACTATAATACCAAAGACTTCAATGACGTTCTAGACAGAGCCATGGACTGGACAGGAAGAGTTGCTGTGGGTACATTTGCCCGGTCTAAGTTACTGGGTTGGGGCCTCTCCCTCTGATTGATTGATGGCGAGCCTCACATCGTGAGGTGGACCGTTTTTTAGTTAATTCCAGGGTACATCACTCCTTGTCATACATTGATGACATGTTTCTCCTGTGACGATTCACTAGGTCTCGTCACTTCTCCCGATTCTGGAGCTCTTTCCTATCAGGCTAGGGAGGTGAGGCCGCAACCCAATCGTCCCCATAATGGTGCTAATATGCGGGATGATTACATAGGGAGGGAGTCTCCCACTGGGGATCAGGATGTCCACCTGGGCAAAAGCCTACCTACAACCTTGTCACCAAACCCCCTACCCTCATTTTCATTCTTTTCGCCCACCATTGATAGTGGAACCATAACTGTGACAAATGTAGAACATACTGGGATGAAGATGAAAATGAGAAGCCATATGAAAAACCAGCCAAGTACTGCAACCAGGTGGCTCCCAGGAGGCAACAAGAGTGGCAAATAGACTTTTCAAGATGGTGTTCACGTTACGTGAGGGCATAGTCAACAATATAAACTAGATATCAAGAATCGACTAGAGAGCTCTGATCGCGGAAGCCAGCAGCACGCAAGCTCTACCCGGGAGATGCAAACCGGGAGGACCAGAGACACGGAGAAGCTGTTCCTCCAAGCAGAGCCCACACAGAACGGGACGTTGCTACAACGTCCCAGGAACTGGCTGGGAGCCGACTCAACAGAAGGAAGAAGCAATAGAGGTGGTGGTAATACTGCTGAATTGTGGACCGTAAGGTCTGGAAACAGTGCTGAGACCAACAGCTGGAGACTGCTGCAGAGCCGCGCAGGTGTCGGAATTGACAGAGGAAGGTACCTGTGACCCCAGGAAGAACCAGAGCTGTGTCCCTACAGAGAACAGGGTAACGGGAATGGCGGGAAGACCGGGAGGAGTCCGGGAAGCTAAACCAATAAGCCAGAGTGGATCGGGAGTCTGCTCCCTCGTCACAGTGGCCAGCCAAACACCACTACCCAAGCAGAGTGTATCAGGAGTCATCTCCCGCATTACAGTGGTCAGGCCAGCATCATTGTCCAAGCAGAATGGTCAGCCAAACAGCACTTCCCAAGCAGAGTGCAACAGCAATCATCTCCCTCATCGCAGTGGTCAACCCAACACTGCTGGGCCAGCAGACTGTGTCGGGTGTTCTCTTCCTTATTGCAGTGGTCTATCCAATACTGCTGCCCAAGTTGAGTGGTAAATGGAAGCCACATAAGGCTGAGTGTTTCTTCTTCCTGGAAGGAGTTAGAGACTAATCCAAGTTTTCTGCTTAGTGCTTAATGACCAGACTGGAGAATGTTTATAGAAGGACCAGGAGAAGGGAGTCATTCCCTTGCCCCTTTGTAATAGAACCTTGACTGAGTTATTTCTACTATAAGACGGAAGCAAGAAACCAGGAGAAGGGAGTCATTCTCCTGGAAAAGGAAACGCAAACTTTGCTTTAGTTAAAGATTTATATTTATAGGGTTAGGGTTAGGGTTAGGGTTAGATTAGTTGGTTTCTGACGGAGGACATTTAATTTTGACTGACATTCTGACACTCACTCAAGTTTTCACAGGTCGAGGCAAGGCAAGGCCCATGGAAGCAGGTAGAGATAGGTTTCTTTATTGATTTAATAACTGTTTATAAACCGCACACCATGACCGCTCATTGTCATTTTCCTTCTTCTAGACCCTCCCCAGAGTGAATATCCCATGAGTGATGAGGCGCCCTATCTCCCCAAGAGGCTATCGGACCATTCTCCTTTGATGGGCATGTTGGAAATGCTAGTTTCTTGTCCTTCTGGTATGCAGATACGCCTCACTCATCTTGGGAAACCAGAAGCAATGAATGAACTTTAATCGGGGGGCATTCGCTATTTTAAAGAAAATGTGGGTTCATTTACGTGATGCCTTTTGTCTTGTTGGAGGTGTACAGGGCATTGTTAAGAGGAAGAGCTAGGGCGCTGATGGCTAAGGAGAACGGGTCTTAGGAAGAGGATTGGAAATCGTAGAGCAGAGTATTTTGCAACTGGAAAAGTGAGTTTTTTCATTTAGGATAAAAGGGTACATAGGCAATTTAGAAGAATAGAGGAGACATTCAAAGCTGTGCCTATTGATAATTCTAAATGCTCTAACTCTTTTGTATTATATTTATTGAGGTAGCCCCAGAAACACTTAACAAAAGAAACTAATAAACATCAGGAATTCTTGAACGGAACAAAGGGGTCCTGCCCTCTTCAATTGGCTGCATCATTAATTTTATTTGTTATTAGTTCCATATGGTAAGGCATTATGGTGCTAATTATTTGATTCTTAGCAGTTTGACATATGCTAAACTCAACATATTTTTACAAAAAACACAGAGTAAGACTGTAACAAAAATGGACAGTGCGTTTTTGTATAAATACCTCGAGTTAAGCATATGTCGAATTGGTAAGAATTAAATAATTAGCACCATAATGCTTTACCATATGAAATTAAAAACATATAAGCCAATTGAAGAGGGCTGTCTTGATAATTACAAGTTGTAGCTTACTTTATTTGCATATGACTTCATGAACCTAGAATTAGGCTTAGGATGGGTTCTAAAGGCAGATCAACTCTACCCCATGGTATGTTGAACCAATAAGTGTTAGGACCCCTTTGTTCTGTACATTTTGAGCCCTTCCAAATACGGCCTTCCATCCAGTTACTTTTATCAGGGATTCTTGAAGCAGGAGCTGTACAATTGGGTAGTGAAACAATTGGCCAGTGTGTGAACAAGGAGCTGGTGGGACATAGACCAGGGACAGTACAGACAACATACAGGCAGAAGTCAGTAGGGCAGATTAAATGCAGGTAACTATACAAAGGAGAGGGGTGGGATAATGCAGGTGTATGTAGAGGGTGAGCTTTCAAGGTTAAAGAGGTGAAGTTTTAGAGAGGATTTGAAGGAGGGAATTGTCCATACTGCGCATTTCTTCACTCCCCTGTCCAGTAGTTCCTGGCAGCAGGCTAGGATCCCCCTGGCTCGGCATAGTAATTCTGCTGATGCACGCGCGGTTGTACATTTCAACTACCTCTGGCCAGTTTATTTTGCTTAATTGATTGGAAAGGGTAGGAGCGTTCTTGTGAAGTAGTGGAGGAAGTAGATGCTAATTGATTGAACATACAGTAGCTGAAAAGCAGGATTAGGAAACGTACCGAGTTTTACAGGTGTTTAATGTTCCAGAAAGTTGGGTGCCAAAGGCAACTGTCCGCTGTTAGTCTGCCAGATCCAGAATTAAAGAAGAATGTGATGGGGATTGCAGGTGGATTCCTGAAACCTGTTACTCTCTTGTGGGTAACCTTTGATTTGTGATGACATTCTTAGAGACTGTAGAGGGTAGTGCACAACTGTTTCCTTGCAGCAATATCTATAAGAATCGACAGCCCAACTGCTATGAGGTGATACCTCTGCTAGTTTAGTCAACGGGGACATACTCAAGCAGTCTAATAGAATATCACCCGCACTTGTGTTGCTTAGCCTGACTGAAAGCAATCTGAATTTACAGCCTCAGTTGTTAGACAGACAAATCCACCAGCACTTTTCCATCCACAACTCATTTCTTTTCTGGAGAACCTATTGAGACTTGAGATACCTCTTTTGTATGGTTTTTCACGTTGTTGTTTGCTCTTATGAGATGAATTCACATTTAAGTGACATGGCTTGATAAGTGGATTTTTGTGAGGTCGTACATCTGTTACCATTCCTGGGATCATCAGTGTTAAAAAAAACTACACAAGAGGAAAGCTCACCCAATCACTGGAAAAAGAATAGGTGGCATGTATTGGTGGTAAAAGCCCAGCAAATGTTCATTAAGATGTTTATTCCATGTTCAAAATATAAAAGAGATAATTAGTTGCAAACAAGTCCAAAGGAATCGGCGCCAGATTAACAAGCAAGCAACTCTATGAAAATCTGCCCTGTTCAATCTTAAGAACATTTTAAATAATGTATACAGTCAATCTTGCTTTTCTTTTCTTTTTTTTTTACAACTTTATTTAAGTTCGGTTGCACATAAAAAGACATACAAGCAACGCTTAAATGTTAGGTAATCTGAGAACGCCACGTAATGCTTCATAGGAAATCCCTCCCCTCCTGCTCCCCCATCAGACACACCTTACCGCCCCCGGCAATTTAAACCAACCCCCATGTCGTTCATTGTCTTGTTAAAAAGTGTGCCACTTGCCATGGCTTGTATGCCTGTGCATGGAAATCCCTGCCATATTCCATGTTCAGAGTCCAGATCTCATTGAATCGATGTAGGACCCGCTCCTTAGCTGCTGTGACTTCTTCTGCTACTAGGATGTCCCAGATTTTAGTCCACCACTGGGGAAGAAGTGGGCCCTCTGGGGTCTTCCAAGCTTGGGCAATTGTGATTTTTGCTGCTAAAAGGAGGTGTGTGATCAGTTTGGCCCTTACCCCTGGCTGTGGATACATTTACGGAACTGGAACCGCCAGCAGCATTACTTCAGGTTCCAAAAGGAGTTGGACCCGAGATATCGCCTCTAATGTAGATGCCACCTGTCACCAAAAAGCCTGTACCCGTGTGAACCCTCACTACATATGAAAGTAGGTCCCACTCGCCCTGTACTTTCTTAGCCAGATGGATCTAGAAATCTCTTGATTTTATGTAACCTGGTTGGGAGGATAGTACCAGCGATATATCCGCTTAAAGGAGCATTCCTTATTGGTCAAGCACTTTGAGGAAGAGTAGTTTTGTGACCAGATGTGCACCCACGTCTGTTCTTCTCTGGGTCGGTCCAGGTCTGGGTCCCACTGTGTCATGTAATGGTGCTGGAGCTCCCACATATCTGCCCACAAGAGCTTATACATTCTGGATATAGAACCTCTCTGGGGGCCCTCTAGGGAGGCATGTTCAGTGGCTCCCAGTTCCCGGGTTGTCCCTGCTGAGTCAAGGGAAGAACTATCCAATGTCTGATTTGGGCATACCTATAACGATCAGCCTCCGCCTGGGCAAACCTGTTCTTGCAGTCCAAAAAGGTTAGGGGAGATCTGTGCTCAAGGAGTTGTGAAGTGTAGTATACACCCCCTTGCAACCAACGGTTGGAGACTGGGTGTGTGGGCCCAATCCCGCTGGGATACCTGCCTGCTTCATTGCACAGTCCCATACTGGTTGCAGTTGGGGCCAGTGATTGTGTGCCAGTTGGGAGGTTTATGGCAGGGAGTGGAGGGTCAGCTGCAGCCTGGCTTGCTCTAGCCTCACCCACTTGTGTTGATCAGTGCACTTATTCTAGATGGATAAGTGCGCCAGGTGCGCTGCTGCATGGTAATGGAACAAGGTAGAAACTCCCATCCCTCATAAGACGTGCATCACCCATCATCACCGCTTTGGGAATTCTAGGCCTTTGCCCCACCATATAAATTGGAAGACCTGTTGCTGAAGTCATGTTGAGGGTTTCCGTGGAATCTCCAACGGGAGTGCTGCGCACTGATAAATGAAACTGCTGCCAAGGTTCCTCTTGGTGGCTGTAATGCGACCCATTAGTGAGATTTCCAGAGTTTTCCACCTTTCCAAATCTGCCTCTCGGTCTCTAAATAGTTCTAGGGAAATTACGATTATATAACGACTTCAGGCATGCCGAGATCGTAACCCCAAGGTAACCTAACGCATTTTGAACCCACTCTATTGGACAAAAGGGACGGAGAGCTTCTACCTCCTCTTCCGTTAAGCCCACCCCATAGCTCCAGACTTGCGATAGTAAATCGCAAATCCGGCTGCGCGGTTGAAGAAATTCCATTACCAGCGCAAACATTAATGGGGAAAGGTGGCACCCCTGTCTCGTGCCACACGTGAGGTGCATGGCGCCTGATTGTCTTTGGTTCACCCGTAGGGGTGTCTTGGGGGAGTGATAGTTGGCCAGAACCATATTCTGAAATATTGGCCCAAAATTAAACGCCACTGAGGTCAGCGTCATAAAGGCCCAGTCCACCTTATCGAAGTCTTTAGTGGCGTCTAATGCAAGGAGTTGCATCTTACAGCAATGCCTTGTTGCGATTTCCACCAGGTTCTGCCCAAGATAGAGCTGGTCTGATCTGTCTCAATCACCCTGGGCAGAATCGCTACCAGTCTGTTGGCCAAACCTTTTGAGTAAATATTTGTGCCAATGTTTAACCACGAGATTGGCCTGAAGGGGTCTTTACCCGGCTTTAGAAAGAGAATGGTTGAGAAGTTCTGCATGGACTCCGTCACTTGCCCGGTCTGATGAAAGGTGTTGAACAGTTTAGTTGGGGGATCCAGCAGCTGCACCTGGAAGGTTGTATAAAAATAAGGTGTGAAGACAGTGGCCCATGTTTTCAGGGATCTAATCACTGCATTTACCCCCTCTAATGTAATGGTTAGGTCCAGGGCCTCTCTGTCAGTGTCTGTAAAATGGCGGAGGGCTGCTTCTGCGATGCATTGCTTTAGTTCCACTACGCAGCGGGGACGGCTGACATAGTTTCCCGCAGGTGAGATTCCGCCAAACGCTGCTTGGCGTCCTCCGCATACTGTACCACCCCTTGAGAATCCCTCTGACCTAGTATTATACTTTTTTTCACAAGATTCCGGACTAGGAACTTATACGCTTTATCCCCCATTGGCGTAATACCCCTGTTTTCTTGCAAGTTGGTCCTGGGCTGTTTCAGTCGCAAGGTGTGCTTCCAGTTTGTAACGGGCAATCTAGAGTGTTTTATGTGCCTTCAAGGACCATATGTTTGTGTTTCACCTCAGTGACCTCCGTTTCCAATTGGATCTTAACCCCAAATGTGCTGCTTATGGTAGGCTGCCCCCTGGGCTATCATTTCCCCCCTAATGACTGCCTCATTACCTCCCACACTGTAGACTGTAGCTACCGACGTGGGCCCTCCCTCATTCTCCTGGAGGTAGTTCCTGATGGCCTGCAATGTCATCCAGAGGGCCATATCATTAAGGATCGGGTCGTATAGTTGCCACAGGGGCTGTGGAGGGATTGAGGGAGCTGTGGATTCGGATTGTGAGCAGGACTGGTCCGATAGGACTCTCGCTCCCATGGGTATATTGTCCACTCAGGGCACCAAGTGGGGGTTGGGGGGTAGCAAGCATTAAGTCAATGCGGGATGAGATGCGGTGCACATGCGAAAAGTATGAGTAGTCCCGTTCTCCCGCCTGTAACAACCTCCACATGTTAACTCCTAGCCCTTTACAGGTGCAGTATCCCCACAGCCATCTTGAAATCCTTTGTCATTGGCGGGTGCAATTTATCCACATTTGGGTCTGGTACCCCATTGAAGTCTCCACCTGTGACTATTTGCCCTTCTACAAGGGGAGCTATCTCGGTCACCAGCTCCAGCAAGAATGTCTCCTGTTTCCCATTTGGGGCATATATTGATATGAGGGTGTACAATTGACCTTGCAGAGCTTCTAGTTCAGTGAATTGGATGCCCTTTTGCCAGGAGGATGGCTGTTCCTCCTTTCTTCGAGCCGCTGGGTGGTATAAATTCCTGCGGGAAATGCCTGCTCCGCATTCTAGTAAAGTCTTGTGGTGCCAGGTGAGTCTCTTGTAGAAATGAAACAGAGCAGCCAGGTCTCTTAGTATGTGCAGGATTGATTTCCGCTTGGACGGTGCGTTCAAGCCTTTTACATTAAGCGTCTCACAGCCCAACATTTGGTGAGGGAAGGGTGTCGGCTGTGGCTCCAAATCATCCTCTGAGATGGGTGTGTCAGCCCTGTCACGCTTGCTGTTCTCATTGTGCCGCTGGTGCAACTGGTTTTTGCCAACAAGAAAACAAAACAGAACCAAAGCAAACAGTGCCCTAACTAAAGTGGGCCGTCTGCCCAGGTGACACAATGAGCGGTTTTGCTCTCCTGGTCCGGCTACGGCCATGTAGGGCTCTGGTCGCACATCGGCTACAGTTGTCCAAGATTGGTCAGCCTGTGGATGCCTTCTGGATGGCGCCCACCCGGGGCTGAATCGGGTCAGAAATAATTTGTGCTTCTGAAGGGTGCTGGGTCTTTTCTCTTTCTGCACAGTTGACCGAGGGTTCATCAAGGCTTGGGGTCCTCCCTCTGCTGTGGTGAGGAACGACACTGGAGATTCCTTGCTTGCTCTGGTGCAGATCCAATCCCACAAGTCTTCTGCTTCTTCCAGCGAGTTGATTGTTTGCGTAGTGCCCTCCACTGAGAATTTAAGTGTTGCTGGGAAGATCCACTTATAGTGGACCTTCTTATCTTGTAGGATGTGGTCAGCGGCCGGAGGGCTCTCTGCGTCAGTATCGTCACAACTGCTAGGTCCTGGTTTATTTGGAGGGAGGACTCTTGGAAAAGTATTTCAGTCTGCGCCCAGGCAGCAGCCATGATGTCCTGCTTGGTCGTGAAAAAATGCACATCGATTGATCACATCTGGGGGGGGTCCGATGAGGCTCTCCTTCTCCCCCGCAGTATGTTAGTGCAATCAAACAGCAGTGTGACTTTATCATGGTGCTGTAGGACGATCTGGAAGACCTTGTTGATGTATTGATCCCTAGCCTGGTTTGGGATTGAAGATGGCACCCTCTTGATTCGGACATTATTCCTCCACGCTCTGTTTTCCAGTTCTTCCTGTTTGGCTGCCATGGCCTCACTCTCCCCTTCTAATGACAGGACTTGGGTACTGCAGGCCCGCGATCATCTTCGCCTGTTCCAACGTTTGATCCTCGACCTCCCCAAGCCCCTGCTCCGCTTCTGTGATTCGGCCATCTAAGCGTTCCATCTTCCCCCGAGAGCTGTGCCATACAGTTCCTGAATTCTGCCTTAATTGCCGATATGAATGACTGTATGTCCTCTTTTGTCACCAATTGCCCCGGTGTACCAGGGGGTCTGTCTGGGGAGTGGACATTTCGGTTTTTTCTTCCTTCTCTCCTGGGGCTGTAATAGGGCAGCTATGTCCATGCTTTGGGTCGCCTTCTGCTGTTTGCCCATCTCTGTTGCTCGGGTGCACTGAACACGCTGAGCTGCCCATGCTACTGCCAGATCCCGCTGCCTCGCTTTCCCCTAGACTTGTGCTGCTGGTCCCGTGGGATCACCCTTTGACCTGCCTCCAAGCGGCGCTCCAATGCAGAAGGTAGGGGGGTCTATCACACCAGGACCTCCATCTGTGTTTTTGGGCTCCTCCAGCCCCGGATCCCAGCTCTTCTGTTTGCTGTGTGCTGGAAGGGGCGCAGAGGCCACTGATGAGCCTGATGTCCAGCGCCCCCCGCCCCCCTCGCTCGGTCAGACCGACAACGCTTACCACTTAGGGCCCTCCGGGTTGCCAGGCACATCCAGTGTCCAGTGAAATTACAGCAAGGAGGGGGGTGCTAAATGGAGGGAGTCACCTCAGTTACATGCCTCTGGCCGCTTGCAAGGTTGCAAAACCAGAGCCTCCACCACTCCGGTGGCGCTCCAGGCATCCCCTGCTCACCTGGTTGCCTCTGCAAAGGGTGCCGCCTCGGGGGTCACGCTCTCTCTTCGCTGCCTCTGCGGCATCCTATCTCCACGCAGGGCTGCTTTCTGGAGGCCCGGGCCAGGCCCCAGCTGTCTTTCGCCTCTGGGGGGAGTTCAGCCCCTTCGGGGGCTTCCCTGGGCTGGCGCTCTGCATGCCCCACCAATTCGCTCCTCGTCAGGTCCACCGGTCTGGCCTCAGATGGAGGAGCGGGGAGCACCCGGTTGACCTCTGGGTCCTACTGGCCGCCGCAGGATGGACACTGCATCAGGTGTGGGCTGCGCTGCAGTGTATCATGGCGGGCCCCATCTTTGCTGTCATTTCTGCCTGCTCCTGCGGGAGATGTCTTTATGCTGCTATTCTGCGAGACGCTGGATTCTAGTGTCGGTTCCTTGCTCCACTACGTCCCTGGACCTTCCCCTTGCATAATATATTCTTTTGAACTCTGTTCCCAGCTTTTACCCCGAATTATCCATTGTTTCCCCATGCCCTGCATGGAGGCTCTGCATCACCAGGGCACCTAGCCACGCCACCTCGATCTTACTTTTCTGAGGACCACAGCTAACGCAGCAGCAACTCAAATGAATGTACTTTGTTGGAACCATGTAACACCACATTATACAAAGGAACAGAGTATATTTCTAAAGGAACCCTTTCATAGTGAACACATCATGTTTGCAAATCTTGATCCAAGCCTTTTCATGCCATTCTGATCATGGGCTCTTCACGTATAAGGATTATATAACACCATTTGTTAGATCCCCTCTTCTTTGGCTCCCAACCCCACAACATTTGTTGTCCATTCTTCCTCTCCACGGATTGAAGATTGTGACTGTCATGGCCATAAACAGCAGTGTCTAAAAGCATTGTCTATATTTTCGCTGCATGCAGGAAAATGGTCGGGTGAGGAGGGAAAGTTGTATCATTTCTGTTTACAACCCTTATATGTTGATAAGAAGTTCTGCAAAAATATAACTTTTAGTAATTGTTAAAGAAATGTGTCAAACATGTTTAGAAAATCAATAATGTGTATTTGCAAATATTTCTGTGCGTCCAGATAAATTGTTTGTGAGATCATTTTGGAAAATGGATAGTGTGGTTTTAAGATTCAGAATCTGAGATTGAAGGTGGATAGCAATATGATGAAGCCACTGTAATGTTATACATTTTTGGACACTGTAAAAGGCAAATGAGATTATAAAAACAAAAGCATGATTTGCAGTATTTTAAAAAACAAAATGCTGAAAAAAATCAGAAAGATTATTAATGCAAGTGTGCCCCAGAAACTGTATTATGTTAGGGACGTCTCATGAAATTCTGACTGTATATACCAGTAATCCTATTTACTTGGGTGTGGTCAATCAAAATACCACCTATGCGACAGATGGAGTACATTTTAAAGGGATAAGGAACATAGACATCTAACAACATTTCTTAGGAACGTACCTCGTCTTCTTTAGTCACCAACAGCCTATTTACATAAGGTTTAGGGGGTAAGCAAGAGAAGGGCAGTTTTGCCCCAGGTAACAAGTTCTTCTACTAAACTACATGATAATTAGGACTTGATGTGTCCTCCCGAACAACTATGACTCAGATGTTGGATGTTCTAACAGAGACACAGGCTAGGCTCAGACTGATCCATACACAATGCACAAAGGCAAGGCCAGGCTGGCAAGTGTCTGCTAGTTTTGCACCAATAGGTGACTTTTCTTGACTTTGTGCACTGTGCAGCTAGCAATTTTAAACAATTGTTATGGCCCAACATGTTTAAAGGGCTCAATTTCCAAAATGTTTTCCCAAAGATGCGCTCACAGGTGCTAATAAAACAGCTTATTGTGATTAATAGTGAATGTTGCCAGGCAACCTTTTGGCTGACTAATGGTTTACCAGCTTGCTACATGGAAATGCTGTCCATTCTAATAAAATATGGTCAACTCTTCCTCCTTCTGATGCAGTAAAGTGATCCCCTCACAGATGCTGGATGCTCCATCCACTAATAGCTAGGTCTCCTATCTGACTCTAATCAGAATCTTAAGAAGAGTGTATGGCCTCTAGATGAGTTCAAGCTGAACACATTTCATATTTGTAAATTTACCACCAGATGATTTGCAGTGCCCTTAATTTTAGAGGTGAGTTGAAGAATAACATTTGCAAGAAGGATTCCTCTAAACAGAAGATTTGCACACCTGCAGTTTTTCAAAGGTTATGGGCCCTGCCTTTGGTGGAAATAGACGAAACGCTGGAAATACAGCCTCACTAAAACGGTGCTGCAAGCGGTCAAAAAAAGCAGCAGTGGAACTTGAAAATTCCTGCAAGACCTGCATGCTATCTGCATTGTAGAAGACAATTCTACTTCTTTCACAGTCTACGTGCACCCCTACTTGTTTCATGCTAGAGTTGCCCTTGGCGCACACAACGGCTTTATCGTTATGCCAGGCTAGCAACCTACTGTCCTTCAGCTCCACACACCAGGAGAGTCTATTTCTTCCCAGTTTGACGGATTTCTGATTCCCTTTGCGCTCGATGGATCCATACGCCATCCCAATGCTCCAAGCTGGAGAAGTGAGTACATCGACTTCCCAGTAATGTTTCCCCCTAAGCCAGCCACTGGATGCAAGCACGCTGTGGATAGAGTCGAAGCGTAGTGGGCTGTTTGGGATATTCCGAGGCTCGCTCACGAGGCACATGCTGGCTTGGTCGCTTGAAATGAAAATGTTTTTGTTTGATGTTGTTGTATCCAGAAGGACTGGAGTTAGATCTGTAAAACAGAATGGCAGAATGTATGTAGTTGAATTAGTTAGCTGCATTCAGTTTTGTGTTTGGCATGGTCATAAAGTCAGGTAAGATGTGTTCCTCTGTGTATCTTTTGTTTTTTTACTAAAATAAGACGTGTTCACATGCACGATTGAACTGAAGATAAGCAGATTACTTGCCCAAATGTACGGGAAAAGGGTGGCTTATTTTAGTAAGGGAAGCATTCAGGTGCACATATTGGCTGAATAATTACATGAAAAATAATTTACAATACAAATGATGCATACATTCTGGTTTTCAAAACACGAAATAGGAGATTTTCCCTCTTAAAAATGTACAGTAATTACCAATACTTCTGCCCACCAGAAAGTTGTGGATATAAGGCGGGTGGAGGGAGCGAGGTAGGAATAATACAGGGATAAGTATGTTGTACTGAAGGCAGACAGTATTGTTTGTACTTTACTGTCAGACTTCTGTCATTTAGATAATTTGTACTTGATACCCAGGCGGATGCTCTCAGCCAATCAGAGGGCTTGTGATGCAGCCATTAACCGCTGGTAATGACAGACTGTCTAAGCTCCTGGATAAGCGCACGACGCCGCTGTCCACCTACCTCCCAGACCACCATCATATGCTATATAATAAAAGGCCAGATGTATATTTGTCCAAAGCCACACTGCCCTATTCGCCTGTTATCACCACTAGAGGGAGCTCTTGCTTTACATATATAACAATATTATTTCCAAGTTCATCTCCAGGCGAACACAATGTGTATTTCAACAATGATAACATGCAAAGGCCCAAGACAGGGATGCCACGTTAGCAGCATGCTTCAAGTTGCATATACTAAGAAAATATATACATTTAAAAAAACATATAAACAGAAATTCATTTGATTAAGCACTATTTCTCTAACAAAATAAATAACTTTTTTAAAATGTACTTATGTATTATTTAATTATTCAATGTCATATATTATGGTATGTATCATTATATCATTAATATTCTTCATGTACGTTTCTAAACTTTATTTGACTTTAATTTACTTTATTTTATGATCTTTTGTCTACTTCGAAATAAAAAAATAGTCATAGACGCCCATCTACGAGAACAAACACGGCTAATTGACCTGTTCTTTGGGAAGGTACCCACTCGAGTCTGCTGCCACACTTTAGCTCACTGTACCTTTCATAGAAGGGAAATATTCATTTGCATATCAGTCTTTGTCCCGCCCACATGGGCAGTCCAGCACCAAAAATGCTATGTCATTTCTCTTCTGAACAAGAGTACCAACAGCAACCCCAGACGTGTTTCAGCTTTGTTTGGCCTCATCAGTGAGGTGGAGCTGTGCCTCTCTATGCACAATGAGCAAGGTTTCCACGTCTGGATGAGCCTAGGAAACTTAGGGTCACTAAACCCAAGTCCCATAAACCATCAAAAAATCGTCATAGGCGCCTAGTATTTTCTGAACCGCGTGGTACTCAATTTATCGGCTTCGGAAGGATGAAAGGATGAGTCGACCATGCCGCGTTCGAACCTGCATCAGCAGGCTCCCCACAGATGTCAGAACGAGCGCTCAGCTCGCTGTGCTATCCGACTGGCGTATGCACATTTACCTGTCCTTCCAGCCTCCAAGCCCATCACCAGCTCTCCTCCTGATCACGTGACGTGGAACGGGACAAGGGAATCCATGTAGTTTCTATCACCATTTCCCTGGTGGGTATTTTTTGTAGTATTTCTTTAACATGTAAAACAGCAAGTGCTGTCTCATGTAAGAAAAATAGCCCTATTAGCACCCAGGACCGTACGCTGGGGAATTAATAGCTATAATCCTGTGGCTGCCAGGCTTTACACATTGCTCAATTAGAATCGTGTTGTTTACATTTCATACCATCAAGTCCATGTTTTGATGAATTGTTTCTAATAAATTGAGACTTTTATTTGATTTTTTTTAATTCTGGACAGCTGTGATTAGCATGTAAATGTATACAAGGTGAGAAGCACTATTGTGTGAATTAATACATGATTTTGATTAATTGATGCAGGTGATGCAATCTTATATAGTGTGTTTATTTTTCATCGCATCCAGTGAAGCACTTGAATGCAATAGAAACTTTGAATCCGAAAGCCATTTCAGCAAATCATATAAATTAGGAAAAGTTAAAACTAAGCCAAAATCAACCAAGAGAAGTAGGTCTTGCAAATGCTTCATAAATGAATTGGTTCACGTTCATGCTTGACATTTAGTCATCAGTGGGTTGCACACTCTGGGAATCGGGTCTTGAGGGGCTGGCCCATCTAGCGTGTGTTAGAAATGCCAAGGTGTGAGACCAATGTCCCATCTTGCTACTCTTTTGCTTCACAGGGCACTTGCATTTTTGATTAAGATGGGTACCGTGGTCTTCATGTTTCTAACTTGTGTGTTTGTTAGGAAATGTTAACTTTTTTTAAAACTTTCCCTTCATTCATTTCATTTGAACCCTAGGCATATCTGTCTGTTTTGGTATCCTGGCGGATTTTTGTGTGAGGGAGGTCTTTTTAGCCTCACCACCCTGCTCAACTTACTTGTTTTGGGGCACTCATCAGGTCAGTCCCTAAGACTAACAATGAAGGAAGAGTTTTTCTCCCATTTGCAGTTTCCTGTGTTTTTACTTTGTAATGCAAACCACATTAATTGTGGAGGGTTCTTTGTGTCCCTTTATTGTCTGTGTTTTAAATTGTCAGCTGATAAGGGTTTGAAAGCCTTGGCTTTTAAGAAAATTAAATAATAAAACGAAACAGGTAATTCCATCTCTGAAAGGGAAATCTGCTGATCAGATTCCCCTTTCATAAACTCCATGCCCAGAGCATAGTGTGTACATGTGTCCTGTTGCATCAGTATCCTGATTTTCCACACCTGCTCTACCAGTGGCACAGAGCAGGTTCAGAGATCGCAGCGGCCCATTTGACAGCTGTAGTGACAGCCACTTTTCTGCAGTGGAGGGGCTGCATTTAAGATATGCATCCCTGTACCAAAACTATGATGATCATAAGTAGCCCAAGCTGGTGGCAGGGTACAGTCTAAAGGCAAGCTATGTCTGAGTTAATGCATGGCGCTACTTATGATCATTGCAGCCATATCTAATTTGAAATCGCAAGGGTCGGCTTCTGAAGAGATGAGCTCCGTTATGGAAGGTGATGTGTATTCAATCCAGAGAGGGTGAGCATGCCAAATGACAGGACAGGACCCTGAATAGCCATGCCTCTGCTTTGATCTCTTTGTGAGGGCACGTAACAACCTCCACCAGAGACAGCCGCACAACAGGCTGCGGTCCTAGTTCCAGTAATCAAAGGCGCCATACCCATTCAAAGGGAGTAGACTTAGACCACGGTGCTGTATTGCCAAAGGCCTTTGTTCCTAGTGGGAAAGGCAGGGTGCAACGATTAGAGTAGACAGGAGGGCTCTGTACAGTGGAGAAAGACTTCCACCATCTTGTTCCTCTCTTCCTCTCTCTCTCTCTCTCCTTCCTGTCCCCGCCACTTCCTCTGGAGCAAAGCACTTCAGGTGTTATGTCAGAAGGGCAAAGTCCACTTCTTTAAACAGCAGGGTTTGGACCACTAAGGCAAGCTAACTTTAGTCAAATAACCTGTGGGCTTTTACCTTTAAAAGAAGGGGTCTCACACTGCTTCTTTGAGTCATCTTGGCATCATCTCTGGAATCAAACCCTAGAAGATGATTTCGCTGGACCCTGTTGAGAGAGCAGTAATTTCTAAAGTCCTCCAGTTGAAGGCAGGTGTTCCAAGGCACAGGCAAGTTCTGTCCCCTAGACATCCCATGGGACCATTGGGGGCGAACTCTGCTGCTGGATCAAGACCTGCATCTCTGCCAGCCACCCTCTTGCCAGAACCTCAACTTGTTGCAGGATCCCTGATGTTATGTGCCAGCCTCCCCTGTGTTTGGGACTCTGAGAAAAGGACTAACCTTGGCCCTTGAGACTCTGGAGTGGGACTTGCAGCTTCTGAAAGGCTGAACCGCCAAGATGCCTGTTCTTTTCAACAACACTGACCTGCTCTGAGTTGTGATTCAAGTGTGTTCGATGCCAAGCGAACAACTAGGATCCTTCGAAGCTGCCACTTGTGTTCATCGTTCTCCAAACTGACGTTTTCCAGTTCTATCACCACTGCACCAGCTGAAGCTTTCGTTCCCTCAGCTCAAACCAACAAAGTACTGCTGCCTTGGTCAAGTCACAGTCGAAGCACCAGCATCTACACCGCAGCTCCTGTTAGTCAACCTTGGTGTCCCCTGAACAACGACCTTTGAGCCACTGCCTTTGATTCCCAGTCAGTGATTTGTGTGACTGGAACTGGTTTGGGACTGTCTGACCCCAGTCCACATTTCTCATGGGATGTCATTGCTGGGCAGATGTGGGGAATCTGGCTGTTCATGAGTGGACAGCCATTACCTGTTTGGTTCAGATACTTCCCATTGGTTGGCAGCAGCAGCAGCCTTTATCCCAGATTTTGGATTAGAGGAGTGGTTCTGGAGCCAGTCGACTATTGTAATGCTTTGGATGCCGGTAGTCCAGCTCATAAAATCAAACGAATACAAAAAATGCAAAATGCATCAATCCATGTGATTTTTAATGTGTCCCTCTGTAATTCTACTTCACACCATGCGTCAATCTTTTCATTGGCTTCCGGTGGACAGAAGGGGAGATTCATTTTAAAATCCTGAATTTCTACATAATTTGGCTTCCATGTATCTGCAGACCAAACTTTGCAGATATATTCCATTGCAGGCCTTACTTGTAACAGATAAGATGTTGTTGATTATCCCCACCTCTAATTGTATGCATAGAGGAGACTGGTGATTTGCGGTTATTGTCCCAAGATTATGGAATGTTCTATCATTGAGCATCCAACAGTTGAAGAGTTTTTTGCAATTTCCAGAAGTTAAGGCTTGGTGGTTCTGCTGGTATCGTACCTTGGTCAACAAGAAAAAGTTGTCCCCTCTCCCATGTAGCCGATTATTAGACGCCCTCCTATTCTAAAGGGGGCATAAACTTGTTCCTACCTTGTCACGTGTTGAGTAACAATTAGTTATCAGACAAGGGGACTACTGAGGAACTCATCACATGGCTCTGCACGTAGTAGTGGTCAGTATCTTAACCTGTATTCCCTTTAGAGGTCATTATTCCAAAAAAAAGTGGGGGGGGAGGCTCTATGTATGCCGGAAGGATGAAAGACCATATGCGAACAATTCTGATGAAACAAGATTAATTTATGTAGTGAAAAGAACCAAATTATATAATACAGGTGTGTATTGAACAGTTCACAGTGACACATATATACAAGGGTAAAACAAAAGTAAAATGACATATAACCATGATGCACTTTAAATCCTCAGTGCTAAACATTTAGTGTGCA
The DNA here is from genome assembly GCF_040938575.1 of Ambystoma mexicanum. Taxonomy (NCBI): domain Eukaryota; kingdom Metazoa; phylum Chordata; class Amphibia; order Caudata; family Ambystomatidae; genus Ambystoma; species Ambystoma mexicanum. The sequence goes on along the minus strand of NC_090937.1, from coordinate 1,260,570,517 downwards.
GTAAAACGCTAAGCCTAAATCTGGCCTAGATACTTCTTGCAGTGTGTTTTATGTGACAAATCATCAAACGGAACAATTACTGGACATGTATGAGTTATCACAAGAAACTTGAGGTTCAGTTTCCTCAAAGGTTGGTACATTGAGTAAAGTGTTCATAATAATTCACACAACTTCAGCGCTCAGGGTTGACTTTCTAGGGTCTGAAATTTTGGACTTGAAGGATATCTCTGTGTTCAGGCCAACGTGCTCTTTAAACATTCATTTAGCACACTAGGAGTTAGAAAAAAGGGGTACACAGTCTGTCCTTAATCTTCATCTGCGTGTTTTTAAAGGGGTGCACGTTTCGGTGCTTGAAAGTACTTGTCCAGTACAAGGCACCTTCTTCAGGGCGTCCAGTTGGTAGACCCTGTGTGGGGGAGCAGAGAAAGGTGGGGTTACCTCAGGTTTGGGTAGCTGTTAGTGCAGCCTATATACATTAATTAGAGACGCTCTTTGTACCGGCTATGCTCATGGCGTTGTCGGTATCACAATCCCAAGTGTCCTGGGGATTCCAGGTAGGGTCGGGCACTCACATTGGACCTATGGCAGGTGGCTTCTGCTGGTGGGCAGTATGGGACTTCCAGGATTATTCCTCAGGGTCTGTAAGGAATGGGGGGCGACAGGGGAGGGAAGAGAGCAAAAACGTAGGTCAATTCTTGCCACAAACCCTTAAGGTAGAGCAGGTGATGGTAGAGTGCCGGGCAATATTGACAGATTACCTGGTCCTGGTGTCTTGGTAACTGTCTGCGTGTCGGGTGTGCCCAAATTGCCGATTTCAGCGGTTTCTGTTTAATTGACGAGTCTTTGCTCATGTGCGGCCGTGCCGCTGGTCTGTTTTCTTCAGTGTGTGCCGAAAATATCTGGGATCAAAGGAAAAGCCTATTACTGGTATGCATATGGCGGTGAAAGTGTGAGAGAACATGTGCGTGTCTCCCATATTCTCACCGTTTAAAATGTGCGCGGAGGCATGGAATGTGTCAGAGGTTGCCGCGTCTTACCAAAGTGGAGAGAGCACCTGGGTATCTGCTTCCTGCTGCTTCGCTCGCATCTGCTGTCTGTGTCTATCCGAGCGCTGCACAAGGGTTCTGTGCGCTCGGATGCCACCGGGTCGTTATGGCGACCATAAGAGGCAGGAAGGAATTACATCGGTGCCACATTACGAGTCGGAGGCTCGTAGCGTGGCGTGCCTCCTGATTGGTGGCTGCGTGCTCCACTGGGAGTGGAGAACGCCTAGTGGTGACGTGAAAAAAAAGGGGGGTATGGTACCTTGGCGCATGGTATCGCCATGAAGTTGGTATTGGTAGTGTATTTTGTTGGAAGCATGATACAATTTAGTTTGTCTGTGGAGCATTATAAATCCTAATCACAAAGCTATCCAACAAGCCTTCTCTTCTTCATCTGCAGCGACCAGGGAAGACCATCACTGGCGCCTTCCTTCCCTACTCTGGTGAGCCTAACAGGTGTCATGAAGTAGGTGGAATCTTGAATTGATCCTTGATAATCCTTGAGGCGGACCAGCCACTGGGGTGGGCACAGTCTTGACTTGAAGCTTGATACTTGTCAGATTCTCAACTTTTGGCTCAGGAACCTTGCTACCTGCAGCAGCTGCTCTACAGCTTGATGAAGGCCTTTCTAGATCCTAGGTTTCTTTGCTGACTCTCCTCACTTGCATTGTCCTATTTATAATCCTCCATCCTGACAGTACCAATGGTCATCATCAAAGGTTATCTGTCAAGGCCAGCCGAGTCTCTCTGGAACCCCACCTGCATCAGAGACTGGAACCGCTGCTAGTTGGACTCAAAACATGACACCTACTTTAGCCAATGCAGCTGCAATCCCTGGATCCCCCTGCAGCAGGACCAACAACATGAGTAGATGGCCCCAGAAATGTGTACTTACCTGGGTGTGGTAACTCTTGGTGCCCCGCTCATCCCATTGGAATTGCACATGATGAAAGTCAACACCCTAACACTTCCCTTTCCTGGCCATGGACGATGCAGTTCTGGCCTAGGATTCCTCCCTTTGAGACCGTCAGTGTGTATGAATTGGGAGCGACTCCCTTTCTTTTATGAAATCTATTTTTCAACAGGGATGCTTTTTTCTTGTAAAATAGCTTGTTGACTTGGGCCAAATCCTGTGCAGGGAGACTTTTGAAACTTCCTAAACCCTGACCCAGGTGATTACAAGTGGACTGAACTCTTTTGGGACACTGGACCTTTACTTACCTGGTTAGGGAATGAGTGCATGTGTTTGGGCCTAACAAAGTATTTTTATACAACAGAATGGATCTCCGTTACCTGATTATCTCCAAGTGGTGCTGATTGTACCTAGACACCAAACCACGGATCTCCTAAGTCTAAGCCTGTCAGACAGGTGATGAACTGGAGGATCCTCAGGAGCCACAAAAGCTAATACCCTCCTACCCTCAAGGATCGGCCTGTCGATTGGGTTTAAAAACACAAGCGACTCGGCACTGCCCCACAAGACAGGAGTGCTATTTCACACACCCCCTTCCGTGGACCCAACAGAGAAAGGCACTGGAGCTGCAGGGAGACACAAGTATCAATATGTAGGGTACTCAGTCAATTCGTCTAAAACATTACAGAGTGGTACATTTCACTGCGGACAATAACACCAAAAAACACTGCAAACATTAAATAAATATATAAAGGGTAGTGGGGTAAGTGGTTAAAATGGGGCAGGATGGGGTTGTGGTGGCGCTATAAGGGTGGAAAATCAGGGTGTCTGCCCCCCCAATTTTAAAAAAAATCTAAAAGATTCAGTGTTTTCTGTGTTTTGCCCATGATGAAATGTGCCACTCTGTAATTGTGGTCGGTAAAATCACATATAACAATATGTAGTTTCATACAAAACTAAAGAGTAACACATAACCAATGCTCTGGGCAGTGGCTTACCAGTTGCTGTGCAGTACCTTGCTGGAAACGTAGATCTGTATGAAATCCGTATAGGAAAATAAGGATATCACATGAGTGACAAAAACCAGGAACAAAAGGAACACTAACCTAGAAAAGCAACCGAATTACCTATGAAAATGGTGTGGAAACTGGTTCACTAAACTGGAGCGGAGTGCCTGTCATGAAAGAGGTTCAGGAACGCGTGTACCTTGATAGACCGTTCAGAGAACAACCTCTAATGTTACCTTCCATGTATTTATGGGCTCTCACTCTGGATACAGTGGGACGTGCACTGAGCAATGAGAGGAAAGCATGCGTGATGCTCGCCACGCTGTACCCAGAAGTGATCCTGCCCAGACTCCAGGGATGCACAGAGCGCCTGCAACAGTCCCTGCCTTAGCCAGCCCTCAACCTCCAGGGCAATTTGTAAGTACGTGCCGCGAATGTAAACCCTGTTTGCCACATTCGCCGCCTTGGCATAATCCTAACAGCATCCCTTCTCAAGATTCTTCCTACCATAGGGGGAGTGTGAATCTTGACAGGACCGGGCTTGGAGGGGTACCTCTCATGGAACAGCCTTACTGGGCGAGAAGCCATAACATCCCGCACAGGAACCCAAGACCTTTCCTCTACACTGTAGCTATTACAGTGAACCAGATACTGTAGGGAGCAGTGATACGAGCGGGAATCGACTATATGTTGCACCTCATTCTCATCTTGCGGTCCCACTGCGGGGGGAGCTTGGCTCAATGTTCTAGGGTAATTTTGGGATTAATGAAAAGGTTTTAATAAGGATACATTAAAAAAAAACGATGTATTCTATAAGAAGTGGCCAACTTGAATTCAAAAGCTACAGGATTAGTAACTCGGGATATCCTAAATGGTCCAATATACTTAGGCTTAAGTTTCTTTTTACTGTCAGCAAGTTTGATATGTTGGGTAGACACCCAGACTTGATCATTGACACCATAACTGGGGGCCAATCTTCCCATTTTATCAGCCTGGACGTAGGATTGACTTTGGGCCTTTTGAAATTGTTCTTTGGCCGTTTTGAAATCTTGTTGTAATAGTTCAATATGAGCAGTGGTTGAGGGAACCATACTGGAACTAGACTTTTGCAAAAGAAGTGAGGTAGGATGCACACCTGTAGACAGATGAAACTTGAGTATCCTGGATGGAACAATGAAAGAAATCGTTGTAGGCGAACTCCACTATGGGGAGGAGACAGGTCCAATCTTGATCATGTTCTGTAACATAACATCTTCAATATTGTCTGTGTGATTGGCTCTCTTGCTTTGTCCATCAGTTTGGGGATGACAAGCCATGGAAACATTTAAATTGACTCTAAGACCTTTACTGATCCCCTTTCAGAAGGAAAATTGGGATCCCTGATCAATGATTATAGCGGTGGGTAAACCATGTAAACGGAATATATCCTGAATATAACAAAGGGCCATCTCAAGATGAGGGGACATCTTCGAGGGCTATGAAATGTGCCATTTTCGTAAAATAATCAATGACAGTTTTTCCTTGTTCCTTTGGGAGATCTGTAAATGAAATCCATGGAACATATTTGCCATGGTTTATCAGGAAGCGGTAATGGCCGAAAGAGCCACATAAGGCGTTGTCTGGGATTTTTTGAGCGGGCACAAACATCGCACCATTGAACATAGTCCTCCAGATATTGCTTCTTGCCTTTCCACTGAGCATATCCCTCGGTCTTTTTCAAGGTTTAGCGAATCACGAAATAACTTGCTCCTGGTTAATCATGAAACCATTTCAACAGTGTGTGTTGGCTCTCAGAAGATGGTAACCAAAGTTTATTGCTGTGGAACAATAATCCCTGTTCTTCAGTATGTTTGGGGGGTTTGTTGAAGGAATTAGTCTCTGGTCTTGGGGGTGTACGATCTCCTCAGGGCGTTTTCAGACCCTCTGCTTCTGGCTTGGCAGGGCTTCCTTCTACTTCGGTGCCTCCAAGCTCTCCGGGCTCCGCACCTTCAACCAAGCGTTAACATTCTGGGGGCTTCCTCGACTTTCTGCCTACCACGTAACCAACAAATACTTGGGACTCTTAGGAAAAGGGAGCTGGACTAAAACACTTAGTTGGGGATGCCTTGTCCTCGAAGGAGGGGATCACCCCCAGTGGTATCCCGTTGCCCAGTCCACTAGGGAGGATTTTGCATACCAAACTCACCTACCTAGTCCCAAAGGGTGTACCTCCCCCTTGGGGAGAAGGGATGAATTTGTCCCAATACACAGCCACAGCATTGGTGTCCAGGCTGGACACCTATCACACCATTGCTAAAAGACAGTTTTTCAGTAATACACTGTTACAAAGCTAAAGTAGGGGGGACATTGATAATAGAGTACACCAACACTTTGAAAATATACTTAAGCAGTCCAGCCTATCCCAAGAACACGTTCAGTTCGAAGTAAGTAACTAATTTTGACTACTTGGCAGAGTTTAGAATAGTTGCCAACGTTCTTCCATAGGCATCATGCGGCTCAAAGCAATAGTCAAGTGCAGTTGTATAGTGGCAATTCATATTATAAGAATTACATGCTTCTGTGGTGGCAAAAGTCAGCCACCAATGCTGGATGTCTAAGGGAGCCCCAGACAGGATTCTTAAACACAGGTACCAAGATAGCCACATTGTAGAACTTTGCTGCTTTCTGGATTCAATATTCAATAAGGAACCGGGGGTTGGGGGAGTGGCAACAAACTTAGATAGAGCTAGGGCATTGGCGAGGACTTTTTTCTCAGCTAGCTCCCTTGTAGAGGTGCGTCGTTTGACAGCTGGATCTGGTTTGTTGGCTGTTCTGAGCCCCGGTCTCAACCTCCGGTTCATCATTCCTCCAGATTTTGGTGAAGATGGACCTCTGCTTCATTACCCACGATGAAGAGGGTAATAACATCAGAATACATCAGATAAGAGAAGCAATCATTGTGACCAGGTAGTGTCTATAGGTGACCGAATTTGAACAAAGACCCTCTCCCTGGTGTATGGCAGCAATGCGTTGGAGGATGTGTCCACTGAATTTCACTTGGCTAGTTGCACAGTACTGGACGCCATACAGATGTCCCATCACAGAATTCCCCACTCTGGATGGTACAACCAGCAACAAATCCATTGCTTCAAGCATGAAGACGACCTTCAGCAGTGTGTGCCTTCAGCAGTGTTTGAGCAGGAAAAAGAGCCAGTTTCCAGAAGCTGCCGGGATGAGACCCCATGATCGCTTCCCCTAACCGAAACAGCATAGCTTCAGCATCCAGGAGGTGGCTTTGGCAACACTTGTTTCAACAACAGCTTCCAGATGTCTGCTTATGGCAGCTTGTACTAATCTTCCAGTGGTCTAACTACAGAATAGCTCCATACACCCGCCTTGTATACAGAAGCCTAGGCTGGGGGTGACGCTAGCCAACCTATTGGAGGACCTGCAATGTTTAAACACTGAGTGGCTCTCCAGTCATGGATAGCCAAAACAGCCACAGTCATGACCTCACTCTGACTTGGATGAGGACTACGATCTCTAGGTTTCCCTGCCAAATGCAAGCCAGTTGCTGGCACACAAAGGCTACTTTCTGGGCTAATTGCTTGACCATATATGGCTATTTCCTGCCCCTGCCCAAAGGCAGATGGTCAACAAAGACAGGGGGCCGAGAAGACAGAGCTTAAACAACAATAAGTGGTTCCCCATTCACAACCAGCTGTGTCCATCCATCAACCCTCCCAGGTTGAGGCCAATGCAGGTCTAATTGCCGGACACGCACCTGACACTTATAAATTCAACTAGGGCCTGGATGCATGTTGCTCAAGCCCGAAGACATTTCCGTCTGTAAATCAGGGGGCTGAATCCACAGAGTGTGAGGCACTTTTCGCATCTCAATTTCTGAAAATACGAACCTTTTGTGAATTGGCCCTCACTTGTTTTCTTAAGACTAGACTATAATATCCTATAACTGAAAGTAAGCACACTGAATATCTTTCCCTGCTCCCAAAAAGTATAAAAAAGAAACTGGGGCTGGGTTGATGAGTTTGTGCTGTAATTAAAAAGCATACCTCAATTGACATACTACTTATTATATACCTGGTTATTATTGACTTCAGCGCTGTGAAGCAGTAAGTGAGTTCGCTCATTGAATTAGATCCGGAGAAATTCTGGTTTCGTTCCCCAACCCACCTTAAAATCCAAATATGCATGCAATATTTTGTAAATACGTTACCCAGCAATAAGAATTTTTGCGTCAGTTTTGCTTGGAGATTTTTTGAAATATTTTGCAGGATCTTGAGTAGTTTCTGGAACTTTGCTGTATTCATGTCAAACTGTTCCACACCACATATTTTCTTATTGAACTCACTGGTAGAGGAAAAAAATAGAGTTTAATCTTTACCTTTCTTTTCTTGCATGCCAAGAGCCCAAAACCGATTTGAAATTTGAATATACGTATTGAACGAGAGTAATCCTTGTTTATGCTAGACAGAAGTTGGGAAGGTGTGGTAATCCAGACACAGTGAACTATCGAAAACCTGCAATGCCATGCCCTCTTAAGTCAAGCTATACCCTAAATGTATTTAAATTTGCTGTGTTTGTCTTCTACGTTTGTCCACCAAAACTATGTTCGGTGCTCTCGAAAGGTTATTTTGGAGATGTCCTCTCATGATGGATATTTTCCTGGCACACCACTGACCACCTTCCTTGCACAAAGGTATAAGAATTACCCTGCTAGTGGAGAGGATGTCCCTTTCATTAAGGTACTAAACCAGTCATTAATACCTGCAGTGTCTCCTTTCAAGCAGTGAGTAGTCGTAAGACAATGTTGCACTTGAAGGACATAATCGTTTTGTCCCATATAGGGTATGTAATCGGCCAACAGCACACCAGGCCCAAGAGGCCCATTGGTGTGGACCCAATAGTGCTATCTGGTCTTTTACCTCCTAATCCTTTCATACTCTGTGGGTGCAAGAGGTTTTGGGAGTCTGATTGCGGATAGGATCTAGGCTCTCTACCCATTATATAAGGTCCTCTGGCGCAAGATAGTTGGTTCATCTCAACTTCAAAGGAGGCAGACACAATCTACTAGGGGAGCTCCTTAGATTCCTATGATGCTTCTATGCTGAGGGTTCTTTGCACTTGTTATAGTAATTGCTGCAGGATTTTACAGGAATGCATTTTGTTATTGTACTTGGGTATCGTGACCTGAGGTTTCTTGGAGCCATTTGCCTGACAGGAATTCTCACATCCCATTTGCAAGTTCCAATAAGACATCTGTCCTTCTCCAAATGGAATCTTTTTTTTCCTGTATCTGCCCACACCTCTGCACTAACTAGTTGGTAACATGGGGTCTGTTGCCTCCTTTCTATACCTAATTATTCTCATTGCAGCCCCATAGCTGCTGATCTATATGGACCGACGATACAGGATCCCCACTATCAAGATAAAATCACGTTGTAGATTTCAGACAGAAGGGCAGGTCACCTGCCTTCTCCATCCTCCCCATGCATCTTGACTTGCTTTTCACTGCTTTGGAAAGTGCTTCTAGTCCTGTTTCCTTTTAACACCTAAACGTAAGTGGACGTGCCAGGTGTAAAGCAGACCTTAGTATGTAACTTGCACTTCATTACCCCTAGAACAACAGAGCAAAATTGCTTTAAATAATTAAAGGGCTAAATATGTACGGTCCATGTCATATCAACGAAGTAAATTACTTCGATGTAATTTACTTTGTTGAATTTACTTCAAAAATACTTCTAGTTTCTTTATTTCTTTGGGAGGGGTTCTCCCCCATCCTTCACTACCACTGCCACCCCAAACCTTTCCCTACCCCTCTTTTATCTCTCACCCCACAAATACTTTCAAAATTCAAAGTGTTTTAGAAATAACTTCCACAAAGTGAATTACAATCAAAGTAATTTACTTTCTGTAAACAATGGGATATGACGTGCACTAAAAAAGTAGTAAAGGGAGAAAGTGTAAAAGTCCTAACCAATGCTTGCAGGGGATCACTAGTGTATAATGACCTGTCCAAAATCAAATGACCCTTACAATACAATGTTAAATAGCGATTTACAATGCTGGATCCTGTAGTCTGTTGTAATTTTGTTTGTGAAGGTTGCAACACAGTTATACATTCTCATTTATATAATTCCAGTTATGAATCTTAAATTTGGCTAAATATCCACCCATATCGCTATTTACACCCACTATATTATTGTTCTGTTCTTCACTTTTCCATTTCACCATGGACCCAATACACACACTGCACAAGCCTGGCCGTTGGGAGAGCACTACAACGGTAGTTGGTCCATTATAAATGGCGAGTTTCTTTAATGCAGGTTCTGTTGTTTCAATACAAATTGGATGAAGCATATATAGGACTGTTACCTGTGCTCGTGTGATTTATCCTCCTGTTAAAAGAAACCAAAAATATGCAGTTAGAGTTGATTTTGTCTGACCACAAAATGTGGCATTCATAATATCACAGTAATAAAAGGATCACCATAGTTCAACCACATGTTGTAACAGGATAATTGTCATTACTGTATGTGCAAGGACAGAATGTAAAAAGGAACTGTGAGGTGTCCCTACTCAACATTTTGGACAATTAAGGCAGTTTTTACAGTTATTTTGCCAAAACAATATACATTTATGGAAAACAATAAAAAGAAGTTTTGATCTTGTGACGTAGTACTCTGCCTCACTCTGGATACATCCAGTGGGGGTTACCAAGGGGACCAGGTGCCACCCCAAGCTAAAGGATAAAGGGCCTGAGTATGGTATGGGGAGGGCCCCCTTGCACTTTTACTTGGTCCCAATCACATGTCGGTGGATAGTCGCAGGAGAAAGATTTTTGAATCACCTCCCCATGTTAAAGGTCCAGAAGGTCCCATAGGCAGAACCAAAGACACCAAGAGAGAAAAAAACACACTGATTCTTGGACTGTCAGTTTTACAGATGAGATACTTTGAAAACTCACACAGTTACCGGTGCCAAAGATCCTGCGGTACAGAACAACCCATTTCAAATGCCCACAGTGATTCTGCCTGAGCTCCAAGTTCGTAACGTGATGCAGTGTTGGCAGTTTGAAGTTTTTTGGACAGCATTGCTACCTGTGAATGATACAAACACACCAATCCATTGTCTATCAGCAAAGTATTCCTTTGTCAGTGATAGAAAATGGCATCCTTGCCAAGAGCAAGTGCTTTCACAGTCAGAGGAAGTAAAGGGACTGTCAATGGATTGTCAAGGATCAGGGTTACGTGCTAGAGAGCGGTGTCCTTACCGAATAGTACATTGCAGTAACAGGAAATGGGAAATGAAATCAAAGATTTTGGACCGGCCAGATAAAAGCTTGGTCCACCCCTAAACCCTCAATTAAGCTCAGGTTAACTTGTGAGGGGCAGTAATAGCAACCCCTCACCAATTCTAGGAAACATGAGCAGACATTCACAGGGTGGCCAGTGAAGAGAGCGGGGGAGCAGCACTATGAAAGCCAACGTGCTCAGACTGGCGGCGGGGGTGTTTGGAGTAGGAGCTAGAGACAGTAAAATAGGGACAATAGCTGTTTTAGAGAATGCAGGTGGATGGAGCAGGTGGATCTGGTGGGGCAGTTGAGCTTATGAACCCGGAGAAGATGTTCACAAGACTTGGCCACACAGAAGTCTGTGAACGGGAGAAGAGACACCGGAGACCACACTGAGGAGCCAAGAACTGATAATAATGTAAGGGAGGCATGATATCACAATCATGACACTGACACAAGAGATACAATTTCAAAACCTGTATTCTTTTTTGGGGTTTGGAAAAACTCCTGCTTTGCCCTACAGCTAGGATGGGAGTAGTCTCTATCATCAAATAATAAAGAAACACAGTCCTAGTCAGTCTCTGTCAAATCAAATATGGCCTATACTAACAAAACCTAATGCGTCCCCAATCTCTTATATAAAACGTGTGTAACGGGGAATATGTATTCAAAGGAAAATCAGTGTCATAACATAAAGAATCAATGTGGCTGAGTCCGCTCTCCTTCCCACTTTGGACAGCACAGAGCAGTCCCCGTAAACAGGATGACATACTCTGGCTCAGGTTCTCAAAGCAAGGCAGTTCTAAAACGTGTTTCGAGGCCCGCTTTGCCTTCGACTTGAAAGTTCTTTCACAGTTCAACAAAAGGTTCACGTAGGTCACCCTCCATTGGGCTCGGACCTCTCAAAGCTTTAACAGTTCATATAGGTTGCCCTCAGCCAGGCTCGGACCTTGCAATCGCAGCACTTGCAGAGATTCCCTTCCCCAAGGTAATTTCACTTTCGTTAGGGGTCCCCTTCCCCTAACTTAGAACACTTCCGGTCTCCCTGATTCTGGCTCGGACCTTTTCCTAAAGTCGAAGACTTTAATGTGCAAGGTTTTTACTACTGTCCTCCGCAGGACCCCTTCGTCTTTCCCTCCAGCTTAGACTCTTGTGTTATTTGCCTCTGTCTCTCTTGGTCGGGGTAGTTCGGTTTCATATGTACAAAAGTTCAACATTCACCTTTTCACTTCCCTTTTACGTCGGGGTTAATCTTGGTCATTATGCATTTTAGAGTTCATTCCCTTCGTCGCTTTATAACAAAACATTTCACTTTTCGTGGAGATTTTTGAGTAGGCTACTTCCTTTCACTGGACCACTGCGCTACTATATCACTAGCTTCACAGTTATCAGTAATTTAAAGCTCCCCACAGGTCTGCCCTCCTTCGCGTCTCATTAACATGCGTGCAGCCTTCAATTGTGAGATATACTGTTGCTCCTTCAATCTTTCCTTTTTTTATTAAAATTTGATTCACGTCACATATACACAGACTTTACCGACATATACACGGATCAGTGCAAATTCCATTATACATGTCAGAACCTTGCTCATTGATTGCAGCCTTAACATGAATGGAAGTGAATTTACAAGCCTTGACACCTTAACAGTACTACTCTGTGGTGACGCATCACCCGCCAGTTCTGGGCACTGTGCCAGGAAGTACATTCCCAGGGGGGCCCATATATCTTTAGGTCTCGTCCCTGGGCCACATAACAGTCTGTATGTATCCCTTATCAAGTTCACTTAACCTGGTCAGGTTGTCGAGGCATGTACGGGAGTCCGGGGGTGAGTGGCTGGCCCAACGCATCAGTATACATTTCCTAGCCATTATCATACTTGTGGCCTTCAATTTCCTGCTGGAGGCCGGGACCCCCAGCAGCCACTCGAACATGCAACATAGCAAATCACACGGTACGTCATAGTTCAATAGCTTAGTAAGAGTACTGGTTACCCCCTGTAAGGGAGGCATAGTATCAACAGTAAGACAGGCACAAGTGACCACAGTACAAGGGTGTTTATTGAACTTCAAAAGGGGTTTGGAAAATGCCCATCTAATCCTAAATCTAAAGATGGGAGTAAGGTACGACCATCAAATAATAATAACGCAGTCCTAGTGGTGTCTTGTCAAAATAAAAAGGCCTATACTAAAAAACCTATTGCCAATCCTTACCTCTAATTACAAATAGTGAGGGAAACCATGTTATGTAAAAGAAAGGAATGTCCAAGAAATGATATGTCAGGATATTCAGGCCGTTGGCTTCCCTGCCCCACTGGACAAGGTGGCACGCTCGAGCTTAGCACAGTCTCTGGCTTCTCTAACACAATGGTGCAGTTCAAACGTTAGCATCAGGGCCTTCTGTGCACAAGTCTCTTTTCTTCTCAGGATTTCACACACATTCAATTTCTCGGGTGATTCACTATTCACCTCGGATCCCCCTCAGCCGGACTCAGTTACCCTTTAGCACAATGCTCATAGGATTTTCATGTTCCAATTCATGTATCCAATTTCTCGGGCGATTCACGGTTCACCCCGGCCCCCCTCCGTCGGGTTCAGATCCGCCTTGACAGAGTATTCAATCAGTCTTCCTCCGCCGGGCTCGGACCAATTTTTATTTACTTTAGCACAAACTTTTCTTTAACCCAAAACTCTCGGCTGATCTCCCTCTTTCGGCCTCGGACCAACCTTATCCACTTTGCCATCAACTTTCTTTACTCTATTAACATTGAAGACTTTCGATTGTGCACAGGATTTTGCTTGACCCGTTGCAGGACCACTTCTATTCACAATCCTTTTTCACTCTTTCACTTTAGCCACCTCTCAATTGGATACCTTACAGAGACTTTCGAATGAGCACGCACACGGTGCCGGACCACTCTGTCTAAGGTTTCATATCTTGGTTTCAAAGTTCAGTGACTCATCTGTTGTCCAATTTTACTCACGTTGGTTATCACATGCGCTTCATACACTGTTCGATTCAGCATTCACTATACAATGTTGCTGCTTGTAATATTGGCTTCAACACAGACTGATCAGGTATCGGCCTCACCAACTCACCGGCTATGTTGATTTCACGGGTGTTGCTTTGTTGTAGGAGCCAAGGACAGTACCACGGCAGCAGGTGATTCTTCCCTCCTTGATTATCGACCCAGGAGAGCCCCGGGTACCTCCGACACACAATGCCAGATTCTTCAGCCTGGTTTCCTGGTCTTAAGCTTTTTATTATTGAGGTTTTGTGAAAGTAGTGGTTCCTCATCGAAAAGTTCAAGGGCTCTTCCCTCCTTGCAATGCCCTTCTGCTTTGCCGTCTTTCACCTTGTGTTAAACTGCCATCTTGGAACTGCTGCTTCCTCGTGTGCTTGGCCTCGCTCAGAGTGTGCTCTTCTGCTACGCCTTTTATCCGTATGGGGAAATGTCATGGAAGTCAGGTGTGTGTTATGATCAGTAATTGCCTGACCCTGCTTGTCTATCGTATTGGGACATGTCAGGTATACGGTTCAGGTGTTAGTCAGTTTTCTCTCATAGCGAGCTGTCCGTGAGAAAGTGTTCATGTTGTGAAAGGGGCGTGGGGGGAGGTTTGAGTTCCTAAGTATCCTACCTGGTAGGATGGGATAAAGGTGTTACAGGGAAGGGGATACCCCGTCTCGCCATTCAGTATCCCACACCCACTCTGTTAGACAAGATATGCTGCATTAACCCTGTGGGAGACTACACCAGTCTTGTCCTCTTGTTATTAGGTAACCCACCTATTGGTATAGGTCTGTACTACACAAGTTAGTAGAGTGACTGAGCAGCCAGACTTATCTCAGGTGGGGTAAATGTGAGCTGTAGCATCAGAATCCACACATACAAGTATCCAAATAACACACTCAGGGTTTTCTAGTAAAATAATTATTTATGTATTTAACGGTCAGTTTTAAAAAGGGAAATGTGCAACAATTAACATACACTTCATAACACTTTTCTCAGAATCAAGATAAGCAAGTAGATGGTATTTAGAGATGCTTCATACACACTTCCTACACCTTGAGGTGACTTCAATTACTAGGACAGTATTGGAATTTATATATCACTTTTGGACCTGGTAAAATTCTGAGGTCGTGGAAAGGAAAGGTTAAGGGAAGGAAAAAAGGTTAACATGTTCTCAGAGCATTTGAGCACTTTTCAATCTCCCAGTGAAGTCTAGATAAACCTTTCCCAGCAATATTATAAAAAAAACAATGTATCACCTATGAGGGACAGTTAGAATCAAAGTCAATGGGTCAGAAGAGTCTGCAGGAAGCCAGGACAGCCAAAGTCAAATTGAGCAATGTCTATCGAGCTGAGACACCTCTTAGATAGCACAACGTCTTGCACAAAGTTAGAGAGTTTGTAAAAAAAAATCACTGTTGGGCCATGAAGTTAGAGCTGAGATCAACTCTTCAAAAAGCAGCTACTGCAAGTCTCAAGTGAGATAATGCAAGCTACAGACAGAGGTAAGTACCCCTTTGTCAGCACAATACCTTAGGTTAGAAGAAGTGGATCCAGCTGGCTTCTGTTCTGGTTGTAGTGTTTCAGATCCTGTGTTCCTGGGCCTCAGTCGTAGGGACAAGAGGGAGGACATCTGGAGGACTCCTTCACAGCAGTTCGAAGGTCGGCGACAGCAACAGTCTCTTTTCAATTCAGTGTCACTTTGTGGTTTCAGTGCGCGATAAACAGCACCACTGCAGATCTTGGACACCGGTTGGGCTTTCTTCACTCCTTGAATCCAGCACTCTGGTGAGGTGACTCGAGCTTGGGTTGTCCTGCTGCAGGAGGGTCCTCAGGATCTTCCTGGAGCTTTAGCCGGCTTATAGACGTTGCACTCAACTACAGTTTTCTTGACCCCTGGCACTCGGTTCCAGCAGCAGCAAAGAAGTACAGCCGTTGGGGAAGGTCTTCCAGTCAAGTTCGTCTCGGGGTGAGTTGATCCCACTAACCCAAGGGAAGAAGTCGTCCTCTAAGGAGCTTCTCTTGTCGATTCGGAAAAGAGTTTCAGCACAGCAGCAGGGCTTCACTAAGCAGTTCAACTGTCCAGGAGGATGCAGCATGCTTCTCTTCACAATTCCTTTGTCGGATGTTTCAGTGGTCGACTCTGATTTCAGTCCAAGAAGCCTCACCTTTTGTGCAGGTTTCTCCCATTCATGCACAGCCTAGCTGTTATTCACACAGCAGGGTGGCTGTATCGGGACTGGATGTATTCAGGTAACCAAGGAGACTAAGGACAGGGAGTTTTTGGGCACTTCCCTTACTTCCTGCCCTGCCAGACACACTGGCACCAGGTGTGGGTTTCAGTACTGAAGCCCGCCAAAGGCAACATAAACAAAAGGGTTAAATCTGGCTTGGCGCGCAGAGTAAAACCCAAGAAAGACCTCACTAACAAGAAATGGCGAAAAAAGAAGACTGGGCCATTTTGACACAATGGTCACCCATGGGTGCTATACTGCAGCTGGGGATTCAGCCTGTTGTAGAAAAGCACAATGGTAGGAAAGTCTATTTTTTGGTTTTTTTTATTTTTATTTATTGGCAGAAGTTACAACACACACACATGAAAGAGTACATATCACCAAATTTACAGTAGTCATACATTATGTACAGTATAACATACATATCGAGGCAGGGATGCAACCATTAAGTATAAGCCAGGAGCAGAGCGATGCGACACACACTGGAGTGTGTCTATGAAACTCTGGGAGAGCCGACTTAGACATGTCTTCAGATTGATTCATGAGATAACTATTAAATGCTGACCACACATTTCGGGGGCAGGAGTGTTCTGGGAGCATAGTTAAATATTCTTCCTCGCAGGTGCGGGACCAGGTAAGTGCTCCCAGCCATTTCTGAAAGGTTGGGGGGCAGGGACTTTTCCAGCATTGGAGCATGCACTTTTTGGCTATCATGCAGCCAATGTCCAGAAATGTAGCCTGTTTTTTAGTATCATCGGTTTCCCAGAGTCCAAACAAGACCCCCAGCGAGTCTGGGTCAACCGCCACCCCAGTGATGTCAGCGAGGGCCCCCAGTATCGCCTCCCAAAAGGCCGACAACTTGTGGCATAACCAGAACATGTGTAGGTGGACTGCCCCCTCCTCCCTACAGTGGGCGCAAGTGTGTGTGTCGGTACCCACATATTTGGAAAGTCTGCGGGGTGTATATTATAGTCTGTTGTGCAGTTTAAACTGAATGAGCAGGAAACGAAAATTGAGAGATACTCGTTTGGTATGGGTGCACATCTTTTGCCATTGGTGATCGGAAATCTCCACATTCAGTTCATCTGCCTATTCGGAGCTTGCGCGGGGGTGAAGGGAGAGATTCCGGGCCAACTGAAGTTTGTAGAGGGAGGAAACCACGCCACTGCGCCACTGGAGTTGGCGATAAAAGCAACCTCGGGAGAGTCGGGAGGTTCATTAGGAAAGGTGGGCCACATGGCTCGAAGGAGGCACAGAGTCTGTAGTACTGCAGCATTTCAAGTGCGGAACACGTGTTACCCTGCTTCCAAGTCTGATGGTCAATGAACCTCCCGTTAGGGTAAAAATCAATAAGTGCCCGGTATCCCAAGGCTTCCCATTGGTGTGCAAGTGCCGGATCATGTGTGGGTTCCAGCCCGGGAAATCTCCAAGCTGGGGTCGCGTGTCGGCAGACGCGGCAAGGATGCGGTTCCAAGCAAGTAGTGTGGTCGCCACCGGGTCAAATGGGGAGTCGGGAGGGAGCCCACGCTGGACCACTAGGGACATGTTGTTGGTCCCAGCTGCAGCCAGTATTTCCAGCTTAATATGCGGGCGAGTAAACGGACTCGGGAAAGCAGTATGTAGCATATTGGGCCTGCACCGCCTACCATTATAACAGGAGATTGGGCGCTGTGAGCCCACCCCATTCGTATGGGAGCGCCATGTCCCGCCATTTCTTGCGGACCGCGCCCGAGTGCCATAGGAACTAAGCAAAGTGTTTGTGCATGTTCGTGAAGTAGAGTTTCCCGGACCACACAGGGACATTGCAGAATATATATAGCAGCTTGGGTACAAGGATCATTTTGATAAGGGAGAGCCTCCCAGCAAGTGACAGCGGGAGGGAGCGCCATCTGGCCATTTTGGACTCGTAGAATTGCGCAGCCGCCCCATAGTTGTCCGCCAGCAGCGTTGGCCCTGACCAGGACACCTGGACCCCCAAATAACGAATACCGCCGGGGGACCAGCGGAGTGGTAATTCAGAGGCTGGCTGTGGAGTGCCGGAGGTAAGTGAAAACATTTCGGACTTGGAATAGTTGATCGTGAATCCTGAGCAGGTGCCAATGCGCGTTATGTCGCGGAGGATAGGGTCTAGGTGATTAGTGGGGTCTCTAACATATAATAATACATCGTCGGCGTGCTTGGATAATATTTCGGGGGAGCCGGTTAATCGGATCCCTCTGTGAGTGTGCCTATCTCTGTGGTCTGCCATGGGTTCTATGACTAGTGCGAAGAAGATCGGGGAGAACGGGCAGCCTTGGCGGGTGCCCCTGAAGAGAGTGAACAGTGCAGAAGTCAGAGAGTTAACCCACACCCTGGCCATCGGGTCTGTGTATAATAATTTAATGTATCTAATCATATTGAGGCCAATACCTATGGTCTCCAGTACCATCCACATATACTTCCATGATACCATGTCTAATGCCTTCTGGGCATCGAGTGAAACAGCGATAACATTGGTGCCCTGGTCAATTCTGGCCATAACGTTGAAAAGTCACCGGATGTTTTGGGAGGTAGATCTCCCTGGCACAAACCCCGATTGGTCCTCAAGTACCAAATGTGTCATGATAGGGAGGAAGCGGTTGGCGATCACTTTAGCGAAAATGTTTGTATCGATGTTCATTAAGGACAGGGGTCTATAAGATCAGCACTCATCACTAGGCTTGCCAGGCTTGTGCAGGACCATGATGATAGCTTCACGCAGTGAGGGGGGGAGGACGGCAAGACGGAGTGATTCCTCCCAGACCTCCAAGAGTCTGAGAGCAAGGATGGCAACATGTTCCTAGTAAAACTTGGGCGTTAGCCCGTCCGGCCCAGGGGCCCTGCCCCTGGGAAGATTGGAGATTATCTCCACCACTTCTTCCAGCGAGATCATTGTGTCGAGTTGATCCCTAGTGGACTCGGAGATAAGCGTCATGGGGATCTGGGCTAGGATGTCCCTCATATGTTACTCACTGTGTTCTGGGGGCACTGCATAGAGGTCCTTGTAGAACTCGTTGTTCCCCCCGCATCTTTGATGGATAGAATTTGGGACTGGCCCCGTTCCATCCTAGTGAACCTGGCAAGTGTTTTCCCGGGTCTGACCCCTCCCCATGCTTACGCGCCATCAGTGGTTGGCTGAAATAGCGCCCCTCCCTGTCGGCGTGCAAAACAAAGACACTGAGTTCCTCGTTAATTTGGGCTAGCTTGGTGGGATCGGATGCCGAGGCGCATTCTTGTTGCAGATCATGGAGCCTGGCCTCGGAGCGAGCAAGGTCGTTTCTAATGGTTTTCAGTACACCCGCCTCCCTGGAGTTGGACATCCCTCTGATAAACACTTTAAATGATTCCTACCTGACACTGGCTGTAGTGGACTGTAGGGAGTTGCACTCGAAATAAGTAGTGATGTCAGCCAGTATGTCAGCCTTAAATACTATATCTAGGAGGGCCGCGGATTTAAATCGCCAGGTGCTACAGGTGTTTACTGGCAATTCAAGCTCAACCGACAGAGTGACAGGTGCATGGTCGGATATCGTACGTGTTAGTATTTGGGCTTCCCGGACCCTACCAACCAACCCATCGGAAACAAAAAAGAGGTAAATTCTGGATGAGCTATCGTGCACAGTTGAATAGTATGTGTATTCACGTAGGTGGGGGTGGAAAGTTCTCCAGATATCTCGGATGTCAAGCGCAGCACAGCTTGACTGCAAGGCATGTGCCGCCCGTGACAGTGCCCTGGGTGCCGCCCCTGACATGTCAAGGTCCACATCAATTACCAGGTTTATGCCCCCCCCCAGTAATCTGGGTCCCCACATAGCCCAGTTAGGATATTGGCCACAGCGTTGTAAAAGTCAGGCGAATCGATATTGGGGCCATAGGTGTTTACCAAGAGATATTCCCTATCCACCAGCCTGCAATGTAATATAACGTATCTGCCATCGGGGTCAATGTAACTTTTTAGTAAAATTAATTTAATAGACTTATGTATCAATGTCAATACCCCTCTAGCTTGTGTGGAATAGGTGGTAAAAAATCTGTTGGGTCCCCAGTTTGGAGCGATGGCAGTTGCCAGGTGAGACCGGGCATGAGTCTTTTGTAACATGAGTATTCTGATCCCATGTCTCTGAGCATAGGACACAATTTTGTGGGCCTTAGTTTAATTGCATAGGCACTGAACATTCCAGGACATTATCTTAGTGGGCATCCTGCGAAACTAGGGTACGTCCCAGCACATATAGTTCCGTGTGCACTCCCCCTCAAATACACAACAATTGTGCAACCCCTTCACTGTGCGGGATGCTGCTTTACCTCTGCCGTTTTTTTTTAATTCCCCCAAAACATGCTCTCCCCCTCCCTCACCACCCACCAACAGTCGGCGGTGTCCTTGGACATCCCCCCGCCCCCGAGTCCCCGAAAAATCCCCTTAACCAACTATCAGCGGACTCGTCACAACTCAGTCCAGCTGAACTACCGGCCCAACAGGGGCCAACACTCAAAAACCCTACAAGCTTAGCCGTTGCAACCGCAATGGGGTGCGCTGTTGCCGTGCGGACATCAAGGAAAGGACGGGATCGATGAGTACCAGTACGGTACATGTATCACGAATAACATAAAGCAGAACACCTGTTACAATAAACAATATGTGCTATGGTGACGGACAATGGTAGGAAAATCTAACCACTGCCACCAGCCATTTAACGTAGTGAGGGTAACATAAAATATTTTACATGAGTAAGTAGAAAAAGGGGCTACTAAGTAACCCCTCAGCACTTCACATAAGATGGGGTGTGCTGGATCTACAAAGGAAAAAGGTAAGTAAAGTCAATTTCACTTTACTATTCTTGGGAACAGTAGTTCTCACAAGAAAAGGTATTTAAACCTTAAGAGAAATCTTAAGAGAAATCGAAAGGATTTCTCTGTGACACTGTCCTGAAGGTGCTGTGTGTCACCATACAAAAAGTAGATGCCTATGGAGTCAGACTCCAAAAACAAAGGAAACACAGAATCCAAATCAGTTCAAAATACATGAGTGAGAAAAAGGGCTCACTCTCTCCAGGGTGAAAATTAAAATGTCTTAATGTCCAGCAAAAGAGCTGGGGGTCTCTACGGTTGAAGGGAATTAGCACAGAAATTAAAATTCTCCCTAACACATTCCCTGAATACCCCTGACCCAGGTGAGACCTCCCGCACTGGTCCACCCCCAGGAACTGGATCCAAAAGTGATGGCCGTGTCATGGCCACCTGGATGACAGATCCCCTGGGATTAGCGGGTGAGACACCTTCAGGTTGCTCATATGCCCTTCCCCTATGCAATGTGCCCACATCTGTTTCACAAGGAAACTGAAGGAAGAACCTCTACGTTTCCTTGGTCTTTGCCTTTTCAGTGATCCACAGTGAAACAGTCGTGTTTCAGGTCTAAGAACCATGGCATGACTCGAGGGTTCGAATCCTTACGCTGGCTAATCCATACTAATGCAGAATGATCTGTGACAAGTGTGAACTTCCTTCCTATGAGGTAATATCCAAGTTGGGTGATGGCCCACTTGATGGCAACAGCCTCTAATTCCAGCACAGAGTAATTTTTTTCACGTGGGAAAAGTTTGCGACTAGTGAATCAGATAGGGTTTTCCAATCTGTCGCAAGCCCTCTAAGGGAGGCTACTGTTTGTAGCACAAATTCCTCAGAGAAATCTACTACCTTTTAGGATCGTGTTCTGGTACAGGGTTTGTTTTAGATTGTTATAACATATATCGTCCTCGTCAGTCCAATGAATTTTCTGGGGTTCAGCGTTCTTCAATTTGTCTGCCAGTGAAGGTGTCCTGTCCGAAAAGTTAGGGATAAACCTACGTAATAACCGATTAAGCCTAAGAATGCTCTGAGATCTCTTCGTTTTAGGCGTGGGGGTAACTAGGAAGGCTTTCAATTTTTGCATTGAGGTTGGACACTACCATTCCCTACAAAGAAGCCAAGGTATTTCACAGTTGATTGAGCCCGCTTGCATTTGGATGGATTGCCAATTAGGCCGGCTTCTCTGAGGGCTTTCATAACAGTAAAGAGATGGAAAAAATGGTCTTCCCAAGTTTTGCTATAAATGACTATATCGTCAATATAAGCCCCACAGAAATCACAGTAGGGCTGTAATATTTTGTCCCTAAGTCGTTGGAAAGTGGCGGGGCCCTGTGTAAGCCAAAAGTGAGGACTTTGAACTAGAATAGTCCTAGGGGCGTCGAGAAAGCTGCCTTTTCCTTATCAGGTCCATGCACTGGGACCTGCCGGTGCCCCTTGGTTAAGTCTAGGGTTGATAGGAAGGTGTAATTTCTAAGTTTATCGATCAATTCAGAGAAGACACCGTCAGCACAGAAGAAGAGTTGCAGTTGGAAGACTTTAGGATATGCAGCCAAAAACCCGGTCGATGGATTCCTTTGTCAAGAAGATGGAAGACAGGACTTTGGAAGGACTTTTGCAGTAGCGATCATGGACGAAAGCTCCAGACAAGAGTTTCCTTGTGGCATAATGCGGCTCTGTGGATTTGGCACCTTTTCAAGAGCACAGAAGAAAACAGAATATTCCTTGTCGGATTCTCATCGTTTGCAAGGTCCAGCACTCTGGTGAGGGGACTTTTCAGACCCGAATTGTGCCTCTGGAGATCCAGCAGGATACTCGCGAAGTTTCAGTGAGATTCGGAATTCGGAAGACTGTGCACTGCACAATGGCTCGAGGCCCCTGGGTATTGGGGTATAGCAGCTCCGCAAGGTCGCAGCACAATGTTGGATCGCTCAAAATGCAGGTCGTCTTTAGTCTAGTGGGTCTAACCAGGCTCTGGGTCGGGGTTGTCATTTTCGTAGTCCTGACATCGATTGGAAGGAAGGGCTACAGCAGGCTTCGGTTGCACAGCAGGCTCTCCAGTTCTGGAAATCATCTCCACTGTGGTTTCTTCATCTTCCTCTTCAGTTTTGATTCCAGTGGTCAACTACCTCTTCAGCTTCCAGGTTTATGAAAGAACCCAGCTAATCAAACGGCCATGCAACAATCAAACTTGAGGTGTTGGCAGTCTTTTCAGGACAGCCAGCCTTTCAGTTTGAACTGGATTCTCGCAGTCAGACTGGAAGACAAAAGGCTGCAGATTATTTGACTCCTCCCGCGCTTCCTGCCTTCACAGACACTCTGGAACCTGGGGGCGGGGAATCCACAGGAATCCCGCTGAAGATACAAATCACACACAGGAATTTCCCTCCCTGTATTTCATGGGCAGGAACAAGAAATGCTAAAATCGTGAAAAAAGAAAATGAGCACCCATGCGTGGCTTTACAGAGACTGTGCAAACAGCCTGCGGTAAATGTGCACCAAATTAATAAAAAGGTTCACTGCCACCAGCCCTTAAAGGTTGGCTTGTCCTTGTAACATGAATGTTACATTCAAAATGAGAAAGGGGATACTCATTATCTCCCCAGCACTCCACATAAGGTGGGGGTCAAGGGTCTCACCTAATAAAATGTAAAAGGGAGCCAAAGATCCTTTCTACCCTTGGGAACTGTAGTTCTCACAAGGTTAGCTAGAGAAAGTTAAAAGGGGAGCCCCTAGGCAACCCAGCAACAATAGGCACTTAAAAAACTCTGTGTGTGGAAAACGATTTCCACTCACTGAGGTATAGGGAAAAATAATCTACTAGTCCAACAAACAGTTCTGTGATTGACACAGTTGTGGCGTTGTGGAGGATTTATCATTGATATGAAAATCATACCTAACAGTCCCAGAGGGGTGAAGGGCAGAGGAGCAAGAGTAGGCTATGAATTGGAGAAGGGCATGGAGAAAATGAGTGATGTTCAGATGGGTGAAGGAGGGAAGGTTATGAAAGACCTAGAGAACATTGATAATAAAGAATAAGGTACAAAAAGCTCAGATGGTGGATGTTTAGAGACTGGAAATAGGGTGATGCCGGAAGGCGTGAAGACAAATATTAGAGTAACAAGTGGAAAGAAGAATACAACTGTGAGAGATGTTTACTAAGCGGGAATTGGAGGAAATAGGTGAGGAGTTGGTACAGAAGTTGATTAAGGAAGTGGTGGAATGCAGAGTGGGAAATGTTCAGAAGACCATGAGGAGAATTTTGTGCAGGAATTAAGAAATGATCTGGGGGAGTGGAGAAGCAGGATAGAATCGGGAACTAAAAATACCAAGAGTGAACCATGACCGTGAGAAGGGACAAGTCAGGGAAAGGTTCCCGGAATAGAGTGGGAGTAGCTTGGTGGGCCTGGTGTTAAGGACTACTGGACTATGAAAGAGAGTAAGGAATACAGGACTATGAAAGAGAGTAAGGAACAGGACTATGAAAGTGAGTCAGAGTAGTAAGTCACCCTCTCATCCTGCCAAGCTTCCCTGATCCAAATCTGTGGTTTTGGGAGCTGCCACGCTCTCCATCATGGCCTCATTCCCTACCCTTCGGAGCATGAATCACTAGCTGAAAACAACCGCAATGAGTAGCATACCGTTAATGCCTGTGAGTGCAACAATGTAATAACAACTAGCAGGACCAAGTTGCAAAGGAAAAAGAGGAAGAAAGTGGAGATGTTCACTTGTCCCTAGAGACATTGTTTCAAGACGCTACCATTCAACCTCTTCAAGGGTCTGGAAGAAACCTTAAACTGGAAAGAAGACATTTACAACTTCTAGTTACCCCTGCATTTTCAGTTTTATCCACCAAGCCAAGCCTGACACTAAAGCTGCACTTTATGCCTACCCTATTTATTAATTTGCCCACTCACTGTAGAGGTTCCCCAATAAAACACTTACATCTTACATTTCAGAGTGTATTTGATCACTCAATCCCATGCCTGGTATATGAGAAATAGTTTTTACAAATATCAGAATTTTTTTTTTTTAAAGGTTGAAACATAAACTTTTAGTCCCGTCTAGCCATTTATGTGGTCAAATTAGATTTATTCTATAAAAGGAAAAGTTGTATTCCTATGGCTTGTAAAGACGCACTTTACCCGCCATATGTCATTTGTAAAAAAAAAAAAGAAGTCGGTGTTGTCTTCCCTAATACAATTTATAGTAAAAACTAGAACTCAAAAATTGCTCCAAAGTCAAATAGCTGATTAAATGACTTTATACCACAGTTTAATATTCTTCCCATTCCCTTTAACCTATAAATTTTCCTCCACAATCAGGGTCCAATTGCTATCTCACAGTTCATGATTAGACTCCCACTCAAGTCATGCAATTGGCCTAAAGCAAAAATGTATAACTAGGATACATTTTCCCACATACAGGCCGCAACAGGAGGGAACATGAATTTGTCCTCGTATGAACTCTAAATTCGTTAAAATTGCACATAATTATTGCAAACTATGAACATTGAATGACTGAACCATGAAGATTGTACCAGTGACCCCCCACATAGGGGCGCATACAGAGCCGTAACATCTCCCCAGCCCGAGCCTAGGAAGGCCCAAGCGAAACGAGGCTCCCTATTGCCTCCCCACAATCAAGATGGCAGCATCCAGAGAAGGGCCTCAGGAGCTGGAGAAACACGGGTGGTGCACTGTGTGTTCCCGTCCGTATTTCCAGCACCCTTCCCCAGGTGCAAATCTGGTATATGGACTGTTTGACAAATTACTTAATATATTTACAAATCACCATTAAATGTGCTGGAATGTGATTTTGTTTGGTTTTCTGAAATAAAACGAATGACCTTATGGTAACATAAATTATGAGCTACAACTATACTACAATATCTGCCTTATGTTGCTAAATTAACAAGGTGATATTTTGGTGGAGTGTGAGGTATGGGTTTGCAGAGTATATTTTCTATGGATTTTCAAAAGTAATTGCAGCATATTAGATAGAGCAGGAGATATTGGGTGCTGTGATATCTGTCTTAGCTGTGTCCTTATTCATGGGCTGTATTGTATTTGCTTTACTTAACTTCTATGATTGGTGAATTGTGAATTGTGGGCTTCCTACATCAGTGATCAGCTTCCAGCAACTTAAGTTGCAAATCTGCGGTGATGTCGACTATGGATTTAGTCAAATCATTTGGTATGTTTTTAGTTACAGACCCTTAGTATTGACTATATTTGCTATTCTATCTGCGGTAGTAGAAGTAAGTGTTTTACCTATTTCATTAACTCTATATTTACCCATCTGGGATAAGGTTATTTATCTATAGCTAAATAAACTGTACCCTGGGATCTTCAGAGATCACCTATAAAAGTCTAGCCTCTTTTTCATGACAGTTGTTAGCAATTGAAACATTGATGTGCAATAATAATTAGTGTCAAAATGCCATAGCAGAACATCTGTCTGAGTTCAAACATTTGTACAGTGGTGTCACATTATCAGTATAATACCTTCAATTGCTGCAAAGAAAAACTAGGTCTAGATCTACACTAGGACTAGGTATACATCCATGTCCTAGATGGTCTTATTTATAAAAGTGGAATATGTAATTCTTCTCTCTGTGAAAGCCTATTAAAGAGGCTTTACCATGAGCTGTGAGGATACAGGATTCGTCAGCTTGCCCAGTGAGATGTCGGACTAGTTGACAACAAATGGCTCCAGTTCACTAGCAACAAACACATCTCCATATAGTGGGGCACTATATGATCCTTAATGCTATGATACATATGGCAGTGGTCTCACTTTCCGAAAATCAAGCCAAGAATTATGCCTTTAATTGTTAAAATATAGATGTATTTGCCAACTTATTGTGGGTGGGTGAGAAATACCATTTCAGAAGTTCCTAGCAAGGGGCCAAGTAATGCAAGAAAGATGAAGAATGGCTTAATAATGCCAAAGAAGTAACAGCTACCAACAAGGGGCATGAGAAGAGTCAAACTAGATAATGGGAGAGTTGCAACCCATACATTTTAACAAAATATTTAGTTCCCTTTAGTAGCACAACTGACAAGGCAACGCTGTGTGAGGGTCTAGGAGCAAGAGACGGACACAAAGGTGGCATGTTGATTGGCAAAGACTTTTATTAATAACAAAAATGATGGGGTTGGATGAAAAGAGGGTTTTCCTTGTCTCAACAAAACAAGCCAATGAAACTGTCGGTGTCAGAATGTCTAAAGTAAAGTTTGCCGTCCTGTGTTCAAATCCTAACCTATCCCTCACACTCTGAACTAATAAAAGGTGGAAAGAGAAATGTCTCTTGGCCTTTGCCCTGCAGCCCAGCTTCATCTCCACAGTTCACAAAACGGTTCCAAAAATGTGCAACAAAGCAAACAAAAGTTCCACTAGACTCAAGAGTTTAATTCCCTTTCCCCAGAGTCTTTTCAGCTTCATTCAAGTTTAACTTCTGTGGGCGTATCCTTGCCCTAAGTACTGCTACAAGGGAAAATAGCTTGGTTCTCTTCTCCCAAGCTCTGCTGTGATCTTCAATACTCCTCTTGGTCCACTCTCCTGCCAAGTAGGGTACACAACATGTGTTTTCGCTGTTCTGGCTCTGTTTTCACTTGCACACACACCCTTGATTTACTCTCCTGCCAAGGTCTCTGTGTGTCAGTTGTATTCCTCTTGACAGTTGTAGTCCCAGTGCTCCAGATGAGATTTTGAGATGGGAGTATTTTACGCATGATTTTTGAAATTAGAGAGTAAATGCAATTTCAAGAGAGTAAAAATGAGTTTTCTCCTCTGCAAGAGAGTAAAACGTATCCAACATGTACACCCAGTGCATATGTAAAATCAGACCCGTAGACAAAACGAGTTGTAGCTCAAAGTTGTCTGGCTTGCCTTTAACCATTTTATTACACTTGCGGAAAATATTCTGCCATGAAATAACTTGTAAGTACAAGTGCACACATCCAGGGGTGCACCTGGGGTACAATTTAGACAGGGCTAACCCTTCAAATGTTGGCAGAAGCACTAACTTCAGAGACGGTGGAGGGGTGGCAAACTTACTTGTGTAAGGGCATTTAACTTCTTACTTGTAATGAGACTATTCTAGTGCAGCTTCAATGTTACAATCAGTTAACTCTCTCTTTTAAGTCTGAAACACCCACTTCTTGCAGATCCTGAAGGTCCTAGAAAGTGTCCAAATGGCAGATGGTGTGCAATGAAAGACTCAATATCATAGCATAACGGGGACATTGCAGAGTGGGGGGCAGTACTCTGGACGGCCCAAACCACTTCAGTTGCTGGGAGCAACAGGGGAGAAAATGTAATGTTGGTTCTACCACAGTCTGCTATACTAGAATTTCTGGTGCACTGACTGGCTGGTGGGACTGTCTGCCTGTCAAATCCAGTGTTACGAGATTGGAGGCGGGCCAGTGCAGCAATAATGCATTTCCATGCGGCAGTATTGGAGCTACTAGCAGAGGAGCACCCGCATACACCAATGTGGCCCTACACTTATTAAAACTGTCCTATTATAGTAAGGGTGTACACGTAATCATTTATAAGCAATCCATTTTTTGCAGTTGAAGTTAGGGTGAGATTACAATATTTGCCCAGGATCACACACTTACGCTGAACAGCGAAGCAGGGATTTTAACTCACTCTTTCAATTTGGGCATGGCCACTTTCTTCCATTCCATACTTACAAATATTTAAGTTTTGGGTGTCAAGACCTACATAAATACTGTCCTATAGAGTTTACTTGCAAAATACCCAAATTGCATAGTAAAGCATCATGCCAACATGTAAATCCTTATAGCAGCATGTTGGGGCAACATAATATCACTGTACCTTTATTTTCCACATCCTGAATGGAAAACGATATGATGCAAAAGAAAAATATCCTGATTTAGCCACTTTATTTTCAGCGCTATAAAAACACACCAAAAAATAAGTTGTGCGCATGACACACCGCAACGGGGGGCATGGGGACACAGAGACAGTCAAGAGGGGCGGGGGGACATGACACGGTAACGGGGCATGGGGGCAGAGACAGTCACAGGGGCGGGGGAGGGCAGGCATGTCACGTAATGGGGGGTAAGGGGACACAGAGACAGTCACGGGGCGGGGGGAGGGAGTGGAGGCATGACACGTAACTGGGGGGCATGGGGGCACAGACAGTCACAGGGGAGGGAGGGGAGCATGACACGGTAATGGGGGATATGGGGGCAGAGACAGTCACGGGGGAGGGGAGGCATGACATGTAACAGGGGGGCAAGGGGGCAGAGACAGTCACGGGAGGCGGGGGAGGGAGGGGAGGCATGACACGTAACGAGGGCATGGGGCACAGACAGTCACGGGGGTGGGGGAGGGAGGGCAGGCATGACACGTAACGGGGCCCAGAGACAGTCGCGGGGGGAGGGAGGGCAGGCATGACACGTAACGGGGGCAAGGAGGCACAGAGACCGTCGCAGGGGGAGGGAGGGGAGGCATGACACGGTAACGGGGGCAAGGGGGCACAGAGACAGTCACGGGGGTGGGGGGAGGGAGTGGAGGCATGACACGTAACGGGGGCAAGGGGGCACAGAGACAGTCACGGAGGGTGGGGGGAGGGAGGGCAGGCATGACACGTAACAGGGGGGGCAAGGGGGCACAGAGACAGTCGCGGGGGGAGGGAGGGAGGCATGACACGTAACGGGGGGGCAAGGGGGCAAAGAGACAGTCGCGGGGGAGGGAGGGGAGGCATGACACGGTAACGGGGGCAAGGGGGTACAGAGACAGTCACGGGGGTGGGGTGAGGGAGGGGTGGCATGACACATAACAGGGGGCAAGGGAGCACAGAGACAGTCACAGGGGTTGGGGGGAGGGAGGGGAGGCATGACACGGTAATGGGGGCAACAGAGAGTCACAGGGCGGGGGGGCGGGCTATGCTGCTGATGACAAAGGAAACGTGTTTCCCAGAGTCGCAGCCCCCCCAAGACACACAGGCTGTGTCGACAACACTGTGGTGGAGTTCATCAGGGACAGAGCCTGTGTCTCAGGGGGACTGTGACTCTGGGAAACGGGCAGTTGGTTGATCATCCGACCCGAGCAGATGGATTTGCTAATAAACACAGCGTACATGGTACTCAGTAGAAACAAAAATCATCCGTATTTCCCATAATTAGATGTGTAAATAAGCACAATACGCACCTTATCTAGAGGGCTGTGTAGTCCTCTTGATTATAACTTGGGGAGCACGACCCCAATATGGGTCCAATAGCCCTTCCGGTTGATCATTCACACTGTTCTTACTCCTACGTCCCGTCCACTTTCCTCCATACTGTATGGGCATCTCTCGCTAGGGACGGGAAACAGAATCTTTTTCACAAGAAAAATTGTCTTCCCCTGTAAATTTAGGTGTGTCCTGGGTCACGGCCATGGGAGCATGCGCTCACCTGGCACCGCCCCCCAGTGCCACTCCCCAGTCCTCTTTTCCGCATCGACGGGAAAAGACTGCTTTCCCCAACGCTCCTTGGCTAGGCATCTGGCCTTGTAATTCCACGCGCTCTTCCCCGAAAGACTTTCTTGTCTCCTTTTTTTTTTCTCTCATAGCAATTATCAGAGATAATACTCTGTCCTCTGGTGACACGCTCCTCCCCGGCGCATATCGACGGCGGTGGGTTTCAGCAGGTGTCCGGCCTGTGAGGGTTCCTTCCCCACACCGGATTCCAACGCGCTCTGCCTACGGTGCCTTGGCCCCGACCACGGTTGGGACGGCTGTTCTGAGTATGACACATTGACCCTGCAAGCTCTGAAGAATCATTTGGCCAGGTGGAGGAGCTGTTCGAAAGATCACCTTCAGAGGACATCAAGACATACGTGAGGAGAAAGACCAGGCACAAGGTATGTGCCCTGTTCTCCTTCGCACACCACAAAGGTGACCCCTTCCCAGGGAAGCGCCCAAGTGGGAGGGGCCTTCCAGGTCCTAAGACCAGCAAAGAGACTGAGGCTCCCAGAGCTACCAGCCAACAGGCCGAAGGGTTGCAAGATCCTCCCAGTCCCACCGCTAAGGGGCCGCAAGGGTCTGCTACTGGGGACCTCCCTGAGGGGCTTTGCTCTAACACTGGGTTTGTGCTCGAGGGGGTGCTTATACGCAGCAGTCTCACTACCGGCGTCCTGGCCGAGGGCACTCCGCCTCCCAGGTCTCTACCTGAGGTTCAGGGATGGTACGAGCCTTCGCTTTTAAGCATGCAGGGGAGACTGGACCTGGCACTTCACACACCACACAGCAGACATGTGTCGCAGGGCATGACAAAATGGCCACCAGCCCAGACAAGATGTTGGCAAACCCGGAGCCTCCTTCTTCCTGAGAGCAGGCATGGGGATGCAGGTCTAGGTGGATCTGGACAACGCCGGATACCTGGTTCACATCATAGCCAACCACATCGTCACAGGGGCGGTGCGCAGCCCCAGCGTGGTGCGACAAGGACCACCAAGACCTAAGCAGTCACACTCCTACGCCGCCAAGCCCGTCCCCTGCATGCGAGGATAGGTTCTTCGAAAAGTTCCTTACCCTCATGAAATCACAGCAGGATGGGCTCCATCCTCAGGGGGGTCATCAAAGACATGCTCCCTCCGGTAGCACCTCAGGCGCAGCCTTCTCTGTAGCCTCCGACTCTGGCAGTCAGCACGCCACAGCTGCCTGCACCCAGCATGCCTCCGACAGCTCCCGAGCTACAGGACACAACGGGAGACACAGACAAGGATCAGTACACTCCCTCGTCAGCTAAGGCTTTCCACGGGAGGCTGGCGAATGTAGCAGAATACCTGGGGATTCCGCAGCCACAAGTTGAACAATCTGAGGAAGTGGTTCTGGCTGAGGTGCTGACCATCCGTCCTGCCACAAGAGCTGGCATCCCTCTGCAAAAGGATGTAGAATCCCTGGCCAAGAAGGGATGGGTGAAGCCTCACACCATGCAGCCTACCAATAAACACTTTCATGCCAAGTAGAGGCACGCGGAGGGGGACTGCCTCATTCTGTTGGTGCACCCTCAACCGCATTCATTCGTTATAGCTGCGGCTTCCCTTTATTACAGACCACAGTCTCCGTCATCTGCACCCACCTCAGCACTTTTAGGGAAGGAGGAAAAGCTGTTGGAGTCCTACGGCAAAAAGATTTACTCTAATTTCACGCTCCATCTGCACCAGGCATACGCTGACGCTATGTTGGCAGCAGTGAATCAACAGCTGTGGCAGGAGATTGCAGACTTCCTCCCAGAGCTCCCTTGCACATAGTCAGGCACGATTCAGGGCTGGGTTGGCAGAGGCCAAAATTGTGGCCCAAGATATCATGGAGTCTACAGTAACTCACATCAACACCGCAGGTTGAACTATCTGTATTGCCACTGATATGAGGAGGACAGCTTGGCTGAAGGTGGCCAAGTTTAACCCTGATGTGCAGGAGCGCAACCTCGACAAGAAGAAAATTATTATTTATTTTTTATTGAATGTTAGTTTATTACCAACTTTTCATTCGGAAAATAAATTGTTTCTTTCTGAACATACAAAATATAATTATTTAACTTTCAACATTTATCAATTAAAAGTCTTCAGTTATCGCCACTTGTGGAAATTGTTGCGTTCCAACAATGAGTTACTCTTAATGTCAGTGATCTGTCGTTTCCACTTAAGATTTGGGACCAACGCAGTCGTGCTTTGCCTAGCACTCTCGATTCGAGCAACATCTCGCTGAATAATTGTCTTTTTCCTTGAAGCACAGTGCATTTCATAATATGACGTAATGTTTCAACTTGTTCGTGTTGGAGGCAAAATCTGCAGAATGCCAATTACACTGGCAGCTGTTTGGACTTGTCAGTACTTCTATAGTTTGAAGTAGATTAAGCCGTAGCCTCAAGAAAGTGTCTCTCATGGTTTGATCTGGACATTTTTTTGAGTATTCTGGCAATTGATTCACTGCTCGTGCCTCAAGTTCACAGTTAAGTGCCAGTTGATATTGTGCCTTTTGTTGTAATCTACGGATCCAGTCGTTTCTTTGTATTCTTAGCTTCGCTTTCTGAGGGCGGCTGACAACCATATCTACAGTTATGTCCTCTTGGTCCATTATCTGGCCACACGCCTCTTTCCACATCGTTAGTTTAGTTTTGACTATGTTTTTTTCTGATGCAGAATTTCAATCGCAAGGATATCTTCTATCAATGTCTTTCTGTATAGGGTTAGAAGTTTGAAGTTTAGTTTATTTGTAAAGTGCACCAGTCCCATGGGCAACCGGGCGCATACTCTTGAGTACAAGTTACAACAAAAGATCCAAATTACAGGTTATCCATAAATACAAGATACAATTTATGAGCGAATACAGTGTCGCATATATGCACAGATCAGATATATTGCAGATAGACAAGTAAAGGCACAGGCTAGTAAGGGGAACCTTAAGCTTTCTGGGTGAACAGCCAAGCTTTGGCGTTGTTCTTGAACATTAGGAACGAAGGTTCGGTTCTTATGTGGGTTGGCAGAGTATTCCATAGTTTGGAAGCTAGGACAGGGAAGCTCCTGCCGCCCGCTTTTTGGAGTTTGAATCTCGGTACTGTTAGGGTGTAAGTTTGAGCTGATCTGGTGGGACGGGAAGAGGAGTGAAGTGCAAGGCGCAATGAAAGTTCTTAACTGACTCCATTGATTGTAACGCCAGTTCGAAGCGTATCCGTGGTGCAGGGGGCAGGGACAGAATCTTTCTCCAAACTAAACCCTTGAAGTAGGTCCAGAGTTTGCGGGGAGCATTTAACATAGTTTCTGCGCCGTATGTCAAAATTACCATTATTTTTGGTCTCTAAAAGGCAATGATCGACATCATCGGGTATACTCCGTACTTGCGATGTATGATGTAAGATAAGTCCCTGTCGTGCTAATGACAATGCTTTCTCTTTTAGTTTCTGAACACATTCCTTTTCTGTTTCAGACTGATTTATCAAAACGCCCAAGTATTTTATTGAAGTCACCGTTTCTAGGAATATTGTCAGTGTTTTTTTTTCCTGGTCGAGTGACTTATGAGCGTCATTATCTGAGATATTTTTACATTAATCTTAAGTTTGTTTGCGGTGACGTATGCTTCCAGTTCATACATACTTTGCAAACCGACTTGGGTTCTATCAAGAATAACCAAGTCATTGGCATACAGAAAGTATGCTACCTGTGTGTTCAATTTTGGAGGGTTAGTGAATATGTTCTTTTGACTATCTGCAAAGTCTGATATAAAAAGATTGAACAGGTTTGCTGCAAGTGGACATCACTGCTTTAGTCCATTCCATGTTTTAACTTCTGCCGATAAATTACCATTTTGTGACTGTCTGATTTTGATTGAAGTATTGGAGTACAGCGCTATGATGGGTTCTAAGATGTCCATTGGGCACTTCCAGCTAATGAAGGTTTAGAAGGTTGATTAGGACCAAGTTGACATGGGTACCTACATTCTTTATGAATCCCATTTGCCTGGGATCGCATCTACCCACACTCTTTGCCCATTGTGATAATTTATGTAGTCAAAAGGTTGCAGACACCTTACCAAGTAGGTCGAGGAGTGCTATTGGGTGATAATTCGCTGGGCTTTTTCTGTCTCCATGTTTAAAGATCGGAATCAGGATGGCTGTTTTCCACGTTCTTGGAATGGTGTTAGTTTCATTAACGATCAAGCATATTTTCATGCACAATTGCACCCATTCCTCCGGATTCTGTTTGTTTTTCGTTACTAAGGCCATCTGGCCTGGGAGCACGAGATTAATTTAGCTGTTAAATATGTTTCAGTATGTCATCGAAATCCCAACAGATGTTCCATTTAGTTTAGCTTTTTGTGCGTAAGGGCTCTTCGGATAGATCCTTTTGCTTTTCGTATATTGATGAGAAATAGGTTATCCAGTCTACTTCTGAAACACCCGAAAATTAATTCTTTTGTTGCTCAGATTTTTCGTTCAGCAAATTCCATGCATTTCTAGTATTTTGACTTCAAAGGGCACTTAGCATATTTTCGGCGTCATTTTGCATAATTTCAGCCCTTAGCATTTTGAGCGAGTTCTTGTGTTGTTGTTTAAGCTTTTTAACAATTTTGCTGGAGTACTCTTGATCTACTTTTCTTACTTTCCTTATTTTCTTCCACAGTTCGTTTTTTTTCCTACTATTTGTTTATTGTATATGTGAGTATGATTCTTCAACTGCTTTTGGTTCTTCTTATTTGGAATCATAAATGGTTTCAACAGCCATCCGTATTCTAGTTTATCATTATGGTTCCGCAGAGACAGCTGAAATGTATTTGTTTAGCCTGCCGCTTGTGTCTGTGAAATTCTTAAACGATTCATTCCACTATTTAGCTCTAAATTGTGAA
The DNA here is from genome assembly GCF_040938575.1 of Ambystoma mexicanum. Lineage (NCBI taxonomy): Eukaryota > Metazoa > Chordata > Amphibia > Caudata > Ambystomatidae > Ambystoma > Ambystoma mexicanum. Next base: position 1,260,535,794 of record NC_090937.1, on the reverse strand, counting down.
GTTGTATTTTAGTCGTTCCAGACATATTCACTGACCATTCGATCGATTTTACTATTGCCACTATGGGCCAACGGTTTGTTGGTACATTTTATAATGTTCTCTATTATACCATCAGAAGTGTAGAAGTAATCCAATACTGCAGTTGTTGTGCCTCTTTTCCAAGTCGGCTTTGCAGAGTCATCGTCTGTACAATATCCATTGATCATAAACATATTCCTTTTTCCATCTCTTTGGTCCATAGATGCGCCCTCAATGTCAATTCCGTTTGGTCGACATTTGATCCATCTTGGGCAAATAGATGCATGATCAGATCGACATACAAACGATTACATCTATTTGCTTGCTGTTACGACGCATGTCATCGATGGAAGATAGAACAGTGTCTACAAATATGTCAAGTTGACAGCTGTAGGGTTCCCATATATTTTATAATCCCCAATTATTTAGGTTTCATTTTTTTCCCCACGCCATTTATTTGGTTTTGCTCGTGAACTTTACATTCCACAATGGTAAATTGGGTCCAAGGATTAGGGTTTAATGACTCTTTAAATTCTATTGCACCATCTATTTTGATTAATGTCAGTAGACCTGATGCCGGGCAGCCTCTGAGCTGTTTTATCGCAGAGTTCATTCAAACAACATATCCATCGCAAATTGGGGGTTCGTAAAGTCACGTTTCTTGTAGGCAAATTATTTGATTTTCTATAAGATCGTTATTTTCGCCCTTCATTAAATGTCCTGAACCTCTGGTATTCCAAGAGCAAATCACTATCTTTGATCCTTGCTTATCCGGTGATTGTTATTGTTGCGAGCCTTCTCTGGAAAGTTCTCCTGTTTCAAATTCACGTCATATGGGCAGTAAGGCGATTTAGATCTTCGCTCTCTTCCAGAGAAGTTTGTTGTTTTACAGGCAGTTCTACTGTCGTTGTTAACATCCATCTCTTGGTTGTAGTTATAATTCCGGTCAACGAGTCTCTCATTTGTCTTTGCAAGGGTTTGCTCTTCCCTCTCTTGATTAACATTCCTTCGAATATTAAACCTTTTGGGTTCTACTTTTTTGCATTGTATACACGAGAAACCTAGTTTGGTAAGTAACTCTGAATTGTTTAATACAGTTTTTAATGTTGTACCCACACTTGGTCGGTTTTTTCTTTGTGTAAAAATTCAATCAATTTTATGTCTTTTGACTTAATATATTTTAGCTGGGGAATCACCTGTAATAGGCGTAGAATGTTTGTTCGGTTCAATATCAATCCGTCGTCTTTGTTATTCACCCGTTCCAGCTTTATCATTATTATTGTGCATGTCATTTTAGGTTTAGGATCCAGGAAGATGGGTATCTTGAGCCAAGAATCCACCATACTTTGTGAATGTGTTAAATTAGATTCATCATTAATTTATGGAGCGACAGATCTTGGCTGATTTGAAATGACACTTCCAATATGATGATATAGTCTAGTTCTATTAATCCAATATCATTATCTGTAATAGTTTAACATGAGAGATCGACTCTTACAATTGTTTATCGTGTGGCATTCCTCGTATTAATCAACAACAATTAAGGATCAATCAATGTCGTTTTTGAGATCATTATTTATGGATTGACTTGCCTCATCTATATATATATGGACAGGTTCACCATTCTCTTGGGCGATTTTTCCATCGGCTGTCAGCAAATTCAAATGATCATTGGGCAGGCTCTGTATTTGTTTCTGATTCAAACAGTCATTCCGTGCTATTGTATTATTCGCAGATGTAGTAGGGCCTGTGTTTACAGGCATTGACACATTTCTTAAAAATTCTCGAGATCCTCTCCTTGTATTCTTCTTTTTTTATTGTGACCTGCTGATTTTTGGTACTCTTATTAAGTGCCATCTTTGGCAGTGTCTTATTCTGCACATTCTTGAGCCGTTCAAATATAGGGAAAGCCTCCTGACCCTGTAGTGCTGGAATTTGAGATGTTTTATCAGGTTGTGATGCCTGATTTCCCAGCTTGTTTTTCATTTGACAGTTGATCATCGGAATTTCAATATCCGTGGAAGGTAGGATTATTATGTTTGGTTTACCCTTATTTGTGTTATCAAATTCTGCTGTTGCTTTATTCGCTGCCAGGTTCAAACTATCTTTGGTTCCCTGCCTAGTCTGTTGTACAACAGGGATTTGGCGCGGTTCAGGATCAACATTCTGCATGTTTCCAACCTCCAGTGCACCTCCCGCTGGGCCCAGTCCACTTACTGGTCCACCAGGGGGGCACAGTGGTTCACGCCACTCCGCAAAACTTAGCCCTGGCTGTGTGGTTCCTGAACAGGTCACCCTGAAGTATATACAGTTATCACAACCTGGCTATCATACAAGGGACAAGAAGCGACTCCAGCAGGAGTCAGTACAGGAGCAAGTGGACCAGGTTCTGCCACTGGGCCAAGATGAGCAAGGTTGATCCACTGACATGCTCACTGGACGGTGTATTATCCCTCTCGGCGCATCTGGCGGACATAAGGGCCTACAAGTAGTTCCGAGACGACCTCTCCTCTTCCAATCCGGTGGTAAAAAGGCATTTGGCAGGACTGACCAGACTATATCCTCTGGTCAAGTGTCCGCATTCGGTCTGGGACCTTAATGTGGTGTTAGGTGCCCTGGCTCACAAACCTTTCGAACCCATGGCATCAGCACACATCAGGCTGGTGACTATTAAGACTACCCTGCTGGTTGGCCTTACTTCAGCATGCTGGATCAGTGAGATTCAAGCTATGGGGGCTTCAGAGCCTTACACCACTTTTCAAAGGGACAAGGTGGTGCTCAGGACGCATCCAGCCTTTCTCCTTTTGGTTGTTTCTTCCTTTCACATTAACGCGGAGATAGTCCTCTCAACGTTCTTTGCCGATCCAAAGGATGAGGCTCAGAAGGTATTGCACTGTCTGGATGTCAGGCGTTCTCTTAGATTTTAACTTGACAGGACAAAAAACGTCAGTAAATCGGAGGCCTTGTTCATCACTTTTGGTGGATCAAAACCGGGCTGTCAAGCCTCCAAGGCTTCCATCGCAAGGTGGATGGGTATGGCCATCAATGAGGCATATGAGGGGTAGCACAGACCTTTGCCAGTAAACATGCATGCCTACGCCATCAAAGCCAAGGCCACAGCTGTGGCTTTCCAAAGACGCGTCCCATGGTAGGCAATCAGCAAGGCAGCTACTTCGGCAAGCCCATCAGACTTTTGCAAACACTACAGCTTGGATGCCAGTGCCAGATCGGAAGCAGCATTTGGCCAGGCAGTTTTGAAGAACCTGTTTCCTAAAAGAGGGGCAGCTCTCCTCCCCAGTGCTCCATTCATTTGTAATCCCCTATACAGTATGGAGGAAAGGGGGCAGGATGTATGAGTGATTATAAGTTACTCACCATAGTGACTAACGTACTCCTAGTCCATAGTCCCCTTTCCTCCATACGTCCAATCATCCTCCCTCATAACATCTCAGTGTCATTAGGCAATTCTAATATTGTCAACGCATCAAAGGGGGACTGAGGAGTGGCGCCAGGGGGCAGAGTCAGGTTGAGCCCTGTGCGCACCTACATTTAAAGGGGCGGACACCTTTTCTGGCGAAAAAGGTTTTGTTTCCCGTCCCTAGTGAGGGACGCCCATACAGTATGGAGGAAAGGGGACTATGGACTAGGAGTACGTTAGTCACTACAGTAATTTCTCTCTGACTTCCCTTTGTCCCACAGCCCTGGTTTACTCTCCTGCCAAGATCTATGAGAGTCGTTGGTAAAAGCAAAGTTAGTATTTCTCCATGTGATGGTTACGGGTGCGCTACCCCACTATGGGTCCCAGACCCCTTCACTTGTTCATTCTTACAGTTCTCTTTCTTTAATATCTCTTGACAACACATCCTTGTTTTACTCCCCTGCCAAGGTCTGTGGATACCATTTGTGCATATAATGTTTGTATCCCTTCTTAATTTGGTTTGTGAAATGTCTTCCCAGGGTGGGTCCCAGAGCCCCTTCACTTGGTGGCTCTTCCCCAGTGATTATTCCTTATGTATATTGCTTTTCGCTTCACTCACTCTCTGGGTCTCCCCAACCCTCGGATTGGCCACCCTATTGCCTGCAGGGTCTTGGCCGTCACCCTCTGGTAGTTTGCGGGTCTCCCAAGAGCTGCGGTTGCTCTTGTGGTTCACTGGTATCTTCCTGGTTCTCTGCACGTCTCTTCTGCGGTTCATCGGCTTCCTGAGCACACCAGAGCCTCCTCCGGTCCTCTGTGTGTCTGCTCTGCAGTTTGGCGGCTCCCCGGGCTCACCAAAGCTTGCCCTGTGCCTTTGCGGGTCTCTCAGCAGCCGATGGCACCCAGAAAACGAAGACACCATCTTCTCTTCCCTCTCCTACTTTGAATGGGAGCTAACCAATGACATCGCTCGAAATACTTGAGCGTGTGAATTCATTCTGGTCAGTATTCCTCATTACTTGTTGCCTCTTCCTCGTCCCAGTGGTTTCTACTTGGGATGTATTACAGAAGTACATGGAGGTATTAGGGAATGGGGATTTTTGAGGGGTTTTAAGGGAAGGTGGGATGGTTCTTTGGTTCAGAGGAAGGGGGTTTAGGGTCAGGTGATGGGCAGGATACCACATTCTCTCCTGATGGTCGTCACAAATCCCACATGGGGCCTCCCACCCATGTGATCCTCCCGCTGAGCACCACCCCCAAGGAGACTATCGGGTAACGCCCTCACCTCCATTGCCACATGGGAAGGGGATCCCCCTGGGGAAGAAGTGATGGCATCCGAAGATTTGTCACAGCTGGTATGTGTACCATTATCTAGGGGACTGGTTAAGTGGTTCCATAATTTGGCAGACAATAAAGTTACCATCCTTTGAATTTTCAGTCAACTTAGTCAAGTCACAGCTTCGCCCTCATGGGATCTGGTATTCTTGCGAGAAAATTATCTGCTGAGGATTATTTAAGAAAGGAGGACATTTTTCACATTTGCAGGGCAATGGCTATACTTTTGGAGTGCAAAAGGGTACTTTTGTAGGGTAAATGTACCTAATGTAAGAAAACTGGGCAAACTAGACAATAAAAACAGGACTTCTTTTAAAGTATATGGTGCTGTGCACTTCGTAATGGTTTTAGGGGGACAACTGGCAGAAACTCTGACACTATCATCACAGTAGAGGTCGCTCTTGCTCTTGAACATGGCACAGTTTTCCACCTCCGAATGTCCACAATGAAAGTCAGGGAATACATGTCGATCCTGTCGCCCCTTTCCTCCTGTATTCTGTTGATTCCGAAATACAGACGATTCAGGGATAAAAAGGTTGAAGCACACATATTCAAGATTCATCAGCAAGTAATTTTACCTCTATCAGCTCTAGTGGACAAACGCCAAGCTGCTTTATGGTGGCCCATTCCATGACCATAGTACCAAAGTGTAAGGTCACAGATGCCTACCTGGATGGCTCAGGTGATCACTACAGCAGCGTTGAAGTAGAAGGCCCCTGGGACGCTCCAGATAATCAATTCCATATACAATTTGGATGCTTTGTGCCATGAGATAGAGGAAAGTGGTAAGAATTTGTACGGATAACACCACAACAATGCTTTAAAACAGGGAGCATAGTGGGACTAGCTTCTCAAGCCTCACAGGAGGCACAATGCCTATGGAACTGGGCTTTGAAGCGGGGAATTTATGTTGTACCATAACCACTCCCGGGCATCAACAATGTGAACAGGACAAAGGTTGCCTGTCGTGAATGTCAACTTAATCAAAATTAGTTTGCCAACATATATATATTTTTAAATTATTTATTTGTATGAATCAAAAATAAAAATTGATTTTTACAAATAGTCCGTGTCTCGTTTTGTCTTTTGTGCAGATTTCGTTTTAAAAAAGGAAGTAAGACTACTGGATTTTTCAGCCTTCTATGGCCTCTTCGGGGAGGTGTCGGTTCACTAGTATCGGCTCTCTAGAGGTCTCGTGGTATTGGAGAGCCGATTGTAGGACCTTGGTTTACAGAGACCTTTTCCGGAGGAGACAACATATTTTAACAGTGGTAGCACTACATGTGGGACTATTTGGCACTGCACAGAACTGGAATTCCACACCAGATGCTTTAATATTTTTACACTCGTCTAAATGAGGCTGATCTCATGATTCATTTAGGGCGCATGCTTTTTAGATAAGATGAGCTTCGGCAACCAACCTCGCCTTATCTATGTTCCTAGTTCTAAAGCGTTGGTATCGCATTGCCTGTGAGGCTTATCTATATAGAAAGACGCTCAATGCTTCTCGAATCTGAAAATGGCCTCGGGAGCAGAAACGGGACGTACCCACCACACTAGTTGCAGGGCAAAGGGCCCAAAAGGAGATGGCTATGGTATAAATACACCCCCTCCATCGCTAAACTCATTCACTTCAATATCTCTATGCCCCCTATTCTCAAACAGCCCCTCCGTCATCAATCATCAAAATGAAATAGAAGCCGCCCTTCATTGCAGATACCTGGATCCAGTTTAGGCCTCCCTCCAAATCCTCTTTCTTCTGCATCCCCGCTCCAGCGCACGCACCTTTGCAGAGTTCAGTAATACACTTGCTTCCTCCCTACACCTATGTTGCTTGCTCCTTCACCACTCACCTCCTGCACTCACGAACACTGGAAGCTGTTTGAAAGATTGGGAATCGAACTTTAGGCACGAGAATGACGCATAGAGTGAACCAAAGGAATTACAGGGGCTGCCAGCAGATCAAGGCAGATTCTCCACGCGACCGGCGATACTGCAAGCTAAGCTGCTTTTGGAGAGTGCCACTACCGGTGCTGTGAGGTGAGATGGGACACAGGGGTCCAGGCGCGCTCCAGGGGGCCGCCTCCATTAAACACTAGAGACTGAGGATACCGCAATACCTACGTGCCTAACAGGGACAATCAGACCATCATACCTGACTACACCCCCGAGATGCAGTGCCCAACGCTGGGAGGCACTAAAACACACCATACAGTGCCAACGTCTACATTGCACACGGACGGGGACCCAGATGGAAACTGGCCCAGAATGAGCATAACAGTTGCCGTGGCTGGTGCCGGATAAGGAGGTGGATGCTCAATTGCGGCATGCGGCACGCAGTGCGCACCCCGGACAAAGGCTGCTACACCGTAGCCTCTGCATGCAAGACTAATATTCCCACAGCAGGGGAGAAACTGAGGAAGGATCCAGGGGAAATTAAGAGCAGACGGCTGTGGGTGCATGCAGGCCTCCAAACGCAACAAACATACAGAACCGACTAGCAGTGACACTGGTGGTGGGGACGGCCCTAAGACAACAAGGGGCCCGCTGCTTACAGTGGGCCACACAGATGAGCCATCACTGGAGCACGAACACTGCCACCCCTCGACGGCTCCGGGTGACATTGAACAGGGGAGACTAGTAGCTGCAAAACTCTGTGCGGTGCGCAAATGTATGAGTGACATTGGGGAGCAGCTCTAAATCCGTTGAGGTGTCCCGGGCGGCACAGGCTGAAGTCAAGACATTTCTTTTTGCCACATGCAGCGGTCACGAGAGCACATTGAGCCAGACGGCAGGACCAAAGACCACGTAAACAGCGACAGCTGCACAGGTCATTGCAGCTTGATGGCGTCCAAAATGACTAAACCCAAAGGGAAACAGTCCTCGCTGGACATTTTTACTAAGCCCTGCCAGACCAAGGAAGGGGTAAGCCCGTTGGTGCACTCTACGCCTGAGAAAGGCGGACCGCAAGGAGGAGATCAACAGATCCTCAAAGCTATAGCTGTCCTGAAGCTGCCTGGGAATCTAAACTAGACATCATGCAAACAGCCCTGGAGGCCAAGATAGACACGGATAGCATCGACGTAAATCTCCTGAGGCAAGATGTCAGGGCCATAGCAGAACGCACCGGTCTTCTGGAGAAGGGCATGACGGCTACCACAGAAACCAATAAAGAAAATAGCAGAGAGATTCATATTCTGCAACAGAAGGTGGAAAACTTGGAAAACAGAGCTGAGGAGGCGGAAGGACGGACTCGGAGGAACAACATCCGTATAGTGGGGCTGCCGGAAGGCAAAGAAAATCCCGACCCCACTGAATACATTGAGGCTATGCTACAACAAGAAATAGGGGCGGGCAAGTTATCCCAAGGATTCGCAGTGGAGAGAGCCCACAGGGCCCAGACCAGAAGACCACCGCCGGGAGCTCCGCCCCGCCCGATCATAGCTAAGATACTGTGCCACATAGACAGAGAGTTCTTCCGGAAGGGCGGAACAATTTCCAGAGCCTCAGCGACCATCACAGCATACCCGGACTATACATTCCTGGTGCAGAAACGTCGCCTGAACTTTGTAGCGATCAAGAGGAGGATGCAGGATTCTGGCTTGAAATATGCATTGCTTTACCCCGCAAGACTCAGGGTTCAACATAACGGCAAGGCGATTTTATTTGAGACTCTAGAAGATGCAGAGAGATGGATGGACGGGAAGAACTGCCCAGAAGGAGCTGGCGATCGGGAGCCCAAGGCGAAGGATAAGTGAACTGCTGTTTCTCCCCCCCATACAGGGCTAGGAATGGTGGGCGAGGGCTGATTAATGTACGATTTGATAAGGGCTCGGCACATGCGGGGCTCTGCCAAGCATCGAGATAAGTGCAGTAGGTATTGCACATGGGAGCAACACCGTAGGACACGACTTTACCCCCCACTAGGGAGTTAAGGAGGGATACTGTAGTTTAGTATCAACCTGCAGCGACCTCACACCGGCAGCAGCAAGTGAGGTTCGAGACGCAGGGGGGCCTGAGATTCAGGGATGGAGCTGGGCAATTGTTGGGGGGAGGACAGGGAGGGAGGAGAGAGGGTAGGATAGAGGGAGTTGGGGGGGGGGGTCGGGGGCAGGGTGAGGCTTGGAGTTGGGAAAGGAGGGGGGGTGGGAGTTTTGATGGTAATGCAAGCAAACTGCCCGGTATGTACATGAACACTACTGAAACTGCACAGGAGAAGAAAAGGGTGGGCGGTGTGGGATACGGTTAAAATGGGTGACTTGAGAATTGTGACCTGGAACGTGAGGGGATTAAATACCTATATCAAGCGTAATAAAATAATGATGTACCTGAGGCGGCAGAAGATCGACATAGCAATGTTACAGGAAACACACTTGACTAAAGAGAAAATGGAGCTGATGAAGAGGAAATGGAAGGGGACCAATATCGGGGCCACGTACTTCGTGTATGCAAGGGGAGTCCTCATATGGATAGCACCTCATGTTCCCTTCAAGCTATTACAACAGGGAGTGGGAACGGATGGCAGAATAGCGCTAATCAAGGGGGTGCTGGGCAATCAAATAGTCAACTTGATTAACATCTATGCCCCGAACAATGACACTGCACAATATTTCAGGAATATATACGCCACCGTGAGCCCATACATGGGCGAAAAAGTCGTAATCGGGGGGGACTTTAATTTCACACTAGACCCCACGAAAGGCAGGTCCGATAACAAGATGTCTAGACCGAATCCAGCGGCGAAGCCCTGGCGTCCTTCAAACAAGATTTCCAGTTGACCGAGATATGGAGGGAACTGCACCCGCAACGCTGAGAGTACTCACACTACTCAGCTCCACACGACCTGCACACCAGGTTGGACTATATATTTGTGGTGGATTCCTTAGTAGAGGAAATCGGAGAGGCAGAGTACAAAGCAGCGGTAATGTCGGACCACACACCTTTAGTCGTGACATGGCAGACCTCGCCGCCCACGCCGAGCATCCCTTCATGGAAACTTCGAGCAGGGATGCTCAAGGATGCCATTTTCAGGGAGGATTTAATGGAAACCATCCAGGAATATTTCGAGATAAATGTGGGAAGCGTTGAGTCGGCCGGAACGTTGTGGGAAGCATTTAAGGTGGTAGTCAGAGGGGAGGTGATCTCCAAAGTGAATAGCCTACAGGGGTGGATAGTGTCTGACCTACAGTCTACAGAAAGAGAGGTTGAAGAGATAATGCATGCTCTTTAGTGCTCCACGTTGGGACGCGGGACCCGGGACCCGTCATTCGGTTACAGAGCAATAATTAATCATCCTTGAAGTGGCACAGACAGATTCCAGTGGGAACAGTGAGAAGCACACAGGTCCTGCAGCCAAAGAGGGGTAGCTGAATGATGAGCGGGGAGAATTTGGAGGAATGTGGACTGTGTCAATGATATCAGAGCAAGATCCTTTGCGCTGCCTCGCCCCACCCTCACTCTACCCAGAAACCCTCATCTTCTCCTGTGCATGCGCATCAGCGCGCGCATCAAGTGTGGACAAGTGTCCAGTGTTGAGGTTGAGCAGAGCCTTTCACCTAGTTTGAAGCTGCCTCTCTGTCTCTACATATAGCCTTTCTGCCAGCATACCCGGACGGCTGTATGCGCAAGAAGAGTCTCTTGCTGAAAGATGCGGCGAAACGCTGGAGTTGTGGACTGCATTTACCAAAGTAATTACTGTGTTTGTTTGCTACTCGAGTATTATAAGAGTACCTTCTCTGCTGTTAGTAGTGGGCTGTGGGCTGGCACTCTGTGCTGTGGGCTGTGCTGTGGGCTGGGTTACTGTTTGGGCGTGTCTCAACGTCCTTGGATCTTGTTACAGCGCTCATACATCACGGAACGTAATCACAGTGTTTCTTTTTTTTTTTCTTTTCACCTAGATCTTTTGCGCCGCCTCGCCCCGCCCTCACTCTACCCAGAAACCCTTATCTTCTCCTGTGCATGCGCATCAGCGCACGCATCAAGTGTGGACAAGTGTCAGGTGTTGAGGTGTTTGGGTGGGCGGGTGAGTGGCTCTGCTCTTTTCGCTTTTCTTTTGGGTTTTTTTTTCGTTTTTTTACCGGCTTACCTCTAAAAAAAAAACAAATTTAAAAAAATGACTTAATCGTAGCGTATATATGCTCTAAAATCTCAGGCTAACATTAAACTAGCTGTGCCTTTAGCGGTTGCCTTTCTCCTTTATTTTTTGAACTGTACTTCTTAACCCCACTGTTGATTAACTCCCTTTGCTGAAACTGTGTGGTGCCCATAATCTATTTTCATCTATGCCCTATAAGCAGCTTATATATTTATAATCGGCTGCTAATATTAAGAGTATTAATAGAACAAGGGTTTAAGGAAATGGGCTGTATGAGGATTTGAAAAAGGGGAACAAAAATGAAAAATAAAATAATATAAATTAAAAAATAAAAAACAACGAATGTTGAGATTTACGGCTGGCATACCCTCATGTCATCCATACCGCATGCCGGTTATCTTAAGACCGGGTCTCCATATAGCCGATCCCATAGAATTTCTATCCCGTGGCCCTTCACATGGTATGCCCTGTATGTGGAACCAAAGGCTGCCAAATACTCTTTTTTCAGGCCCCCCAAACGTTATTTCTCAAGCTCATTTCCTTTCAGATGTTACAATGCATCAGTATGCTTCCAACTCATTGCCGGCCCTTTTAGATGCTGGTACTTGTCCTACGGAGGCTACTTCTGTATCGACTGCTGAAAAGGAGTCTTGGACTGTGAATATGGCTTTGCCAGTAATTTCTGAACCGTTATATTCTCAGGTTCTATCTGGGCAAATGTCAGCTCCTTCTTTGGGACTTAGGTCAGTTGCTCCTGAATCTTTTCAACAACAAGCTCATTCCAATGTTAATGTACCGGTTGCCCACTCGACTCAAAAACCTGGTCCTCCACCTATTTTTTTTGGTGGAGGATTCTTGTCTGCCGGTCAATGACCCGAGACATTCGATCTCACCTGAATTGTATCCTACGGATGGCCCCGACGATATAATCTCTCCGACTGCCTCAAATGGGTCCTCCTCATCGTCATTTGCCAAACCTGTGACCCGGCCCTCTTTTGGTTTTCCTGCTGTCAACAACCTTGCTCTGGATTCGGCTCTTACCGCAATTAATACTTCTGTTTTTACGCTTACAAAATTATTTGAAATAATTGAATCTAGAGCTTCATTGCAGGAAAAAGCAATGTCTTTATTGATGAACAAAATGGATTGGTTAGCGTTTAATCTTCCACAGATGTTGGACAATGTAAATCGCAGCCCATGCCAGGCAGCTGTGCTAAATATGTCCCCATTGATCTCTCTTCCTCAGACCGAGCAGGTTATTAGCCTCTCACCCTCCTCAACGGCTAAAGAGCCAATTGTAGTTGAGGTTGATGTTGATGACCTTGAACAGCTTGAAGTGTCTCCTAACACTCTGCCCGATGAGTTATCTGCCGATTTGCCTGATCCGGAAATCCAATTATATGATGTGTTTTGTCACCCGTCACAAAATCACAGAAGAAGGAAAAGAAACAGGAAAAGAACTTCCAACAGAGGAGTGGACTCTAATTCCTCTCTGGATCATTCTAAACGGAAAAAATCAAAAAATGTACCAATACCAAACAAAAATAAACAACCAAAATCAAAAACCAAAGCATTTGTTGCTAATTTTTCTTATTTAAACTCTCCTCATGACCAGAGCCAAAATGTTGAGAATTTGCCCTCTATTAGTCATGATGAATTACCCCTGGCCCCGAAACCTCCGCGGTCGGAAGAGAGATCATTGGATAAGGTTGGTGGTTTGTCGGGTAATGAAAACCCTGTAATTGATGCACCTGATTTAGTTGTGGTTTCACCCTCTAGAGAGGAGTTGATGAATTTATCTGTCTATTTTCATAATAATTCTGATTTACATGAGGCTGTTCAGAAAAGTTTACATGATACTAGCGATAACCCCCAACCTTCAAGACCCAAGTTTTGTGTTAACCTGGATTTTAATGGGCTGGCCTTCAGAACACTTGAACAAAAGCGTAATGACTTAATCCCTAGATTACCATTTATAAAATCTCCTTTTGTAAAGGCCGGTGGTAGCTGTTCGCTGGAGTCCTCGCAGCAAATGGCTGCTGGTTCTGCCCCGTGTGCTTCCAGGTCTGAACCTCCTCCTTGCACAGACAAAGGCAAAATAGTTGGCCCAGAGAATTTATAAGATGAAGTAATTAGAATAACTATGATTGATAGAGTTTATTCTGACCCTTTCCCAAGCAGAGCTACCCTTCTGGCTGTGTTCCATCTTATTCCAGCTTTACAACACATCAATTTTGATGATATAAGCAGAGTATCTTATCCTAAGCCTGCTTACCAAGACACTGTTGATTTAAATATTTCATCGGTAATAATTAAAAACTATGTATGGCAGCAGCGACATCTTCTCCTAGAGAAAGGATAAGCCTTAGAAATTGTTGAACTCCAAGTTACCCATCCTCCTATAAACCCGCAAACTGCGAGGGCTGATTGTAATATCCCTGGTAACTCTGGCAGAGAAGGGACCCAAAAATGTTGCACATGCAACTCTGTTCCCGCCCATTCCTGCTCATTCGGTACCTTCTAAATGGACCTGGTTAATCAAGATTGTGTGGGTCGCTCCTTCCAATCATTAGATTGCTGCCCCTGTTTTATTTCACATCTACTGTCTCCTAATGCTAAGCTACTTAATAAATATGACTTAATATTATTACAAGAAACCTGGTTGATGCAATCTCCAGTTTGGCCTGATCATGATTACCCTAGTTCCAGCCTCAAAGGCGGCCAGAGGTAGACCAGCAGCGGGCCTTTTATTAGCTGTTCGAATTGACTCCCAGCTATCTATCGACCCTCTGGCCTCTCCTGATCGTGGTATTCAACCTGTTATCATACGCACGCAAAATTAAAATCATCCTTTCTATCCAATGGTGACGGTCCTAAATATATATTGGAATCCAATGTCTTCGACAGAACCATTGTTTATAAGTAAAATGTAAGCTCTTTTAGATCAAACTCTGTTAGATTCAAACAATGCGTTTACCATTATTGCTGGGGACTTTAATATGAATCTGTTAAATAGCTCCCCTAAAGCTGGGTCCAGAGCTGACGAGTGATCCCGGCTAATGAAAATGAGACAATTCATATATCTGAATGGGTCTCACATAAAAGATATTCCCCCTCACGCAACTTGGTCTAGAGCTAATTCCCAATCTGTCCTGGACTATGTATATATTTCAAATCATGCCAATAACTTAGTTTCTGCATTTGAGGTGACTCCTACTCGGGTTAGTGATCATGAGCTGCTTGAAGTACTTTGGTTTCCTCATTTGGTTGATCCAGTCTCATATTTTGCTGGTGAATTTGAAATGAATAATGCCCAGAACCAAATTAGATGGAACACGCACAAAATCGCTTCTTTACAAAAAAATGTGGAATTTTTAGCAGGAGACAATCTATGGAACTTGCATACTATTTACAATGATTGTATTCAGATCATTGCACAGTCATGTAAAGGTATTAAACCTACTTTTGCCCATAAATATAAATGGAATCCAACTATCTACAAATTAAAAAAAAGACTTGCCTAGGGCTCTTCATAAGCTTCCTAAAAACATAACTAGTGCACAGAAAACGGCCCTGAAAACGGGGTATCGAAATAAAATTAAACAAATAATTCTCATTGCTAAACAGAAAGAAGCTGAATCTTTGCTTAAAGCCTTGCTCTTAAAATCTGCTTCTGAGATTTGGAAGAATATTAATTCTGTCTCTGGGAACAGGTTTAAATCTATACAATTAAATGGAATTGATGAAAGAACTTGGAAAGCCCACTTTCAATCGATTTTGTTTGAACAAGATCTAGAGCCCTTATCTATTGACTATGATCTTCTGGACCTCACTCAATTCAAGTTTGATTCCACAGATATTCTACTAATAATAAAAAGCTTAGCTCGTCTAGAGCTCCGGGTCCTGACATGTTGACAAATTTCATTTTTAAAGCGCATCCGGAACCCTGGGCAGAGGTTTTAAATCAAATTTTTCAGATTATACTTAAAACAAAGACAATCCCACCATCCTGGCAGACTGCCATTGTATTACCAATTTGTAAACAGGGAGACAGGACAAATCCCTGTAACTACCGCCCTATTGCGCTCTTACATGCCCCAGGCAAGATTTTAGCAAGACTCTTAATCAACGACTTTTCTAAATGGCTGATTAAAGAAAATCTAATGGACCCCCATCAATCGGATTTTGTCGCCGGAATAGGAACTGCTTTAAATTTAATTCTAATTGCAGCAATTAAAGAACAAGCAATT
Organism: Ambystoma mexicanum; assembly: GCF_040938575.1. Classification (NCBI taxonomy): domain Eukaryota; kingdom Metazoa; phylum Chordata; class Amphibia; order Caudata; family Ambystomatidae; genus Ambystoma; species Ambystoma mexicanum. Next base: position 1,260,520,682 of record NC_090937.1, on the reverse strand, counting down.
AAAGCCAGACAACCAGTTTACGTAGCTTTTGTGGATTTTAAACAAGCTTTTGATTCAGTACAGAGAAATATTTTATGGAATAAACCTTTAGCTGCTAAGTGTCCGTTATATATTATATTTTTAATCCATCAATTTTACTCTAACACTTCGATCAAAATTAAACTCTCAACAAAAGGTCTTTTATCAGAATCTATTGACACAAACATAGGTTTGAAACAAGGATGCCCATTTGCTGCTATTTTATTTAATTTTTATATTGGTCACTTTTATGGTGTTCTTAAACACTCAGACTTTTTCTCCTAAAGTTGTCTCCTATCATACTCATTATTTACTTAACGTCGACGATTTAGTTCTTTTTGATCTGACTCCAATTGGGCTGCAAAGGAAGCTATCAGCCTTATCTCTATTTGCCAAAATAAGCTGGTGATAAATGCTAAAAAGGTGATAAATGCTAAAAAAAGTAAAATGTCCTAATATTTAATCATTCTAACAAAAAATCCAAAATTAAATTCACTTGGTATCTGGCTAAGCACCAACTGATGCACGTCACTTCGTATAAATATCTGGGAGTAAACGTTAACTCCCATTTGTCTGAGAAACCCTGTAAAGAGGAATTGTATCTCAGAATGAGAATGGTGGCTATTCAAGCGAAAGCTATACAGAGGAAATATGGTAAATTCTCCTTGTTACCTGCTTGAATCTATTACCTACAAAAAGCTATCCCTATTATCACTTATGGTGCCCAGACCAAATTAGTAGACAAAGAAATTCAGTGGGATGTGTTGGAGGGAATTTACTGGAAAATGATTTTACCTGTTCCGATAAGTACACCAATTGCTCTTATCCATTATGAAATGGTACTGGTATCCTTAAAGGTTGCTGTGCAGTGGGCTATGCTATCCCTGTATAGGAAAATTCAGCTATGCTCAGACCTTTCTAAAAATCTGTTCCCTGTTCTAAAAAACATACCAAAATCCACTATGAATAATCCCTTGTCAAATTGGGAAACATACTGTGACGCCCTCCTAATAGCAGCTGGTATTAAACTTCAGTTTTTAAATCAATTCCTAGATAAAGCAAAACTAAAACTTTATAGGACTGATTGGATCACTACTGGAAATAGATGCTTTCAAGGCTGGTTCATTCTTATGTAAAGCTCTAAATTTGATCCCTGTATATATCCAACAATTTCCAGACAGATCCTATGCAGATACATCCTACGTTTCCGTTTTAATTTGTTATCCACTAATTCCCAAAAGGCGCTCTATGCTAAGAACTCGACCTTGTCGATAATATGCAGATTCTGTAAATTAGATAACTGTCCTGATACTATGGGTCATTTAATATCGGAATGTATTGGTTTAGTGGATCTGAGAAAGAATTATTATTTTAAGTTTTTTAAAGAAAGACCTTTGTTAACACAAGAACAACTGTGGCACGAGATTTTTAATGCTTCCTCGGTCTCTCTAGTTATTGCAATTGTGAATCTTATTATAAATTTGAATTTATGATTAATGTCTTAACCCATTGTTATGTCAGATGTTTTTATTGTTTTTATGTTATAGATGGTGATCCATATTGATAAATGTGTGTTTATTTATTTTAAGATGTTACCGAGGATGCGATTTGATATTTGAAATTGTTGGGTTATAACACTTCATGTCAATGTAAGAGTATATTGAAAAAGCTGAAGTATCAACTAACACAATGTTAAACATTTTTTTAAAAAAAGATAATGCACGCAGGCCCCGGGGAGCGCAGAGACGGTGCAACGTCTATCAGAGAAATGCAAGGTCCATTGGGAGAGATTGTGCATCCTAAACTATAGGAAATACCTAGAAAGGCAACATGCTGAGGGGGATAAACCAGGTAGATTTCTGGCCTGGCTCTGTAAAAGTGAAACCCCGAGACAAGTGATACGAGAGATGAGCCGTGAAGATGGCACTCTTGCAGACACCCAAGAAGAGGAGGAAAACGAGTGCTTTCAAAGATATTACCACAAACTGTACACAGACAAGAGAGTAAGTGGGGGACTAGACATGAAAGAAGTATTAGAGGAGATAATCTTGCCCAGATTGGGGGACGCGGAAAGGGACGGACTAGAGGCACCACTTGAACTGGATGAACTAGAACAGGTGATTTGCACTCTACCCATTAGCAAGGCCCCCTAGGCGGACGGTCTCCCTGGTGAGTTTTATAAAATATACATGACAGACCTGCTCCCACACTTGCTAGCTATGCTTAATGAGGCGCTTGAGAAGGGCAGGTTGCCAGAGACCTTACGGGAGGCGATCATCGTCCCGCTCCTCAAACCGGGCAAACTGAACACGAACTGCAGATCCTATAGACCGCTATCGATGTTGAATCAGGATAGCAAGATCCTTACTGCGGTGATGGCAAACAGGCTGAGACCATTGATCGACTCCCTGATACACAACGATCAAACAGGATATGTCCCCCAGCGGTGCATCTCCCATAATCTTAGAAGATTGCACCATATCATAGATCATACCAAAGAGAGCACCCAAGAATTAGCAATAGTCTGGCTTGACGCGGTCAAGGCTTTCGACTCAGTCGAGTGGCCTTGGCTGCTAGAAGTCCTGGAGAAATTCGGGATAGGACCAGTGTATTTACAATGGGTGAAACTAGTGTATAATGAGCTAATGGCCAGGGTCCGGATGTCACCAGTGGTTTCTGAGCGAGGGACCTTAAGCAGAGGCACTAGACAAGGATGTCCCTGGTCCCCGATGCTATTTATCCTGGTGATAGAACCAATTGCAGCATACCTCAGACATTATTATGGGGAGGTGGGTATTAAGACGCACGGTGGGCAGCACCTGATATCGCTATACGCAGACGATATGCTGCTGTATCTGCGATATCCAGAGGAAAATCTGCAGTACATATTGGAGGTACTAGAAAGATTTGCACAGTTGTCGGGCATAACAATAAACCCACAGAAATCTAGCATATTTCCCCAGGGCAGATATATAGGCGTGCCGAAATGCGAGCTACCTGTGTTAAAGATTGACCGGGCAGTGGATACCTTCCGCTATTTGGGCATTGACATATACCACAAACCCGAAATCGAACATGAAAATAACACAGTGAAAGCAGTGAAAGGAATTAAACGTAGTATATTTTGGGCGAGATTGCCCCTGAACATGATGGGGAGGACGGCCTTGCTCAAAATGATAGTACTACCGAGGCTGCTACACAACTTTGCGAATGTCCCATACTTAATACCCAAACGTTTTTTTTCCAACCTGCACAACACTTGCAGAGGGTTCATCTGGCACAACACCAGGAACGGAAAGCCTTCTGGAAACTGCAGAACCCATCCGATCAGGCAGGCATAAAGCTGCCCAACTTCGAGGCGTATTATCTGGCCGTTCAGCTGCAGTATGTAGCTAGATGTTTATCAGAGGACACCAACCCTGAGTTAGGGCTCTTAAGGAAGGAAAGCGCACCTTACTTCCTAAACGAATGGATGTGGGTGACGAACCCCCCCGAAAGAAAACAGATCGGCGCTGCTGGTCCTGGGTAGAAAAATCTGCCACAGAGCCTGCGCTTTAATGGGGAACCCACGGCCGTGCTCCCCACATATCCCTCTTGTAACGTTAAGGGGCAAAGACAAACAGTTAATGCGGGTCATTCGGGAATATTGGAAACCGGTGGGTGTGACAACAGTGGGAGATGTGTGGCATGAAGGGGAGAAGTTGGAGTTCAGCTCACTGATGGCGGACACAGGCCTATACAGAGGACAATATATCACACACGCTAGGCTGATGAAACGAATATTGAAGATGTGGTCAGTATAAGAACTGACCATACTACCAGACACAGCAATAGAAACTTTCCAAGCGGTGTCAGAAGGGGGGTCATGAAGTCTCCAGAATTTATGAGATATTGATGTCCAAGGTGGGAAATGAGGTAGTCCAGGTCAGGCATGGATGGGAAGAGGAAAGCGGAGAGACTATAGATGATAGACTCTGGGAACGGATGCAAAGATATCATAAGAAAGTCTCGAGGAATGCCCGGTTGCAGCAGATTCAGCTGTACATCAGCCACGGAGCTTATATGACCCCGAAGAAAATTGCCAAGTTTGCTAGGAGGACCAAGCAACACTGCCCTAAATGCGGGGTGGAAAATGAAGGAATGGTACACATGTTTTGGGCCTGCCTTGAAATCACAAAATACTGGGAGGAGATAGCTGGCTGACCGGCGGACAAAGGGATCAGACTAGTGGTAGACTCTCTGTGGGCTTGCATGGTGGGGGGCTTCCCTAGACCACGTAAACTTAAACATGTGAGCAAGCTTAAAGACCTAGCTTACATCCTGGCTAAGCGTAGGATTGCCATGGGATGGAAGACATGGGAAAGACACAACAGAAACCTGGTCGAGGGACCTCCTAAAGTGGGCAGATGCAGAAACGGTGGTTTAGAGGGAAGGGGCTTGCTGAGGGGAGGAAGAGGAAACGGGAACTCTAACAGAGTGGCAGCATCTAGTGGCATCCTTGTTGTGCACGGTCCCTGAAACATTGGACACAGATATTCCAATGGAGAAACAGTAGTGGACTAAAATAGTGTGGATGTTGAACATGGAATTGGGAGTGGGGGGAAGGGGGATTTGAACTTTATTATGCACCATGTTGAGGTGCAATGTTTTTTCTTTTTTGGTTGTTTAGGGAAAATCAATAAAAAAGTAAAAAAATAAAATAAAAAAAAGTTCTGATAATTAAGAAACCCACTTCTGACCAAATCGGTATTTCTTTCTATAGACCTCCTCCCCCTGCCCCACACTCCAAAATCCACTTCAGAGTTTTCTTTAAGCACATGGACTTCCTTAAAGACCATTCAATCTGCAACCCACTCCTATTGGGTTTCCAGAGCAAACATTCCACCAAAACTGCTCTCATCCATGCGCCTAACTTTCTTACCTGCCCACCTCTCTGCCATTCACACTGTACTTGAGTTTTACGCAGTCTTTGACACTCTTGACCATTCCTCCTTTTCTTCTGGCCCTCTCCTCTGTTGGCATCAAGGACACCAAGCTCTCTTCTGGGTAGTGTCCAACCTCTGACTGCTCAATCACCGTTTTATGCAACTCCACCACCTCTGCCTCATGCCCCTTCTGGTGGGAGTCCCCATGTTCCAGTTCTTGGCAAATTCCTCTCCACTCTCTATACCATCTCCATCCTGAATATTTGGTTTCCACAATCATCTCTTTGCCAGTGGCACTCAGATAATCTTGTCTTTTCCCGGCTTCACCACTGCCATCTCTGAACGCGTCACCAACTTTCTCACAGCCACCTGTCACTGGATAGATGTACACTGCCTGATGCTAAGCTTCTTCTAGGGGGAAGTCTTCTTTCTTCCTGCCTGGCATGCACCCTTGGGGTCCTCTTTGACAGCAGCCTATGACTCCAGCAATTCATCATGGCAACTTCCACTGCTGACAGCATTACGCTCCCCAAGAAGCTCACTGTCTCCATAGCTCTGGTTCTGTCTAGGCTGGACTACTGAAACAGCCTCTTTCTAAATCTGCCTACTCTCTACTCTCCGCCAACTCATCCAAAACAGGACTTCGAGACTTGTCCAACGAGTTGGTGGTCGATCTCTTTCTTCTGCGGGGGGCCTCCCCCTGGAACAGCCTCCCTGCCTCTCTGATACTTGAGGACAACCATCTCCGGTACCGGAAGCACCTCAAGACCTTCCCCTTTGCTTCTGCTTTCTCTCCTACTCTCCCCTGCTGATCTCCTGGCTCAAACTGAAACTGCACTGGTTACCTGGCTATCCTCTGATCTGGGGCCCAGGGCCCCTCCCCGACAGTTGCACACCTGCACTGCCCCCCTGGCAACCCTTGCACTCGGGGACTGGCTCTGGATCCCTACAGCCCCCTACCAGCACTTGACACCTGATGTGTGCACTTACCACCAGCTGCCCGCACTTTTTTATTTATTGCCTTTATTTATTTTACTGTTAACTACGTACTGCACTGCTCCCTTCCTCATATACCCTGCACTTGCGCAATCTGAATGTCACCTGGCCTAGAAAGATCGTTGTCGCTGTCTTCCCTCTGTTTCCCCTCCCTTGCCTCATCGCGCCTTGAGACACTTATGTATAAGCGCCTTATAAATGCCATATCATATCATATCAATGGATGGAACATCCACCGTCCTTAACCGTCACTCAACCAAGACTCTAATCTCTTAGCTTGAGCTCAGTAAATTTGATTACTGTTCGAGCATACTCCTTGGTATTCCACTCAGTCTCTTCTCTAAACAAAGTTCTCAAAGTCGCTACACGTTCAGTCAACAACCCACCATGATCTGCCCCACCTCTGCACACTGGCACCCTGCTGGATGGTATCAGGTAATAATATCGCCATATATATGGTCGCCGTAAATAATATCGCCGGGAAAATGTTGTGGCGATATTATTTGGGTGACCATATATATGGGGACAGGGGCAACATTATTACATGGAACCTGCTGGATGGCTCTCCATGGAAAGTCATTCTTTCTTTCTTAGCATTCCTACTCTTCTGTACACATCTGTCCAGAGTTTTGCCCACCTCTACCTACATCTACCTAGCTTACTGCATCCCTCACTAGATTCCCTCTTGTACTGTATCTTCTCTTCATTTCCACTCCTCCTCTCTACTTGCGCCCTCCAATGGAATGGGACTATGAATAGGGCAGTTGAATACACATACTTAAAATCTCACAAGGAAGCTGCACTTCCCATGCCCTCACAAGCCCTCACAAAGTGACTCTAACTTGTCCCTCTCGAGAATGCCCAACCTAGATGGCCTAATTGTGAATCTGTATATTGAACAAATGGAGGGGCACTGGGCCTCCATTATCTATCCTATATAGGTCTGTCTCTATTATCTGTCAATGGCCTGTCTCCTTATACTACCCCTACATCAACTTTCTTATTCCCATCCACCCCTATTGTAAAGGAACTGTGGCGAACCAGACGAAGCAGTCGGACTAGGTATTGACATGTTTAGGGTTGTTTATTTAAAATAAAAATGCATATCTGGCCCTAGCGCTATGAGGAAGGTCCCTTGCTTAACAAACTAAGACTAATGGTGCTATAAAGAAAACAGTCCTTAGTCCAAATCCTAACATCTAACTGGCCCTACCACTTAGGAAAACTTAGCATAAAGAAGGACGACGGAGCAAAAACCCATATCTGTGGCTTCTGGCCGGCCCCATCAATTGGATCTCTTGGCCACAGGATTCACAAGTTAATCAGTGTCGCAAAACACAGTTCACAACCTCTATGTGGGTTCTGTAGATCCAATCTCAGTTCTTTACATTTCTCTCTCTCCAGGAAGAAAAGGTTTTCCTTCTACAATCCCACCAATTTGGAATTGGTTCTCTATAATGTTCTTATTTTTATCAAAACACAGTTTGTTTTTTTAAAACAATTTTAATTACATATTAACAAACAAAACCAATACAAACCAAACTTGCAGTGCAGATATCAATGATACTGTTTCCACATTGTTCATTACACAATTTTCGCCACTGCTTCCCTTATCCCACCCCCCGTTACGAGTCTATTTATTCCATTCACTTTGTATCCGCACCGCGTGGTGGGGTTTCATTTTTAGTGGATTCTGACAAATCTTGTATTATGCCAAACAGTTCCGCTACTAATGATTTCTATGCCATCAGGGTACCCACCTCTTCCTCGCCCCCTATGTTACTTGCTTCCTGCCATACCATGGTCTCCGCCTCTGCCCACTTCTGCAAATCCTTCCACCACAACTCCACTCGTGGCCTATGACAAGTCTTCCATCTCATGGCAATTCTCCTTTTTGCGAGCACATATGCTAAATCCTTCAGTTTATTGACATGTTGAAGTTTCTGCGATCTGGGGAACCCCCCCAATAAGCAGGCCCAGGCTGGATCTATGGCTATAGGGATCCCCTTTTCTGCCAGTTTCCCTGCTATTTCGTTCCAGAAGCGATCAATCACCGGGCAGGACCAGAACATATGTACCATATCAGCCTGTTCTTCGTCACATTTGGGGCATGCTTGTCTGCCAGCATTTTCGAACCTCGATATCCTCATTGGTGTCAAGTATGCCCTGTGCGTAATATATAATTGAATCTGTTTTAATATAGCGTTTCTTGACACCTTTTTATGGTATCCCAAGGCATGTTCCCACATCCCGTCCTCTATCGGGGCTCCCACTTCCGTCTCCCAGTCTAGTCTCAGTTGCATTGGGTCTTTCCCAACCTTGGACATCATTTCGTACAATCTAGAGATCTCATGCCCACCCTCCGTTATATCATATATCATATCTACGGTAACATCTGGCTCTTCCTCCAGTACAGTCTCAGGCCAAGTTGTCTTAATTTTCTACACCATTCTATGATATGTAATATATTGACCCACGTGTAACCCCACTTCCTCTCCCAGCTCTTCAAAACTTATAATTGTCCCCTCCTGCCAAACCTCTCCCATAGTAACCAACCCCACAGATTCCCAGTGGTTCCTGATTGTCATTCATAGCTGCTTATCTCCCCCAGCCAACGCAACCAGCGGTATCTGCGGGGAGCATGGGACTGGGTTTTCCATCATCCGGCATGCTCGGCGCCAGATCCTCCACCCAAGCGTCATCATCTCAGGACGCGCTTTCATTTCTGTCTTGGGCAGCCAAACCATCTCTTTCAAATAAAATGGGGTACAGTCTGCTTTAAACAATGTGGATTCAGTGGTCGCTTCATCTGAGAGCCATTTAGCGATATATTGCAGTTGGCTCGCTACGTAATAGACCTCAAAGCTAGGCAGTTTTATTCCCCCTTTTTCATAAAAGTTCTGCAACTTCCATTGTGCCACCCTATTCCTGGTACCCTGCCACAGGAAATCCCTGCACATGCCCTTCAGTCTGGTGAAGAACTTTTTAGGTATTAGGTACAGCATGTTCCCGAAATAATGCAGGAGCCTGACCAAGACCACCATCTTGAGCATTGCACCTCGCCCCATCATTGCCAGAGGCAACTTCACCCAAAATTTCATACTCTTTTCAATTTTCACTATGGCTACCTAAGTGTTGTGCCTATGTTCTTCTTCCGCCGTGTGGTACACATCTATCCCAAGGTACCGAAAAGTACCTACAGCCTAAGGAGCTTGCAACAGCGGCAACCGCCCAACAGGGATCCCTTTATAACTACCTAGCGGGAAAATAACAGATTTCTGAGGGTTCACCGCTATGCCAGACAGCCCTGCATACTTTTCCATAACCTCCAGGTTGTACTGGAGATTCTCCTCCGGGTACCTCAGGTACAGCAGCAAATCATCTGCATACATGGAGATCAAGTGTCGCTCCCCTCCCACCTCGATGCCTATGGTATCGTACTGTTGTCTGAGGTATATCGCCAGAGGCTCTAAAGCTAATATGTACAGCATAGGGGACCACGGGTACCCTTGTCTGGTACCTCTACCTAGTTGCCATCTCTCGGAGATCACTGCTCCTGTTTTGACTCTGGCCAATGGTTCACTATATAGCACCTTCGCCCATTTTATGTATCCAGGCCCCATCCCATAGCCCGCCAAGGCTGCCAGCAGCCATGGCCACTTGACAGAATCAAAGTCCTTCACAGTTTCTAGGGACACTATTGCCATTTCACCCTCATTCTTACTCCCCCATTCAACAACCCGATGGAGTCGTCTATGATTATGAGTGATGTTCCTATTCAGGACATAGCCCGTCTGGTCAGGGTGTATTAGTTTGCCAATGACTCTACGCAGTCTGCTTGCCAAGACAGCCATCAGTATCTTGCAGTCCTGGTTCAGCATTGACAATGGTCTATAGGAGCCACAGCTATGTCCGGGCTTATTAGGTTTGGGAAGCAGTACTATGATCGCTTCTCTTAGTGACTCTGGCAACCGTCCCTCCTCAAACGCTTTATTTAGCATATCTAACATCGGGGGGCGTACTTCTGCTTTATACACTTTATAAAACTCACTTGGAAACCGGTCCGCCCGTGGGGTCTTACTAGTAGGTAGCTGTCTCACCACTCCTCCAAGGTAATTGGTGCATCCAGCTCCTCTCTTTCTTCAGCACTTACTTTCGGCAAACCTATGTCTTCTAGCGTATCTGTTATTTCTTCATAGCTGCTTCTCTCCTCACCCTCGTATAGTTCTCTGTAATAATTTGCAAACTCCTGATTTACTCCCTCCTGGGTGTCAGCTACACTGCCATCTTCTCTTGTTATCGTCCTAATAGTGGGTCTGGGGATCTCACTCTTGTATAACCATGCCAAGAGCCTTCCTGTTTTATCTCCCCCCGCATGCTGTCTCTCTATATATTTCTTGTAATTAAGATTACACAGTCTTTCCCATTGCTCTGCACATGTCTGTTGCAGTTTAAGTATCAACTCCATGTCTCTTTCAGTATCATCTCCCCCCTTCAGCGCCTTTTCCAATTCCCTTTCTTATTCCTGTAGATCGGCCAGGATTCCTCCCTGCAGGCTTTTAGATTTTGCTATTGCTACACCCCGCATCACCACCTTAAAGGCTTCCCATAGCGTGCTCGCTGAGTCCACGCTACCCGTATAGTTTATAATCTCTTCCCTAATATCTTCCCTAAAAAGGGGGTCTTTAAGCGCCTCTGCCCGGAGCCGCCATGTCGGGATCCTCGCTCTTGGGGGGCAGTATTGCCAGCCAATAATCAGGGGCGAGTGGTCTGACAGGACCCTCACTTTATATTCTGCCCGCACCGTCTCCATCATTATTTCCGACGTGGCGAAGACATAGTCCAGCCTCGTATGCAACTGTTGCGGGGCAGAATAGTGCAAGTATTGCCTTTCTTGGGGGTGTTTCATTCTCCACACATCCACCAGACCAAAGTCGTCTAGCAATGACTGCAGCGCTTTTGCCGCCGGGACAGGTCTCTCGAACTTCCGATCTGATCTATCCACCCTAGGGTTCAGTACACAGTTAAAATCCCCACCCCAGATCACTGCACTCCCCATACACATGCTAAGATTAGTACTCAGGGTTCTGAGGTATGTTGCGGTATTCTGATTGGGGGCGTAGGTGTTCACAATGCATATCTTCCTGTTCTCCACCAGTCCCCTCAGCATAACCATTCTCCCATCTGCTTCCGCAGTTTCCTGCAACAAGTGAAATGGGACATGCGGCGCCACCCAGGTGAGCACTCCTCTAGCATAGGCAGAATACGTCAAGCCTGCCACAACCCCTTTCCATTTCTTCACCAGCGTTCCCAGCTTTTCCCGTGTCAGGTGAGTCTCTTGCAGCAATGCGATATCTTTTGTCTGCGCAGGTATAACATAACCTTGTTCCTTTTTTAGAAAACTGTTGAGGCCCCTGACATTCCATGTAATTATTTTAAGGTCCCCCATGGCTTGTTAGAGTTCTCATTTCTCCCTTGTCAGTGCAAACCAGTTCCCCTTCCCATTTCCGTCTATATAGGCTCGTGTCCCAATACAAACTTCCCCTAACTACAAACGCCCCAAATACCCCACCCTCTCTCTCTCCCAAACACACTTTAACTACAAACACCCCAAACCCCTCTTCCCTCTCCCCTCCCACCTCCCTCCCCTTACTCACCTGTACCCCCCACCCCCCAACTGTTGCCCAGCTCCATCCCTGAATCTCAGGCACCCCTGCATCTAGCTCTTTCTGGCAATAGCCTATACTCGAAGCTCAGCAGGGTGAGGTTGCCCTAATGGCTATCCCACTTCTACTACTATTACTTGGGGGGGGGGGGGGGTAAGGTGCCAGTGTCCTGCCGCTTCAGTTTGCTACGGATCGACCATAGCATACTATGCATTTTGCTCCTGCACTCAATGTTCTATATTCCAGTCCGCCACATAACAACAATCGATGTTCTCTTAGTCCAGTTGACCCTACCTATCACATTTGTCTATCAATGTCTTAAACAAATCTCCAATGGAGTACCCCGCAATACAAGACATCAGTATGCACACAACCCCACAATCACTTATCGTGCTCCTTCTGGGCCCGTGCAACCTCTTGTTCCGGACAGCCCTGCAAATCCAACCATGCAGCCGCTTCCTCCAGGGTGTCAAAAAAGAACATTCCGCTCTTGTACAACACTTTCAATCTAGCAGGGTATAGTAGCATGTATTTGATGTTGGCCAGGCCATTCCCAGCCTTCTTTTCACCGCCACGTAGCTGAATCGTTGCCTCTGGACCAGCATTGTGTAGTCTGGATATGCTGTTACGGTAGCCGCGGCTCTGTCAATTGTTCCACCTTTTCAAAAGTATTCTAAAATCATCTCGCAGTCTTTATAGTTCAATATTTTGGCAATTATTGCACGGGGGGGGCTCCGGGCTTCGGTTTTCTCATGAGGGCTCTGTGCGCTCTCTCCACCGTAAAGCCTTGCGACAGTTTATCGCCCCCTATTTCCTGTAGGATTATATTTTCTACGTAGTCCGTAGGGTCCTGGCCTTCCTCCCCCTCCAGCAAACTGACCACCCGGATATTGTTCCGTCTCGCTCTCCCTTCGGGTTCCTCCGCACGGTTCTCCAGGTTGGCTACTTGCTGTTTCAGTATGTGGACCTCCTTTGCATTTGCAATGCTGGTGTCAGTGTTGGTGTTGGTTTTGACCGCACTCTCCAAGCTACTCGTTCTGTCTGCCAGCACCCTGAAGTCTTGACGCAGGAAATTGACTTCTATTCCCACTGCGTCTATTTTCGCCTCTAGGGAGGTCCGCAGATCAGCCATTGCAATCCCCCATGAGTCTCTTAGCTCCGTTATGGCTGTTAGTATTTGGTGATTCTCGACCCCCGGGGAACTTTCAGTAGGCGCGCTTGCGCCAGTATGTGTCGAAGCCGCTGGCGACTGCTGTGTCTTGGCAAACGCATCCACCGTGGGCTGTTTTCTTTTACCCTTAACCCCTCCCCCCGTCATCTTATGCGTTTGGTCACTTGTCCTGGCTCACCTCGGCTGCGAAGTTGCAAGTCTGTACTTTAAGCACGCCGTGACACTGGTATGTCAATCCAGGACTGGGCTGTTTCTCTCAGCGTGCTCTGCATAGGTCCTTATGCACCATGCCACATTTTCAAGTGGGTTATGTCCTCCCATGTTCTGGATAGCTCTACTGTTCATTATGAATCGCTGCCAGACTCCTTGGGGCAATCAGACTGGTTACCTCATTGTGTTGTGCGCCCACCGTACATGGTCACTGAGGCAGCACACCTGCCAGCTGCCATTCAGCCCATCCTTATGCCTCGTTCTCTAAAATGTTAACAATGTCGCAGGCAGAGCTAGGGGCCTCCCACTTTCGCCTTGTCTTGGCCCCTGTGTTTAACCTCCGCCCAGCAGCCCACACACTTAGTCGTTATTCAGTGCAAGGGCCTTCCTGTCACAGCAACAGTGTTCAGCAGGGCACAGGGCGCCTCGTCTGGTGTCCACACCGTCACGCCGCCACTGATGTGATGCCAGCACTCCTTTTGATTAATATAAATTACTTCCAGTCCCGTTTTAATTTTCCATTTCCCTTCTTGTTTTTAATTTTATTGTCCCCCCCCCCCGTAATGGGAGGAATTCCCTGTGAACCTCACTGTTCCCCTTTCCAGTCTTATCAGCCTCCCGGTGTTCGTTTTATTTTGTGAGCCCCATTCCATAGTTCTGCTCCCTCGGGCGCTTCTGCGCGCAGCGGAACGTTCAGGGCACAGACCCCGAGCCCCTGTCCTACGTTCGCCCAGGCCCAGCCACCGCTGTGCACACGGGGCCGCCCGCACACTCTCCCGTCTCCCGCCTTGCAGCTCTGCGTCTCCGCAGCTTGTTTCCCTCGGCAGCACACTCGGTGATCCCGTATGGAAGGAGGGGGGCCGCGCAACCTCCCGATGCCGGTCCTCTTCAATCTTCCTATGCACCCTCTGTCCACACGACCGAATTCCGTCCGGCACCTCGGGCTCTTCGCTTCAGCTCCGTATCCCGTCAGCAAACCAGGCGAACCACTTAAGGCTCCAGGATCCACACGGCTACCAGGGACAGCGTTCGTCCATCCGCCGTACTCTCAGGTCAACACATCTGTTTTCGTCATCTCCTACTCCTACGTCCTGTCCCCTTTCCTCCATACTTGTGGGACATCTCTCCGTCCTGTGGGACGGGACCGGAGCACTTTGTAAAAAGCATCCACATTCCTCCCTTTCTTGCGCGGGGCCCGGTACACGGCCGTAACCCCGCGCACCTTGGCTCCGCCCCGCGCATCGCCTCCCAGTCCTTTTCTCCGCTCGATCGGGGCCGGACACACTTGCATCTTCGGAAGACTTTCTTCCCTGTTTTCCTCTCTGGCTCTCGCTAGCGTTCGTCTTCTAGTCTGTCTATGTCTTTTAAATTAGACTTTCCAGACTGTTCTTCGTGTCATCGTCGCTTCGCGAGGGCGGATCCCCATCCTCTTTGTCTAGAGTGTTTGGGTCCGGAACACCGTTGGGACTCCTGTTTTTACTGTGACTCCCTTTCGGTCTGGGCTCTTCAACGTCGGTGGGACAGTGGGAGGAGGTGTTCCGACGCACTCCCCCATCTCATTTTCAGGCTTTCATCGACGAGAAGAAGAAACGCCCGGTAAGTTCTTTACTTTTCAGAGCACCCCGCCGGGGGATACCTTTCCGGGTTCCTCTCGAGTAGGGAGGGGCGTTGATCCCTCTGTCACCGGGGTTCGCCCTGAGGTGCCTGTCGTGCCTAATAATTCTACCGGAGTTTTCTCCGAGGGTCTCCGTAAGGGGCCTGTGTACACCGGAGTAACTTCCGAGGCCCCTCAGGGGCTGTGTGTAGTCCCAGTTCTGCTGAGTCACAGGGTACCGGAGCTTGCTCTGAGGCCTCTCTTTCGGCTTCCCTCAAAAACAAGACCGGGGTGCGCCCCGAGGCCTTGGCTGGGCTTGTGTTCACCGAACGGATGTTCGAGGCCCATGCCGATAAGGCTATTACCGGGCCTAGGCCCGAGGTCCCTCGTACAGAGGCTAAGGCTACCAACAGTTCTGAGGGGCCGGGCAGGGCCCTGTCGGTGAAAGCGGTTTCTCACCGTTCCCGCTCTTGTGGTGATACCAGATCTGTTGAGGGGGCAAAGAAGCAAGGTTCTTCTTTTACCGGCAGTGCCGAGGTCCTTCTTTCGAAGGCTCAGTTGGCGGTTGGTATGTCGCAGAAACATTCCAGGCCCCCCAGTACCGGCTCTGGCGAGGTTCCTTATGTTAAGGCTAAAATTAAGACCCCTGATCCATCGACGGGGACTCCTGCCTCACCTCCTCACGTGCCGTAGTTCCCCTCAGATGAAGACAAAATGACGGCCGTTCCCGCCACTTCCACGGCGGCCATTTTAGGTACTACCCCTCCAACTACGCCATCGGCCCCTGGTGTAGGGTTCGGTCCTTCGGGTGAACCTAAGGTCACTTGTGCGTATCCTTACCGGCCAGTTTATGATTGGAACGCCCGGATGCCTCTTCCGCACAATGTTTCGTTGCCTGCAGGGGGCGGCCCCTTTGATTTATGTGGATACGTCGGCGGAGGGCCCGGCGTGGCACCCTTCTCCGTTACGTCCCTGGGTTTGTCCACCTCATGAGAGGCTTCCTCAGGTTCCGAAGCAATCTCCTGAGGACGCTTTTTTCGGTAAATTTCAAGCGCTTATGCGCACCGACCCCATGAGGCAGTATTTCAAAGGGCTTTTTAAGGAAATTTGTCCACCAGCGCCCCCGGCTCCACCCGTTCCTCTGGTGGTTCTGCCGGCGCCTCATTTGCCCGTGGTGCCTGCCCCTGCTCTTCCGCCTTTTCCACCGTTGTCCCCAGTAGACAAGGCAGTGCCTGACACGGTTCAGCAGGATCCTGACCTGTCAGATGACCCTCAAGGCGAGCAGGACAACGAGGACCTTCCCCGATCTGTTAGAGCTTTTCATGACCGGGTACTGAACATGATGAATTTCTTAGATGTTCCAGTTCCCGAGGCACCTGCTCCACAGGAGGGCGTGCTTTCTGGGGCGTTCACCCTGTCTCCTTTGGAGCGTACCGGCCTTTTCCTGCAGCAGGATGTTTCGGCCGAGGTCCGAAGAGTCTGGGAGAAGCCACACTCAGGACTTTTTGTCAATAAAAAGATTGACGCGAGGTACAGGCTACACTCTTCGGAGGAAGTGGCCTTGTCGTCTTGTCCACCTCCCTCCTCCACAGTGGTGGCTGCGGCCACGTTGCAGTCCAGACCTGCAGCATCCTCTTCCGCGACGGCTACTCAGGTCTTGGGAAGGGAGGACAAGCTCCTGGACTCCTTAGGGAGGAAGATATTTGCCAATTCGGCCTTGCAGCTGAGGCAGGCCAATGCCGAATTGATTTTGGCGGGAGCTAACATGCGGATGTGGAAAGGTCTGTCGGAGTTTGAGGAGCACATTCCGGTCGAGAAGTTGGAAGACTTCAGAGGTGGCCTTTCTGATGCAAGGGTCTTGTCCCAGGATCTCCTGGAGGCTGCTGCTCATCACGTAGACACCTCGACTCGGGGCATGATGCTCGGGGTTGATACCTCGAGGCAAGCGTGGTTGCATGCCACTAAGTTTTCGAAGGAAGTGCGAGGCAAAGTATTGGACCTTCCATTCGATGGTAAGGAGCTTTTTCATTCGTCTACTGATGTAGAGCTCACCAAAACCAAGGATAGCACTCAGACGGCTAAATCATTGTCTGTTCTGGTTAAACCTCCCTTCAAGGCTCAAAGGCCGTTGTCGCAAGGGCGGCCTTCCTCTGGTTTTAGGGGATTCCTCGACCGTAAGAATCGCAGAGTGGATACTCCTGTGGGGAATAACCGCCGTAGACAACAGCGTACGCGGTATTTCTCCCGCTCCTCAGCCTCCTCATCAGGTTCAGATGGCACCGCCACCGATAAACCTGCCAAATGAGGTTTTTCCGTGCTCGCACGAGACCCCGGTGGGAGGACGCATTGCGTCTCATTGGGAGGTGTGGCAGACCATTACAGAAGACAGATGGGTCTTGTCAGTCGCTCAGGCGGGCTTCCGCTTACCTTTACACCCTACCCCACCCCTCAACCCTCCTTTTCAGCTCTCGGGCTCACCCTCCCTCAAGGCCGAGGTTCAGAAACTTCTGCTCCTCAGAGCTGTGGAACCCGTTCCCCTTGGGGAGCGAAGGGAGGACTTCTACTCCCGGCTGTTTACGGTGCCCAAACCCAACCAGGCTGGCCAGCGCACCATCCTAGACCTTTCCCAGTTCAATCTTTCCTTACCCCAAGATAAATTCAAGATGATCACGCCCGGCCAGATTCGCTCCTCGTTGCAGGCGGGCGATTGGCTCAGCGTGGTGGACCTTCAGGATGCGTACATGCATATCCTGATTTGGGCTCCACACAGGAGGTACCTCCGTTCTCTTTGGGAGAGAAGCACTTCCAGTTCGAGTGCTTCCTTTTGGCCTCAGCTCGGCGCCGCGTGTCTTCACGAAGATGATGTCGGTGATTGCGGCCTAACTTCGTCTCCAGGGTATCCATGAGTATCCGTATTTGGACAACTGGCTTTTATGCTGGGGTGCGCCCCAAGGCCTTGGTGCTACCGAATGGATGTTCGAGGCCCGCGCGAGTAAGGCTGTTACCGGACCTGGGTCCGAGGTCCCTCGTACAGAGGCTAAAACTACCAACAAGGCCTTATCGGTGAAGGTTCTTTCTCACTGTTCCTGCTCTTGCGGCGACACCAGATCTGTTGAGAGGGCAAAGAAGGGAAATTCTTCTTTACCGGCAGCGCCGAGGTCCTTCCTGAGAAGGCTAGTTTGGTGGTTGGTGTGTCGCAGAAACATTCCAGGCCTCATAGTACCGGCTCTGCCGAGGTTCCTTATGTTAAGGCTAAAGTTAAGACCCCTGATCCATCGACGGGGACCCCTGCCTCACTTCCTCACGTGCCGCAGTTCCCCTCAGGTGATGACAAAATGGCGCCCGTTCCCCCCACGACCGTGGCGGCCATTTTGAACGCTACCCCTACAGCTGCGCCATCGTCCTCAGGTGTAGGGCTGGTTTCTCGGCCTTGTGCGCATCGTTATCGGTCAGTTTATGACTGGAATGCTCGGAGACCCCTTCCGCACAATTTTTTGTTGCCTACGGGGTGGGCACCTTTGGTTGATCTGTCCATCCAGATATAGGAGTGGGCCATACTTCATGGCGTCTGGCTGCTTGCTGTGCACATCCCGGGCCAGCTGAATATCACAGCGGGTGCCCTCAGCCGGCGGACAGTGGTCAGCTACAAGTGGGAGTTGAAGGCGGAGATCCTCTCATGGATTTTCTTGCGTTGGGGCACACAGGAGGTGGACCTCTTCGATATGGTGCTAAACAAGAAGCTTCCTCGGTATGCCTCCAGAGGGGGGCTGAGAGCCTCCTCTCGGGGGGATGCTCTCGAGATTCCATGGCACAACATGAGAGCTTACGCCTTCCCGCCTCTGCCTCTAGTTCATCGAGCAATTGGGAAGCTGAAGAACTCTGTGAACTGTTCCCTTCTGCTCATGGTCCCATGGTGGCCGGCCAGTTTTTGGTTCTCAGAACTTCAACACCTGTCGATATTTCTGCTGATCAGGTTACCAGTAACCCCAGATCTTCTTCATCATGGGGAACAGCAGATGTGGCACCCCTCCCCACAATCGCTCAGCTTTGCGGCATGGTGCCTGAGTTCAAGTCTTAGAGCTTTTTAACTTGTCTACGGATAACATGCATATTATCCAGGCAGCCAGGGAACCCTCGACCAGATCTCAGTACAAGAGTAAATGGCTCAGGTTCTGTCATTGGTGTCTAGAGAAGAAATTGGATCCAAGGGGGGGCCACGGTTGACACGGTGTTGTCCTTCGTGTCCTCCCTAGCAGAGTCAGGGGTTCATGTTCTGTCATGCAGGACTCACCTTTCAGCGGTCTCTGCTTATCTTTCTATGGATCAGTGTTCGTATTCTCTGACTAACCCAGTGGTAAAGAGGCGTTTCGCTGGTTTAAAACGCCTTTACCCTCCAGTTCGTAATACGCACCCGCCATGGGACCTGAATGTTGTCCTGACGGCGCTGTGCCATAAACCCTTTGAGCCAATGGCTACTGTGGACCTCAAGTACTTGTCTTGGAAAGTGTCCTTTTTGGTCGCCGTCACATCGGCAAGGAGAGTGAGTGAGCTCCAGGCATTGTCGGTGGAGCATCCTTTCTTGGTCTTTCACAAGGACAAGGTAGTCCTTCGAACTAATCCAGCTTTTCTGCCGAAGATAGTGACCGAATTTCATTTGAATTAATCGCTCTCCCTACCGGTCTTTTTTCCGAACCCCGCCTCTGAGGCGGAGAGGGTTCTACACTGTCTTGATGTCCGAAGAGCTCTTAAGTTCTACCTGGATAGGACTTCCGAGCATAGAAGTTCTTCTCCACTTTTTGTGACTTTCAGCAACCTCAAGGCAAGCAGGCGTCTAAGGCAACTATTTCTAGGTGGATTGCCGCCTGCATCATGGAGTCTTTCACTGTCCAAAGCTGAAACATCCTAAAGGTATTCATGCACACCTGGTGCGGGGCAAGGCAGCTGCGGTTGCTTTTCAGAAGTATGTTCCCTGGAAGTCCATCGATAGGGCAGCTACTTGGGCCTCTCCATCTGCTTTCTGTAAGCATTACTGCCTCGATATGAGTTCTAGAGCTGATGCTCAGTTTGGTCAGGCTGTGCTGAAGAACCTTTTTCAGTAAGGGGTATTTCCATCCACCCGTAGTTCCTTTAAGGAGTGCTTGGGAATCTCCCACAAGTATGGAGGAAAGGGGACGGGACGTAGGACTATTACCAGGTTACTCACCGTAGTGACCACCTTACTTCTAGTCCATAGTCCCCTTTCCTCCATACGCCCGCCCGCCGTCCCCTCTAATAAGGTTCCTCTGTATTGGTAATGGGTCTCTGACCTGGCAAAGAAAAGGACTGAGGGGCGATGCGCGGGGCGGAGCCAAGGTGGGCGGGGTTACGGCCGCGTGCCGGGCCCCACGCAGGAAAGAGAGGAAGGACACATTTTTGGAAAAATGTGGATGCTTTTTACAAAGTGCTCCGGTCCCGTCCCACAGGACGGAGAGATGTCTCACAAGTATGGGGGAAAGGGGACTATGGACTAGGAGTAAGGTGGTCACTACGGTGAGTAACCTGGTAATTTGTTGTCCGCCATTTTGGACACATTGTAGCAGAGCCGCTGGACACTTCAATGGTAGTTTTACTTATATTGCGTAGCCCAATTCCATAGATCCTGTGGCTGCAGCAGGGGCAAACATTCATGTTCTTATACTTCCAATTCTGTGGCGGCTGTTCAATCTGTAATGCATGCTTCACGGATCGTTGTCGGATCTCCAGAGCAGCTCTCCCCTGGCACGTCCTACTCCATGGCTAGTTAGCCACGCCCCCTCAAAACACAGTTCACAACCACTTTTACATTTTGTAGGTCAAACCTTGATTCCATATGGTTCCTTCCTTAGAGGAAGAAAACTTTTCTTAGTCCAATACCCACATTTCTTACTTGGTGCTTGACAAGGTTCTGTTATGATACTTAATGATTACAACCCTCCAGGTTCTCTATTGCTCCAGTTTCGGACTGTCTCTCTGTTTCTCAGGGCTTTCCAAAGACCATTGGCTCTCTGATAGTTTTGTTTTATCCCTGTTCGGGTTTTCCGGGCTCGCGTAACCCTTCTGGTTGGCCGCCTCTCTCAACGGCATTACCTCTTTGGGAGGATTAGCTTCCCTTATGTTAAAGTCTCTCTTTTCCTCTGGGTTCTCCAGAGCCCTCTGTGAGAAACCTAGGGGTATTCTCCCATTTGGACCCCGAGAATCCTCTTTTCAGGTGGCCAGGTCATGGCCATCAACTTTGGATCCAGTCCCTGGGGGTGGACCAGTACGGAAGGATCACCCGGGTAGGAGAGTCTGTGGTCATTCTCATGGGAATACCCTAGGTGAGACACAGTATCCCTCCATCAACCCGTTATCCACAACCATACAACCCCTCTGTCTTTTTGGGGTATTTCCATACACGCAACATCTCCCCCTCTCCCCTACCCCCATTTTCACATAATACTGAGAAGGGATGAGAATTACCAGTGAAAAACCCACTAAGACACAGAAGACAGACTACAGCACTCTGACAGCAGGCTGCCCCCTTAATGAAGTCAGTCAAGGTCTGGCAGTCCCACCCCTAATCACATACCTGCTGCCCATTAACCTCACACAGGCGTATAGAGGGAGGCTGCTGAGATGCAGGTGGGAGAGTAAGAGGGAGGCTGCAAGGCTGAGACCGGCAGATGATCCCTCTTCAAATCCCAAACACCAAAAGCAAGCTGGGAAGATTGTCTGGAGCTGAGAAAGCAAGAGACTGGGAGCTGACAGGTGAATCTAGAGGAGGACAGCGTGCAGCGACGCTGGCCCAGTGAGAAGGAACGGCTGCAACGTGTCACAGGAAGCGTGTCTCCTACGTGTTGGATTCAGGCAGCCAGGGCCTTGCTTTTGAGGTTCGGACAATTGCCTGTAACCTTGGGGCCAGTGTTAACCTCAAAGGTCTGAGCCTTTGACCTTGCAACGCTGCCCGGTGAGTCTGATCAAAAGAGAGAGCGAGAGAGACTTGGTCGAGCAGGTGGGAAGCAGAGTACATGAGGGAAGGCACCAAGTAAAGCGAGCAAGTGGCCCGAACCCAAAAATGATTTGATATGATATGACATTTGTAACGCGCCTATACACAAGTGTTTCAAGGTGCGACGAGGCAGGGAGGGGGGGACAAAGGGAGACAGACAACGATCCTACTAGGCCAGGTGTCATTCAGATCACGCAAGTGCAAGGTTAGGGGGATGGGAAAAGTGCAAGGGGGAAAGGGAGGGGGGAAAGTGCAGTACACGGTTAGTAATGAACAAGATAAATAATAAGGGCCAGCTGGTGGCAAGTGCAAGACAAGTGCTGGGAAGAGGGGCTGTAGGGATACAGAGACAGTCCCGCAGTGCAGCGGTTGCCGGGAAAGCAGTGCAGGGGAGAGTGGCTGGGCCAAGGACCGAGATTGATTAGTGGCCCAGTTGCTGATTTAGTACAATTTCAGTGATTTAGCAGGGGAGAGAGGGAGAGAAAGCAGAAGCAAAGAGGAGGGTTTTGAGGCGCTTCCAGAACCGGAGATGGTTCTCCTCAAGTTTTAGGGAGGCGGGAAGGCTGTTCCAGAGGGAAGCCCCTGCAGCAGAGAGAGATCTCCCACCAACTTGTTGCTTAGAGAAGCGGCTGACCCTGAGGGAGTTGGAGGCGGATGAGCGAAGTGCACGAGAAGGAAGATATTTAGGAAGGGAGAGTTGAAGGTATTTTGGCCCCAGGCCCCAGAAGGCCTTGTGGACAATGCAGCGGGTTTTGAACTTAATCCTCGCAGCCACATGGAGCCAGTGTAGCGATTTCAGTCCTGGAGAGATACGGTGTCGGGGCTTGAGGCCAAGGACAAGTCTCGCAGTCCTGTTCTGGATGAGTTGCAGAGGGCGGAGAGTAGAGGCAGGCAGATTTAGGTAGAGGCTGTTACAGTAGTCCAGCTTCGAGAGAACCAGGGCTCTGGAGACAGTAAGCTTCTGGGGGAAGGAGAGGAAAGGAAGGATACCTCTGAGGAGGTGCAGCAGGTAGTGTGACTTCTTAGAAACGTCAGAAATGTGAGGCGAGAAGGAGAGAGTGGAGTCGAAGATGACCCTGAGGTTTTTTGCCTTGCAGGTAGGAGCAGGAAGAGGGCCAAGAGAGGCCGGCCAGAGAGCTGCAGGGAAGGAGGGAGTGGGTGTGCCGATGAGTAGAATCTCGGTCTTACTGGCATTAAGGCAGAGGTCGTTGGCGGCACACCATTCCTGGATAGCAGAAAGACAGTCAGAGATGAGGGAAGGAGAAGAGGAGGCCGAGGGTACCCTGAAAATGAGCTGGGTATCATCAGCATAGCACTGAAAGTAGGGGCAGAGAGCAGCGATGCGGTGGGCGAGAAGTGCCAGGTACTGGTTGAAAAGCCAGGGAGAGAGGTTAGAACCCTGGGGGACACCACAGGTAGAGAAAAAGATGTCAGACAGGAAAGACCCCAGTTGGACCTGGGAGGGTCGATTTGAGAGGAAAGAGGTCAGCCAAGCCAGAGCCTGACCAGTGATACCCAGGTTATCACGGAGATGGTTGAGCAGGATGGTATGGTTGACAGTATCAAAGGCAGAAGAGAGATCAAGCAAAATGAGAACACAAGGAATGTTAGAGTCAAGGTTCGAGAGCAGGTCCTCACGGATGTTCGGGAGAGCAGTTTCCGTGCTTCTGGCAGCTCTGCAGCCAGACTGGTGGTCATGAAGGCTACCAACAGATTCAGCATGGAGATTAAGCTGGGAGATGGCAAGTTTCTCCAGGAGCTTGCCCAGGAAAGGAGTGATAGAGATAGGGCGATAGTTAGCTGGGCAGGACGGGTCGGAGGAGGGTTTCTTAAGAAGGGGGTGCACAAGGGAGTGCTTGAGAGGGGATGGGAAGACTCCAGAGGCGAAGGAGTGATTGCAGAAGTCAGCAAGGGCAGGAGCCAAGGAGTCGATGTGGTCCTTAATAGTTTTGGAGGAGCAGGGGTGGACCTGTGTTGACGAGACTTTCATAGATCGGACTTGTCTTGAAACCTCATCAACAGAAAAAAGGGGAAAGGCAGAGAAGGAGAGAGGAGGGGTGGCTGCAGAAGGGCCAGAGGTCGGGCAGGGAATAGAGGGGGTGGGGGAGTGATGGGAGGAGAGTGAGGACAGGATGTCCTGAGTTTTTGAAATGAAGTGAGAGGCCAGTGCCGTACAGAGGACCTGGGAGGAGACGGGAGAGGTAGAGACTGCAGCAGGGTTGGCCAGCTCCTTGCAGATTTTAAAGAGTTCAGCCGAATTGTTAGATGCCGCAGTGATGCAGGCTTGGATAAGGGCTCCCTTTTTGGTGAGAACGGAGAGCCGGTAATGCCTTTGGAGCAGGCGGCAGGCCAGTTTGTCAGAGGATGAACATGAAGCACGTCATTTCCTCTCTGCCACCCTGCACTTGCGTTTGAGGGTGACGAGATCCGAGTCAAACCAGGACTTACATTTGGCTGTGGGCTTAAGGCGGATTCTCATGACAGGGGCAAGGATATCAAGAGTATCAGATATAGCAGAGTAAAGAGTGGAGAGGGCTGTGTCAGGGTGGGTGTCAGCTGAAGGGGGAAGAGGGGGCGAGAAGGTGGCAGCGAAAGCCTCAACTGACACACGCTTCATGGGTCGGATGACCGAGAAGGAGGATGGCAGTGATGAGGATGGCTTTGCCTGTGGGGTAGGGAGGGTGAGGTGGGAGGAGAGGAGAAAGTGATCACTCCAGGAGAGAGGAGTGGAGAGAGGGACAGAGAGGGGAAGGTCAGAAGAGATCAGGGCATCAAGAGTGTGCCCAGCAGAATGGGTCGGCCCAGACGGGAGAATAGAGAGTGAGAGAGAGTCGGAGAGGTCGCGAAAGAGTCCAGAGGGGGGACAGGAGGCATCCAGGTGGATGTTGAAGTCTCGAAGGAAGAGGAGTTGAGTGGTTGAAGACAGGAGTGAGGAGGAGAGGTCCGCCCACTCGGAGAGGAAGGAGGAAATTTGACCAGGTGGCCGATAGATAGTAGCCACGGTAAGGGAATGGCTAGGAGAGAGAGAGAGAGAGAGTCGGCAAACAAGACATTTAAAAGAGGAGTAGGTCTGCGTGGGAATAGCAGTGGCAGGAATCCACTCAGGGAAGATAAGGGCCACAAAAAGGAAGTTGAAAGTTGATGACAAAATAAATTAAGTTGGTCCAAGCCCAGCGAAGAGAGACTAATTGAACATTGTGTTCTAGAGGATCTGAGCCCGGCTGAGGGGGATCCGGGGTGAACCGTGAATCACCAGAGAAAGTGATACCTGAAAGATAATAAGAGCCATGTGAGTGAACACGATATCGGAAGTCTCTGAAAAATGAAAGCTAAGTCCCTGGAGTGAAGGGAAGTGATGTGAACCCTGAAAAGCAAACAAAACTAAAAAGCCAAAACGGGGACATCAATAAGTAGCGGAAAAGTGAATAGAAGGCTTGTTTGAAACAGAACTGAATGTAAAGTAAAAGGAATTGATCTTAAGAAATACTAGTACCAGAATGCAGCTGTATCAGAGTGTTCATGTATGGGATTAAAGCAAAGCCATATAGTCTCCGACAATAAAGCAAAGTGAATCTGGAAGTAAGAAGGTTGGGGAAGGATATCCCGTTTCAATTGTGTAAGCCGGATAGAGAAGCAAACTTTTAATATTATTTTGCACTCTGTGGCATTCTACAAATACGAGGCTTTCAAGGGTTAAGACACTTTGTCGCTGAAGACCCCTGGTGTTTGTTCTGAACTGCATCCTGCATGCTGGAGAAGCCAAAACGTGTGCAAAGCTTGAGTGTGCTGCCTTGCCCCGTGTTGAAAACATGTGTAAGGGAACCAGAGACCTCAGTCATTCTGACCCATTACTTTCTTAACTCTATTTCTTTTGTAACACTGTTTCCCACACTATTTGTATTTAGAGTTAAGGATTGGCAATAGGTTTATTAGTATGGGCCCTTTTATTTTAACAAGACACCACTAGGACTGCCTTATTATTATCTGATGGTCGTAGCCTGCTTCCATCCTTAAATTTAAGATTAGATAGGCGTTTTTCAAACCCTTTCTGAAGTTCCATAAACACCCTTGAACTGTAGTCACTTGTGACTGGCTTACTTTTGATGCTTTGCCTTTCTTACAGCTCTGACCACTAACAGACTTGGCTCAACTCTATTCAGGTTTTCTGGGCTCATGTAACCCTTGTGGCTGTCCGCCCCTGTAAATGGCGTCACTTCTTCGGGAGTGTTCACTTACCAGGTCTTTCCGAAGCCCTATGGCCCTTTGATGGGCTCGCTTTCTCTCTCCTTCGGTATATTGGGCTCTGGTAACCTTGTTTGTTTACCCAGCCTTGACAGTCTCTTAATTTCTTGGGTCTCTCTGAAGCCGTATGACCCGTTGGTGGGCTTGCTTTCTTTGTGCTTGGGCTTATCAGGCTCCCGTAACCTGGTTGGCTTCCCCAGCCTTGATTATCAATGTTCATATTTCTCAATTGTGCTCTCTCCTTAGGAGCATTCGTTTCCCTGCTCTTGCTCATCTCAGCAGCAAATGCATTTACCGTGTGGAGCTCAGGGATCCGAGCTTCCTCCTGTAGTCTGGTCTTGGCGTTGTTTACCAGGCCGCAGGCCCACCACACCTTTCTTGTGGTTGCACTACCAGATGAGACGGTTGCTTCTCAGTCTCTTTCCCGACCTTGGCTTCCCGATCGGTTAGGCTTCCAACGTACGGTTAGCGATTTGCTCGCTCTTGTAAGGAAGGCATGGTATCAAAGTAAGACAGACACAAGTGATCACAGTTCAAGGGTGCTTATTAAACTGTAAAATGGATGAGATAAACGCCAAATCTAAATCCAAGATGGGAGCAAGCTACGACCATCAAATAATATTAATACAGTCCTAGTGGAGATTAGTCAAATAAAAGGGCCTATACTAAAAAACCTATTGCCAATCCTTACCGCTATTCTACAAAATAGTATGGGCTAATGTTCACAAGAAAAGAAAGAAGTGTTCGCAAAATGATAAGTCAGGATGTTATGGCCGGGGTCTCCCTACCCCACGTTTTTTAACATGGGACAAGGCGGGACTCTTGAGCACAGCACACTCATGGGCTTCTCAGGCACAAGCTTACAGTTCCTTTTCTGTATATCAGGGCCTTTTGTGTCCAAGTCTCTTCTCATGCAAAGTATCTTTCTTCAGAGGGCCTGATATGCCATAAACAACAAAACAAAAGTTTGTTCTAGTCTTCATGTCGGGTGATTACCCTGCACCCTTTGATCCCCCTCAGCTGGGCTTCGATCCTTCTCTCGTCGTCAGCCTCCCTCAGTAAGGCTCAGACCAACCACTCACTGCGGACAGCCCTCACTCGGGTTCATACTTGTCGTCACAATGTAGTTCACTTAGCTTCTTCACAATGTGGGATTCACTTCAATGAGCTTTTCTCTTGACATCCTTCAGTCGGGTTCACTACCGCCTTTCAATCACAATCTGCTCAATTGTAATATTCAAAAGTCTCAATGTCCTTTTAAAAAACCATCTAGTTTTAGTTAGGTCCCCCTGATCCGGGCTCAGACCTTTCAAAGCACTTGCCAATAAGCGGAGACCTCCGAAGGGCGATCACGTCTCGCTAGGTCACTCTGTTAGCCTATGGTTAGTGCGGGCTTCACAAAATCACAGTTCGCACAGTGTTCCCCTCAGCCGGGCGTAAACGCCTGTTTCACAATTCCCTCAGTCGGGTGCACAATTTCACAGTCATCAAAACTTCTGCAACTTGTCAAGGGCTTTCGATTGTACAAGGGGTTTGGCTTGACCCTTGTATGACCATCTTGACACCTCACGTCGGCCTTTCCTATGGCCTCTTGGCACTTGCATTTTCAATACTTCTGTAATTCCGCATTCTCTTTGCTCAGGAGAGGGGTACCAGCTAGAGACGTTCAAATGAGAGCCCATGTGGTGCCGGACCACTCTATCTCTGGCAGCACGTTTGTACACAAAAATACCTCTGTCTATTAATCTTCTTAATGTTGCCACTGCAACCTTGAGCCTAACACAGTCCGGTCCACTATCAGGTTCTTCCGACTGAACAGCAGAGCTGAACTCATTGGCGTTTCTTTTGCTGCATGAGTAAAGGACGGTACCATGATGGCAACCTCCTAGTTTATCAAACCTTGTCCTAAGGGGGTCGGTAAACTCGGATGGGTGAGAATTGTAGGCGTGTGTGAAATGAATTGGAAAAATCTGTAAAATAATAGTTTGGAGGTCTGTCGAGGGGATGACCAGGATTATTGTCGTGAAATGAATAGGGGGGATTGTGGGAACTGTAGTTTTGTCAAAGTAGACCAGGGGTTCAGGAAATAATAATCAGGGACGGGGAGAAGCATGACTGTGAGTACTCGGGTAGGCAACAGAAAAATAAGGATTCTGGGAGATGTATTTTCCCACTGCAACAGGGTTTGGATACCTAATCGGTTCACCAGATGCAAAGGGGTTGTTGGATTCTAGTAAGGGAGATTCATTGGTTGGAAGGGAGGTTGATTTGGAACAGCCTATAAAAGCCTCAGGGACTTCGTCCTCTTCATGCCCGCGTCCCAACTGGGACATTCCCCCGAGCATAGCCCCAAGTTTCTCTACCCAGGTGATCCTCCCTCACTCGTCCACCCCCAGGGTTGGGAAGCCGAGAGAACCAGCCCTTCCCTGGCCACCTGAATAAGGGATTCTCAGCGTCTAATGGGGAGAACACCCTTAGGTTTCTCACACTCTTCATGCCTTTGCTGCTCTGTGGTCTAACATAGCTCTGCCCTTCCAGGACGTCTTCTCGTCAGAGGATCGTCTCTGCATAGGGTTGTTCCTCTTTGAATAGGAGTTTCTTCACGATTTAAAATTCCTTCTTGTTGTATGTACATCATCCGAAACAAAAGGGGTTTCCTCTTTGACTGTGGAGTTCAGGCGAGATCCAGCATTACCTGAAACCAAAGAGATTGAGGACATGTCTCTACTTGGTGGATTCAAAACAGAAGTATTCAAAACAGAAGTAGCAACATTCTTTCTAATGCCCACATAGGCAGATAATGTTCTCTGGACCAGCAGTTCCTTATCGGAATGGGAGTCCTTGTCCCCAAAAGGGGAGTCCCCAGTGAGTTCCGACTTGTCCAGACTTCTAGGGAGGGTCTTACTTAGCGGGCACACCTCCCTAGCCTCAAAGGGGGTGGCTTCCCTCTGGGGAAAAATGATGAATAGTCCAGATTCGGCACAGCACCCAACTCAGGACTAACTCTGTCATCTATATTGCTTTTTATGCATGTCCTTTCTGATTGAAATGACATCCCTATTGTTTAACAAATACAAAAAAATACACAGTGATGAAGTTTAACTGTGGTTGAAAGGTTACTTCCATGAAAGAATAATCCAGATAACAAAATAAAGAAAGATAGATGTTTTTACCTGTAAAGTTTTATTACCTGTTTGTTTGTCATTCCACATTTGCGTTCTGGTTCGGTCTGTATACTCTTGATTAATCTGCGGATTTGGTCTAGATGTTGGTTCTCTTCTTTGATAGCCTTGTTTAACTTTCCCATAGCTACTCTTGAGTCTTCTTCCATTAGTTCGATTGTCTCTAATTCATCTTTCTGCAGCTTTTTTCTAATTTCTTCATATTGTGCAGACACCTCTTCTTTAAGGCGATTGGATGTGCTCTGTAGCAGATGAGTTAAGAATTTGGTTAGTTTGGTATGAAATTAAGTACAAGGATGTATCTGCAATCCCATTAGAACATATATAATATGCAGGGTGCCTGAAATAAGATGAAAAGAGGTGGCTAGTCAATTCCTTCCCATAAATCATGTTCATACGTTTTAGAAAGACTGACAATGAAGCGATGGTTCCTGTAACTTTATAAATAATTTCAAATGTTGCATGAAAATGTATTACCAATAGAACGATTCAATTAATACAGACAAATAGCAAAGTCAAAAAAAAGGGAATACGTGATTTTCTACACGTAAATTGTTCATGTCGGATTATTTCAAAATTGTAAACTAACGAGCATATGTTTCTTCCTGTTTTAATGGGCAACTTTGTGAGGTTTGTTGCGCCAAAGTGTGGTTAAAATTCATAGTTCATGGACCTGTTTTCTTTCCAGCTATTGAGAAGTTCTATCCTTACTTGATCATACTGCACTGCAGATTATTCCATTCACATTGTATATTGTTCTCTTTGTGTATATGTTGATTGCTTTGTGTGTATCCTTTTGCAATACGATACGCACAGCATGAAATGTTGTGAGTTAGTACTTTAAGTTGTTCTCCTTAACCCGCTACCATGTGCATAACAGCAATTTAGAATTGGTCCCCAACCACCACAGAACCAAACTAAATAATGCTACAAATTGCTAGCATTGATGAGGGTTTCACTGGCATCAGTCTATAAGAGCAACCTTTCAGTGATTACTGAATCTGTGATTTTGCTACCCAAGTGTTAGACTTTTTAGTTGTGCACCTGAATAGATTGTTACAGCCCGTTATATCCAAGTCGTGGAACGCTCAAATGTTCTCACCAAATCTGAAATCCCTCTATTGGATCCAGCCTGCATAAGGGAATGTTGGCAATTGACTCCAAATGGCTTGCGGCATGCAAGAGGAAATTCTATTGAGTAAACATTAGTTCTGAAATAAGTGGCAATAAAAAGCAAATAATGAGAAACAAGTTCCAAGATGCAACTGGAATTAACTTGAGTGTTTCCAGAAACATTACTTTTTTGTGTACATAGTTTTGGCAAGCCTACGGTTGTTTTAAATCTACATTCTGAAAAGGGAACGGTGTGAGAATTTGTGTTCATTTTCTAACGATTTGAAACTGAGAAAGATTGTACAGTCTCTCCAGACCACATGCGACTGCTGCTGCTAAGTCTCTGCAGGGCCACGCCTGTGGTGGGGAGAGGGCGGTGAGGATGTTCCTGCTTTCCTCCGTCAGCCACTTTTCCTCCTGACTCCCAGGGGGCAGGGGCACTCTGACTGTTAACATTCAACTGCTACCACGGCTCAGGCATGCTCAGCTGGGCTCAGCTTGTCATAGCCTTCGTACTATAGTACAGGCTTAACCCTTTTAGTGCTTGGTTGTCTAGAGCCCAGAGTGCAACTAAAAGATGAGATTTGGCCATAAATCCCTACCACTCAGGGGACACACACACATATCACACATGGATTTAGGGACTCCTCTCAGCCTGGGGTGGGAGGCCTACCAAGGTTAAAGCTAGAGCCAGTCCTTCCCCAAAGGTGAGGTGTGGGAGTTGAGAGAGCCACAGTGCCATCCCCTTGTGTCTGGTTGCACGACATCAGTACCACTGTTATCAACCCATGCCAATTCTGGCCAGTGTTTTTCTTTTTTT
Organism: Ambystoma mexicanum; assembly: GCF_040938575.1. NCBI lineage: Eukaryota > Metazoa > Chordata > Amphibia > Caudata > Ambystomatidae > Ambystoma > Ambystoma mexicanum. Next base: position 1,260,489,739 of record NC_090937.1, on the reverse strand, counting down.
TATTGCAGGACCTGTTACTCCACCAGCAGCAATGACAAAGGCAGCGAGTAGCCCGAGAGAAACCTAGATGTTCAGATCAGGCAAGCCGCTCAGAAGCAGGGACCAAACATGGTGTATATGACCTGCTCTTGAAGAAACAACACAGTGAACGTGAACAGGGAGCACTCCTCCATACATTTATGAGAGTACCCACGCTGACAGAATAGCTACACAAGCCAGTACATGAGAAAACCAGAACAAATTTGGACATTGTGTACCTGCAGAGGTGCCCATGGCGGAACCCTCACCAATCCGACTGGCTTGGAATGCCGGAGGACTCTAACATGAACTGGGACACTATTGTGTTGGGTCTCCATTGCCGTGGAGTGGCTGTCCTGTGAATGAAAAGGGGGCAAGGCTTACAACTTTGAATCTTAGCCTGTTTGTAATTCTTCCCCCAAAGGAAAAGAACAGCCAGGATAGACCTGGGGAACCAAGTGAGGGAGTTAGCCAGTGGAGGGAGAAAAGGGCGGACAGAAAGCAGGAAGGTGTGAGGTCAATGGGGGAGAAGGAGCACCAAGAGACCAGCTGGAAGAAGGATAACGCAAAGGAGGGTTTTGGAGATTTACTGGGGGGGTGTTCAAGGTAAGGTATTGATGGACGTTTGCGGGTGCATGGAAGTTGTTTGTTGTTTGTGGTATTTGTAGTGCGAGAGTAAGAGATTGAAAGGACAGTGTCTAAGGAGGACTTGAAAAGAGGGCGATTGAGGCAGAAGGTGTGGATGGAGTAGTAGTGTAGAGAGGGTGATAGTGGTATGAAATGGGAGTGTAATATTGGTGTGGAGACCTTAGAATAGAAGAGAGGGGTAGTATGTGGCAGACTATTAGTGAGGAGTAAGATGCAAAGGTGGAGGTGAATACTAGAGAGAGGAACATCATAGGGATAGAAGAGCAAGTGTCCCGGAGACAGAGTAGGAGGGGAAAGGGAAAGGGAGAGTGGCCACAAGATCTAGGGAGAAGAGTAGTTGAGTGTGTAAGGGAAGGTGTGAGTGGGACCTGAGTGTCTGGAAGGCACATAAATTACACACCAAGTAATCTCAGATATTTTAGAGCAGGGACCACCTACATTGTTCCCGAAGGGAGTCTTAGATAGATAGGCGGGTTTGCCTTTAGGCCATTGTCTTGAGTAAGACAGGCTTTAGACAGTAGGGGTTACCAATCTCTATTGACCATTCAGGTGTTTAGGGATGCCTGGGTAATGGAGAGAATGGCCAGCTCTTGATTAAATTGAAAGGGATGGATGCTTCTTATAGAGCCCCTAACTATTCAACAAATAAAAACCCTTGAACTGTCTTCGAAAGTTGATGTGTTCTGTGACAACTCTCTCTCTCTCTCCCTCTCTCATTTTCTCTCTCATTCTCTCTCTCTCTTGGAAGGGTTAGACCCCCCCCCCCCAGCTGGAAGAGCTTAAAAGTGAGTGGAAGATTAGGGCATGAGGAAGTTATGTTCAAACAGTAATAAGTGTGTACCTCACAAGTTACTGTATATCTCAGAAACCTGTGGGGACTGTCAAAACCCAAGCGCAAAGGCTCAATAGAATGAAAAAAAAAACTTGTAACCAACAGACCGACTGGTGACTATTAGTACCTACTGAGCCATGCAGCCACTGACCCCCAACTAAATGTGGACAAGTCAGTTACGAAGACTACCTGATAAACTAAAACAAGGGTTGAGCGCACAGACTGATACTATTCACCCCAAAAAAGAAAACGTGAGAAGAAGAGCCTGTTGGTGCTGGGAGGCACATTTCCCCTGTCTCAACTACCTTCTCCTCCCTGTGGCAACCTTGTCCAGAGAGTAGCTTCTCCTCCTGATTTAGAGGCACAAGTAGCCCTCTTGATCCCGTTCTCCAAAACATTTGGGGTCAGGGCTCAGATTGAGTGCACCAGCCATAAATAACATAAATAAACCTTCTCTTGCATGTCCTTATAACTGCCAGGCTATTATGCAAGTCTATGCAAGAAGGACAAGCATACTTGTACTTGGCGTTTAAGGGGGTTTATTGTTTCTCGGAGGCACATAGTGCCTTTCGTATCCATGATTTCATACTTTGCCACAATTCCCTGTTTTTGGCTATAACCGAAACCAAGTTCAGTGAACATTCCTTTCCCACCACCCCCATGGTTCTTACCAGCCATTTTATCTAGATAGGCGTCTTCCGTCCCTCATCAACTTCCTCCCTTCTCCTGCCACTCCTCCGTCTACCACCCATCTTGCCCCTTCCCTACCACCAACGGGCATACCACATCCCTATACACCTCTTCGGAAGACCTTCAAAGGTGGCAACCAGCTTCACCTAGCTACACTCAACTCTCGCTCTGCTGTTAAACAGTCCTCTGATAACTATCGCCTTCTTGAATATAGAGCTTGGCATTCTCTCTCGCACTGAGACGTGGTTCATTGCTAGCTCTGTCACTGCTTTTGACACATTCCTTCCTGAGGGCTACAAGATCCTCTTCAAGCCCAGGCCTAATCGGGCTGGAGGTGGAGTGTGCTTGATCTTCCCTAAAAGGGTCCCTGCTACTATTATTCCCACTCAGACCTACTCTTCCTTTGAATTCCTCGTCTGCACTCTATATACTCTATCTCACTATACCCCTCTTCTTGTCTGACCATGCTCTCCTGTCACCTGGATTTCTTAGGTCAACCAGCTAAGCCTTTGCCTGTGCTGGCAGTCTCCTTCTTCGTCATTCGACCAATGAAGCGAGTGTCCGTTGCTGATTTTGCCACCACTTTCATTCCCCCTCTCCTGCCATGGACTCCCACAATGACTCTGCCCTTGCTAATCTTCACCTCTCTTATCACCAACACCCTGGACATCCTTGCCCCTGTTATGAGGATCCGCATGAAGCCTACCTCCAAGCGCAACATCTGGTATGACTCCAACATAGCCTCTCTGAAACGCATGTGCAGAGTTGCAAAGCGGACGTGGAGGGCATCAGGCACATCCTCTGACAGACTGGCCTGCCTCTTGATCCAAAGGCAATACAGAGTCTCCATCCACTCGTAGAAGAGGGCCCATATACAAGCCTGCATCTCTGGGGCCACTAACAACACAGGCAAACTGTTTAAAATCTGCAAGGAACTCCACACTCCTTCTGCAGTTTCTACTTCTCCCCTGCCATCCCTGACCGTCAGTACTTCACTGGCCTCCCACTTCTTAACAAAAATCCAGGATTGCCTTTCCTTACTCTCCTCTACTCCCCTCCCTCCTACCGCCCTAACTCTCAGGCCTCCCTTCGCCCCCCTGTCCCTTTACCTCCGACTCTCCTATTTCTCGCCAATAGCACTGGATGAGGTCTCTAGACAAGTCCTCTCTATGAAAGTCTCCTCCATACAGGTACTCCCTGTTCCGCCAGAACTATCAAGGACAACATTGCCTCCCTTGCACCAGCCTTGGCCGATTTCTGTAATCACTCCTTTGCCATTGGCTCCTTCTCGCTGTCCCTGAAGCGCTCCCTTGTGCATCCTCTCCTCAAAAAGCCCTCTGCCTACCCCTCCTGCCCATCTAACTACTGCCATATCTGCATTATTCCCTTCCTGGGCAAATTCCTGGAGAAGCTGGTCATCTCCCAACTGATCCAACAGTGAATCTGTTGGTTGTCTCCATGACCACCATTCCGAGCAGCCCAAGGCACCGAAACTGTTCTACAGAGCATCCGTGAAGACTTGCTCTCAAATCTCGATTCCAGCTCTCCATTCGTTCTTATTCTTCTGGATCTTTCCTCTGCCTTCGACCTGGTCAATCATGCCACCCTGACAAATCGGCTCTGTGACACCCTTGGCATCACTGGCCTGGAACTTGACTGCTTGACCTCATTCTAATACAACCAACCTCTGCAGGTTCAGCTGGGCCCTTTTCTCTCCCCTGTCACACTCAGGCTCTATCCTCTTACTGTAGCTCTTCAACGTCTACTTTGCCCTCTGGCCCACCTGATCTATTCACTTCCAGTGTTATGCAGACGACACACAGCTCTCCTTCAAGCTTCCCTCTACTGCCTCCTCTTCCTCCTCTCTCATCCCTGACTGTCTGACTGCTATTCAGGCATGGTGTGCTATCAATGATCTCTGCCTTAATGTCAGTAAGACTGATATCCTTCAAGTTGGGACCCCTGCTCCCTCCTACCCTCTAGCTGCCCTCTATGGGTCCCCTCCCCCTCACCCTCTTGTGAGGGGAACCACCTTGTTGTCATCACTTTGCGAACCTTGCCAAGAAGGCCCACTATCAGCGGCACCTCCTCAGAGGCATTCTCCCTTTCCTCACCTTCCCCCAGAAACTCAATGTCTCCAGAGCTCTGGTCCTATCTAGGCTGAACTACTGCAACAGCTTCTTCCTCAATCTTCATTTATCCTTCATTCGCCCCCCTCAACTAATCCAGAACAGGACTGCACGACTTAACCCTGGCCTCAAGACCAGGAACCGCATCTCTCTAGCCCTAAAATCTCTCCACTGGCTCCCCGTTGCTGCTTGGATTAAGTCCAAGACCCTCTGCATCATCCACAAGGCTTTCTGGGCCTTGTGATCCCACTACATCCAACTCGCTCTCGCTAAATACCTCCCTGCTAGAGCCCTTCGGCCCTCTAGCTCCAACTCTCTGCAGATCAGACGCTTGTCTAAGCAGAGAGTGGGGGGTAGATTTCTCTCCTCCGCAGTAGCCTCCCTCTGGAATGCTCTCCCTGCCCCTCTAAGGCTGAGACGAATCTCCTTAAGTTCTGGAAGCTCCTCGAGACTCTCCTTTTCTTTTCCTGTCCTTTCCCTCTCCCCTGCTAACATCCATCTGCCGCAGAGACTGGCTGCCTGGTTCCTTCTGAGTTCTACATGGCACCAGGCCCCCCACCGAGTCCACCCCTCTCCTCGCACTTAGCATGTGAACCCTCACCCTTTGCAATCCTTGGTACTTGCCATCCTGCCCTCCCTTTAGCACTCTCCTAGCCCCTGTGGCTTTATTCCCCCCATCCTCCTCGCCCCTTTCACTTGCACTCTCTCCTCTTTACCCTGCACTTCCCTTCCCTCCATAGCATTTCGCATTCGCACAGACCGGCACTCCCTCCGCCACCTCTCCCTTGCACTTGTTACTGCACTTGCACAATCAGGATGTCACAAGGCATAGTTGGACTGTTATTGTTATCTTTGTTCCTTGTCCCTAACTTTCTCCCTAATTTGTCTTGTGGCACCTTGAACCACCTCCCGTCGCTCCCTCTCTTCATCCTCTGTCCCTCCAGTTCTCATGCATGCTCTCTCATCCTCTCATCTTTCTTCTCCCCTTGCCTAACATTTCACTACTCGCCTAACCTATTACAACAGCCTTCTTCTCAACCTACACCCCTCTTCTCTATCTCTGCTTGCTAAAAAACTTGTATTTGTTTATAAAAACTTCAAGTTACAAATTTATATTACACATGAAATTCTCTAAAAGAAATACCGCGTTTTGATTCTTAAAAATCAGTAATAAAAGACCACATGGTGTTAAAGCAATAAGAGTACATAACAGAGGAGAGCATTGCTTGCAGCCTCATACCACATTCTAGTAATCGTCCATCAGGCTTTGGCCGCTTCATTGTCAAACCGCATTGTTTCTGCTACAGAGCAGGCTCCCACAGCCTTCAAAACAGGTTTCAAATACAGTTTTCTCAGTGTTCTTGTACTAGGACAGATCTATAGAAAGTTTAGCAGAGTTTAACAACCGACACATGGCACATTTCCCACCTCTGTATCCTTCCATGATTTTGTGAAAAAAGCCCAGCCTCATCCGGAAGTACAGAGATCCTTCGTATGCTGGGGTAATCAGATCAAAATACCTCTGATATCCCTGTTCTATGCCCAGTTCAATGTATACTCTCCCAGTCGTAAGGGTCTGGGCTATCGTTATTAAGTGGGCCCTTGATCTGTCTTTAGCAGAATCTTTTAGGTCCCTAAGAGACCGCTGTGAACAGGCAGTAGGATTTTCCCAGAGTTCACCCGCTTCAAGGGCATACAAAGTTTTTGACATGGAGCACCCAGCCCAAGCTTTTACCTCCCTCCAAAGCCATCAAATACGACAGTGCATCCCGCTAACTCTCCAGCCCCTCATTATGCCATAGTTTTAACCAGTACAAAGCAGGTTTGAGGCCAACTGGGACGACACTGGAGTGATGTCCAGTTCAAGATATACCAAAGCCGATTGAGCACTTTCAGGAAGTATAAGCAATTTCTTCAAGAACTCACGTTCACAAAGGTCCAGTTTCCCTCATGCAACATACCCCCATATTTCCGAAACATAAAGGACTGCGGGAAGGGCCTGGTTTTTATAAAGCTTAAGGGCTGGGAACACTGTTCCACTATCATGCCATATATGAAAGCCTCTAAAAGCCCCACTATTTTTCCTCTGGGTTATTTCAGAGTTTTCCAACTCTGAGCTCCAGCCCCCTGTCTCATGAAACCGGACTTCCAGATAGTCAAAAAACCCAACCTGCTGCCGAGGGAGACCATTCACCATGATATTCATGGCACTACTTTTTACTAACCTTGGTTTGAAAACCATTACTTTAGATTCCTCAATATTTAGCTGCAAGGACAACTCTTTACATTTGTTGTAAAAGAGTGCAGGATATTTCTTGTCTACCATTTTGGGGCAGTCCTGTCAATCTCTCATCTATGATTTCCTGTATATATACGTTAAAAAGGAGAGGAGCCAGGACGCACGCCTGTCTGACAGAAAGACCCAAAAAGACAGAATTTAAAAGATTGAATGGGACATTTGGTCGATTTTCGGCCAAACAAAAAATTCGACCAGCCGAAAAATTCGACCAAATGCCCCATTCAGAGTCATTATAGTGAACAAGGAGAGAGGGAGCTGTGGGGGTGTCCCCCGCACCCTTGTTCACTATAATATAAGCAGGGGATGCAGGAGTCTCCCCCCACACCCGTTCGCATAAAGTAAAAAAAAAAGGACCTGGCAGCACCAGTTCCCGATCACGGAAGTGAATGGGAACAGGCGTTGCAGGGACAAAGAGAGTCGGTGGCACACAGCCGTGTGTGCCACCGACGGGTAAGTAAGGGGGTGGGTGGGATCGGGGTATCCCAAATGGCTGCAGGAGGAAATACCAATGTTATTTTCATGCAAATAACATTCGGTCATTTCGGATATGACCAAATCACCCAAATTCCTGTCTGACACAGTTTATCAACCTTAAACGAATGCGTCTCCTCGACTCCAAGGCCGTTCGTACTGTTGCCGAGGAGTTCGTATAAGAGCGTCCTAACTATCGAGACCAAAGGAAGGGGTACTTTTCTTCATAACAAAATCTTCCATAGAGCTTCTCTAGGGACAGAATCAAAAGCTGTGCGTAGATCTAAAAACATGGCATCTCATCTCGGATTTTGCACTGTTGCATACTTCTGAATCAACAGGTATGGCATGAAACACTAGTCGATTGTGCCCTGTTTTTTTCTAAAACCCGCCTGTGGGTCATTGATCATATTGTTCAAATCTAAACAGTCCTGTAGCTGACTCAGAATTATCTTTGCAAAGATGTTCCCTGCTCCATCCAATGACGATATTGGATGGTAGTTAGCGGGGCTATCCCTGCCGCACTTTTTGTACAGTGGGATTAGGACCGATCTTTGCCAAGAGGTGGCACCAAGCTCTGTGCAATATTTGCATTAAAGACTTTACACAGAGTCAGGGCCCACACTCCTACCTCATCTTTAAACAGGTCTGATGGAATAAGATCAGGACTGGAAGCCTTCCCAGTTTTTTGTGCCCTCAGGGCTCTCCTCCACATTTTGCACAGATAAGGAGTTCCAAAAGTAGATATGAGTGGAGTTCCAAAAGTTAGAACTAAAATGTAATCGCTTTTCCAGTCCAATTGAGAAGTGGAGTTACCAGTCATCTCCGTTGATACTGCATTGGAGCATACAATCACCCTTCAGCTTCCAAAATAGTATGTTATCCCCACTCTCAAATGCATTGAAGAGAGCGCTCCATTGCTCCTGGGCAAATACTCTCTTCCTTGTTCTAATTAGGCTTTTATATTCCGATCTTAGGGAACGTTGTTTTTCACGGTCTATCCCTGGAGCTGCATTCACACAGATCATCATTTTTTTTTTTCGCTTCTCTAAAAGTAGGATCGTACCAGCCTTTCTGGGGATGTGTCTTTCTCTTGACTACCACCACTGGCAATGTTGTATGTGGGATCAAATTACCCTTAGGTTTCTCTAACTCACTCAGGTTCACTTCATGTGAGGTTCTTTAACTACTGATAGTTACCATGTTATCCATGATGGCACTATAAATAGCAGGCTTAAGTTCCAGGTCCATCAGACTGGCCCATTTGTTGTTTTGTTGGAATGTCTCCTGATGCTGATTGGGTGATCATTTTTAGGCTCCTGGCAATTTCATAGAGCTAACCACCTGATCACTTTCAATCGTGGCCAGACCTTGAAATCACTCCTCCCAAGCCCAATCTTTCCCGAGATTAAGATATAGCCGATTAACGAATCTCCCATGCTTCCCCAGAAAGTTTTAATAGCTGGTTGCTCATTCTGGAACCGCCCATTGCAAGCCCTCAAATTAAAATTATGCAAAACAAAGGCCATGTTTAATGTTAAATGATGAATCTTCCTAGGGGGAGGACCATTGACACTAGATTGCCCCAATTGCAGTTGCGTTGGTCGGGCTATGCAGACGCCTTAGTTTTATTAGACTATATTCCCCATGGTCTACAAAATAGGCTGAACAGCCTGGTAGAGTTTGCGAAAGAAAATGAGCTGGAAATAAATATCAGCAAAACCAAGGCGATGGCCTTTTTAGACAAAAGAAAACAATCTAGATATTACATATATAAATGGTATATTGATAAAACACAAATTGAGCATGTAATCTCCTATAAATACCTAGGGGTGATTATTGACGATAAACTAAGTTGGAAACAACATTGGCGAGAGATCAAAATGAAATGTATGAAAACTACTGGAGCCATTAGTGATTTTATCGGCAGACAAGGAGGCCTCTCTGTCAATACTGTCCTATTATTATATTCAACGAAAATTATCTTGTGTCTACTTTATGCTGCTGAGATTTGGGGGGAAAGGTTTTGCAATGAAATGTTTGAAGGAAGGATTTTAAGATGGCTTTTTAGATTACCTAATGCTGTTTCTTGTGAATACATTTTACTAGAAGGTGATTTTAGATATGCAAGTGATATGGTAGAATTAAAAGTTGCCATGTTATTTGTGAAATTATGCACTTTAAATAACCACACTTTTGTAGTTGATCTGATGAAGATGTTTAATGAAGGAGATAATCCGCAAAATCTAAAAAACATCTATTTCCTATATACGATTTATGTGAAATGGGCAAAGCAAAATGCATATAGTTGGCTATTTTATTCTCATGCAAAAGTTAAATGGCTGCTGAACGAAACAATATATACCTTAGCAAAAGAAAGAGATATGGTACATTTAGCTGCCAAATCTAATAGTGGCATGTTCCTTGAATACTGAACGTTGGACACTGGAAAACCTAAATATTTATTTGCATATACTCGTGCTGATATAGTGAGATCTTACATGCATTTGCATCCCTGTGCCACTTTATTATTCGAACCATGGTGGGCAAAGTGGGCTGGCAAAAAATTCCTTTGCTTGCATATATATCCAACGCTCTCGGGGAGGCCAACCTTAGTGATCTTTTTCCACCAGTCTCACTTATAATTAAGAGTGAGGCATCTAGTTATAAAACTGTGGTCCGAGAGGCCATAGTAAGGAAAAGAACACTTCGGGAACACGGCAACAAATGTGATTAATATCACACTATGATTAGTAGGCCCTCGGGGATCCAACCCTATTTAATATGGAGCCCTTATAAAAAGGACAGGTGGCTTATCACAAGGGCACGTTTTGACTCCCTTCTCCTGCAAGCAACTTCAGCTAGGTGGAAGGGAACCAAAGACGGGGCCGGCTGTCCGGTTTGCGGAGATCAGCTGGAAGATCTGGCTCATTTTATGATCTTTTGCCTGGGGTACGCAGGCATCCGAAGGGCAACTTTGCTACCCGCCCTAAGCAAAACCAAGGAGCGCCATTATAAAGCTGCACTTATTTATTTACTTAGTGCTGACTGCGTTTTTACAGCATGGGCATTGCTTACATTCCTAAAAAGAGCATTGTGGTTTAGGAAAAATTTGCTCAGGCTCCAGGAGGACGAATGCAAACTATGAACCATCTTTACAATGGATATACCTCGCATATTGACTTTTATTGTGCCCCTGTTCAAATTGGATCCCACGATGTAATGAATGTGAACTTAATATTGTTCAATTTATCTGTATGTCTCATTTTAACCCCAAGCACTAGTTTTTAGGAATTGTGATTTTTTTTATGGATTGTATGTACTTGTGTATTAATTGATCGTTTGATGAATTTTTTTTTAAATTTGAATAAACATGTCTGACTGACTGGCATGCTTTTTAAATATAACAAATGTGATACCATGGAAATTATTGGCGCTAGATTGGGCATAGCAAGAAATTCAAGACTGTGTAGACTATGTGGTTGTGCAATTATAGAATCTGCTAAACATCGTATATGTGAGTGTGAAAGCTTAAAGAACTTGAGGAATTTATACTTGAAACGATACAATAATGCTTCTACAACAGCTGAAATGGAAAAAATAAGGCAATACCTGCTAGAAGGCAATGATATTAACTTAATCTATCATATGATGACATTTTATAATCTAATTTTAACGGTTTAAAGAAATTTGTCATTAGGAATTTTATATGTATGAGTGGATATTTTAAATCTCTGTTAAAATGTGTTTAGTGACATATGGGTGTATTGATGTTTTGTATGTATGTATTATGTAATATGTAAAGCCAATTGTGCTATAAGCATATTTAATAAATAAATAAATAGATTGCCCCAAGCTGTCCATAGTCCCTCTAGTGGCCCTATCGCTCAATTTGCAGATTTAAGTTCCCAGCCAGGATGATACTGAATTTTCCTGACCTCCCAAAAGCCCTGGAATCAGTTATCCCCTGTAACTTCTCAGCCATTTCCATTTTCTTCAGGCCTGTGGGACCTGTTGTAGTTATGAAACAAGTGCAAAACGTTTCCCTCTCTGGTGTTCACTAGCATAAGCTGTATTCCATGCACCAGTTGACTGGCTGGTGATATTCCATCTCAGATTGACATCCACGCATGCCAAAAGTCACTCACTTGGCCTTCTCTCAGGTCCTTTTACAGCCAGCACACAGAAGGTTTTATAGCCTTGAATTGGGACTGGTGCATATGCCCACGTCAACTGCAATAAAATCACCTGATACCCACGTACAAAGGAGCACCATTCTGAATCTACTAGGAGGCTGGCCAATCCCGCTACATTTCACGATAGGAGTGTAAACTCAGACACCCAGGCTATTCTGCTTGGAGCTCTAGCCAGTCAGTCGACTGCGCTCAAATCCTCCTCTGGGACAGCTGCCTTTGCAGTTATACCCTCCCTCCCTAGACAAAGTTTTGTTCTCGTAGCCCCCTCCTCATTGCTGGCCCTGCCCAGCCTATCCTGCACCCGCCCCTCTAGAGTATTATGGAATGTATCAGCTGACTTTATTTACATTGTCAGGCCGGTAGGTCCTAAGATTAATTCCTAGTATCCCCTCCACTAAGTCCCACGAACGCAGATGTACCTGAATATAATGCAATCCAGACTCAGGAAGGGGCGCTCTGGTACACTTGTCAATATCACTTATTATAGACCAGCAACTTCTGATGCACCGAAACCAGTGCGTACATTTGTTAATCAGAGCCTCCTGATCCTCATACGATCTAGGTGTTAGTCGGAGAACATTAGCCTTAATAACAGAGGGATGGCCTTTACAAGCCGAGACATTCTCTCTGGCATTTTTGGACCAGTGAGTTTGAAGGCCTCCTAGTTGGATAATCACAGGGACAGGTTTTGCTGAGTTGGGTTATCACAGGGACATGTTTTTCTGAGTTACTATTTAAATTACAAATGTAACTTTCATTTATTTGTTTTTGAACAGCGCTTGCACTTCCTGGAGAGTCAGGTTTTGGATGCTTTAATTGTAGTCTTGAAGATTTGAGAGGCTGTAACACGTGTGATTGGTGTAATGACAATAACTCACCCTTGAGCAACGACTCTGCTGCCACTGACCATTTATAGTAATGTACCCCATTGACTGCAAGGTTGAATTAATGTAAACTAGACAGTGCATACTCCTCATTTTACACACTATTTTTATAATTAGTACTGGTTTGCTTTCAATGGAAAAAATTGTTACAGATGATTCATCTTATTATACAATCCTAAAATGCAAGGAAAATAAATCTGCACAGTTCTCTGTTTCGCTCCATGAGCATCTACACACAACACAGCAGAAGCTGAAAGAAAGGAAACCATTCCTTTTATCGCAGTGTGCAGTTTCTTTTTTGAAAGGCTTCAGAGAAATAGATTCTGTTTCAGAAGCTTTTCTCCATGGCTTGCAATTACATCCATGTAGATAAAAATCAAAAGAAGCATTCTGGTTTCTGTGAAGTAACCTGACCTTTGCACTGCCCTCTGATCTAAACGTGTACGTAAATGCACACAGGAAAATAATAAAGCTGCGTATTTACAAGATTTTCATGCATAAAAAGACCAGGTACACACCTTATCTGGAGGCATGCATGTACACCTACGTACTTGTAAGGAAGGAGGGGGTCAGTTGAGCCACCCTCCCATACATTCTATGCGAAAGGGATCACTTGCTCTTGTACTAATGGGGGACGCCTCTGGCATAAGCAGAGGTGGGGCTATTGAAAGACACACTTGGACTCCATTTTGTGTACCCTCGACTCCATCTTTAGACTAGGCTGCATTCTGGCATTGAGAAGTCTCCTCTCCCCTCAGCAGCGCTGCGCACACAGCGAGCACTGACAGCCGCTACCTTTTTTCAACACTTTTTCCTCCTGCGCCTTCGCCTCCCAAGTCCGTTTCTCACAGATGCTCTGCGACAGTATATTGCAAACAAACAATGGGCCTCATTAGGAGGAGTGCAGTAGAGCGTTAATGGTGCTGGTAGAGCTGCCAGCGCCATTACGAGGCGTGCTCGCGGGTCCTGCTAAGGACGTCTGGTAAAACCAGGCGTCCTTAGCGGGACCCGCTGGCAGACCAGGATGCTAACAACGGGCCTGTCATTAACGGGCCTGCTGTTATCATCCTCCCCATTCCCATTGAGCCCTATGGGGGCTCAAATGAGAATGGGGATGTACCGGGTCCGGGTTCCAGGTATAGGGAATTACCGGGCCCTCCAAGGTCGGAATGGCCCGGTATTTCCCCATTCCAGGAACCCGGCCCTGGTACCCAGTATGGGGGTAGCCATGCCACTAAAAGCGGCATGGCTACCTCCATACTCGTAATGAGACCCAATGTATTCTTCTTCCTCTTCTTCTGAGATCACTGTCCTGTGTGTGACCAAGCTGATCCATGACTTGCAGTCTATCCATCTCAACAAACCTGCTCTTGCACCTCTCACCCCCCTCTGTCAGAAAATGACTGCTTGCTCAACCTTGTGCCCCTTCAAAGCTATTATTTTGATGTACCAGAAGTATGACCCTTCTTTGTTGACCACCCTAGAGTGCCCCTAATAAAACCAGACCTCTGCCACAATATATTCTGTCCTAAACAAACCTATGTCCCTCCACCCCCTTCCCGCTCTGATGTGCCAGACCTGACAGCTATCAATCCCAACGCCCACAGGTTACCTCAGGTGCAAGAACCCCACATACCTCACCTCGCCAGTGACCCAAAGTGGGATAGTGTAAACCCGCGTGTAAAATGTATAGGTCTCTAATATTTACTCAAAGGTATAGTGATGATCCTTATTTACTGCATGTCTAGGATAAGTGCGTAGATTAGCCTGGTCAGAACCAGCCACCTCTTCGACCTGACTCAACCTTCACCTCGCACGGACCGGCCCAGATGAACCATGTGATGTCCACCCTCCTGCCAAGTCATCAACCAATCCCGTGGAGCCGGCCCTTACAGAACTATATGTGCACCTCCTTGCTAACCAATGGAACTGTAACTTGTAGACTGTATAGTAATAGTCACTGATGACGCTGTAACCCTTTAAAACATAATGTTTCTGTATTGTTTGCCAGAGTGCTCTCAAGGCAGCAGAGTTCTCTAGATGCTGAATTTTACATAAAGCTTTGATAACTCACTAAACCAATCTCTTGGTTTAATTCCCTACTGGGATGTGTCCTTTATTCTGAGTTTGTTGGTGAAGTGGGGAGTGAGCGCCTTCATACTTTACAAATGTATGCGCTACAATCCATATATATATGGAAGAGGCGGGCAGAAGAAAATCTCCTCTGCCTGCAAGCGGCGGCACTCACTCCACTCACTTCAATAATGAACTCTAACTCCCACAGGCTTAGGCCGATTCCTTTATTGTGATAAACGTGGACATCAAAAGCAGCAAACAACAAAGGGTTTCACCCTTGCGGGCTTTGTCATATATATTATGAGAAACCTCAGGGTTTTCGCCCATGCAAATCCCAGGTATCATTTATCCAGGTGGCCAGGGAGGGGCCATCGCTTTTGGATGCCAACCCTGGGGGCAGACAAGCGAGGGAGGATCACCCGAGTGAGGGATCCTTGGGAGATGGGAGTAGAGAACCCTTGGTCGAGAGATGGTATGTTCCAACACAAGAGAACACAATGGATAAATATATATCCAGAGGTACTTAAGGGTATGCCGGTGTACCCATTATCAATTCTGAGAAACCCCTAAAATATGCTCCTAGGAAAAAGAAGAAACACAGACCCAGAAAATCCATGAAACCCTGTAACCAACTGCGCTATTCTAAACACTCATCGTCCCCTCTTTTATTTTCCCCTAATTGCTATCCAGACCAAGAAGCTCATGTACTGATATCCTCCTCGGCTGAGTAAAGAAACGAGTAAAACCAAGGGGCAGAAGACGTACGATTCCATAAGTTGTTCCCCACAAGAAAAGTATCCCCTTTTTTCCAATAACCCCAGAAGCTGACATTCCTTGCTGCAGACTGTCCCCTTTTCCCTTTGACCAAACCTCCCCACTCAGCTAAAACACAGCAAAATCCAACAGAGGCACTTTTTCATTTATATCAGTGTCCCATTAACAAGGACAGGGGAAGTCAGGCACTGAATGCAGAACACATATGAGCACTGTTCGCACACCCCAAGTATATAAAAGAAGCCAGAAGAGGTCCACGAGTCGGAGTATTCGAGCACATGGCGAACTGGGATGCCCAGAGAACCCGGGACCTGCTGGGAGAGAACATAGGGCAGAGACGCTGAGAGCCTATGGTGTACAAGGGCTAATGAAAGATTGGCAAGGGAGCTGTGTCTCCAAGGAGCCAGAAGGGGGTTAAGTGCTATGCTTTTCTCCAAAGTGAAGACTGTGAAAGGGTGTCATTATCCTGGACTAGAAAAGCCGCCCAGGAGAGTT
Source organism: Ambystoma mexicanum (assembly GCF_040938575.1). NCBI lineage: Eukaryota > Metazoa > Chordata > Amphibia > Caudata > Ambystomatidae > Ambystoma > Ambystoma mexicanum. The sequence goes on along the minus strand of NC_090937.1, from coordinate 1,260,474,227 downwards.
GGAGGGGCTGGCAAGAAGCCCTTGGTCTTCAGTCGATGAGACCGCAGAGTGACGATAAGGAAATCACAACCAGTGAGTTCAAAGCCAGAGGGAGCCCGGTTGATGATAGCGGGAAAGCGCAAGGGATAAAATTTTGCAAGAAGTAAAATAATGGATGAGTGTAGAATAACCGTGTGCTGAAGAGGAAAGCTTTGATTGTCTGTTGTGAAAGTTGAAAGATGAGAGAAACAAAGTAGCAAACGTTTGCATGTACGTTAACACGTGATGAAAGGAGCTGTAGTGAACAGAGACATTGTGTATAGGAGTGAAGTTCACGCAGAGAGCTAATATGGAAGCAAGTGGAGGGGGATAGGCTTGAGGTAAAAGGCATGCTGCGACCCCATGAAAACTTGGTTATGAATTGAAAAAGGTGCTGGGAGCACGATATTGAGAAAAGCTGAAGATGAACTGTAAAAAAGCACCGTGGGGGCATGCTGGTGAAAGTAAGCCAAGATTTAACTGCAAAAAACTGGCAGGGGCACGATGAGAAGAAAATAATTAAAGGGATGCCTAAGTATCGGAGTGGTCCCACACAGGGCCGGAAGTACTGTGTGTTTATCAAAAGTCTCTGATATGTTGAACTGCTGAATAACTGTGTGAGGAAAACCAAGGTGTCAGAGTGGTCCCGCCTGGGGCCGAGGAATACTGGGCGTTGTCACAGAGGAATTGTTACCTAAAGGAACTTTAAACTTGTGTGACTAGAACTGTTTGAACTTTGTAAAAAGGAACTTTATGCAGTGCCTTTGAAAGCTGAGGAACGCATGCTGAATCCCAAGTGGCTCAAGACTTTATTTAGTCCAATCCTATGCACATTATTGTATTGGAGAGTGTGAGGGCAAGCATAGGTTTAACACACACTTTTGTTTTGACCTACTTGACTGACTTTGGACTTATATTTTTGTTGATGATCGAGACTACTTCCATTGTAGACGTAGGGCAAGTTAGGCAGTCTCCAAACTCCTTTCTTTACAAAATAAAGATTTTTATAAACTTGAATCATTGTGTCTGTGTTTCTCTCATGATACCATGCCTGTCTCAAAATATATATATTATAGGGCATGGGTCGCCGCCCTATAGTTAAGGTGAGTCAGGAAACCCGAAAAAATGAATTGCTAATAACATTTGACTCGTGCTATGGATTTGGCCGATCATGATCTTGGGACGCCCTTATATGCGCTTGACACAGAAGACAATTATTATATGATATGGTATGATATGATGGGTTATTTATAACGCGCTTAATACCCAGAGGTTTCTAAGCACGGACCCAGGGATCGAACCTGTGTTGCTCCGCCTCGTCTTGCTTCCAAGCCGAGAACGTTAGCACTGAGCTATCCTCCCGAGACAAAAAAGATTGTCTCTTCTAGTAGACTCGGAATTTAATTTGATTGATTTTGGGCTATTATGTGAAAATGAATGATTTTGAATTGAATTTGATTGACTTTGTTTGCTATTATGTTTAAATGACTGGTCCTAGATTATACAATTGGGATTAAGTAGATTGCACTTTATATCTTATGCAATTTATTATGCACTTTATAACTTTGGGGAGATACCCATTGGGATTTCTGTATGCACTTTTCTGACTATTTAAAACAAAAAATCCTTTTATTGTTTTACATTGGTATTGTATAGTTTTTTTCTACAAATGAGATTAATTATATGTATGTTTGTCTGGATTCTGTCTTCCATATTATTGGATAACTATCGTCTTCATTTAAATTATTTTTCTTTGTATAATTTGTGCAACCCTTACACACACTAACATGATAAATAATACCACTGATTACATCTATGATGGCATCAGACTTAATATCATTTATGACTTAGCTAATTAAAGCTTTGATTAACTAAATAACAATGTAGGCCGTGGCCTTTGCCATTGCCAAGACTGTGGACAGTGTCATGGCCTAGGGCCATGGCTAGTGCTTGGTTAATATTGTGCAATATACGGTGGGCACGGCCAAAGGCAGGGGCAATTGGCCATGGCTGAAGTCTGTAGATGGTGGCCCCTTAATGTGTTACAAGATACAGTATGCAAGGCCGAAGGCCGAAGGCTGGGGCCACAGCCTAGGGCCAAAGGCCATGGTTAGTGGGTGATGTGTGTTGTAAAATATATAGTTGGCACGTCTGAGGGCCGTGGCCATGGCCAAAAGCCAAAAGCCATGGCTAGGGGTCTGTTCATTTTTGAAAATATACAGTGAGCATGGCCAAAGGCTACTGCCCCTTAATGTGTTATAAAATACAGGGGGGGTAATAGGCGGGGACCGCAACATAACCCTGGACCCCCAATTAGATCATCATGGCGCAGCCCCAGGAGGCCCTACTACCCTCAAAAAGAGGGCTGCCCTCCAATCACTAATGTCTGACCTACGTCTAATTGACATCTGGAGGAATACATATGGGTAAAAGCAGAAGCAGAGACAAGTAGTGCCAACCATAGCCTCAATTTGAGATGAGGCGGGCAACCGACTGGTAGGTGAGGATAGAATAAATGCCAGATTCACAGAATTTTATAAGGAGCTATATACAGCGCCAAACGATTGCACAGCCCAGGACATAGAGTCCTTCTTAGACTCCATAGAGATCCCAAAGATTTCACCTGGTCATAGAGCCGCCCTAGACGCCCACCTTACAGCGTCAGAGATTTCAAGTGCCATAGCTGCTCTATCTGCCGGGAAAGCAACCAGCCCAGATGAGCTCTCCATAGACCTATACAAAGACCTAAGTGAAGAACTGGCACCCAGGCTCGAGGCAGTTTATAACGAGGCAATTTCTCTGGGCCGCCTCCCACAAACTATGCTCGCTGCAAACATTGTATTCCATAAGGCTGGGAGGGTCCCCGAACTATGCGGCTCGTACAGGCCCATTTCCCTCATAAATGCAGACGCCAAAATCTTGGCAAAATGCTTTGCTCGACGAATTGAGAATAGTCTCCCATTCATTATACATAAGGATCAAACTGGATTTATCCGCAACAGACACTCGAGCGATAACATCTGCCGACTGCTACACCTGGTCTCGGGGGACAGAGACTCAGACGATATATTACTGGCAGTAGACATGGAAAAGGCGTTCGACAAGGTGCAGTGGGAATTTATATTCAAGTCCTGCCCCGATACGGCTTTCCCCTTCAACTTGTCCAACTAATTAAATCATTATATTTCGGCCTGACCGCCTCCGTGGTTACCAATGGCCTTACCTCCCCGCCTTCGACTTACAATCGGGCACACGGCAGGGGTGCCCACTGTCACCCCTGCTTTATGCCCTCTCCATAGAGCTGATATCAAACAAACTCCGGGCTGACGTTGGCTGGGTCGCATCATACAGGGCCGGGAGGAGCATTGCGTGTCCTTCTACGCAGATGACATGCTCCTCTACATGAGCAATGGCCCCACTTCTCTGCCGTACATTCGAGCGCTCCTACTAGAGATCGGCCCGATGGCCGGACATAAAATGAACTGGAGTAAGTCTGAAGTTATGCCACTGCAACAAGATATCCCGTGGGACCCTGGAAGTGTAGCCCCGTTCTCATTGCAAACGCACCATATCAAATATCTAGGCATAAACATAAGTCCCTCACTAGAAAGTATACGAGATTTAAACTACCCACATGCAATTTAGAGCATTTGTCAAGACTTACGCAGATGGGACCACCTAGCCCTCTCCCTAACGGGGCGAATAAACGCACTGAAGATGAATTCGTTCCAAAAACTAATATACATCTCGATGATGATCCCAGTTAGCCCGACACCAGAGGCAATGAAAGAACTAGGCAAGGCAGTCACAAAATGTATATGGAAAGGGAAGAAGGCAAGAATCTGCCTCAAAGTACTGCAGGCTGGCTGGTAAGGCAAATGGGGGCCTCGCTGCACCATCCCTTAAAGCCTATCATCAGGCGGCCCAGGTATGCTGGATGAAGTGCTGACTTGACACAACTGACGACTCCAGCTGGAGGGCCATGGAGGTAGCTTTTATGAAACAGTTAACCCCAATCAAAATCATGGCTATACCCCCTAAAAGGCTCCCTCCTCACATTAAGAAGCACCCTATTATCGGGCCCACAATCTCCCAATGGCACAAACTGAGGGCCACGCAAGGTGTCCCAACTCAGTATGCACCACCATGGTCCAGCCTGCGTGCCATGTTGTCCTACGGACAGGCGCAGAAAAGCCATCTGAAACAAGACCACGAATGGGCCAGCATATGGCTGATGGACATAAGGGAGCAGGGGAAGTTACAGACATTCCAAAATGCAAGCATCAGGTTGGGCCTCGTCCGCAGCGACTGGCTCACGTACCATACGATACAAACCACAATCCACTCCCACAAGACACCAGGCCCACAACTCCTGACCCCAGCTCCCTGTGAGAAGGAGCTGGAACAACATCTAAAATCTTTCCCACGCCTTCACACCTTCCATCAAAGGTCAATCCCCAGCAGTCTAGACAGGAATCATACACTAGCGCTGACTTGGTCCGAGGGCCTAGGGACCCAAATAGGCATATCGGATATGTTGGACTACTATGCGGCCATACCACTAACCTCTAATCTCAAAAATACAGAAATCCAATATAAAATACTGCAGAGACTATATCACACCCCAGCTACACTGCACAGAATGGGGATAGCCCAGACAGATAAATGTTGGAAGGGGTTGCAGCGCCACTGGCACTGTGGGGCACATACTATGGCACTGCCCTGGGATCACTCTGTACTGGGGTGGGAGTGCACAAGCAGATAGGAGACATCACTGCGGCCAGCGTAACGCTGACTCCGGAGCTCATGCTATTGGGGGAAAACTCTGAAGACTGGCACATAGATGCCATAACCCGCAGACTCCCAGGTCTCATTTTGTTCACGGCCAGGAAACTCCTGGTCATCCACTGGAAATCTAAGTGGCTGGAAACTCCTGGTCCTCCACTGGAAATCCGAAGGCCATGGCTAGTGGCCCCTTAATGTGTTAAAATATACAGTGGGCATGGCCAAAGGCCGTGGGCACTGGCCATAGTCTGTTATTATTGTAATCTAATCAGAGGTTCCATAGATGTCATTATTGATGTTACCAGTGATGTCATCATGGATGTCATCTGTGATGTCATCATTGTGGTCATAGGCAGCGCAACATGGGGTGCCAAGTTAATGTGGCTTTAGCTGAATTTAAGGGGTTTTGTTGCATTAAGCTCTCACCTTAACGTCCCTGCAACTAAAGTTTTTTCTTGAATAAGAATATATATATATATATATATATATATATATATATATATATATACACGCCCTATATTTAAGGTGAGTCGGACTCCCATAGGAACCCCTCAAAATACTATTGTTCTATTGTTAATAACATTTGATTCGAGAAACTGATTTGACTGAATCTTTGAAAGTGATTAAGGACTCACAGGCCCCCCCAGACTGCAAAGTTTTGTAAGATTTGTTAGAAAATAGAAAGTTATTGAAAGTTATTAAGCGTAAAAAAACAAAGTGCGGCCTACTTCGCATTAATTTCCCATAGACAAACAAGGTCAATTTTTGCCAAGGCGCACAGCCCAAACTGCTGGACGGATTTGGACCAGGTCCGAAACAACTTGGCCACGAAACGTTGACTCGCGATCCATGCGTTGTTTGGGGCTATTCCGTAAAGTAGTTATTCAAATATTTGATATAAAATAGATATATCTCAGGATTTACCCGAGAACGTTTTTGTTTTTTTTTACAAATGAAACTACCGCCATCCGTTTTTCTCTCAATGCAAGAGGTTAATGAAACGCAGGAAAAAAACTATTTTCAGGTCAAAAACATGCAAATGTCATCAGGCTAGAGGTGGGTGGGGGTGGCTAGAGGCCACCACGTGAAATGTTTGAATTTGAGGGGTCTAGGGACTGAGTTTGCAACACAAAGCTTTCTGTAGCCTCGGCTATAGCCTCGAATATCCGACATCTCAAAGCAAACTGCGTCACAGAAACTGTGTTTTCTGCAGGGAAAAGGGAGAGAGCAGAGGAGTAGAGGCCATCTGAGGGCCTGCTGGACCTGGAACAGATGAGGGCTGTACTTGGTGAGGGCCTGGGGGGGCAGGAAAGCATTTTGCCGATATTATCGGCTATATTTGAGGCTATATTTATTTATTTGTTGATTAATTTTTTTTACATTTGTAGAGCGCACTACAGCCTGTGGCCATCGAGGCGCTGTGAACGCAGCGTAAGAAGGCTTATTTAAGGGTTACAGAAAAGCCCCCCATCAGAAGGAGTCTTAGAAATATAAGGTTACATATACATCAGTTAGCGAAGAATACATACATATTACTAGGGTTGCAAACAGAGAACCTGCAGGTTTACATGAAAAGCATGGTTTTGATGGCCTTACGAAAGGCACCGTGAGATTCAATTAGTCAAAGGTGAGTTGGGAGGGCGTTCCAGTGAGTGGCAGCCATGGTGGGGGAGCTGGTACCACCAGCACGAGCTTTGTTAGTTTTGGGAACAGTAATCATGTTTGAGTATGCTCTTCTGGCTGGCCTAACAGCACAGGGTTTAGAGATCCTTTGGACAAGGTATGGAGGGTCCAGGTCGTGAAGGCACTTGTGCGCCAAGCCAAGAATTTTAAAGATGATTCTTTCCTTGACTGGAAGCCAGTGGACTTGTCTTCTGAGACCAGAGATATGGTCCCTGCGTGATAGGCCGGTGGCGGCCCTAAGGGCATTATTTTGAACTAGTTGCAGTTTAGCAAGGTTTTTGCCTGAGGTTCCTATAAGTAGGGCATTGCAGAAATCAAGCCTCGAACCAATTATTGCCCTGGCGATGGTGAGGCAATTCTGTTGGGAGAGGTATGGTCTCACTGCATTACCCGCGTTTACAGTTTTTAAAAAAAAGATATTTTTACAGCAACAGGACGTTGGGGGTGAAAAATCACTGCCGATGGCCAGTGACAAGATTGCCATCTATGTCTCCCATCCATGCAGTAACCAGGACAGACCCTGCTTAGCTTCAAAGTGAGGAAGGGGCCAACCTCCTCAGGCCATGTTGCCCAATAAATGAGCCAAAGTTACAAGACCACTTAGAGAAACAGTTCGGCCCTTTCCTTGCTTTACAGCTAAGCAGGGTCAGTCCCGGTTACTGCATGGATGGGTGTCCGAATGGGCATCCGACTTATTTTTCGTAAACTTATTTTCTTAAACCGTGCGACTGTCAATCCTTGAAAGTTTTGCACTCAAAGAAAATGCTTTGCCTTTTGCTGAATTGCATTCTGGTATTTGTAGTCTCCCAGTCAACAATAAAATAATAAAAAATATATATTTTTACAGCAATAGTGGGATTCCCATCCTGGCAGTAACTGAGACAAACCCGGCTTAGCATCAAAGCGAGGAAGGGGACAGGTCCCTGAGGCCATTTTGCCTAATAAATGAGGCCATATTACAAGACCACTTAGAAACATGGCCTAAGGGGCCTAGATCCTTCCTCGCTTTGAAACTAAGCAGGGTCGATCCCAGTTACTGCATGGATGTGAGATAGTCCACATGTTCTGGATGCTGTGTGTTTTCTTAGTTTTAAATATCTCCTAACACACGGATTATGCATGATTTTTTTAAAAACGGTGCTACTGTCATACCTTGAAAGTTTTGCGCTCAGAGACAATATTTTTGCATTTTGCTGAATTGCATTCTGTTAATTGTAGTCTCATAGTCAAGATGGGGGAATAATGCCACAATTGTACACTTTTTGCCTAACGTAGTTCTATAAGAATGTATATATTTGAGTGACACTATGGTATGTGTACTTTCCAAGTTAGCTTTATAAAGCAGAGTATTGTTGAAAGCCAGACATGGGGGTTAGGAGAAGAAATTATGAGCAGGCAAATAAGTCATGAGTATTTGCCCACGATGTGGCAAGAGAGTTTACAATCCTGGACACTGGTGCAGTTATATTGCCCTGATTGTGGATGCTTTTCAGGGCACCAGTAAAGGACACATGTGGATGGACAGCATAACTTTTCTTCAGAGGGCAGACGCAACCCCTTGTTTTTTTCTTGAGCTTGGCAAGCTTGCTCAAGTAATCGGTTTCCAGAATTTTACTCAGGTTGTCATGTTCCCAGTGCAGACGCTTGCTCACAAGACCACAAGTACTTGTTTCGTATTGGGATTTAGTTTTCCAGGGACTATTTCATGACAGATTGCTGGCTTTAATAGTTGAGCACCTTTTATACTTTGCCAGCATATTTATTGGAACATTTCCTCTCTCAGGTTATTTTTCAGGTGTTTGTTACTTTTTATTAAAGTCCAATGCTTTTCTATTGAACTATATTTGTATATTTCACTTTAAGATATATGTTCACTTACTGTGTATTACGTATATTCATGGGTGCCAGCTTTTGATTTTTGCTTTTCATGCAAAAGTACCTGGGCATATGTTATTTTTGCAGCTGGTCTTTTTTTCCCTTTTCCGTGCTGCTTAAATGTGGTTAGTTGCGGTTGTGCGATGGATGACAACAGTCACCAAGAAAGCAGGGGTGAAAAATCACTGGTGACCCGTGTCTCCCGTCCATGCAGTAACCAGGACCGACCCTGCTTAGCTTAAAAGTGAGGAAAAGGCCAGCCCCCTCAGGCCATGGTGCCTAATAAGTGAGGCAAATTTACAAGACCACTTAGAGCAACATGCCCTGAGGGGGCCGGCCCCTTCGTCACTTTGAAGCTAAGCAGTACTGTGCGTATATTCATGGGTGCCAGCTTTTGATTTTCGCTATGGGTGCATAAAGTACCTGGGCATATGTTGTTCTTACAGCCGGTCAATTTTTTCCTGTTTCAGTGCTGCTTAAATGTGGTTAGTTGGGGTTGTTCGATGCATCACAACAGACACCAAGAGATTGGCAATAAAACAAGGGGCTTGGAGCACGGGACAGGACATTTTGGTGTGGCAGGTTAGGCGCACGCTATTATGGCGCATAGTTAGATGCAGCCAGTTGGGCGCAGGGACCTCTCGGCACAAGGATGTTTTGGCGCACGAGGTTGCAATTGGCATGCACCTGCAGACACTTTGCATTTTGTAATATGTATTTAACATGAAAAACTTTATTTACTGCAACATTATAAAACAGAATGGAACATATATTACACAGTCTCTGGACAAAATCATAAAACTGAAAAAACAAAATAAAAACACATTTTTACTGAACGCTGCCTTCGAGAACCCTGGCCTGCAGGAGTTGGAAGACGCAGCACTTAACATTATGCTACAATTATATTATTGTTTGGATTCTCACAAGTTTCCTATTTATCCTTTTATAATTGGACATATTAAATTGTAGGCTAAATAGGAAATGTATGCACTGCAAAGCACTAAGCTATTGTGTCGTAGTGGCTGGATGCTGGTCCTTGACCTCTGGCAGACCAGGGATCAAGACTTTATTTCTTTTCATTTAAAACCGTATATTTTGGTAAACACACTGTATTCTGGACTATGTAATCTAAACGGGTATACCTTTGATCCATGTGGCCTCCTTCATGGAAACGTTCAGTCGATCACTGCATGATTTTAAGAAGGTCTTTTGAGTTGCACTACCAATGGGTTAATAGTTGCGTGTATTCCATTGCACGTGAGCCAGCATAAGCAAGACTTTCTTTGCAGCTAAAGGGAGGTGCTTGCCACACACTCCCATTATTCACTTAATATATTGTGCTACTTTTAGACTTTGAATACGGCAGGGGCAAGTAGACACCACTATTCTCCAGCCCCTTACTCTCACTTTCCCCAGCTGAAAAAATATATTGTACTTTCCCCCCCTTCTCTGATTCTACACTACGTACCTACTCCTTCAACAACTTACAGATCCTCTACTGCCATTCAACCCAAACAAATAGAGGTGCAGGAGAAATCATGAATATAGCCAAGTTACATGCCTTGTATATATTGTTTTATGCCACCAGTCCCTTGTTATTTGTAAGATGATAATTCAGATTTTCTTTTTAATTTGCATGTTGGGACTTGTAGTACAGGACACTTCCCTTGATAGACAAAACAAAAAGTCATAAAATGCAACAAAAACAAAGAACTGGAGCTGCATCTTCCGAATGACTTAGTTACGCACGCATGCACGTACGTACGCATGCACACACACTCTGACACTGAAAACTCACACTTGACGTGTCACAATGCTCACAGAAACATGGGTGCACACGCGTGTGCACAGACTAACAAATGCCTTCACGGAAACAAATTCACACTGCACGCACAATCCCTCACACACACATTCACACCATGTACACACACACCCATCAAACACACATTGCATGCACACCCTCTCAGATGACATGCACAATCTCACACCACACATTCCCCCTTACACTGCACATATATTCAAAAAGAGGACTACACCGCCTCGGGGCAACATTATAAAACAGAAAAACAGAATAAAAAAAACACATTTATGGTCAACGCTGTCATTGAAGAACCCTGGTCTGCAGAAGTTCGAGACACAGCACGTAACCATTATGTTATTTGGATTCTCACAGGTTTCACACATAGCCTTTTATAATTGAACTTATTAAATTATAGGCTAAGTATGAAATGTATGCCCCGTTAAGCACCCAGCCGTTGTGGCCTAGTGGTTAAATGCTGGGACTTGTACTCTGACAGACCAGGGTTCAAGGCTGTATGTTTTGTTAATTTTATTTAACTAATTTAATGTAATTAAAAGAAAAGCAGTGCAACTGGGAGGTGGCGAGGTTTGTTGCAGTGCAGTCCTGTGGTCTTATTTTAGACATGGCTGTAATGTCAGCCACGTCCAAACATCCCTTGCGTCAAAATAACGGCGCCTGAATGGCTTTCGCGATGAAATGAGCGGTGCGGTGGAATGGCTGCGCCAGATTGGCTCATGCCAAAATCACTGCACCGAACAAGGGTGTACCACTTGGAGCACGCTGCTTAACCAAAGTGTGTGGTCCATGGCAAATAATTTTATCTCGCTGCGCATTGCCTAAAAACATTGTGAGTTCTCATGGCTATGGTCTGGTAGCGTTTTAAAATGGAGCCCAATGATCATCCAATGATCATGGTCGAGGACCATGCTAGTGGTCTGGAAGCGTTCTAAAACATCTATTGAGTAACAAAACCCTTGAAATTCAAGGAAATATTGCAGGGACATTAAGGTGAGCAATACATTGCAACAAAACCTTTGAAATTCAAGGAAAAAACTTTAGTTGCAGGGATGTTAAGGTGAGAGCGTAATGCAACAAAACCCCTGATATTCAGCTAAAGCCACCTTCAACTTCACACCTCTGTTGCGCGGCCCGCCTATGACCAAAATGATGACATCACTAATCACATTTCGTATGAGAACACTGATGGCATTACAAATCACATCACTGATGCCATCACTGGTGACAACACTAATTACATTGTATATAACTGATTAGATCAATAATGGAATTAGGTATAACATCATTTATAAATTAGCTCATGAATACTTGGGTTACCTTAATAACAATTTAGGTCGTGGACTTGGCCATGACAAAAGCTGGGGCCATTGGCCAGCACCAAAGTCCATAGCTAGTGGCCGGTTAGTGATATAAAATACCAATGTGCATGGTTAAAAGCCATGCCCAGTAGCCCATCACTGTTTTAAAAGCTATCAGTAGAAAAAGTCCAAAACATGAACCTTTGGTATAATTGTTCGAATTTCGGCAGCACAAAAACTTCGTACAGCCAAAAATGGTGAACAATTACACTGTATGATCCCATTATAGCGAACAGGGGGAGTGGGGATGCGGGGGTGTCCCACGCTCCTTTGTTTGCTATAATAGGATTGGGGGTTGCAGGGCTGTTGCTCGCTTTTGGATGGGCAGACAAATAAAGAAATACAAAAAAAGGGAACTGGCATCGCAGGGAGACCGGGTAGTTCATCATACACAATCGTGTAACGTACCTCATCTTTTCTATCATTAATTCTGCTCGCTAACTTCACTTTTAACTTATAATTTAATAGCGTTTATGCCTGCACATGGAATACTAACATTAATTTTCCAATACCAAGTTATTGTACTTAACTAACACATTTATTTCGTTTTTGTGCTGCACCAGCTTTTCTCTTTCAGTATTTTCACATACATTCTGTGGGCAACGTTGAAAGCTGTAGTCAGTGGCCATGGCTAAAGGCCATAGCTAGTGCCCATTAATATGTTATAATATACAGGCCACTGGATAGTATTGCTGAAGACCATGGCTAGTGGCCGGTTAGTGTATATAATCTACAGTGAGCACGGCCGAAGGTCATAGCTATTGGCTGGTTAGTGTTGTACAATACACAGTGGGCACGGCCGAAGGCCATAGCTAGTGGCTGGTTAGTGTTGTACAATACACAGTAGGCACGGCCGAAGGCCATCGCTTATTGCTTTTTATTATTTTAAAATATACAGTGGACATGGCCAAAAGATGAACAAACTGCTCAAGGTCAAAGGCCATGGCTAGTGGCCCATTTATATGTTAGAATATATAGTGGGCACAGCCAAAGATTGTGGCCAGTGGCCAGTATTGTGCTAAAGTCCTTAGCTCATGCCTGATCAGTGTATATAATATACAGTGGACACGGTTGAAAGCTGTATCCACTGGCAAAGGTCAAAGTCTATGGTTTGTAGCCCTTTGGTGTTTTAAAATATTCAGTGCACATGGGTGAAGGTTGTGACCACTGTCCATAACTGAAGGCCATGACTAGTACCCCTTCATGTGTTAAAATATATTTGGCCTTGCACACTGACCATAGCTGAAGGCCATGCTTAATGCCAGTCACTGTTGTGATGTAATTAGTGATGTCATCATTGATCTGATCTGTGATGTCATCATTGTGTTCATAGGCTGCTATATATATGTAAGAAGGTGCACCCCTAGATGGCAGTTTAGTTGAAAGCAGACAGAGAGACTTGTTAGGTGGATGATGCAGAATAGACCAGAAGGCTGATGAAAGCACATCATGAGCTAATGCAGCCCAATACACAGTGTGTGTGGAGTAGGCTGACAGCATGCCCAACCACCAATGGAGGCCGACCAAGAGACCATGCGTACAGAGAAGGCATGGGATCTGTTAGGTCAACGCATATTACTTTGTGGACAAATAATTGGTTATGAAATAATACAATTAACTACAATTATGACAATTGAATGATAAGTGAACACAGGCTGGTGTGGTTATTCTGGTAGTCCACACGATAGTCCATTCAGGGACACACTTAACTCTGCACAAAAGGAATTCTATGACAGAATGACTCATGAAGCTAAGTCTTTCACTTCAGTGAGCTATCAGTTATTCAGATGTGCATCCTGAACCCAGCAAAGAAACTGACAAGGGAAGTGGTGAGGCCTACCTATGATATGATAGGTTATTTATAACGCACTTAATACCCAGAGGTTTCTGAGCACGGACCCGGGGATCGAACCTGTGTTTCGGTGTCGTCTTTCTTCCAAGGCGAGCATGTTGCCGCTGAGCTATTCCCGCCCCCCACAGACATTCTCTGGAGTTGAATTACTGAATATGCATGCCCAGTTTATCCGCTAGAATAACCTGTACACAAATTCCCTCCCCTTTTCACCCATTCAGGTGAGGAACTTCATTTCGAAGAAACCATGGGGGAGGTAGATGGAAGTCTTCCCAGAGATCTATATGTTTGCTTTTCACTTTTGGGGTTTGGGCTTGCCATAATGTTATTACTGGGAGTCCTCCTATCAGTGAATCATAAGATGGTATCCTGTTACATTGCTTCTCAGTTCTCATCTTGTCCTGGTCGGAGATGCTGCTCTACAAGGTTCTTGTCTCGAATCCCCCTTTGGTTAAGGCAAACCCTTCACCACCCAATCATTACTCTCTGCATGTTAAAGCGAGGGCATGTTAAAGTCCTCTCGCCGCTTCTGCTGCTCAGCCTTCTACATGAGCAACGCACCTTCACACATCTTAAAAGTCATTCCAGAGAGCGAGTGTGGCACTGCCCTTCCTCCCACCCTTATTCTATTGTCAAGCTTGGCAGCTACTGTCTACCAGAAGCAGAGCAGCTGAAAGTTGAGAGGCTTCAGGAAGAACGTAATGTTCGGTTCTACTGCACAGCTTGGAATCGTTCTGATTGCCACGATTGGTGAATGTGATACTCATACCAACTTCCAGCAGTTTCATCTGCACCGTTCCCTTTCGTTAGAAAGTGTCAAAAATAGTAACGTTTCTTACATGAAGAACCTGGGCTCTGCTCCTCAGGGTCTGCAGACGCGTTTCGACGTGTGCCTTCAGTTTAATGAGTTCTTCAAGCCTTTTCTGGGACGAGACCTGTTGGTGGAAACAACACGCAACAACGTTTCTACTGGACTTATTTACAAAGAATATTAACAAGAAAGTAAAGTAATTATAGTCCCTTTTCTGCATGTCGTTTTATGTGTTTATTATGAAGATCGAAACACTCATCTGTGCATTCGAATACTGAGGTTTGCTTGACCGGAACATGGTGCATTGTATGAGGAGAACGTTTGGTTCGTGCTCAGGTCTGTATCGTTGTATAATTGATATTGCAAACTCACCCTAGTTCCACATTCCCATTGTTTTCATGTTACCAATATAGTTAACTTTACAAAAAAACGGCTGTCGATGTATAGCTAATATAAAGCGCCTGTTGTTCCTAACTGTTTTTCTAGGCGCCTAACTGATCATGAAGCTGAAGCACATGCATCGTGCAGCGATAGCGAGGGGACGCAGCGATGCCAGATAAAGCGTGCCACACAGAGGGGGCGGACGTAGCTGGGTGATGAGAAGAGAGAGAAGGATCCTATATAAGAAGGGGTTTTGTCATGAGAAATGCAGAGAACACTGCAACATGCTGCTCTTGTTTCTTTGTCAGGTTGAGCAGAAGCGCACAGAATCATGGAAGTGGTGGTGGGATGCAAGAACAAAGACAAGTAGAGCGAACAGCAAACCGTCCTGCAGATCAGGAATCACAGAGATCACACCATCATTGCCATTCATGGAAACACCAAGGACACCAGCAATACCATGATCCGACTAGAAGCAGAAATTCACAATATATATCGAGGCGCTTAGTGCTGATATATACCAGTGGGTAGAAATGTGCCTCTCCTGATCAATGCACGGGAAGTTATGCCCAGTGTGTGTTCACCATCCTACCGCCTGAAAAGAGGACGATGGCTCGCAAAAGTCAGTAAAGAAGCAAAAGTCAGTTTGAAGGGAAGGTAAACGTTCTAATGCATAGACTTTCAGGGCACACACGAGCACATTGTTGAATAACTGAAGAGCGTGCGTGAATTGGCCATCTCCTTCTATTTCGGCGTCACAGGAGATGACCTACTCAAACACATGGTGATGGAGTGGTGCAAGACATCACTGATTCAGAAATAAATGTGTACAAAGTAATCTTCTTGGCCATCAACCAAACGGCTCCATGTGTTAATATCCCGCAAAAATATTGCCATATTTTTGTGGCGATATTAAGGCATCGAACCTGCGGGGGACACCCCCGCAACCCATGCATTATTGATAAAGGAGCGGGGGACACTCCCGCAAACCCCTGCTCCCAAAAACCCCAAAAATTATCCCCCCAAAAAATATTGCCTATGGCCGTTCCATACGGCGATATTTTTGGTGGGGATAATATGTAGTGAGACCCAACAAAACATCACCGCAAAATGTATCGTTCTCCAAGTATTCTTTTATTCTACTCTCCACTGGACCATGAGGTGTCCCACAAATCAATAAACCTAGCATTGCTCTCAATATTATGATCCAATGATATAGGGAATTGGGGAACCTAATGGGGCCATTGCCCAGGATATGGTGCCCAGCATGTTCCATCTCTTTGGTTTTAGGATCATATAGTACAGGGCCAATGATAAGTAATAGTGCTAGGAAATACCCCTCTTCATAGGAATCCTGCACCTTACAGCGCCTCTTTTAGTCTTCTATGTAAACCATCCAGCACGCGCATTGCCTTCTCTTCGGGATCTAGCACACTTGTTAATCCTGCATCCAGGGATGGAGTGCCAGCTCACACGCTCTCTTAACGACATTGATCCTATCTCACTCTCTCTATCAGCTCGCTCTATGCACTTCTTAGTGCCTTTAGAGATGAGGTGCTCAGTTTATTCTGCACCTGCGTGTCTCTGAAGTGCAGCTCGCTATGCAGCTTTCAACACGCCATGCCTCCCACCAATGATCTAGTGTCCAACCTGCTTTGGCTTCTTGCACACTGTGGCCTCTAGGTATATATGAATAGACTGCCCGCTCGCTACGTAGCTTTCAAAGTGCCATAAATGATATAGTGTCCCGCTGTCTCTGCATATTGCACTGTGGTTTAATGATTTATTGCCTGCTCGCTACCCAGTGACTGGTCCTCTCAAGCCTCCCAATAGCTTTCTATGGCTTCTTGACCCTCTCCCCGTCCTCATGGTTTTTTAGTGTCCTCCCTGCGTCTCCTGCTCTGTCTTCTACTACAATGGTCTGCTTGTCTCCATCAGCCCCTCTGCTCATTCTCAGTTTGTGGCCGTTATGTACACTTCCACAAATTCAGATTACCTGCTGATGTTTCCTCTGCGCTCTGCCTGATTTCGACCGAAGTGCTACCTTTTCTTCAATGTCCATTCAGCTCTGAATTGCACTATGTTGACTCCACATCTGGTTCCTTGCCACTATTCACTATTCCTTCCAGGCTCCATGTGTGTGACTTGCAGTGGCTGCTCCTTGGTGAACAGCTCTACCAGCTCTACCAGCTCTACCACAAGCTATGCCCGTCCCTCCATTCATATGCGCCGTGGTGGGGTTTTCAGTGGTCAAGCATATCCAGGTTTCTCTTGTTAATGGTGGAACGTGTCAGGGGTGGAGTTCCCAGACTTTGGGTCAAATGTTGAGTCCAAGCAGCTTGTCAACCTTGCAGAGACCTCCTCAAGATTGCTTGCTCAGTCCACAGTATTTCAATAGCCCCTGTGAATTATGACAGGCAGCCGACTTTATAACAGACCCCATCCTGGAATAAGCGTTATCAATAGCAAACCACATAGAATAGACAAATCAAAATGTGTACAGAGCAGGCCGTGAAACAAGTCAGCCATCCAAAAATCAGCATAGTACAAACCAGTGAAAAGGATCACAAAAGCAGTTCGCAAACATCCAGAAAGCAGAGCAGGAGACCAGAGAGAATGCCTTTGTTGTGTACACAGGAGCCACTGGGAAAACTGTCCTGACTGCATGGCCAAGGTTAACAAATGTACACAATGGTCCGTAGTGAGGCAGCTCGCCAAGGTTTGAGAACCCACAGCATTAGGGTAACTGGACAACGAGACATTGATCAACGACCCTGGAGGAGCACGCAAAATGTACACGCAAAAATAATGAGAAACTAAACCCACGTGCACCATCAATCTACGTGTGATGGGAGTGGGAGGAGAGCAGCTGAAGGGCTCCTACGAAATATGCCAGATGAGGCAACGCCCAATCCACTTTGATGAGGACACGGTGGCACTGTTAGGGTACGTGAAATGCAACATCACGTTAAAAACAGAACGGGAGTGCGTGCGTATATCAAAGGATGGCAGTCGAGTCTGACGCTGCCATACCAAGGGAAACTTAATACTTAGTTCGACCCCAAAGGCAGCAAGACAAATCATGGACATTCATCCTCAGGACATGACATGATTCTGGAAAAACATGGTGCTGTGTAAGTTCCAGGCACTGGGGCATTTTAGTAGCACACACGCGAAATATGCTTAAGAAGCATTAGCAATGCCAATAGTTTGGGCGTTTACTGTTGTTCTTTGCATTATGCATTGATAGGCACCAGGATGCAAAGAGGAGAGGGAACAGTTTAAAGGAGGATGTGATAAGGGGTGCAGAACGAGAAGGGGAATAGAGCACGGGAGGAAGCCATTGATAGAGGGTGCCATTGATGAGAGAGAGTGAGAGGGTAAGAAATGAAGAGACTCTGAGAGGTATTGGGAGAGGGGGTAATGTGGGTGGAGGAATATAGGGGCTAGAGTGGTGTGGAGCCAGAGAGAGGGGGTACGGTGCATGGTGGGGGTAAAGAGAGAAGGGGTAGGGTTGAATAGAGAAAGAGGGGTAGGATGGGTGGTGGTGCAGAGAAGGCCCTGGTTTTGCATGGGGAATTATGATCAGTGGCTGCGCCTGCCTGCTTGCATGGACTACCCTTTATCTTAGGTGTCTTTTAAAATGTATCATCTCTTTATAACATTGTGAACATCCTTTATCATGCCTCACCTTCCGGTGGCATAAACAGAATACTGTATTGGCCACCGAACACTATATTGTGTTCCTTTTTCCTTTATTCTTTTACCATTTTGGCCCATCGTTTCTCATGCCTCACCTTGCGGTGCCATGAACAGAACACTATGTTGTGTTCCTTTATTCTTTTACCATTGTGGCCCATCCTTTCTCATGCCTCACCTTGCGGTGGCATGAACAGAACACTATGTTGTGTTCCTTTTTCCTTTATTCTATTACCATTGTGGCCCATCGTTTCTCATGCCTCACCTTGCGGTGGCATGAACAGAACACTAAGTTGGGTTCCTTTTTCCTTTATTCTATTACCATTGTGGCCCATTGTTTCTCATGCCTCACCTTGCGGTGGCATGAACAGAACACTAAATTGTGTTCCTTTTTCCTTTATTCTATTACCGTTGTTGCCCATCCTTTATCATGCTTCACCATCCGGTGGCATAACGGAGCACTATCTTATGCTCCTTTTTAAATTTATCCCTTATCTACTCCATTGTAAACAATCATCCATGCTTAAAAGTGCACATCCTTGCCTCACCGTCCGGTGTGCCAACGGAGCACTGTCATATGTCATATTTACCCTTTATATACTCCATTGTAGGCCATCAATCATTCTTCCCCATCGTCTGGTGTGCTTAAGGAGCACGTTTGTAAGCTCCTCTTAATTATTCAAGGTAAAAAAAAAGACATAATGCCTTTTAGGCCACACCGTCCAGTGTATTTACCCGAGCCCTTCCTTGCACTCCTTGGATCATATATTCCCTTTATTTATTCCATTTTAAGTCTCTAATGTTATCTTGCCTCACCGTTCGGTGTGCTTAGTGAAGCACTATGTTATGCTCATTTATTCATATTCATCCTTTGCTTACTCCCTTGTTAGACAGTCAGTTAGCATGCCACACCATCCCATGTGTTTAAAAGAAACACTTCTTAGGCTCTTATCTCCTTTTTATCAAACACCATTCAAAAACTGCAGGCTTTTCCTCTGATGTTTTATTAAATTCTTCCATAATTTGCAACTTCTCCCCACCCTCCCATGGGGAACGTTCAATTAGTGAATTGTGTTGTTTCGTTCCAAGACCATCCCCTACTTCGAAAAAGTGCCTGGGGCGAAGCCATTGGACACCAACTGCGGAAAAAAACAGCGGGATTGGGGCGGGGGGATGTCCTATTTTCCCCTTCCTGTAAAAAGTATATCCTCGTCCCTGGCTGTTTCTGCTAATGCCAAAACCTAATCACCACCTGCTATTCCTAAGTTCTCCAACATGGGGTCTGGGATGGAATCACATGCTCATGAATATTCCCCGTCGTCAGGCTGGGAATCCTCGGTAAAGAAAAAATCAGTATCAGTTTCGTTTCTGATCTGTCTTTCTCAGTAGTAACCAATCACTGGTCTCTGGGTCATACTGCCCCCAGCCAATGACTGCCCTCTCCCTAAGCCCCGCCTCTGGCAGCCATCCTCAGATTTTTACTGCACGCTCAAGTGTTGGG
Organism: Ambystoma mexicanum; assembly: GCF_040938575.1. NCBI lineage: Eukaryota > Metazoa > Chordata > Amphibia > Caudata > Ambystomatidae > Ambystoma > Ambystoma mexicanum. The sequence goes on along the minus strand of NC_090937.1, from coordinate 1,260,454,445 downwards.
AGTCCTCGTGTTTAGCTCTCGAGCTTTTGCTGCGTTTTCGCGCTTTTTCGAGAATTTCTCATTTTTCGGTCAAATAGAGCCTCAATCCGTGTCAGATTTTTTTTCTATGCCCCTGAAGGGTCAAGATTTTGTCGCGTTACGCTTCTTGGGGGATTCCAGAAGTTTCTGCGGCCTACCCGAAGATGACCCAGGAGAAAGGAAGCTCGACGCCCGGAAAGCTGTTCAGGGTTTGCCCTGGATGCCAGCTACAGAATGTGTTCAAAGAGGACGAGCATTCGAAATGTCTCTACTGCCTTCATGAGGACAAAACGCACGTGGAGAAGGACTGTACGTTTTGCAGGAACATGTCGGAACGGACCGGCACCTTCGTCTCTCCAACTGGCTGGAAGGAAGGAGTCTGTCAGGTGAGAAGAAGAAGAAGAAGTCTGAGCAGTCTTCTAAGTCCTGTGAGGGCGCCCTGGCGACGGGGGCCCAACAGAAAGCAAAGCACCGTGAGTCAGCGGGCACCGGGAGTGCCAAACTGTCGGGCTCTTCAGCTGCCAGGCAGGGCGCGCCTTCCCGGCACTATCAACCACGAGCCAACGCCCTGTTCGGGGAAGAGGAAATTCGAGAACCCGGGTAAGCTTCTGGAGAGGCCCCGGGTGATCTCGAAGGATTCGGCCGAGGGGGAGCGAGGCGGTGACCCTCCCCCCAGGTGAAGGCCTCAAGCACGCCTAAGGCGGTGAAGGCCTTGATTCACCCGGCCAAGGCTTCTATCGAGGGAGTCGCGGCGGCCCTGGCGCAGCCTGTGGAGGCTACACCAGTGGAGGCGACCTCGGGACCCAGAGTTTCCCTGCCTCTGCGGAGGGAAGCCTCTTTCAGACCCATCGAAAAGATCTTCGTGAAGACCCCGGCGGAAAAAGAGGGGGGGGCGGTGGCCATTGTGGACACGGACACAACATCCGAGGAGGAGCTGGTAGAAGTCTTAGAGGGCCTCGACGAGGGCTTCGAAGAGGCCGTCGCCACGGGAGGGATCCCGATGAGGGTGACGACGAGAGTTACGGCGGCACCGGCGAGGGTCCTAGTCACCCGTCCTGCCCGTCGCTTCCGGAGCCGCAGGATAACTCGGCCATTTTGTTGGCAATACAATCCTTATGTTCAGAGATAAGGACGAGATTGCCCTTACCACTGACGGAGGATCCGGAACCCGGCTCGACGGAGGAACCAGAGCCGGGCCTGGCGGGAAGCCCCCCGAACAAGAGAAGACGGATCCATCCAGCCCCGCTTCTCAGCCCTCGCGGCCTGCTCGGCCTTTACCCGCGTCCCCCATCCCTGGGGATGATACGGGAACGGACACAGCCACGACGGGTACCGATGACAACAGGACTGAGCTCCCATCGCCAGCCCAGGCCTCCCCGTCTGACAAGATCGGATCTTTCCATGCAATGATCTCTAGGGCATCCAAGCTTTTTCAGCTCTGCCTCGAAAAGAAGGAAGGTTTCCTTTACCAACGGCGCAAGGCCAAGAGGAAGGCAGTCCTCGCCGTGCCTCTGCTGGATGACATCTGGGACGAGGGTCTGACCCTTCTCAAGAACCCGTCTACGACGCCTGCCAAGAGGGATCGGTACAAGAAGAAGTACCGGGTCCCCGACGTGGCCCCTTTGTGCCTTAGGGCACAACCGACTCCTGACTCGGTCGTCTCAGCGGCGGCCAAGAAGAAAGCGGGGGGGGGCGTCGGCCTCAACGTCATCTTTTCCGGCTGACGGCGAGGGGAAGAAGCTGGACGCAATGGGACGAGTTATCTCGTCAGCGGCAACAACGATTAAGCGATTAAGGTGGCCAACGCCCTCGCGATCGTGGCCCGCTACGACAGGGAGTTATGGTGCAAGATCACCCCCCGTTGGACTTCCTACCGGATGACAAGAGGGCCGAGGCCCTGGAGATCTTGCAAGAAGGCGAAGTGGCGTCGGACCACGCCATTACAGTGGCAACATACATTGCCGACACCGGTTTCCGCCAGCTAGGCAACAGCGTTTGCCTTAGACGACGAGGTGACGGATTTCCACCAGGATGTGCAAGCCAAGGTGTTGGACATGCCGTTCGACGGGAACAACCTGTTTGGGAAAACGGTGGATGAGTCCCTCCAAGCCATCAAGGCGAACACGGAGACAGCTAGGGCCCTAGGCGTTCTCCGGCAACGAAGGCCGTACTTTCGGAGCACCGGAGGCAAGCAGGGTGCCTCCGAGGGATTCGGCGGTGGCTCCTCTACGTACCGCCAAGCGGCCCGCTCCTCGTCACAGGAAGCCCATAGAGGACGAGGCAAGGCGGGTGGGCACCGCCGTCATCGCCAGGGAGGCCAAGGCGGCAAGGCGTCCTCCAAGCAAGATTGAACAGACAGCGGGGTCGGGCACCCACCGAAGCACCCCGGTGGGAGGCCGGCTGGCGAAGTTCGTCAGCGTGTGGGAGTCCATCTCCACCGATCGTTGGGTGCTGGGCGCTCTGGCCCAGGGGCACGCCCTCGAACTTCTAAAAAAGTGCCCCCGCATTCCACCCGTGGTCAGGAAGGAAAATCACGTCCCTCAACTGCTATTGGAGGTAAGGGCGTTGCTCAAAAAAGGTGCCATCGAGCTCGTCCCGAAGAGGCTCCGGGGCTCCGGAGTATACTCAAGGTACTTCCTAGTGAAAAAGAAGACAGGAGGATGGCGCCCCATCCTGGAACTGCGACAACTGAACAAGTACATCAAGGCACAGAAGTTCTGGATGGTCGCCCTCCAGCACGTGCTGGGACAGCTGGAGGAGGGTGATTTCCTGTCGTCGTTGGATTTGGAGAATGTGTACTTCCACGTCCCCATTCTGAAAGGGCACCGAAAGTTCCTCAGGTTCGTGGTCCAAGGACGGCACTACCAGTTCAAGGCCCTCCCGTTCGGATTGAAGTCGGCACCAAGGGTGTTCACCAAGTGCCTCGCACCGGTGGCGGCGCGGCTGCGCCTGCAGGGGATCCACATCTACCCCTACCTGGACGACTGGCTCATCTGAGCAAGGACAAGGGAGCTCGCCGTGGATCACACAGCAAAGACCGTCCAGCTGCTCACGGACCTGGGATTCTCCATCAACTTTCCCAAATCCCACCTGGTCCCGTCGCAAGTCGCACTGTTTCTGGGAGCCAAGCTCGACACAGTGGCGCGCCTGGCCTCGCCGTCGGAGGAAAGAACGAAGGCCATCCTGGGCAAGGTGCAGCGTCTGCGGGATGATGTCCTCCTGCATATATCTTGTGCGCCTGTGCAGGCTTCGGATGCGCCCTCTGCAAGAGTTCCTCGACTCCCGCTGGATCCAAGCGACGGGCAGCTTCGAGGACAGGATCACGCTCGACGAGACCTTCCGACGAGCGATCCGGTGGTGGGGCACCCGCGCTTATCTGACGGCGGGCACAGACTTTCAGACCCCATCCCACCAGATAACGGTGACGACGGATGCCTCCCTGGAAGGGTGGGGAGCGCACACCGGAGAACTTCACGCGAGAGGCCTTTGGCTCCCGGAGGAGAAGACACTCCACATCAACATCCTGGAGCTCCGTGCAGTGTTCTGGGCGCTCAGGTCCTTTCTCCCGTCCCTCAAGGGCAAGGTGGTGAGAATCTTCACCGACAACACCATCACAATGTTCTACATCCGGAAGCAGGGAGGAACCAGATCCCCAGCCGTCTCCAAGGAAGCCCAGGATCTGTGGCATTGGGCCATTGCCCAAGGGATGTTTCTGGTGCCCTTTCATCTGGCAGGGATAAAGAACACCATCGCCGACTCACTCAGCAGGGAGCTGCGCTCGTGCCATGAGTGGGAACTACGTCAGGATCAAGTGGATCGACTCTTCCGACGATGGGGAAAACCACGGATCGACCTGTTCGCGACGGCGACGAACTCCAAGTGCCAGAGGTTCGCCAGCAGGTTCCCCCAGCCGAGGAGCATGGGCGATGCTTTCTCGTTCCCCTGGGACGGCCTGTTCCTATATGCGTTCCCTTCGTTGCCGTTACTGCTCCGACTCGTCAACCAGCTCAAGGGGTCCCGGTGCAGGATGATCCTAGTCGCACCGGCGTGGCCGAGGCAGATCTGGTTCCCGGACCTTCTGGACTTGTCTCCCGATACACTAGAACCACAGGACGGGCGTCCTTGTGGTCCCATCGCCTGGTGAAGGAATTTATGAAGGAACTGTTCCGATCGTTCCCGCCGGTGAAGGCCCCTGCCCCGGCGTGGGAGCTCAACGTGGTGCTGACCAGACTCATGGGGGCGCCTTTCGAGCCCCTGCATTCGGCACCGTTGAAGTTCCTGTCGTGGAAGACTGCGTTTCTTGTGGCCATCACCTCTGCACGACGAGTGGGAGAGATCCAGGCCCTATCCTGCAAGCCTCCATACTTGACTTTTCACGACACAAGGGTGGTGCTAAGGACGCAGCCCTCCTTTAAGCACAAGGTGCCGTGGGACTTCCACTTCAACAAGCCCTTGGTGTTACCTGTTTTCTTCCCGTCGCCTTCGTCGCCGGCCGAGAGGACTTTGCACTCGCTGGATGTGGCTATGTTAGGGAGAATTCTCTCTTTAGGCTGAATTTCCTAACCTAGTGAGTCCCTCAGCAGCTTTGCTGGATTTCTGGAGTTAGTTTTTTTTCTCCTGCCAAGAGTGAGACTCTTTTTCTCCCACTCTTGGACATGATTTATGGTGTTCCTTTGACTGTTAATGTGTTTTATGGGCTATGGGGTCCTTTACTAATAGGGTCTCATGTGTTTTTACTATGTGTGTTACACAGCACCCTCTGTGCAGTAACACAGGGGTGTCATAGTGACACCCCACCATAGACACCATACCCTGGGACTGACTACTGTCTCCCAGGGCATGTAAAGTCACCATTGGCTATACTAGTCCCAAATTATTAACAGAAACCAGTACAAACCATCATATTGTGGACGTACTGGTCGGGGCAATTCGATTGCCCCGGGGTCTGTTAGTCGAGGGGGCACGTCTCCGTCCCCCCTGATCGAGTTTTGGCTGGTGGCAGTGGATACTACTTTTTATATTCGACCGCGAATATATCCCTATGGGATTTTCCCATTGTTCGAGGCTACCAACTTTAATTATTTAATTCTCATAGCCTCGAACATACCGCCGGTTTATTTAATTAATATTAATTCGCCGGTTGGTATTTTTTGCCAGGACTCAATTCTAAAATGGCGTTTGTGTTCTCTTCTGTGACTCCAACCCAAGTCGAGCCCTTTGTTCCACTTTTTGGCGGGCATCTCCACAGAAGCCTCCAAAAGTGGTGCCACTCTGTCTGGGTACCACAGGGGCTATGGAAGGGGGTTTAGGCACACTGGACTGAATTACCTTGGTAACTCAAGACGCACGTTTGTGTGATTGGCCCGAGTGGTGAGCCGGCCGGCTCACCACTTAGCATGTTTGATTGACAGCTAGGCTGAGTGAATGGGGGTGTGCTCCATAAAAGCAGGGCTTTGGGGACTGAAACTTCAGAAGTCGCCACAGGACCTGAGAATCCGATGAGGGAGAAGCTGAGACGACCTACCACAACGACACCACCGGTGGAGCCCTGCGGAACCGACTCACCACTTCCCGACGACAGAGAAGATCTCCCGGCTGGAGAGGCTTCTTCCCCTGACTGGTGGGCACAACCAGTTTACCTTCTTCTCTTCGCACCCCAGACCGGCGTGTGGTCGAATTGCCCGTGCCAAGCACCCCGGCAACCGGATAGCCACTTACCACTGGACCGCAAACTAAAGGACCGCTCCTTTTACCTGAGAACTCCACAGCTGGTTTCTTCCCTGGCAGTGCAACGGACTCCTGTCTTCCTCCCCGCCGAGATCCTCTCTTCCCCCGGACGAAGCACCGACTTGCATCCGCTGCCAGGAACAACTGCCCCCGCTGTAGTATTCTCACCACTTTAAGGTACTGTGTCCGCCAGGCCTCCCTTTCTAAAGATTGCTGCAAGGTAATAATAACCCCTTAACCTTCTGGACTGGGCTGGCCGCCTTGACCCTCTAACGGGTCCCTTTCTTTGGTCCAACTCCTTTTTGAACCGTTACAAGACTTTTGTGCACTGCAACCGTGTGACCTTGGACACATTTCGTTTTGATCCTCTTAAAGCGGATCCGACCTACTGACTCTGAATTCACGGTGTTACTTTGCCTTCCTCTCTTGTTGTGTTCATGAAAAAGTGTTGGGATCTGTTTCAATTATTCTCTGCTTTTCTCTCCCTTTTTTTAAACAAATTATTAGAGTGCCATCTACGTTAAGCGCTCACCGCTGTCTGAAAATAAGTGGGGCTTTACTTAAGACTTGTCTAATATTCTGCTAAGGGAGTGTATATCTTTTAGTGACCGTGTTTTTGAATTGCTTACTATTAGTGCCTGTGTGTTTTTCTAGATGTGGTTTTAAATAAATAATTATATCTCTTTTACACCAAGCCCTGGTCAGTGTTTACTTGTTCTACTGTGTTCTTTTGACCTATTGTGAATACTCTGTATACTACCTAACTCTTCTTGAGGGAAGTCTGACTGCTCAGCCACAGCTGCCAAGTGAATCTGTGTGGTACAGACTGCTACCAAGTGGGTTTACTGCCAAACACCTGTAATCTTAAATCTTTTGCAGTGGTCCCAGAGGGAACTGCACAGGTTTCTGCCTAACAGGCTAGAGCGCTGAAGTTCTACGTGGACCGCACAAAGAGTTTTTGGAAAACATCACAGCTATTTGTGAACTTTGGACCTGTGAACCAAGGGAAGGCTCTCTCGAAGGCTTCCATTTCCAGATGGCTCTCCGGCTGCATCATGCACTGTCATATGTTGGCAAACCGGCCGTTGCCTGGCCGTCCGAGAGCCCATTCGACCAGAGCTATCGCTGCTACCACGGCATACTTGTCTGGTGTGCCCCTGCTGGTCATCTGCAGGGCTGCTACATGGAGGTCGACGCACATCTTCACGAGATTCTACTGCGTCGACCGGATTCCAGGGAGGAGTCCAGGGTCGGCCAAGCAGTGCTGCGCAACCTGTTCGCCTAAGGTGAGCCTGGTGAGGAGGTAAGTATTGCTTAATGTTGAGTTGTTGATGTAATGCTTAATGTTGACCCTTTGCCACCTCCCGTTGGTTGTGCATGTGGGTACTGCTATGTATTCTTATATTCATGAGCATGTGAATCCATGCCAGACCCCATGCTGGAGAAGGAACAAGTTACTTACCTGTAACTGTTGTTCTCCAGCATGGGTCTGGCATGGATTCACATGCGAACCCTCCCTCCTACCCCTCTGCGGCTCTTCACTTGGTCATACTGCCACTTCGCGTGCTACCAAATCTGAGGATGGCTGCCAGAGGAGGGGCTTAGGGAGAGGGCAGTCATTGGCTGGGGGCAGTATGACCCAGAGACCAGTGATTGGTTACTACTGAGAAAGACAGATCACAAACGAAACTGATACTTATTTTTTCTTTCCCGCGGATTCCCGGCCGTCACGACGGGAATATTCATGAGCATGTGAATCCATGCCAGACCCATGCTGGAGATCAACAGTTACAGGTAAGTAACTTGTTCCTTAAACCTTCATACTTCCTTTAAACTTCTTATGTCCTACATCAAAACCCCATTTAACTTTAATGGAGTTGCAAATTACGCTTTCATGAGCAGAAGCTAAAACCCAGCTCTGGGGTCTTGGGCATCATTCAGTGGGCAAGAGCTGCTCCCCCTGGTGGACCAGGCGCTATTACCCAGCGTGCTGCAATTCTAACTTCCCCTTAGCACCTGGAGACTGCCCCTGAGTGGTAGCTGTGCGAGGTATAAATCAACATAACCTGTAATGTGCAGCTTTTTGCCTAAATTGGTATGTTTGTGCAGCACCAGTTGGCCTGTGGAGCCAAACATAGCACCTGTTAGATGTTAGTTCTAAGCTAACCCGGCTCTCCCAAGCTAAGAATGTTTTGTCTGCTGCAGGGGCACTAACCTCCTCAGCTACATCACTTTGTGTAATGCACTTTTGCAACCTGTGAAACACATTTTTAGATTGCATTACCCTGTATTGTGAAGCCTGTATTCCTCTTAACAGTCGGTTGGGGGAGGGGGGTGGGGCTGTTTTTGTTTCACATATTTCTCTAAAGATTTATATTTGTCAATGCTGTTTCATTAAGCTTTGTGCACTGCTGGTCATTTTTAAATGCCAAACATTAATCCATACTGTTACCACTACATGCGAAGATATGCAGCGAACGTGCTTAATTACAGGCTGGACTCAAATTCCAGCTTCATTAATTAGCTAAAGTGGGCGATGCAGGCCATCTTTCTGTCTCGCAGACCGCCCTCTCCCATGTTCCAACTCCTCGTACCTCGGAGGCAACTCCTCACTGGCTGATGTCAGATTCTGAGGAGCTTCTTTAAGTTCCTGCTCAACAAATCTTCAAAAGAACCGCTGTCTCCTGGAATCACATCTGGTTCGGCAATCCCTCCCCAGGCCCAACACCCTTAGCCGCACAAGCTGAAACAAAGGTGGGGGTGGCATGCTGATAGCCGACGCTGCAATGACGAAGGGGAGGCTGTGATGTGCCACTGGTACCATAAAGCAAGTTGTGTAAATACATGAAAAAAACACTGATGTTACACAGCGCGGTCTGTTAACGTCCTCCCCGCTTTCCTAGCTTCGTTGTTCTAATCTAACTGATCCTAAACGAAGCTCCTTGCAACGAGTGATAATAACCTTTCTTGGCAAAGCATTGCCCATCTAACCATACCGTCACAAACATTGATGTCCCGGCACGCATTAATGTCACTGCCAACAATCATGACGCAGTCTTACAGTAACCTGCATGCCGTCATAAATCAGCCTAATGTTTTCAACATGTTGCCGATATGGCTACCCCAGTTTTGCACGTTCTTTTAATACAATCAGCCTAGAAGGGAGAGCTGCCTCCCAACAGGCAGCCAATTACGCGGTGAAATGCCACCGATTAGGGCTGCCTGCTCTGCGGTTTATAAACCCAAAATGCATTGAAGTGGAGCAAAGGCTGATCTAATTCATGGCCCAATCTCGCCCAGCCCCAACACATGCTGTGCAAAGAAAGCAGGCCTGTCCACCCTGTTGCCTCCACTCACGACCACCACGCCGCGAAAATGATGGCTCCCGAGCTGAGGGTCCCTATGCCACCCAATAATTGATCACCTGACGCTATTGTCTTTACACACCAGTTGCACTTTAGGGGACCAGCATCCGGCAGTTGGCTAAGAAACCATGAGCAACTTCAGTTGGAATAAGACATTGTTCGCCGTTCAGAGCAGCCCAAGCCTCACACCCAAACGGACACGCCAGGGTCCCTTCACCTCCTTCATGATGCTCACGTTAACCACTGGGCGCCTGCCTCTCCCCTCGCACCCCTGTCATGCACCCGTAAATAACCCCAGGCAGCGACTCGGGGCAGAGCCAGAGAAACATGCACAGGGACACAGGGACTTGGCGCTGCCGGGCCACCCACCCAGCATGAAACTGTTACTATGCTGACGTGGGACATGGGGGAGGGAGGTCAAGGCTCGTAAACCTGGAAGTGGCATAGTGTGGATCAAAGGCTGGTAGTATAGCTGCATCCTCCCAACCCAAGCAATATCTGGCCGTAAGTTTTATTACCCACATGACAGTCTTGGCATAAACACCAGTAAAGAATAACCAACCAAACACACAAGGATGAATGATATGGTTTTGGGCATCATGGGAGAAGGAGCGCGGGGGGCCCTGCTCCAGCATGAGGCCAACTCGGGTCTGATTCATGACGCCACACCTGAGAGGGTAAATGGCCGGTCGGGTTCCCCCCAAAAGGTGCTCATTACCATCCTCTTTGCCAATGTGCCAAAATGTTTCTTTGTGAATACTTCCATCCCTGCGTTTGAAAGGTGGAACCCATTGTTAGGCAGAATCCTGTGCAGTGCCCTTAGGGACCACTCCACACAATTACGACTACAAGTGGTAATACAAGTTCACCTTTGGTACAAGCCTGTACTACTATGTCAGAGTGGTAGCAGTGACTGAGCAGCCAGGCCTATCTCAAGAGTATGGGCAGTAGCAGAGATTGCACAAAGGGACCACAATTACTGTGACTCAAGCAAACACTGACTCAAAGTTTCAGGTAAAAAATATAAGTACATTTATTTTTAAACCATTTGTTATAAACACAACACTTCTATTAATTCAAAACCACACGTAAAATACACTACAACTAACCAATTCACTTGGTACAGTATAACTCAAGGTAAGTACCCTGTGTTTTAATGAACCGGTGTTGTGAAACAAAAGACGTTACTGGGAATACACATGCAATCACTTTTTGACAGTAATTACAGTTCGGTCTTAATAAAGATACACGTATCAGCATCAAGAAATGTTACCGGGGCAAAAACACACTTAGCACCTGAGTTAACCAGAGAGAGTTGGGGGCAAAAATCATAGGCAATACTTTTGTCAGGGCAGACAAAATCAGAGAACACTCGTTGACAGAAATACAAGAGTCAATAGGCTGGAGCCAGTGTCAAGTGGAACCGAGTTCCTGTTGTTGAGAATCACACTGTCGGCTAGTTCAAGATTGAACGTTGCCAGGAGTATTTAGATATTGTCAACAGAGGAAGCAAAAGTTATAGGAAGGAGGGAAAATAAGGGCAAGCCTTGGAGGAGGAGAAAAGGCATTCACCCTAGCTCTACGAAGCAGAACACAGTACCTTATTCAAGGAAGAAGCTGGTGCCACGGCAGTTGTTCCTGGTAGTTTCCTGCAGACCCACGGTTCCTGGAGCTTCGGCAAGAAGGATGACGTCTGGAGGGGTCTGCACTACACAGGGATGAAGCCAGCAGCAGCGACGGTGAATAAAAGGTGCGCTCTTTAAAAACAGGAGAGGCTCTTCAGGTGACTATCCGGACCACTACAGCAGTGTGCAGCGATTTCGACCAAGAAGAGGATCCTCTGGCTGTGGAAGATGAGCTGGTTGACCCCACCAGGCTCCAGGGAAGAAGACTCCGTACTGGATCTTCTCTGGTCGTCGAAGGGTAGATAGCTCAGGACTGCAGCAGGGCTTCACCGGGAGGGGATAGTTGCAGCAGCCGTCTTCTTCTCTGCTTCTCTTCGGTTCCTTGTAGTTCCAATGGCGACTCTGACTTCCAGCCCAAGAGTCCTGCCTTTTATGCGAAAATCCCACATTCACACAGCCTGGCTGTCAATCACGCAGCGGGGGGTTGTCCAGCCCGGACAACCTCCTCAGCCAATCATGGCAAAGTGCAACTTGGGTTTCCTAGGATACCCTGTGCAGGGGGTGACTACACCCCTCCCTCACATTCAGCCCACCTAGACACCCAGGTGCCTAGAGGAGGGCTTCTTGGCAGAATCACGCCAAAAGACAGTGAACAAAGAAGGCAAACCTGGTTTGCCGCGCAAAGTAAAACACAAGAAGGACTTTAACACAAAGAAATGGCGAATAAACCCGACCGGAGCCAAAAGAAAATGTATTTAGTCAATCGGGTTTGTGTTCGAGGCTAATATAATAGCCTAAAACAATACCACGTTTACTTAGTATAAATGCGGTAGAAAAGTTAGGGTAGATATCACTGCCACCAGCCAAGTCTAAATGTTAAAACAGCAAAACAAGACTCTAGGAGGTACAGATAAAAAGGGCTAAGAAGTAACCCTTTCCAATACTCCATGTAAGATGGGGTGTACTGGATCTGTGGTTAAATGACTATGTAAAGTTAATGGCAACTTTATCCTTTTCTGGGGGACAGTAGTCAGCCCCAGAAATGGAGTCGGTGGGAAGTCTAAAAGACAACCCTGTGTCACTGCACTGAAGGTGCTGTGTAACACACAAAAGAAGGGGGCTACTGAAGTGGTGTACTCCAGAGCCCACAATCACAAAAACAGATGAAATACACATGGCAAAACATGGGTAAGAGTGGGGGAAAAGCTCACACTCTTACCAAGTGAAAAAAAATAACTCCAGAAATCCAGCAAAGCTGCTGAGGGACTCACTAGGTGAGGGAAATTAGCCATAGAAGGAGAATTCTCCCTAACACCCATCTTGATGGAACAATTCCCTGTTTAATGAAATGCCCCCTTGTTTGATAAATCTTAAGCCCGTATAGGTGCAAACATTTAGCATCGCCTTATTTAATTTTCTTCAGGATACCTCTATTGCTTTATTGCACTTGGCTGCCTGCCAGTGTTACGTAGGTAGGATCTCTGAAATCATGACCTCTGTGTGCCTCCAACAAGCGGCAATCCGCCGGAGCGAGGCACATATCTCTGCCAAAAAAGCGCCCTCCTCCCCAGTAGTGGTAAGTCATTGCCACCTAGGTGTATTATCAAAAATTCAGGGGGTGGGTCCTTGGCCCCTAACAAATCTGCTTGTCTGTCATGTCGTTCCCCCCCCACTTCATTCCTGGCGTGCCCCACCAGGATGTGATTGTGTTCTGGAAGTGGAGCCCCTCCTGGGTGTCCTCTAGCCACCTACTTGCTCTTGTCACAAAAGAGTGTCCCTCAATCCACGCTGATTTGAAGGCAGGAGGGCCTGTGGCGAGAGAGGCCATGGTTAAATTGGGTCTTTCCTGATGTATTTTTTGTACACATCCGATTTCCATCCCCCAATACCTTTGATGGCTTTGTCATCCACCTCCTCCCCCCATCCAGGCCGAGGTAGCTGCCCCAATGCGGAATTAATGGGACCCAAACTCCCCTGATTCTAACCTGCTGCCCTGATAGCCTTTTTCAGCACTGTCTGCAACTGGAACCTGCTAAGGGCCCTACTATTTTTATGCTTAAACAGCTGCCCATCTCTCTGGGGGCCGAAAGCTCAAGAACTCTATGGTGTTGCAAGTGGGGCAGTACCTCTTGTCATCTATGCAATATAAATAAATTATTCTCCCCTTCCCCCATTGGTCTGTTTTTAGATTAGTTTAATTTAATGGCCATGCACTACTTGCCCAGGTTGATGTCACCCAAGGCTAGCCCCTCGTCCGATAGGGTGTTTTTGGCCACTGTCTCGCTTATCCTGAAAGCCCCAAAATAGTTCATTGTGAAAGATTCCCTGAACAGTGCAGTATCGAATTTGTCACTACATACTTTATGTAGTGTGTCAATTAAGATTAGTATCTTTTCAAAATTAAGCAGGCGCCGTTCTTGACCCCTTCTAGCTTAGCCCATCCTTTTAATGCATATTTTGTAAGTGAGCTGTGTGTGGGATCCACGCCACCCCTTAATTTAAGGAAATAAGATATGTCAGCCAGGTGAGATGATGCCCAGGATTTCTTTTTGTTCCGTTTAAATGACCATTCCAGGAAATCATTTTGATGCCTTTCTCCGATGTCCTTAATGTCAGTATCCTTCCTTATATCTGCGAAGCTCTTTAGGCACCTACTATCAAGCTTGGCTGTCTTCTGGGCCAAAGCCTTCCTGGCCAGCTCACCCAATAAGCCTGTCGGCTCACCTGGTAATGCTGATTGTTCCATTTCCCATCTCCCAGCACCCGTGTTCAGGGTGTATTTTGTGTAGTTTGGGGCATGGTTCCTTTTTTCCTTTTGTTGTTGTGTGGTTCCACACAGCTCCTCTTCCAGTATTCTCCAGACCTCCTCTGGAACTGCTGTCCCCAGTGACTCTGCCTGTGGTTTCAAAGCTCTGAAGGTTTCTAGCTGGAAACTAGACAATATGTCATTACTTTGGCCGTGGAAATGCCTGGCTTTTAGGCTGATGTTGTATTTTAATGCATGCTTGGTTATTTCCCTCAGCACTGTAAGCACCAGCTGGCATGAAGAAGCGCTTTTATTTATGACATGTACCACCTCCATGTTGTCTGACCATGTGGTTAACTCAGTATTTATTAAGATTATGCCCCATATGTAAATATATATCCGGATTGGAAACGATCTCTAGCAATGTGATGTTTTTTGGTCCAACCTCTGCCCTGCCAGAGCATGGGCCATGGCCCTGAGCACTGTTTGCTGACAAAAGTGATCCCAAAACCTTTGCCTCCCTAGGCGTCGCTAAAAAGGACTCTTCCATCACTGTCATTTATAGGCGTGTCCCAAATAACAGTACTGTTAAAGTTTTCCAAAAACTCCTTCCAGACTTCAAGATCTTTCTTGTTCCTGCTTCCTAGCCTTGTGTGGTGGTGTTTCCTTGTTACCCCATTTTATTTCCAGACTTCTATGAAAGACCCTACCTTGTGGAATGACTTCCGTTGCAAGATGTAGCTTGCCTGCTAGGGATTGAATTTCTTTCAAGGTTGCCTTGTCTCTGTTTGTTAGTGTCCTGACTGTGCTTAACAAATCTGCCACCTTTTCATGATGCATGCGGCATAAGTATTTCTTGGAATCAATTTCTATCCCTAAGAAAGACAAAATTGGGCCGGTCCTACTGTCTTGTCACCTGCCAAGGGGATTCCTAATTCAGCTGTGATTGCCTCAAACATTTTAAGGGACCTGCTGCACAAATCTGACTCTTCCGGGCCTTTGACAAGGAAGTCGTACAAGTTATGGACCACTGAGGCTTCAGGCAATGATTTTTGGAGTGTCCAGTCCACTATAAAAAGGAAGGAACTTCTTCAAAGTAAGCGCATGAAATAGCACAGCCCATGGGGAGGCATTTGTCAAAGTAAAATTGGTTGTCCAAAAGCAGAGCCAAAGGTATGCTCTCTTGTGCAGTGGCAACAGCCCGAAAGCTGACTGGATGTCAGCTTTTACCTTTAATGCATTCCGCCTTGCCATTTTGACTATGTCAAGGGCCTCGTGAAAACTGCTGTAGGACACGGTTGCTTCTGTGTTAACAATCCCACCATTAACAGAGCTGCCGTGGGGGGTTGGATAAATGGGTGAATGTCTGCATTTCCTTACCTTTTTCTTGGGTACCAGCCCCAAGGGAGAACATATACATTCACTGAAAGGGATCGTGGTAAAGGGGCCTTCCACCCTGCCCAGAGCTATCTCTTTCCTTATTTTCTCCCTCATAATTTCTGGGTGGGCCTTTGTGGAGATTAGGTTCTTTGGAATTACCTGAGAACCCTGTTCATTGAGCGCTCGGAGGTCTGCGGGCTGGTTGGCGCCTTACAAAAATATATTAGAATCGAATAGAATAGAATCCTGAACCCCTGCGTGAAACCGCCTAAAATAACTGACCATTTGGGCTTCAGGGAAATGTTGGACCCACTGCGCCAGCTGGTCTAAAACGACCGGAGAGGCCCCTAATTCGACCTCCATGAGTGTTTTTCCCCTCTGTTTTGTGTGCACTTCAGGGGGGGTTCTTGGTACACTCGCCACTGCTGTGTTTCCCTCCACACGCGCTACATTGGTGCTTGAACTTAGGCTTTCCCCCAGCTGCAGAAACTCTTCTCATAATTTCAACAATATGCTGTGTTGGCATCCCGTGCGGACCCCAGTCCCTGTGGAGGGGTGGTTGTTGAGAAGCGTTGGTTGTTTTTCTGCCCCCTGGGGGCATGCTTCCGAAAGGGCTGTTTGGACCTGTTGTGGCCAGCGGAACTCTCTTTCTGGGTGTTACGGTATTGTGTAAAACCCCCTTTGTTGTTGTTGCACAGGCTGTGGAGGGGTAAGTCACAAGGAATCTGATACATTCACCATGTGTATTTTGGGATGTGGTGCTGTCTTTTAAATCATGGAACGGATATAATTTGAGTCCTCCTCTTCCCAGACTAGGTCGGGGAATGTGGGCATCTCTTTCCTAAACTCTTTATCATAATTGAGCCAGGCTTCACCTCCAAATGTGAGGTAAATCTGGAGGATCCTGTGGTGGTAAGCAATAAGTGCTGAACCCTCCTCTGGATAGTTTTCCAGTATAATAATGGACAGGATTTGGTGCTCTCTAATTTTGGTCTCTTTGCCCTCTTTCTCTTCCCTGTCCATTTTATTAATGTCATACCCCATCTCCTCGTATTATAGCAGTGATAATATCTCAATAAATTGTTTGCTCTAAAATTGTTCTTAATTTTGGACTCTATGTGCCAAGCAATAGTCTTTTTAATCTTCCCATGGAGCTCTTTCCCTGCAGATCTCCATCCACATTTTGCATTTGTTTGCCCCTGATTGTCCTTACCCCCTAAGGGCCCTATCCACACTGTTGTGTGATCTTACTCTTCCTCACTGCTTGAACTAGATTCAGAATCAGAACTCTCATCTTCACTGCTAGAACTGACATGGTCTCTTTTCCCCTTCTTTTTACTTTTGCCAGACCCAGTGCCCCCCTCTCTATGCAATTTTAACATTTGTTCTAATATTGCCCCAAGCTCTTTGCTCGCAGTGCCTGTTTCCTCCTTTCTTTTGTTCCCAGCTTCTGCTCCTGTTGTTAACTGTTTGCTGATTACATCCGGGCGTTTTTGTTTTATTGTCTGTTCCCCCTGTTCCTCATCGTTCGCAGCTCCGTAGCTTGTTTCGCCGGTTTCTCCTCCTGTTGCGACTTCTGCTAATGTCTTTCTCACTGCATCCATGCCGTGAGCTTGTTCAGCTTCTTTCGCCTACTCCAGGAGTAGGCTTTCTTTAAGGGTCAGGTTACTAGCCATCTTCAGGCGTGCTGCCGCTAATGCAAACTTATTTTCCAGTGATGTCAGTGTCAAAAAAGGCTTGTCGCAGCGTGTTTGAAAACATAAGTTCAGAACACACACACACGGAAATTGCTGAGGTCTCACATAAATGTTTCCTTCAAAGCGCCTGCTCTTGAAAAAAGGCTTTGCTGTAGGTTCCGTGCTGCTCTGGAGACAGGACTTGAAACAGAAGTGAAAGGGAGGCTTCCTCCTCTCCCGTTGTTGCATGCACATGTCAACTGTCAAAAACACTTGAGTGTAAGCAGTTCCTCTGAAAGGCCTGGTTCTGCCCGACGCCTTTGATAGCTGTCTGTTCCACGGTGCCTCGCACTTCTGATACCCGCCCGGGCAGCGAGGGCTTCTGCTTCCACAGGAATCCAAGCTTAATCACTCAAGAAATGCTGCCGGTTTCTCCTTGTAATGTTGGAGGTTCCTCTGTGTTGTGGTGCTGGCAGCGTCAGTGCAAAGAGAGAAGA
The DNA here is from genome assembly GCF_040938575.1 of Ambystoma mexicanum. NCBI lineage: Eukaryota > Metazoa > Chordata > Amphibia > Caudata > Ambystomatidae > Ambystoma > Ambystoma mexicanum. The sequence goes on along the minus strand of NC_090937.1, from coordinate 1,260,437,411 downwards.
GGGTTGCAGGAGCCCCCTGCTCTTATGGAGAATTCTTTGTCTGAGGGCATGCAGACACTTTCGTTGCAAATTCTGTATAGCCAGTGCGATGTCCTGTCCTTCTGGAGGACCCCTTTTTTATCATTGTTTTGCTGGCCCTGTTGAGGTCCCTTTTGTTCGCCCTGTGTTTCCTTTTGGCCATGTTTGTGTCAGTGAAACCTGCCAGACGTCGGACCATTCCATCCCACTCCCTCCCACCCCGGCCCTGCTGCTGTCGCCAGGAGAGTGTCCCTTCCTTCCTGCATGTCTCCTCCAGGCTTATGTGCCTGGGCCCTCTACCTCTGGGGCTATGACCCTGCAGGTCCCATGATAACGAGGCCTTGCCCGCCAAGACTGTGTCTAGTATACTGCATGCGCAAGGTCCATGGGATTACTGACCCTCAACCCCACTCACCTATAATCTTATCCTACTACATGATGTCCCAACCCTCTGGCCTGTTAAGCTCTGGCCTGCTCCCCTGCAACGCCTGAAGCTGTGTCTGCAGGCGTTGCAGTGTTAAGCGCCTCTGCTCCCCTGTGCCCACACGCCCTCTAACGAAAGCAGCTGCAGGTCGAAAAGTCCTCCCCGGTGATGGTCAAAACCGGCTTTCAGCTCCCTAGAAAGCCACGCTCCAACCAGAACAAATCTCTGGGGGCCTCTTGCTATCGCTCTCTCATCAGGGTGCAAAAACCAGGAATACCCCGCTTCCCTCACTCCAAGCATATCACTGACAGCCCACACTTGCGCCCCATCAGACGCATACCCGTCTCTCCTCGAGTCATACCAGCCACCCCAAACCACACTCCACTTGTCCCACACCTTCCCTAAAAGTCCCTCTTGCAGTTCCCCTTAACAAAGAGGTTGTCAGGGTGAAAGTTAAAGTTGCTGCAGCAAGCTTTATTGAACATCGAGCCAGGAGTTATCTTCCAGGTGTTCCGTTTCTCCACCACACGTCAGGATTCTGCTCTGGGTGTGGTTTCATAAGCCTCCTCCCCCTGTCAGCATCCAGAGGACCCTGTCGAGTAGACAGACCCCTCCCTCCCTAGCCATTCCCTCTCTACCCATGGCCATTTTCTTTCTTCTTTCTTTCTCTTTCATTTTGTTTGTGCTTCCTTTTCTTTTCCCAATTTCTTTCATTCCCCCATTTTTTTAGTCTTTCATTCACCGATTCTGATCAAACCCCAAGCCTTTCATTTCCCCAACTCTTCTCAGTCCCCAAAATACTTTACCTTACCTATTTCTGTCCTTTACCCAATTCTTTGCCTTCCCCAATTATTTACCAGCCCTCTTCTTTGTATTCTTTGTAGCCCAATGATTTACTTGCCCAACCCTGTCCATCGCTAACACTTCCCATTCACTAAATCCTTTATTCCTCCTTCTCTCCATACCCCAAGCCTCCAACTCTTTTCATTCCCCCAATTATTTTCCATCCCCAATTCAAACCCCCGATTTCTTCTGTCCCCAATTCTTTCCAGTGCCCAATTCTTTCCAAGCCTGAAATCTTTCCATTCCCCCTTCTTTCCATTCCCCAATTATTTCTGTTCCCAGTTCTTTCCGTTCCCCGATTTCTTCCATTATCCTAATTTCTTTCCATTCCCCAATTCTTTCAATTTTTCTTCCCCAAAGTTCATCCCCCAGTTCTTTCCTTCCCCCAATCTTGAATTCTCCTAATCTTTCCATTCCCCTATTTTCCTCCCTTCCTCTTTAATTTTAATTTCCCTCCTATTTAACATTTCCCATTTTCTTTCATTCCCCTTCTCATCATCTTCCCAAACCCCTGCCCGCGTTGTTGGAGTTGGAAGGACTTCCAAGCCCTGACACCTCCCCTATCCTTGGGCATCCCCTGAATCTAGTACTCCTGGATGCCGTTCTTTCTAAGCTAGTGGCTGTGCAGTCCCATTGTGGTATCTGGCAGTGCTTTCTATATGGATCCACCATGTAACATCCGATGGGAAGTTCTGGAAGAGAAAACAGATCATTACATTGTTACCAACAAAGGGAATGGTGGGCGGTAAGTCTCAAAGCCTTGGGAAGCAGGACCAAAGGGGGCACCCCCTAGCCCTTGTAACCTTACATAGGCTGCTAGGTCAGACTCCTCCTTCCCCTCTTGGATGGAGCAGGGCCTGGTGGGCGACCCCGCTAAGGGCGGCGCCTGCTGAAACCATTTGCAGTGGCCCGGGCACCTAGCAGAGTGCTTAACAGATCACTTCACGGCTCGCGTTTAGCACACTCATTAAAGCACGGACGGCGGAAGGAATTGAATAAAAAACAAAGCCAAGCAAATGGAAAAAACAAAGCCCAGCTGGCGCTTCCGCCATTTCACTAGCAAGTGCTGGCAAGTTGCCACGCCAATGCCATAGACTGCTCCAGAACTCTCCCTCTCCCTTGTTTTATAGTAGCAATGTTTTGCTTACGCCACAAAGCGCCAAAACAAAAACCGTCAATCCCAATGAAAGTAACAATGCCAATGATGGCAAGGTCCGAGCTCGAGGCCTCAGTATATGATCTCCTTAGAGAAGGTGCCATTGAGTCACTAGAGGACTCTGAAATGCTTAGCCTAACTGTGATGATGAGAAAGGCAGGCTCGCAAATTCTAAAGCTCCTACTGTGCAAAGACCTTACAATCTCAATTGAAGTCATCTGTGATCATTTTCAACTGCTAAATATCTCCAAACTGGTTCTGTCCTCCAGTTCTGCCACTGTCTTCTAAAAATTAGAAATGTGAAATGCTTAACGCCAGTCAAAGCTGCACAGCAGCTGAAAACACTCCACAGCAATAATTACCTCATTAGTCCATCAAGCACATACAATTGCCGTTTGGACTCTGTTCTTCAGCGTTTGTGTTTCAAAAACTGATGACCACTAAATAGAAGGAAAGCGCAAGCATCAAATATTTTCAAGACAACCTTGTGATCCATGGGAGCAAGAGAAAAGACATAGAAGCGTAGGCTGCGACTCTGAACAATGCAACTTTTAATTCTGTAAACATCTAGACTACCAAGGCCACTTGATCTCCTGTGAGTGGGATAACCCCAAAAACTGGTTAGGAAAACGCATCTTAGAGGTTCCACAGCCAATCAGTCGTGGCTAGTTAGTCCATGATTGGAATAGCCGAATATCATGCAAAGTATTTCTTGCACTATTGTTGGAGGCTACTTGCAGCCCGCTTACCATATGAAATAGGATAATGCAGAGGGGATTATTGCAATTAGCAGCCAAGGGATGCATTGCCCTTCATTTATGAGAACAAGCTTATGCACAAACACGTCTTCATACAAGCAAAGATAACTAATATAAAGGAAGAACCCACTTTCTTTTTCTTTGGCAGCCTTTTGGGCAGAAAAGGTGACACAGGCTGTGGTGTGGTAAGTCACAAGGAATCTGATACATTCACATGCAGCAATTTGTTAACATGCCTGGGGCAAATAAAAGGGACAGCAGGCAGCAGCTAGCTGCTTGCTCAGATGGTATGCTGCTACCAGCAGTTGTAGCCAGCATTCCAACTACTTAATTGATCGATGCACCTGACCCAGGTGATAATGGACAATACTGAATATGTCACAGTGATCCGTTTAGTTTAAAACAATGCTTTAGTGGAACAGAGTGTATCATTTTGGTGACTGGGGATGAGGATATGCAGTTGACCATTAGCAATGTGATGATTGAAGTTCTTACATGGTGGGACAATTCATTTAGTCCACATTTTAGATTAATTAGTCATATTCTCTTCAGTACCTGTTGATTTGCCCCCGAGATCTGCGCTTCCTCCTGGGACTGTTCAGTTGACACCACTGGTTCATTTTGAGTGAGATGACATTGTTTTCGCTCTTGATTGGGAGGGATTTCTCGCCTTCCTTGTGGGGACCGGTTGGTTGCTTCTTTTCTCTTCCCTTCAACCTCTTTCTTACACCTGCCACATTCATTGGCACTCTTGCCATTAGGATTTTCAGGATCCTCCATGGAAGTGTTACATGCCTTCATATCCTTTTCGAAAGAGCTGATCTGATTATAATCAGCCATGGATGCTGGGACTTTCTACTTTTTTCTCTTGTGAATATCCGTAAAATGGTTACAAAGGGAGCGTTTCTTCTAGAAAAGAAGAAAGGGAGAAAATCAAGAATAACTTAACAGCTTGTGTCATTTATTGTTTTGTTGTGACAAATCCCAGCCCAATACGTTTTACTTTTATATTGATTGTATTTATTGAGGAACACAAGGTGTTTTGACCAGGAACACTTACTTACTATAGCACTTTGGAGACAATAAGGCAGACAACGAAACAGGAGCCGTACAATAGTGTGAAATTCAGTGAATTGTAGACCAATGGATGATTAGTAATGCAACCAGGAGTAGAGATAAGGGACGGTGCAAGCGAGATCAAGGCAGTAGTCAAGATTACAGGTTATTTACAGGGTAGCAGTAGCAAGGAAATGTGGTGGGTCATGTGTTGGAGGGTGCTTCAAGGTTGAGGAGGTGAAGCTTCATAGGAAGGGATAGCAATAATGCTTTGGATGTGGGGGCGTTCAAGTGAAAGGAGCAGGGTGTGAGAACGAATGGAAGGGGGAAGAGGCACAGGGCGGGTGGGAGAGATTAGTGAGAGTGCTAGAGTTGAAGGCCTGGCAGGGAGTGTACCTGGAGAAAGAATCTGGAAGAAAAGGGTGTGTAAGGTAGTGAAGGGATTTGAATACAAGAGTAAGGAATTTAAAGTGGAATCAGTGTTTCATGGAAAGCCATCCGGCATGGAAATGGGGGAGGAGTGAGGGAGATTATAGAGGGTCTGGGTGGCAAACATAAGAATATTGTCAAGCAGGGAGAAACCTAGAAGAAGGTTGCCACAGTAGGCAAGATAGTAATGACCAGGGTTAGAAAAAGGGTTTTAGCTGAGGTGTAAGTGAGAAAGGAGTGCATTTTCGTGATGTCCAGCAGTTAAATGCTGGCCACTGACCAGGTGGAAGTTATAAAACGATGAAGGTTAATAATAAAATTGAAAGCGACCCTAAGGTTACATAGTTTGGTGAGGGGGAAGAGTAAGTCAGGTGGAAACATGATGGGAGATGGAAATGGAGGAGCACCCAAGTTTCAGCATGTGGCAGCCAAGTGCCATTCAATACTGTAATTGCGGGCATAAAGTTAGTGATGAGGTTTACAGGGTGAATAAAAGTGGACCAAGCGGAAGGGTATGAACAGAAGTGTTAGTATTCCAGGAGTTTGAGAAGGATCTATGTAAGAGATACGAGACAAATCATTTGAGAGCGGTTACCTGAATCCTGAGGCTATTGAGGGTGACTAGGCATGAGATGTTGTCAACCCTGCACGGGCAGCCGATAGGCCTAGAAGGAGCGGTCTAGAGGCCAGTTTGCAGTGATGACCCGAGATGAGAAAGTTGGAGACATGGTTAAAAGCATATTGGGTGGAATGGCAACTGCAAAACCCTGTTCGGCGAGGACTGCACAGACCGTTGGCGTAAAGGTAAGGGGAGAGCCTATCAGTTATTCAAGAATTTTTGAGGGAAGAGAAAAATTGGGAAGTGGTTGGCAGGATTTTCTTTAGTCAGCTGTGGGCTTTTTAGAATGGGAAGGACAGCTGTAACCTTGAAGCAGACGGGAACGATCCAGGGAAATGTTAGATAAGGAGCCGAGATGTGAGCAGGTGAGAAGTGGCATCTCCTTGATAGTCTGCAGGGTTGACCATCCTAGGGATGGTATCCATTTAGTCAGGAGAGGAAACTTGGAAGCAAGAACGAGTGATTGGGATGGGCCTGGAAGGGGGAGAAGCGGTGAGAGGGAGTGGTGGGTTGTGAGAGTGTCAGATTTCCAGTGATTTTCAAAAGAAAAGTTTAAGGCAAAGTCCTGTGCTTAGATGTCAGATAATATAGTCGCAGAACAAAGATGAGTGAAAATGAATTGCAAGGTGGGGGAGAGTTTACATGGGTGGGAGAATAGAGTAAAGATTACAGTTGTGAAATAGGATTTACTGGCACAGTCTGGGCCGTTGTGAGGGAGAGGAGTGCTGTATAATTTAAGAAAAAGGAGAAGTGCCTTCTTTACACTACATACGGGTGAGACTTGCATCAGGGGTTTTAGCAGATGGCTTTTAGAAGGGGTAGGGAGTGTACTCGAGGTCAAAGAAAGAACATAGTGACAGGGTTAAATCCACAAAGGCCAGATCAATAATTGAGGCAATGGGAGGAGCAAGGGAGGACCAGATGCTGGCAAGGTAAGGGGCGGCGAGGGAGCCTGGTTTGAATTTACATCTGGTTCTAGCAGGGTTAGGAGGGGGAACATGTGATGGTGGAGCAGCAGTGCTGAAGTGGAGAATGGAGTGAGTCAATAGTGAGATTGGAAGTGGAAAGAGAATTACCCTGGGAAGTGGATAGGTAAATTGTGTTGGGAAATTGATGAGCAAGGAGAGAGCTGAGTTCAAGCTGAATGCTGTGAGGTCTATTTGGGCAAGGGCTGGGTTTTGGGGAATGAAGTCAAGGAGGCAGTGAAGATTAGAGAAGGGGTTGAGGATGCCCGAGATAAATAGATAAGAAGGGTGGTCTTTGGGGTGGGTGAGAGTAGTTGGGTGGTGATAAATTCCAAGGACAGGTTTATGGTCAGGTGGGAGGTAGGGGGGGAGTGATGTGATTTGCTTATCAAAAGGCTAACTACATTGACTTTTTTGGAAGAGCAGGAGGATTGAGAGTAGGTAGAGGAGTCCGTGAAGAGGGCAGCAGGGTAGCTGAGTCAAGGGGGAGAACCAGGTTTCGGTGATGCCCATAACTGCTAATGGAGGGCTGTGAGAGACAAAGCGGTTGGTGGTGTAGGAACGTTTGTTTTGATGGACTAGGTGTTTCAGACTGAAAGTGTGATGGTAGTAGGCGAGGGGGAAGAATGGTGCATAGGGGGAGGGCAGATGAGATCAGAGAAGGATAAATATCTGGGTAGACTTCTAGAGTAGGGGCGAAGGATAGGGATAAAATAGAAAGAGGTAGAGAACAAGAATAGGGGATAATTAGAAAGGGTAGAGGGGCAATGGCCCAGGGGGATTGATAGACTGGTATAAAGCTAGAGGAGTAACAATAGTGGGCTAGAGGGATGCTTGATGGAAGGGAAAAAGGGGGAGGGAGGTGGGGAATCAGAGGGGATGAAACACAGTAGAACTGAGGCGAATAGTAGGAGTTGTTGGAGCCGGGAGGAAGAGCAAGGGTAGTGTTGTGGAGTAATCTCAGAACAACCACTGAATCAAGAGTAAAGGAATATGTGAACACACACACAGGCAAAAATGAAAGGCATTGTTTTGAGAATTACAAGAAAAAAATCACAAAGCATGTGCAGCCAGAATGCAAGTTTGGAGAATTACAGGCATCAATCACAATTGCAATCAGTTCAGGATCAAGATGGTGGAGTGTGCCGGGGTCGCTCTAGAGGTGGCCGGAATAGAGGGATAGAAGGATAACACGTAAAAAGGCTATGAAAGGGAGGAGAGGATTCATGTTATGGAAAGATGGACAGTCAATAGGTTAAGATCTGTAAAGTAGAGCAGTTGCAGGGGACCTTACAGGGCCAAACAGACCACGTCCTTAACAATTTCTCCCTTTGCAAGGATGCTTGATGTAGGCCGCCTATGGGAAAGTTCAGGAAAGGGGTCACGTGTTAAGGGCGGCAAATGGGAAGTTGGCCAGACTCTGATGTGTCCATTGGCAGGACACAGCAAGGCAGCTGCCTCGATAAATAAGTGGTAAACGCGGTGGGACTTAGACCCCTAATGAAGCGGGCATGTGGGCATTCCCATGTGCCAAGGTCCTTGTCTCTGTGAGCGTGTATCTGGGAACAGGGGTGATGGCAAACTGCTGAGGACCTAAGTTCTGTATTGATGCGGAAATGTCCCAGTTGTCACACGCTCAGGGCAGCCGATACGCAGGCTGCTTGACACTGCTGTGGTCATTGAATGGATAAGGCCTTGTGGGTGGGTGCCTGCGTAAAACAAAAAAACAGCGAACAAGTCTGGGTTCAGACCCTAAATGGAAGGTGATGCACCATCTTTTGAATAGTCTCTGCTAACAGGTATTAATTGATATATATATTTCTGAGGCTTGTGGAATCTGCTTAGATCACATGCTGTGCATAGGCCGACATCTAGTGGAAGCTGCGGAGTATTACAGTTTGTTTTTCGAAGTCGAAAAATGGGCGTCGACACAGGGCGTGCCAGTAATACTATCCCTAGTGTGACGTCCCCTGTACCCATGATCCCTCACGCGTCTAGGATCCCCAGATTGTTTTTTTCCGCCATTCTGGTCGGAAGCACTTCATCGGAGTTCCCTGGCTTTACCATATTTTCACTCTAAACTAATTCTAATTTGCCCCGTTTGGCCAACCTTTCGTCGATCAACATCTCGACGCCGAACCGGGGAGGAGATCAACGTCGAATACCCGACGGATTGGGCCTTGAGGCTTCCGCCTCGGCTCGGGCCTGGGCCGCTGGCCTCGGCCCTACAAGTAGGGAGAGTGGGGGTGGTACACTTCCACACTCGACACCTTATTACCTACACACACTTGCCCGCTGCCCACAGGCGCGTATGGAGGGTACGCCCTTTCAGTTTTGCCCCAAGTGTAATAAGAAATACCCTTGGGTAGATAAGCACGCTACGTGCAACCTTTGCCTACCCAGAGACCACCCCGAGACGGGTTGCAGGGCCTGTAGTAGGTTTAAGGCCAAAACTCTTAAGGACCGCTCCACCAAGCGTTGGGCCCACCACGCCAAGCTAGCAGCTATGGAGGCGGAGGGTACCTTCAGCGACGGCAGCGACGCCGAACTTTCGGACGGCGAGGGCACCAAGGCGTCGAAAGACAGCCGAACGCACGTCCCCGGCCTCGGAAGGTCGTCCGTCCCGGCGACTATGGGGAAGTCCCCCGGCGACAAAAGCGTTACACATACACACGCTAAACACAAAAAATCCACCCGAGATTCGACGTCGTCGAAACCTCGGAAAGAGGCACAGAAGGAGCGGTCCGAAAGGACGTCCTCTGGGCGGTCCCGATCGAGGTCGCCGCACGACGTCAGGCAAGCCTCCACACTTGCACATAGTGCCTCGACCATTAATATCACGGAAGATCAATCGTCCGGAGACGAACACGACTTCCACCCCCAGCCTGCACCCCAGGAAAAGGGTACATCACTTGGGAGTAAAGAGGGCCCAGTTTCGAAGGCTAGTTCGAAAGACAGGGATTCCACCTCCGATCCTCGACGCCAGGCGTCGAAAGATAAGGGAAAGGGGAAACACACTTCCACCCACGGGGAAGGGGGTAAACAGCAAAGGAAACAACCCTTGCAGTCCTCCACTACAAAAGAACTGACCAAGTCTTCTCAGGGCCAATCCATAGAAAGTCCCAGCAAGGTCACCCCAAGCTCCAAACTCTGGTCATGCGAGGACATTGACAGAGTAATGTCAAGGATGTCTTCCTTGGCGAATTTTTTCGAAAGACACCCTGAACAACTCCTAGCTTTAAACCCTCAGGAAGATTCTCCCTCAGGGTCAAGGGACCCTATCCCCTCAAATAAAAGACCCCGGGTCGAGACACCATTTAGGCCTTTAGACCCCATCGAGGTCCAACCCTATTCTTACCTCTTCCCTACAGACCAAGGAAAATCTTCCCTTATAGAAGGTCAGGAAATTGACACGCCAGAAGATCCTGCAGGATCAGATTATTACGGCGAAGACGAAGACGAGGATGAGCCAGAAAATAGCCCAGATATTTTCAGAATGGACTCACCAGTCGAAAGGGAAGCCCCAGTGTCTGATTCCCCAATAGATAATCAGCCCCTCCTGAACGAACTGCTCTTTCGGGCAGCTAACCACTTCCACATAGACACACAAGGTGTCCAGGAAGAAAGGGACTTTGCGGAAGAACTAATAGGGGAAAGGAAGCCAGTAGCCCAGACCATTCCCATCCTAAAATCTGTTCAACGCAGAATAGCACCATCCCTTGTCAACCCAAACCTGACAAGACCTGTAAATCCGAGAGTGGAGAAGCTGTTTAAAGCAGCCCAGTCGGACCCCCTATATATTAGAGGTCAACTTAAGCCAGACTCTCTAGTAGTAACCAACACCCGCAAAAGAGCTGGTACACCATTATCTTCCTCTGAGGCTCCCCCCGACAAAGAAAGTAAAAAACTTTATGGTTTTGGCAGGAAAGTAGCTTCCACGGCAGCCTACCAAGCCAGAATCGCGAATTCCACCACACTGTTGGCTAGCTACAACTGTCACCAGTGGGAAGAAGTGGCAGCACTAATAGACCCTGCTCCCGAACCCCTTAAAAGCCAGCTAGCTCGCATTTGTGCGGAAGAAAGGAACGTGTCAGGCTGCACTGTAAAAGCAACTCTGGACGCTGCTGACAATGCGGGTAGACTTATAGCAGAGGGGACTGTCATCAAAAGGCATGCTTGGTTGAGGCAGTCGGGATTCAAAGCAGAAACACAAGCTGTGCTCTTAGACAAACCAGTGGAAAGTGATCTCCTGTTTGGGAAGGCAGTCGAGGACGCTCTAAAAAACGCTAAGGAAGAATTCGACACCCTCAAATCCCTTGGCCAGTTAACTACCAAACCACCTAACCAAAGAGGGAATGGCAATTTTCGTCGCCCCCGCGGCCAAAATTCCAATAGAGGAAATAGCTACTCCCACACCCAGGGTACACAGTGGAACACCAGCTCACAACAGTCTACCCAGGCGTATGGTAGGGGTAGTAAAAGAGGACGTGGTAGAGGCAGAGGCAGCCCCAGTAAAGGAGGAGGCACGCCTCCACCAAAGCAGTGACGCTCAGTTCAGGGTCCCTTCCCATGCAACCCCAGTAGGGGGACGAATATCAAGTTTCATCCAGGCATGGGAAGGGATAACATCCGACAGATGGGTGCTGTCAACAGTATCCAATGGGTACTGCATAGAACTACTGCAACGTCCCCTAAACCATCCTCCAAGACAAAAAGTCCACTCTTTACAACATCAGAAGATCCTCCTCGAGGAGATCGCCATTCTGCTAGAAAAGGACGCGATAGAACTCGTCCCGGGACACCAGGTAAACAAGGGTATCTATTCAACTTACTTCCTTGTGCCAAAGAAAGATTTAACAATGCGCCCAGTTTTGGACTTACGGCCTGCCAACAAGTATGTCAAGCCCCAAAAATTCCGTATGACCACACTACAAGAGGTAATCCCACTCCTAAAAAAGGGGGATTACATGGCAACCTTGGATATGAAAGATGCCTATTTTCATATTTCCATGCTTCCGGCGCACAGAAAATACTTGCGCTTCAAGGTGGACAGTCGCCACTACCAATTCAAGGTACTGCCCTTCGGGATAGCTTCAGCACCAAGGGTATTCACCAAGGTACTGGCGGTGGCAGCTGCACACCTACGCAGGGAGGCAATCCCAGTGTACCCTTATCTGGACGACTGGCTCATAACGGGGGAAACCCCAGGAATCTGCAGGTCAAACATTCAGAGGACCATCGACCTCCTCCACGAATTAGGCTTCTCCATCAACGAAAAAAAGTCAAGTCTGGTGCCAAGCACCTCAAAACAGTTTCTAGAAGCTATCCTAGATACTCAGAAAGGATTGACCTTCCCTTCGGAAGAAAGAATTCGGAACATACTTCTGCAAATTCCGCATTATCAGTCAGGTCAACAGATAACAGTACGCAAAGCTATGCGGTTACTGGGCATGATGGCGTCATGCATTTACCTGGTCCCCCACGCGCGTCTGCGCATGCGTCCCATGCAGGAATGGTTGGCGAAACAGTGGTCTCAGGCAAGTGGTCAGTGGGACGATCTAGTGGTCGTTTCGCCAACACTCGTACAGAACCTACACTGGTGGACAAGAGAGAATCTCGCAAAGGGGAAACCCTTTTACGATCCCGAAGTACAGGCAGTGGTGACTACAGATGCATGCCTGACGGGGTGGGGAGCTCACCATCTCCACCACACAGCTCAGGGTCTCTGGTCTCACTCAGTAGCCAAGAACCACATCAATCTGCTAGAGCTTCTGCCAGTATTCCGAGCGCTGCAGGCGTTCGAGCCCCACCTACTAAACTTGTCGGTGCAGATCAGGACGGACAGCACGACAGCCATGTTCTATCTGAACAAGCAAGGAGGGACTTGTTCGCCAAATCTGTCCAAGCTTGCCCAGAAAATATGGATATGGGCACTCAGACGGAACATCTTCCTGTCATCGCAACATGTTCCAGGGGAGCTCAATTCCCTAGCGGATGCTCTAAGCAGAGACTCCCTCCCAGAAGAACACGAATGGGTCCTTCACAAAGACGTAGTAGAAGATCTCTTCTCTCAGTGGGGTTTCCCCACTATAGACCTATTCGCCACAAGCGAAAACAAACAATGCCCAGGATTTGCATCCAGGTTCCCACAACCGGACTCCCAGGGGAATGCCCTGTGGATGAACTGGTCAGGGATGTTTGCGTACGCTTTCCCACCAACTCCTCTCATCAGGAAGGTGGTGTACAAGATGAACAAGGAATCGATGACGCTCATCCTAGTTGCTCCCATGTGGGCGAGACAACCATGGTTTCCACACCTACGCAGGATGGCGGTATGCGAGCCCATCAGACTCCCAGCCTGGTACAACCTTCTGTCCCAGCAACAAGGTCAAACAGTGCATCAGGAACCCAACTCTATGAACCTAGCAGCATGGCTCCTGAAGTCATAGAGTTTGGACATCTCAAATTACCACAGAGGTGTATGGACATTCTAAAAGAGTCCAGGAAACCAAATACAAGGCACTGTTACTTTGACAAGTGGAAAAGATTCGTTATCTGGTGCCAGAGTAAACAAATCAACCCGGTTGATTGCACTCCTTCCAACGTTGTAACATACATGCTCCACCTGCTGGATGCAGGGTTGGTTTTTAACTCTCTGAAAGTACACCTGGCAGCCCTCTCAGCCTACACCACATCCCATAACAAGGTTTCGTGGTGGAAAGTACCAGTGGTTAAAGCCTTCATGGAAGGAGTAAAGAGACTTCACCCTCCTATCTCGAACCCACCGCCAGGATGGGATCTCAATGTGGTGCTATCTAAGCTCATGGGGCCCCCCTTCGAACCCATGCATAAAAGTAGTCTCAAACACCTGACTTATAAAACGGCCTTCTTAGTAGCCATTACCTCCATAAGAAGGGTCAGTGAAATTCAGGCTCTGTCAGTGCAAGATCCTTTCTTTACTATCCACAAGGACAAACTGGTTTTACGCACACACCCTAGATTCTCACCAAAATTCATATCCAAGTTCCATGTAAACCAGTCCATCGAGCTTCCGGCTTTCTTCCAAAACCCACAAAGCTCAGCTGAGGTGAAACTACACACCCTAGATGTGCGTAGGGCGGTCTTATACTATGTAAATAAAACCAGACCGCTAAGGAAAACAAATCAACTGTTTGTCTCCGTAGCTACAGGCAGAGAGGGGGATCGCGTCTCTAAGGGCGCTATCTCAAAGTGGATTATCAACTGTATACAGCTGTGTTACTCTCTTTCTGAAAAGACTCTGCCTTTTACGCCAAGGGCCCACTCTACCAGAGGCATTGGGGCCACTCTGGCTTTCATTGCAAATGTTCCCCTCGACACCATTTGCAAAGCAGCTACTTGGAGCTCTATTCACACTTTTACTCAGCATTACTGCATTGACACTCATTCCAAGGCAGATACACAAGTGGGACAAGCGGTTCTAAGACACCTGTTTGCTCATGACCCTTCTCACATCCCACCTCCTTCTTCTGGTACTGCTCGCTAATCTATGCACAGCATGTGATCTAAGCAGATTCCACAAGCCTCAGAAGGGATACATTACTCACCGTAATCGTATTTCTGATGCTTGTATCTGCTTAGATTCACATGCGACCCACCCTTCCTCCCCTCCGAGAGAAGGCGCATGGTTGCTTGTAGTCTTACCTTTCTGTCTATCTGCTTGGACTATCTGTACTCACGCTACTCCTCATGCTACCTCATGTCAGGAAAAACACAATCTGGGGATCCTAGACGCGTGAGGGATCATGGGTACAGGGGACGTCACACTAGGGATAGTATTACTGGCACGCCCTGTGTCGACGCCCATTTTTCGACTTCGAAAAACAAACTGTAATACTCCGCAGCTTCCACTAGATGTCGGCCTATGCACAGCATGTGAATCTAAGCAGATACAAGCATCAGAAATACGATTACGGTGAGTAATGTATCCCATATATATATATATATATATATATATATATATATATATATATATATATATATATATAATCCGTCCATGACCATTTCTATTTAGTGCATGACGCATATCTTATATTTTTCGAAATGACTGTTTCATGGTTGGGCAAAGCCTACATTATCTCACCTTATCACAATATCTTGTACACGCAGGATAATACCTGGAACCATTGCATTCATACAAATGGAAGAATATGGGGCCGTACCGGCGTGCCCCCCGGAGCTTCTCTCTTAGTTTATGAATAAAAGGCCTAGGCATGAATGCTCTTCTGCACGGGCTATTTACCAGAAGCATGAAGTAGTCTTTATTTGTACCGCTGGAATCAACAAATTAAACCCCCCACACATTATGTGTGTTTTCTTAACTGTTAAATATGCCTCACAAAATATCAGGAAAATAAATTACATTACTCTGCAGGTTTTGCTGCTTCTCAAATGTACTAGCAATAAATATACAAAAGGACACTATAGACAAGCAATTGTCGAATTATCACAATATAGATGTACGTATAATATTAGAACAAAGAAATACATCAATAAATTATAATAAATGCATAATCAAAGAAGCATTTTACTCAGAATAAAAAACACATCAAAGTGAACAAACAATTTGATACAAACAGGTGCACACAATCCCAGAAAGTGCAATCAAAAAGTAGTACACATTTTTTAAAGTAGTTAATGAATCATAACATCTGACATTGAAAGGGTTTTTCAATATAGCCATCCATTACAAATGAAAAAAATGTCCTCTCGTCTAGCTCCTGTTTTTAATTCCTCTATTTGTCTTCTGTATTCCTGGTATTACCCAATGTGATCGAATAATATTGATCGAGTGGTACATCTGACCGAATTCGGGCAGTACCATTCGATCGATAAAATCCGATCAAATTGGTTAATAAATGCCGAACATGGGGAGCGTGGTGCATGCGTATCCCCCGCTCCCCATGTTCACCATTTATGGCCTTGGAGGGTTGCATTATAAGTCTCTTTGTAAGTTATATATTTTTTATTGTACTACCCTTTTCACTTCAGTTGTACTATAAATTGGTTCTGTACAGTGCCTTGGCGTAAGGCGTTACATGAATAACAAATAAATACAAAATGCTTACTTTTTAAAATAATGAATTTCGGGACCCTATGTGCCCACAAAGATTATGTATTCTAGGGCTGGTTTGAAATCTAAATCATGGATGCTTGTGGTCAATGTTTGTGTTTGTACTCTGCTTGGGAATGGGGGAGTTGGTGGGTGGGGTTGGGGTTGTTTTGTTATTTCAGGAAAATTCAATATAAATATATACATTTAAAAAATAATTATCTAGAGCAATTTGTTCCCCCTGCAGCCAAATCTTTACTTAGGGCACCTAAAGTTGGGTCTGTCCCGACTCAAAATATTGATGCTAACAGTTACTGAACCTGAAGATGTTGTGAGTGGCTCTTCTGGGTCTGGACAAATATGTTGAATTGGGTGTTTCTCCAAAAGGGAGATTTAGCATATATACTGACATTTTGACAGTTGGACTGGTGATTACATTAGTGGAGGAGAAAATTAATGAGTGGTGTCTGGGAGTCTACTCTGTGATTTGACTGAACCTTCAGGCTTGGTGCCAGGACCACTTGTGAAATGATTTATAATAGATACATTATCATGATCCTGGAGATCTCCACTTTTAGGAAATGACCCAGAATCTGTTTTTCCGATATCTGAGGTTGTAGGTTCTAACCTGTAGTGCATTCACAGCGGGAGTGCAAGTGGCCATTGACTGACAGAACCAGAGGCAATCGGGTCCTCATTGGGTATGAGCAAATTGGCAAATCCCCATATTTTACAAAGCGGGGCTAGAGCACATACACCTACAGCTTGGCCCATGAGACCATTGCAAGGCACTCAACGGGAATATCAGAGGCTTCGAGCAAAAGGAAGATCGAATCCCTGATATTGGCATTGTTGACTTCAGGAATAATTGGCTTTGGTGGCTCTACATCTGGATCATCCTGTCCAAGAGCCCTTCCTGCTGCAGTGTTAAAATGGGTCGTCTTGGGTCAACCTGTTTATGGAGGGAGCCAGTAGGAACAGCCATCTTTTGACTTGTTTGCCCTTCATATTTCTGCGAGTAGAAAGAATCGGGTCAGGACAGAACAAATAGACTGTTCTATCCTATTTGTATTTGCCCAAAATCTGTCCATATCACCCCTTTGTACACATGTGAATAGATTGCTCCTGTACGGCATGAGCAGCTCTGATTATGTTCCTCTGTCCTTCCTGTCTTTTCCTGTAAAAAATATTTTTTTAAAGTAATGGTGATAAAATGCCATGCATGTGGTTGACATTCTACAGCTAAAAGCAGGCCTGTGCAGACATGTATTAAAGATATGATGCAAATGCTTGTTTAATTAGCACTTACTTTCCAAAATCTAGCCTCAATAATGCAGGTACACCATAAGATACTCTCAATGTGGTTAACAACCACTGAACATGTTATCATGCCTTCCGAGAGAGGGCCGCCTGCTACCTTTGTTGAATTCTTTGAAGGAACTTGGGGTTGGTCACCCTAGGTTACCTGGGGGCAACCAGACGTGGACTCCCTGCTCACTGTGCTTAGAGAGGCTCAGCTTCACCTCACTGATGATGCCCAACAAGGCTGAAACACGTGAATGGGGTTGCTGTAGGTACTCTTGTTCAGAGAGGAATTGCCATAGCATTTCGGTGCTGGACTGCCCATGTGGGTGGGACAAAGACTGATATGCAAATCGATATTTCCCATCTGTGAAAGGTACAGTGAGCAAAAATCAGTTGGCTGCGAACTCTCAATGTGGTTAACAACCACTGAACAGGGTATCATGCCTTGTTCTTCCGAGAGAGGGGCGCCTGCTACCTTTGTTGAATTCTTTGAAGGAACTTGGGGTTGGTCACCCTAGGTTACCTGGGGGCAACCAGACGTGGACTCCCTGCTCACTGTGCTTAGAGAGGCTCAGCTTCACCTCACTGATGATGCCCAACAAGGCTGAAACACGTGAATGGGGTTGCTGTAGGTACTCTTGTTCAGAGAGGAATTGCCATAGCATTTCGGTGCTGGACTGCCCATGTGGGCGGGACAAAGACTGATATGCAAATGGATATTTCCCATCTGTGAAAGGTACAGTGAGCAAAAAGCAGATGGCTGCGAACTCTCAATGTGGTTAACAACCACTGAACAGGTTATCATGCCTTGTTCTTCCGAGAGAGGGGCGCTTGCTACCTTTGTTGAATTGAACACCATGAGATATGTACTCCTATTTGTGTGTGCTTTGGCCCCCTCTTCATTTACGCTTTAGTCTTAGGACGTGTGTGCAATTCTCAGGGTCCTCCACATTTCCTCACACTATGTGTATTGTATTGTTTTGTATTTGTCTTGGGTTATTATTTACATATTCATGAACTAGCAGTATAGGTTGTTTCATGTTTACTTTGTGCATGGGTATGCTTTATGTATTGTGGTGTAAGGAAGGCTTTTTGGTCGGTGAGATGATGCCTGCCTGGCTCAGGATTCACCCACCCGCTCTCTGGTTGCACTCAGTCACTATTAGAGGGTGAGATGAAGCAAAGCCAAACACTTCTTTCCACACATTTTGTATACTTTCAGTAAAATGGGTCAAGGGATTGTCACTGTAAGCAACAATTTCATTCATTAAAGTAAGAGGGCTTCTATCATGAGCATTCCTACATAAGGGCCAAATTAACTATAGCGGCCAAAAGGGTTATCCAAATGTTTCTAAATGTTCACTTTTAATTCTCGAGCTCTGGTGACTATTTTAAAATGGGAAGTGTCAAGTAAATGGCCCGCCCTGAATAAATGGATTATTTTTTTCATTAAGTTTTCAGCTGTTTTTATGGCTCACATTGAGTACTTTTATGGGCTAGAAACAAAACCGATTTTCCCTAGTGTTTCCATGTCTTTGGCACCATTTATTATTTAGATTATAACCTAATCCTAGCCAGCTGATAAATAATGATAGACTGATTGCTTTTTCTTCCCATGCCTTGATTAACACGCAGTGGTTTCTTTATGCACCTCACAGCAATCCCACAAATTGTTCTCCCGTCATTAAAAAAAAAGCATTGTTTTCATTTCTTACATTAACAAAGGTCTCTAATTAAGCCCAAGACACACGAAACAAGAAGCTGTTGAGATGAATTATGAGTCACAGATATATTTAATAGGGTTTGTGGATTTATGGAGAATAATCTACATCTGTGGTTGAAAGTTGTAACCCATCAGAGCAGAGGGTTCTGATAAAAGGCGTCTCTTTTTTTAAATGCTTCTCCAATGAATTTACAGCTCAGGGGGACACGGACACTGCAGTACATTAGTTAAATCATGTTCATGTTTTAATGTTAATTACAACAGAACAACTTCTGTCACTCGCACAATAAAGGATTTTCGCTGCATGCCACGAGTAATGCCAATGCGCCCTGTCTTCCCTTCAAGAGTTTGATTGTGGCCACACTGTGTAAATTGTTGACATTCTTCGCAAGATGTCCATTCAATCTTTTGGTAGTTGATTTATCCATCAACCAGTTCATTGATCACACACATGCATACTCTGTTTCTTTTATATGTGCAACTTAATTAGGTACTCACCGAACCCTTGATGCGTCTGTGCTATGTTGTCTGAAGCAGCTGGGACGGTGAAGTGGCAGACAAACCCTCCAGCACACTGGGGCGAACAAGCCTGTGCAGAGGTATCCCAATACTGGTATGCTCTCTGCCACAGGACTATAAACTGGATAGACCTGTTATGTCCAGACATGTATCTACGAGTCGCGATCAGAGTGTTTAGAAAAATAAACTCTTTTCTGAGCAAGCATGCATATATTTATACTTTCTAAAAGAGGAAACTATTTGGCTCTTACGTGTTCCCTGCACTAGTCACTGAATTCATGTATCGGGTTCTGCTGTGTGATTAACCCTGTAAGAGAGGCACAGCACCCTGTGCGCATGTAAATCTGAAAAGAATGTCCGGTGGTCACTTAAACCACAATTGGTAAACACATTTAATACTCTGCATCAGCCGTTTCTGCATGACTTAGTTCTCAAAATGATTTTCTAGCTTTTATTTTACGATTTGTTTTTTAGAATTGTTCAATAAATGACAACCAAGTAACAAAGATACTGCCCATCCCCCACGACTTCCGCTCTCCCCACCTGGAGCAATTCCCCCCCACCCTCAGTACAGATATAGCAGAGCTTAATCCCCAGCGTCCTGACCATGGTGGCAACATCATATAATGTCCAAAATCTGTAGGTTTTGAAGGCACATTTGAAGCCAGTAGTCCTCCCGCAGGTATGTCCAAACCAACCCACAATCCTACCAGAATTTTGTATAGTCCCCTTGAATTTTGTATGTGACCCCCTGTTAGGCAGAAACCTGTGCAGTTCCCTCTGGGACCACTGCAAAAGATTTAAGACTACATGTGTTTGGCAGTAAACCCGCTTGGTAGCAGTCTGTACCACACAGATTCACTTGGTAGCTGTGGCTGAGCAGTCAGACTTCCCTCAAGAAGAGTTAGGCAGTATACAGTATTCACAATAGGTCAAGAGAAAACAATAGAACAAGTAAACACTGTACAGGGCTTGGTGTAAAAGAGATATAATTATTTATTTAAAACCACATCTTGAAAAACACGCAGGCACTAATAGTAAGCAATTCAAAAACACGGTCACTAAAAGATATACACTCCCTTAAAAGAATATTAGACAAGTATTAAGTAAAGCCCCACTTATTTTCAGACAACGGTGAGCGCTTAACGTAGATGGCACTCTAATAATTTGTTTAAAAAAGGGAGAGAAAAGCAGAGAATAATTGAAACAGATCCCAACACTTTTTCATGAACACAACAAGAGAGGAAGGCAAAGTAACACCGTGAATTCAGAGTCAGTAGGTTGGATCCGCTTTAAGAGGATCAAAACGAAATGTGTCCAAGGTCACACGGTTGCAGTGCACAAAAGTCTTGTAACGGTTCAAAAAGGAGTTGGACCAAAGAAAGGGACCCGTTAGAGGGTCAAGGCGGCCAGCCCAGTCCAGAAGGTTAAGGGGTTATTATTACCTTGTAGCAATCTTTAGAAAGGGAGGCCTGGCGGACACGGTACCTTAAAGTGGTGAGAATACTCCAGCGGGGGCAGTTGTTCCTGGCAGAGGATGCAAGTCGGTGCTTCGTCGGGGGGAAGAGAGGATCTCGTCGGGGAGGAAGACAGGAGACCGTTGCCCTGCCAGGGAAGAAACCAGCCGCGGAGTTTCTCAGGTACAAGGAGCGGTCCGTTGATTCGCGGTTCAGTAGTAAGTGGCTATCCGGCTGCCGGGGTGCTTGGCACGGGCAGTTCGACCACAAACCGGTCTGGGGTGCGAAGAAAAGAAGGTAAACTGGTTGTGCCCACCAGTCAGGGGAAGAAGCCTCTCCAGCCGGGAGATCTTCTCTGTCGTCGGGAAGTGGTGAGTCGGTTCCGCATGGCTCCATCGGTGGTGTTGTCGTGGTAGGTCGGCTCAGATTCTCCCTCGTCGGATTCTCAGGTCCTGTGGCGACTTCTGAAGTTCCAGTCCCCAAAGCCCTGCTTTTATGCAGCATACCCCATTCACTCAGCCTAGCTGTCAATCAAACATGCTAAGTGGTGAGCCGGCCGGCTCACCACTTGGGCCAATCACACAAGAGTGCGACTTGAATTACCAAGGTAACTCAGTCCAGGGTGCCTAAACCCGCTCCCATGCCCTCTGTGGTACCCAGACAGAGTGGCACCACTTTTGGAGGCTTCTGTGGAGAAGCCCGCCAAAAAGTGGAACAAAGGGCTCGACTTGGGTTGGAGTCACAAAAGAGAACACAAACGCCATTTTAGAATCGAGTCCTGGCAAAAAATACCAACCGGCGAATTAATATTAATTAAATAAACCGGCGGTATGTTCGAGGCTATGAGAATTAAGTAATTAAAGTTGGTAGCCTCGAACAATGGGAAAATCCCATAGGGAAATATTTGCGGTCGAATATAAAAAGTATTTTCCACTGCCACCAGCCAAAACTCGATCAGGGGGGATGGAGACGTGCCCCCTCGACTAACAGACCCCGGGGCAATCGAATTGCCCCGACCAGTACGTCCACAATATGATGGTTTGTACTGGTTTCTGTTAATAATTTGGGACTAGTAAAGCCAATGGTGACTTTACATGCCCTGGGAGACAGTAGTCAGTCCCAGGGTATGGAGTCTATAGTGGGGTGTCACTATGACACCCCTGTGTTACTGCACGGAGGGTGCTGTGTAACACACATAGTAAAAACACATGAGACCCTATGGAGTAAAGGACCCCATAGCCCATAAAACACATTAACAGTCAAAGGAACACCATAAACATGTCCAAGAGTGGGAGAAAAAGAGTCTCACTCTTGGTAGGAGAAAAAAACAAACTCCAGAAATCCAGCAAAGCTGCTGGGGGACTCACTAGGTTAGGAAATTCAGCCTAAAGAGAGAATTCTCCCTAACACCCCCTCCATTGCTAAGATGTGCCATAGCTTTAGCAACCACTAGTGAAAAGTGGGGACCTCCTTGATTTTCCATTTCCGTGCTACCACCAGCAGCGGCCCCAATACCATTACCATGCATGCCTTGAACTGGGCCCGCCCTTGCAGTGTCGTCTCTCTTCCCCATATGCCTAGCATGCAGATCTCCATCTCAAGTGGCAGATCTAAGTTCAACATTTCCTTGATAGGTTTTTGCACCGGCTCCCAAAAGGGTAGTATAGTCAGGCATGACCACCAGAGGTGTGCCCAGTCACCCCGTCACAATCTGCATCTCCAGCAGTCCGGAGATGACCCCTGGGTTCATTACCCTAAACCTCCCAGGGGTATAGTGCCACTGCATTAGCATCTTATACCACACTTCTCTCGGTTGGATAGACCGGGTAAGCCTGGGGATATTGCCACGCAGAAATTCCCATTCCTCCATTGAGATTTACCGTTCCACCGTTTCCTCCCACTTGTTCCTATTAGAGCATAAGTCCTTTGTTCGCCCCTTCAGCAATTAAAGCATATAGTGCCGAAATTAGGTGTGTGTCCCCTGAGTGGTTTGTGCTGTATTTCTTGAATGCAGTAAACTGTCTGCCAGCTGCTGGTTTGTTGAGAGAGTGCATCACCCAGTGCCTGAGCTGGTCAATATCGAAATCTATCTTCCTCGGACAGGCCAAAAGACAGCTTACACTGCTCAGAAAATGTAACTTCCTGGCCTTGCATCATGTCTCTGATTCTCTTGCACCCCGCTGCTTTCCACTTCTTGAACACCCCCACATCCATCCCAGTGTGAACTGTGGATTCCCAAATAGCAGCGTGAATGGGCCTTGCAGTGTCGACAGCCCCCCTTGCTTTTTAAGTTCATCCCACGCCTCCCCGACCAGTGCCGTAATTTGGGATGCCCGCTTACTAGCTGGTCGATCTCCCTTGGCCAGCACAACACTTCCTCTAGGGGAGCCTACAGCCGCTCCATCCATACACACCCACAGTTTGCTATTGTCCCCAGTCAGCCACTGCTTCAACACCCGTAGTTGGTCGGCCTGGTAGTATTGTCTAAAGTCTGGTACCTCCAGTCCCCTCTTACTCCTCGGGGCCATGAGTACCCGTAGAGCTCCCCTCGTTTTTTTGTTACCCTATATGAAGCCGAGTGAGTGATTTAAAGAATCTTCTGGAAAGGGGCGCTGGTATGGCCTGAAAGTAATAGAGGAAGTGTGGAAGAGTCACCATTCTGATCAATGCCATCCACCCCTTTCAGGATATGTGAAGAGGGTTCCAGCGGGTCACGTCAAATTTAAGCGCGCTGAGCAGCGTGGGGTAGTTTGCTCCATAAAGTGCATCTAAACATTTTGTGAAATGAACTCCCAGTTACTTAATTTTCTCCTTTGCACATTGGAACGAAGAGCACCCTTTTGCTTCAATCAAGGTCTCGTTCGGGAGCGTGCATCTCCTGATACTACCCCAAAAGACGCAATCTCTGAGGCCACCGCCTCGAGAGAAGCCGCTGGCTCTAAGAGGGCCAAGAGCATGCCATCGGCGTATGACATCATCTTGTGGACTATTCTCCCAAACGGGATACCCTTCACTTCTGGATTCTCTCGCAGACGCTGCAAGAAGGGTTCTAGGAAGATTGCATAGAGTAAGGGAGATAACAGACAGCCCTGTTTGGTTCCCCTTTCAAGGCTAATGGGGTTTGATAGCTGCCTGTTAATAGTTGGGCACAGGGTAAATGCTTGATAGCCTGCACACGCCGCAGAAACCGCTCTCCGAATCCCATGCATTTCATGGTGAGGAAAATAAACGTCCATTCCACATGGTCGAACACCTTTTCAGTGTCCATGGTGAGCAGGACCGCCGGCATTCCCCTCTTCCTGACCTTCTCCACAAGATGGCAAACCCGCCTTGTGTTATTGAAAGTCTGGCGGGACTTGATAAAACCCAATTGATCTGGGTGAACAAGGTACGGGAGCCTGCCCTCAAGCCTAGTCACCAGGATTTTCATGTAGATCTTGAAATCTTGCCGTCAATGTTAATCGGTGCTATTGAGTGATATGAGCTACAGTTTGTCGGCTTCAGGAACACCACTAATTTAACTTGGTTCATGTACTCCATATTCCCCCTGTCCCCTCAAAGGAGTTATATAGCTGCATCAGGTGCGAGGTGAGAATAGATTGGTATTTTTTGTAAAAGGTGGCAGTGAAGCAATCAGGGCCTGGAGCCTTATGTTGGGGGATTTTACTAATAGCTATGCAAACCTCCTCCTCTGTAATATCCCCTTCAGGTGCCTCCTTGTCCTCCCCTGACAGTGCTGGCAGAGTTATATTTCCTAGGTTTGCTTTCTGCAGGCCCTGTTGATGCCTATCCGAGGCCTAGAGATCGCCATAAAAGCGCTCAAAGAGCCTAAACATTCCCTCTGTTTCCACCACATCTCACCCCACCCCCTCTGACCCGGATTTTTTCATTTTTTTAATCTGATTTTTTAAAATGTATTCAGTTGCGTTTAGTTTGATCAACAAACTTTTACAACGTTAATATTGCAATACTTTTTCATCATTTAGACATTTTAATACAAATGCTTTGTCGTCATTTTCTGCTTACTTATACTTAAAAAAACTAAAATATACATTTAAAATATCCATATATATCAACTACGACAACGTTCATATTACCTGCATACAATCCGCCACTGTTACAATTTGAAAATTGTTTCTTAAGAGACTCTTAAGGAAATGTAACCTAGGATCACTTTATCACATCATTTCTCAAATTCTTCTTACACTGCTCACACAATAATTACAATTTACTGGTCACGTGCGCCATCATTTACACCAGACATGATCGCAAGCTTTTTGGCAAGTTCCTCGTTAATAATTATAAGCAGCCTTGACAACAAAAGACTGATCTTAGTGCAATTTCCCCACATACATGTGATCCAAAACCATTCTCTAGCTAGAACAGTCATACTTAGTTGGTCTGTTCCAAAGATTTGTGTACGCAACTTTTCAACTTTTCAAAGTAGTGACAATAGGTCACTAAATGTTTGGTTGTCTCTTTCTGGTCAATTTCTTTGCAGAATCTGCAATTGCTCTTATCATCCAATCTGATTTTAGGATACCAGTTCTTAATTCTTTCATAAGTGGGAGTTTGGTTTAATTTGAATCTCGGGTACGTTTCCCGCAATTTATTACAGAGAAATTGCACTATATATAGTTGACGAGGCCACCGCTTAGTTGTACATTTTACGATGTCCTTATAAGTTGACAATTGGGAGATGCAGTCAATTGTATTACACCAATCCAATTCGAAAAGTATTTTTTTTTGGATTGGAGTAGCCTAAATTCTAAATCCTATGGTTTGAGCCCCATTTTAGCTA
Organism: Ambystoma mexicanum; assembly: GCF_040938575.1. Classification (NCBI taxonomy): domain Eukaryota; kingdom Metazoa; phylum Chordata; class Amphibia; order Caudata; family Ambystomatidae; genus Ambystoma; species Ambystoma mexicanum. Next base: position 1,260,412,247 of record NC_090937.1, on the reverse strand, counting down.
ATAGCTATACCATGCTATCATAGTATTTGGCAACTGATGGAGGATTCCGTTCCTTCATCATCCTTCCTAAATTTTCATACAATGAATTTGCAGGTGGAAACAGCATCTTAGCCAGGTTAGATAAAGAGCGCCAATTAAATCTTGCTGATAAAGATAAGAGGCCTAACTCATGCCTAAGAATTACATTAGGAAGGGATTTGGCCAGTCTCAATGTGCTTTTCCATAACCCTCCCTGTATCTGATCAAGGATGTTATCTATCGGTGTTAGACACGTATCTAAACCATAGAGGATAATGGGCTCTACTTTTAGAGTATAAAACTCAAATCAGGAGGACTAATGAGTATTCGCAGTGTTTGGTGAACACAATACGCATCTGTGCGGATAGGGATTTCACCTTTTTATTAAGTGCTTCTTTCCCCATTTTTGCAGAGTTAGCATCGGCCAATTCGTACCTCAGGTATTTAATAGAGGCTGCACGTGGTATGATTATGCCATTAATGTTCCACTTCTGTAATGAGGTTTTCCTCTTCAAGTTTTGAAAAATAATAACCCTATATTATTTGGCATTAAACTGGAGGTTAACGCCTGTAAGTATTGGGAAAACAAATTCAGCTTAGTTTGCAGGCCGAAAGGAGTTCGGTCAAAGATCAAAATATCATCTGCAAAGGCGAGCCAATGCATCTTCAAATGGCCCAGCCTTGCCAGAAAGCTGATGTTCTTTGCCCGAATCTCATCAATATCACAGAGGTATAGGGTGAACAGGGTTGCCACCAAGTTGCAATCCTGTTTAACCCCCACCTCTGTGGATATCGGCTCTGTGGTCGCTCCCATGCAGTTCACCCTTACCAGATATGCAGTGTTTTGATGTAATTTTGCAATAAGTGAGAGTAGGTAAGCTTCAATGCCCAGCCAGGCCATCTTTTCCCACAGCAGACTGCAAACTGTTAGGCAGAATCATGTGCAGTGCCCTTAGGGACCACTACACACAATTAAGACTACAGGTGGCAATACAAGTTTTACCTTTGGTACAAGCCTGTACTACTATGTTAAAGTGGTAGCAGTAGCGGAGCAACAAGGCTTATCTCCAGGGTATATGAGCAGTAACAGAGATTACACAAAGGGACCACAATTACTGTGACTCAAGCAAATACTGACTCAAGGTTTTAGGTAAAAAATTATAAATACATTTATTTGTTAACCATTTGTTATCAACACGACCCTTCTGTTAATTCAAAAAACACACGTAAAATATACTACAACTAACCAATTCACTTTGTACAATATTACTCAAGGTAAGTAACCTGTGTTTGAATGGACCGGTGTTATGAAACAGAGCACGTTACCGTGGATACAATTGAGATCACTTTTTGACAGTTGGATCTATTAGCTAAACGCGTATCCGTGGCAAGAAATGCTACCGGGGCAAAAACACACTTAACACCCGAGATACCCAGAGCGAGTTGGGGGCAAAAATCACAGGCAATATGATAGTTAGTCAGACAGAATAGAAGAACACACGTAGACAGGAATTCAGGAGTCAAAGGGCCGGAGCCAAATTCAAATGACACCGGGTGCCTGTTGTCGAGGATCACACAGTCGGACAGTTCAAGATTCTACGTTGCCAAGAGTACTTTGATATGTCAATGTTCGGAAGCAAAAGTTATAAGAAGGAGGGAAAAGTAAGGACAAGCCTTAAAGTAGAGAAATGGGGATTTCACCCAAAATTCCTCAAAACGGACACAGTAGCTTTCTCAAGGAACGAAGCTGGTGCCTCGGCAGTTGTTCCTGTTGGTTTCCCGCAGACCCACACTTTCCTGCAGCTTCAGCACGAAGAAGGGCGATGAGGGGGTTTGCACCACACAGGGATGAGGCCGACAGCAGCGACAATGAATAACAGGTGCGCTTCTTAAAAACAGGTGATGGTCTTCAGGTGGCTATCCGGACCACTACAGCAGTGTGCAGCGATTTCGACCACGAAGGCGACCTCTGGCTGAAGAAGATGAGCTGGTTATCCCCCACCAGGCTCAAGGGAAGAAGACTCAGGTCTGGATCTCCTCTTAGTCGTTGAAGGGTAGATGGCTCAGGACTGCAGCAGGGCTTCACCGGTATGGAGTAGTTGCAGCAGTCGACCTCTCCTCCACTTCTCGTCGGTTCCTTGTAGTTCCTGTGGCGACTCTCTGACTTCCAGCCCAACAGACCTGCCTTTTATGCGAAAAAAAACCCATTCACACAGCCTGGCTGTCAATCACCCAGCAGGGGGGTTGTCCAGTCCGGACAACCACCCTGGCCAATCATGACAAAGTGTGACTTGGGTTTCCTAGGATACCCTATGCAGGGGGTGACTACACCCCTCCCTCACATTCAGCCCACCTAGACACCCAGGCGCCTTGAGGGTTTCTAGGTAGAAGCCTGCCAAAAGACAGTGAACAAAGAAGGCAAACCTAGTTGCTGCGCAAAGTAAAACACAAGAAGGAGTTTAACAAAAAGAAATGGCGAATAAACCGCACCGGAGCCAAACGAAAAAGAATTTGGTCAAGCGGGTTTAAGTTTGAGGCTAACATAATAGCCTTCAATATTACCACGGTTATATAAGCCACCAGCCATGTCTAAATGTTAAGAGAGTGAAACAATGCTCTAGTAGGAATAGGTAAAGAGTTAAGAGTTAACCCTTCCAGCACTCCATGTAAAATGGGGTGTACTGGATCTGTGGTTATATTTGACTAAGTAAAGATAATGGTAACTTTACCCTTTTCTGGCAGACAGTAGTCATCTCAGAAATGGAGTCGGTGGGAAGTCTGAACGACAACCCTGTGTCACTGCACTGAAGATGCTGGGTGACACACATAAAGAAGGGGGCTACTGAAGTGGTGTACTCCAGAGCTCACAATCTTAAAAACACGTAAAAAACACATAGCAAAATAGGTGTAAGAGTGGGGGAAAAGCTCACACTCTTACCAAGTGGAAAGAAATAACTCCAGAGATCCAGCAAAGCTGCTGAGGGACTCACTAGGTAAGGGAAATTAGCCATAGAATGAGAATTCTCCCTAACACGAACTACGGAATCAAACGACGCAGTAAGGTCAATTGAAGCCACATATAGGGGACCGGCATTGCCCACTTTTGTTTTCATAAGCAGGTGGGCCAGAATAGTGGCGTTTAATGTTGTGCCCAATCTGAAATGGTCACAAAATATTGTTGTGTTTTATGTGTGCTTGAAGTTCTTGTAGCAAGGGGATGGAGAATACTTTAGCAGCAGCATCTAACAATGCTATGGGCCGAAAATTATTGGGGTCAGTTGGAATCCCCTTTTTAAATATCGGTACCATGATGGAATTTAACCATGATGGAGGTATCCTAGATGTTAGAATGATATTATCAAATTGTGCTTTTAGAATATGCGCCCTGAACTGCGGGTTACGTTTCAAAACACAGGGTGGTATGCCGTCTGGGCCTGCTGCTTTAGAGTAATTCAACGACTTTATTGCTAATTCAACATCCTCATGTGTCCACACCGTTGTTGTGCTTGGTAATCACATTAGATGATACAGCTTCACATTACAAAGGAGCTCAGTAACTTGAATTTACACCAAAAGAATTGTGTCCATACTTCTGCAGAGATATGAGTTGATTGATCATTACTAACCATCGGCGTATCAGCCCTGAGCATAGCCCATGTGGATCTCCGATCGTTGCGACAAAGATTAGCAATCATTTGTGGGTTGTTCAAATTATGCATGTATCGTTTAAAGTTTAAACATTTGTTGCGATAAGCATTACAGAGAGTTTTTTTCTTTATAAGGAACTTTACATCCGATAGAGTAGTAGATTTTAGTTTTCTTAATTCACAATTTTTTAAACTTTTATCCAATTGGATCTCCCTACTATATTGTTGGGAGTACTTTTCCTTTATAACATTTTGGTTGTGAGCTAATTTAGCTATTGCCATGCGAATTACCAACGTATATCTCTCTACTCTCTGTTGTTGTGTGTTAAATCGCAAACCAGAGTTTTCATCAGAAATCAGATGATTTCCAATCAGAGCATTACATTTTTCACAGAGATAGGTGCTCCAACGTAGTGAAATGCCCGGGCGATCTCCTTCCAGAAAGACTTGGTTCGTGTCACCCCTCAGTCAGAACATTCAATTGAATTGTCAACCAAATCATTAAATGGTCACCCACCCCTGGCTCTATTATTACAATCTCCCTGCATTGTCCTAGCATATTTGCTGATACTGCATAAAAGTCAATGCAGGAGCTCTTTGACACCCTTCTCCAAGTAACCTGGGGGATAGAATGTTCAAAATTCACAAATAAAATGTCCCAGTATGCAAAATGCTCTATCCATCGTTGCCCTCTCACTTTAACCTGGGAGGAATTATCACAGACTTCCATGCATGTAGTTGTGTTATCGACATTTATACAACATGTGTTGAAGTCCGCCCCCCCCCATAAGTATTCTACAATCCGGATTCTGAGCTAAGACCTGAGATACGATTGAGCATAATTTCTAGCTTCAACTGAGCAGGATTGTGATAAATTGAGATCAATAAATAAGTAACATAGGGTGCATCCCCAAAGGATACCAATATCGCTAGTAGAGCTGAGGATTTATGTACCACCTCTGTTTTAATCTCAAGGTTCGTATTCATAAAGATTGCTTGGCCACCATATGGTCTCCCAGTGTCACCTCGCATGGCCTCCGCATGAAATTCGATGAAGCCTTGCAATTGAAACTTATGGCCACACATAGTTTCTTGGCACAATATGATATCAATGGATTTATAAGACATGGTATGTTTAGCCCATGTGAGAAGATTAACAAACCCACATGAATTCCATGAGACCATCTTTATGGAAGATGTGTTACTATGTGTGGACACGATTCTCAGTTGGATTCAAGGTGACTGCAAGAGAGGTCAACCATGATCAGTCCTTGCTGATATTTGGAAGAGCAGCGAGTTGGGCAATCACTGCCGCTTCAGGAGATCCATTCGTAAGGGGCCTAATATCGCTTGACATTGCTGGCATTTCTACTTCTTCAGGTGTTTCATTGAAGGAAATTGCCTCATCAATAGAATCAAAGAGAAAGGGAGTTAGACCGATTAACTTAAGGTCCCTCCTATGCTGCCACACCAGCTCTGCTATAAATGAGGCTTGAAATTGGCACACCATCCGATGATTGTTCATCACCAGAACCGTGATCCATTCAATATCCCTAGAATGTAAAGTTCTAAGAGCTGGTATTTTATGGATGCCTGTAATATGAAGGATCGATTAAGCCGCTTATCTCTATTGATTTCAGCATTGCTCATCCAGCCAATAATATTCGATAAGTTTGGAGGCATAATGTAATTCTCAGCATGGGAGGAAATTAGGCCTTTGTGCAGTCCTATCGATCGCTTTGCACAATGGATCACTTATCAAAATAGAGGGTGTTTGTTCCATTTCAAAGTTCTTGTTAGGCATGGTGTTATTAATTATTACCTTCAGTGGTTTTCCCCCTAATTTGTCATCACCCTCTATTTTAGGCGACCCTTGAGCTATGCAAGAAGCATTCATTGGTTATTTCCCCTTAGCTTCAAGTATGTGAACTCCTATGTTCCTTTTTTTGTTTGCACGGTTTATAGAACATCGCTAATTGCGTTTGTTGGGGAAGTGTTAAACTAGAAGTGAATTCCATTTGCTTAGCAGAGATTATTTTGTCCGCCTGCTTCGTCAGAGAGTTCATCTGACCTCTTAGCCTTTCACAGCCCCTCGCTTGCAGGAGCAGCACACGTTGCGCGAGAGAGGGGGTATCTGTCATATAATCAGAGGCACTGAGTGGATCTATGCACCGGCCCACTGCCTGCCAAAGCTACCTGCGCGAATGCACGCCGCTCCCACATTGCACCCGACCTGCTGCCAGCCACCTTGCACGGGTGATCTCCTGCTCTGGGAAAACTGCGAAGCGCTTGGGGAAAGGAAAAGCTTTTCCAGGCCGATTAGCTCACAGCAGTGAGTACATCCGTGGACACTGTGAACCTGTATCCTGCTCCCTCCTCTAATGAGAAATCTGATTAGGCAGATTAGCTGATTAGCAGGCTGACCTAGCCCACAGCAGTGAGTTCACTTGTTGGTACTGAGAACCTGTAACCTGCACCCTCTTCAAAGGAGAAATCTATATCATTCACACGTGGCACCGGCTTGCACTGCACATAGTGTGCATGCATTGGAAAACAAGGCTGCTCATCAAGCCAGCTTTAGACCTGCTGCTACTTCAGATCTCCTGCACTGCACTGTCCTGGCCCACCGGGTCCCCTATTCCTGTTATCGTTCCCTATTCCTGTCATTCCTGTAAGAGCTTCCGCGCTCTTCACCTCCAAGAGCTTTTCCATAACTACACGGGACTTTACTGCACTGTTCGCTGTGTGCTGAGGCAACATGCTCCTCTCAGACTCCCGCCTCCCTGTACCTTCACCGCAGTGAGCACACCCATACCGCGGTTCTCGCAGGCACCCACCTTCTTGCCCCCGCATTGCAGTGCCCACTCCACATATCAAGGGGACCGTCTCCAGGTCTGCACCGGACCAAACATCCTCCAGGACAGCACCGGGCCAAACATCCTCCAGGACAGCGCCGATCCAAACAACACTGCGACAACCGTCTCCTCACTGGCCCTGCCTCCCGGAGCCTGCACCCCCACCTAAATCCGTCAGATTACATCCTCAGTGCACTGGCCTGGCTTCCCAGCTCCACCTGCTCCTAACATCCATTGTGGCCTGCACCCACGCTCCACATCTTGCGCCAGCTCTTGTACCCAAGTAATCGGTTCCTACTGGCACCCGCCTCCTTTTGTCTACTCAGCAGTGAGTTCACCCGTACTACGGCGACTGGCCCCTCGCAGGCAACCTCCTTCTCGTGCCTGCTTTGCAGTGCGCACCCCACATCTACAGGGGCCCATCACAAGGTCAGCTCCGGACCAAACAACTCTCCTGGACAGCACCGTACCAACTATCTCCTGGACAGCACTGGACCAAACACCTCTGTGGCGACCGACTCCTCGCTGGCCCTGCCTCCCAAAGCCTGCACCGCCCTGGCAACTCTCTGCTCTGGACTGCCCTGGTAACTGCCCCTCCTCTCTGCTCAGGTCTGCCCTGATAACGGCGACCTCTGCGAACCCCTCTGCCACGGCCACGCCTACCATCGCTCCTCTCCAGCGCCTGCCATCACCTCCTAACCTTCTTCAGGAGCTGCATCTCCCTCCCACATCCTGCTGCCCCGGCCGCAGCCCTGAAACAGAGTCAACCGTGTGACCCACGACCACACCCACGACCACGTCCTCCCTCCTCCACCTGGAACTGACCTCCCTCCTCCACCTTGCTACCGCTGCCCCCCGCTCTACCCTGAACTGTTGATGTCCACCGAATGACCCGGCCTACCTGCGCCCTGCTGCAACGAACTGTAGCTGCACTGCGGGTGCCTCATTCGCCTTCCTCACTACCGACCATTTGTGACTGTCACCCTGTCTGGCTCCCTGCTTGCAGCTGCTCTCCAAAGGATCCCTCCTCCCCCACCATCTCGCCCTCGGTCACTCTGCTGCTCCAACTGCCACTCCCTGCCGAGACCCCCACTCTACCGCAATGACTCCCCACTCCTCTTCTTCCCTAAAACCTCCCTCTTCCCAGCCCCTTCACCCTCTCTCCCCCCTCCACTGATCGTGTAAAAGCTCCTGACACCTACTCCAGTAGTAGGCACTCTGCTGTACGACCACCAGCACTTACTCTCTACTTCTCTAACCTCCTCCACTCACAAGCTTCTCACCCCTGCCGAATCTTCCAGACCCTCTCTTGCCTTCTTTCCCCTTCTGCACTTGACCCTTCCACGAATTCTCCCCTCTCTCCCTCCGACTTTGCCAACTTCTTCTCCTCCGAAATTCTCACTCTCCGCCAAAACATCCTCTCCTCTCCGTCCTTCCCCCTCCTCACCTTCCACCCCTGCTAACATGTCCACCTTCTCTCCTATCACCCCAGACTGCGTCTCCCGTCTCCTGTCCAAACCTCACCCTGCCGCTGCCCCCTCTGATCCTATCCCCACCTCTCTCATCCCTAAAGTCTACCCTCTCCTCATCCCCTACCTAACCTCCTTCTTTAACATCTGTATCTCCTCTGCTACCTTCCCATCTGCCTTCAAACACGCTACCATCATCCCTATCCTGAAGAAACCTTCTGCCAGCCCTCTTCTTGCCTCCAACTTCAGACCAATCTCCCTTCTCCCCTTCATCTAAAAGCTCCTTGAGCGCCTAGCCTACTCTCAGCTTTTGTCTCCTCTCACTCCCTCCTCCCCACCTCTCAATCTGGTTTCCACCCTAAACACTCCACTGAGACTGCTCTCACCTATGTACTTAATTCTCTCCTCTCCGCTCGCTACGCTAAGCAATCCTCAATTCTCATCCTTCTTGACCTCTCGGCAGCCTTTGACACCGTAGATCACCCTTTACCCCTCAGCACTCTGTCCTCCTTCGGCTTCAAAGGCTCTGTCCTCTCCTGGCTCTCCTCTTACCTCTCCAACCGATCCTTTACTGTCTCCTGGGGCGGCCGCACCTCCTCCAACTTCCCCCCTGAACTATGGCGTTCCCCAGGGCTCTGTACTTGGACCTTTCCTTTTCTCTCTCTATACCTCTCTTCTCGCCCCCGTCATCTCTTCTTTCGGCATCTCCAACCACTTCTATGCTGATGATACCCAACTCTTTCTCTCCTTCTCTTCCTTCACCTCTGACCTCCACCATACTCTCTCTTCCTGCCTTACGGCCATAAGAAATTGGATGTCGTCCCATTTTCTTTCCCTCAACACTGACAAGACTGAAGTGCTTTTCTTCCCTCCCAATACTCTCGCACCCCCCCTCATCCACTTTCCTCCTTCCAATCACCCCATCTCGACCGATCCACGCCCGCAACCGTGGCCTCCATATTGACTCCTCTCTCTCCTTCTCAAACCACATCTCCCTAACCTCTCGTGCATGTCGGCACCACCTCTTCAACATCCGTAAGATCTGCCCCTCCCTCACCTTTCACGCTTTTAAACTCCTAATCTCCTCCCTTATTTTCTCCCGCCTCTTCTACTGCTCCTCTCTTCTCTTTGGACTCCCTGTCTCTCACCTGACTCCCCTAAAATCCATCTACCACTCCTCTATCCGCACTCTGTCTTCTTGGCCATCGAGACTCTATCTCTAACTCACTCTCTGAACTCGGCTGGCTCCCCTTCCCCTCACAATTGAAATTCCAATTCCTCTGCCTTGTCTACAAATCTCTCCACGACCTCGCCCCCCCCTTTCTTGCCTCCCTTCTCTCATTTTACTCTCCCTCCCGCTCTCTCCGCTCAGCTGATCTCCACCTTCTCGCTGTACCCAGAGCCCCTTGTCCCTCCTCGCGGTCCCGCTCTTTCCAACTCTTGACCCCCCTCCATTGGAACTCCCTACCTCTCTCTATCCGCTCCTCCCCTACCTACCCATCTTTCCGCTCCTCCCTCAAAGCCCTTCTTCTTCACTCCCCCTGACTCTCCTTCCCTACCTCTCTCCCCCCTCCCACGCCTGCCCCCTTCCCTCCGCACCCCTTTCCCCCTACCCCCGTTAACCTCAATTTGGATACTGCAACCACTTTAGTGCATTGGAGGTCACCCGGCCCCTCCCCCTTCCCCCTTCCTTCCCCCCCTATCCCCCTCCCTCCTCTGTGTAAATTGTTCTAAATACTGAATCACTGGTTTGTTTCATGTTTTGTAAATTATGCTTCATTCATTACTGTACCTGTTGTTATTCTGTAAAGTGCTTTGGTGTAAAGCGCTATATAAACTCAATAAACATAACCATCTAAATCGATGCCACTTTCTGTGTTAGTAGATGTGCTTATCGCCGGTTTGAGTGCTTCCGCCTCATTTTGTTTAAGATTAAGAGTTATTTTTTTGTGTGCTTTTTTTTTTGCCTAATGCCTGCTGGCCAGCTTGGCGATCGGCTTTTCTTTTTAATGCACGAAAGTACAAACGTTTTTCATTTCCTGGATGAGAACTGAGCTCCGCCACCATAGTGACGGATCTTATCGAGCCCCTCAGCGCCCTCAACTTGCTCATGTTCATTTTATGCCTCAGCCTCTATCAAATTAGAAAGGGCGGTGGGGCTGTCAGGATGGTCGACTTCTACAAGTTTAAGGTTTGAGGGTTCAGTTGTCTGCGCCTTAGCGCCTATAATGAATCTTCAACCTGGAGAAAAAAATGTATTGGCTGTATTTTTTCACTATTTTGGGCCACCTTTTGACATAGTTGTGCATGTGTCAGTATCTGGTTAGCGGACATATCATGAGTAGTCCCTACTGCCTGTGCAAAAGTTTGGGAAACAATAGTGGGAGGTATTGCTACATCCTGATGTTGTATAAAGTGATCCTTCATTGTACGACTTGCTGTTTGCGTTGATACGGCAGCTGTAGTATAGTAGCTGTAGAATGTATATTTTTCAGCAATAATGAAGCTTTTAGATGACGTAATTAATAATGTGTGTAGTCATGCACTCTTGATAGTACTGGATGAGAGGCCTCTAAGTTCAGCAAGTCCTGAGAGGGATTTAATGGGTCAATCCCCAAAGGGGCAGTACCGTCCGTATTAAAAAGACTTGCTGAGCTTTGATCGATGCATAATGTGGCACTTTTTCCATTATTAGAAAGCCTGCCTTTTGGCGAGCTTGCCGGTGGCCCAGTTGTTAATTCATCCAGAAGAGGGTTATCGTGTAATTGATTCATATCAGCTATAGGCTCCACCTCTCTATAATGGAGGTGGACATTTGCAACTTTCCCTACCGCTGCAGTGACTGGCGTTTAGGGACCCACTGAGAGTCGCACTTGTTCTAATTTTGCCATCACTGCTGGGGGCAAGGATCGATATGTCAGAGGGGGGCCCCTCTCTGTTCCGCCCCAGTTTCAACCAAGGAAGCAGTCGCCCCATTTTCTCGCATGCTCTGGAAACCTTTTATTGGTACATAATCTGAATCATTGGGTTCCTGTGTGTCTAGAGAGTGCAGACTTGCCCCTGATTTTGCTCGTAGTTAATTCACTCTGTGCTCGAGCATAAGCAAAAGCTACCTCGTGAGAGATAGTGTTTACATTTTCAGAGAGGGGCAATTTGTCACAGTTTGATTCCACAGGGACTTCGCTATTGTCTGGCATTTCAGCGAAGTTACCTGTGGTCTTTTTAATTTGTTTTGGAACATCCTTGTTGGTCGTATTAATGCTAGATGGTGCTGAGTGTTTTTGTGCTGGCGTTTTAACAATTCGCCCACTTCTCAACTTGGAAGACATCACAAATTGATAAGATTTCACTCACAGTACTAGAGCAGCGCGATTTCGTGATTCCAATTTACATTGTCTTTATCATTCGGGGCACCTAAGTATAACATCTAAAACCAAATGCTATTAGTAAGGCCAAAAATATCACGTTTACAATAGACAGCACAAAATAACCAATTGATTGTATAACATGAATACCCCACCAAGAAGGCTCACAGACAATGCTCGGCGTTTTCTGGGATTAGCCCACAGAATATGAACGTAGCATTCAATTATCATTAGCTAGAAGTAAAGACTAGAAAGGGTTCATGATCATATACAAACTCTGGCTTACCTAACCACTCGCACCTGAACAGCCAAACAGCCGGTGCACTTACGACACACTTCATGTGCCCGTGCACCCGGCTATTGTAGGCACTTCTGGGTGAGAGAGGGCGGAGCCAGAGATCGTCCGCCACAAAGCATCTTAGGTAATTGTAGTCCTGCATGTCGCCGCACGAAGCTAGGGAGAGCTTCCTCTTGCACATACATCACCCTTGAAGAGCAAACAGGGACGCAGGGTAAGGAAGCAGACAGCGGAAAAGCAGGAGACAAAAGCTGCAGCCAAACACCCAGTTCACTTACCCGGCTTTTCAAAAGGGTTTGGGCTGCTCCCTTCTGCCTAAGTTGCTCTGCCAGTAGTTTCCCCTCTCTATTGCCCCTAATGTAGTACTTCTATATTGCCCTGTAGCTTTTCAGCGTGGCCCTAGTTGGGAAATTCCCCATTTTAGGCATCATTTCTTGAAGTTGTGATTTCAGCTCATCTTCCAGTCTCCTGTTAAGTCCGTCCCTGGAGGCTTTGAGAGCGATCATTTCCCCGCTAAGAACTGCTTTGAACGCGTCACACCAGTTTCCCTGGGAGGTGTCAGACATGACGTTTTCCCTAAAGTAGGTGAGAATTTCCCCCTCCAAGGCAGCCGACATGACTGGGTCCATCATTATCCCTTCCAGAAGGGACCATTGCCAGAGCCCTCTTTGTCCTTGGAGCACATCTATCCTTGCACTCAAAGGGGCGGCATCGGACTGTGTCTTAGTTCCCAGGGAAACCTCCCTGCCAGCTGGGCTGACGCCCAAATGCAATCTATGCGACATGGTGTCCTGTGGACGTGTGAGTAGTATGTGTGTCCTGCTTCTGAGCCTCTGCATGTGCGCCATGACATACACCAGCCCCATCCCCAAAAACCTCTTTCAATTTTTGATATGGTGCGCCCTGGGTTATTTGTCTCACCCCGCTGCGATCCTCCCCCGGTATCCATGCCATATTTAAATCCCCAGTCAATAGTACATGTCCCTCCGCCAGACCTTCAAGTTCTGCCAGTACCATTCTAAGAAATCCATCCTGCCCAGCGTTCAGTGCATACACCATCACTACGGTGTACATGTCCGCGTTGATGCAGAATTTGACAAAGAGTTATCACCCTTGTTTGTCCCCCTTCACGCCCAGGACTGCCATATTGGGGATGTGATTGAAAGCTATCAGGACCCCTGCTGTCTTGTCCTCTGCATTTCCCTGATATACATGGGGATACATCTATAATCTGAACCTCATTTTATCTGTTTTAGAATTGTGGGTCTCTTGGAGCGTGATAAAGTCTGGTTTCTCACGCCTCAAGAAGTGGTCCACTTTGCACTGCTTTGTAGGGGAATTTAATCCCCTAATATTATAAGTGAGGACTTTGGACCCAACAATCCCCCCTTATGCCACCCTCCTCCGGTCTTTTCCCTTGACCTCCTTTCTCTGCCCCCTTCCGAGAGCCGCTGGTGAGAATCTGGTCACCAACTGTGCCGTGGCCGGCCCTAGATTGCTGGACCTTTTCGTGCCTTTCCGCCCCTCTTGGCAGCACCGTACTGCCAGGTAATGACAAGCTATTTGTGCTGCAGCTGCCGATCTCCCGCTTCTTCCACTCCCTCTCCCCCATTCCACCTGCCCTCCACCCACCCAATCCCCCAGCAACCACCCCTGCGATCGATGCTTTCTAGTGACGACCTCGGGACATATCCCTGACCATGTACCGGTAAGTTACCTGGGCTCAAGAACTGCAGAGAGGTCATGCTAATTCTCACCATGAGATTCCAATAGGCAGAACTCCCCCAATTGGGTCGCTTCCCCTGCCTGCGACAGCTGAAACCCTGCAGCGCGTCCTTGCATTTTAATTTTAGAATAGATGCTTTTCAATCCCCTCCCCCCACCTTTGCATAGCAAATCTGTTCCAATGTCACCCTCCAGCTTGGACTGGTACCCCCCCATTTCATCGCCACCCCTCCTCCTTGAGGAACATCTGCAGACTTGTTCCAGCCTTTTGGTGTGCACGAGCACTTGTTCTCCCGTACCACCGTTGACCATTCCCACTGCTGCCTCCTTTGGAAACCCCTGTCTGTGTCCCCCAGGGACCGGGCCCCATCAACACATTCGGGAGCCACCACATTGAGTCCCTCTTTGCACGTCATAAACCCTGCATTGTCCTCCCAAGTAACAGCAAGCCAAACGGAAAGGTCCACTTGTACTGGATCTTCTCTTGGTTGAGGATTATAACAACCAGCCCTATTAGTTTCATTTTATGCGGAGTGGATTGTGCCAGGTCTTAAGAGTGGGACCTCTGTGCCATTGATTTTCAGTGATGTGGCCGTACGGGCTGCTTTCAAAATTTATTATTTTTTGGCCGTAGGATGCAAAAGCTGCTAGGACATCTCTCGGGCTGGCCCCCGGTTCATTCCTGGTAGGGCCCACTCTGTGGATCCTGTCCAAGCAGATCCCGTCTGGAGGAACCTCCAGGAGGAGTTTGGCGAGGAAGGACTGGATTGTCGATATTAGATCTCCATCAGCAACCTCTTCCGGGACATTCTTAAGGCATATATTTGATTGTCGTGACCTGTTCCCCACGTCTTCGCACTGAAGCTCTAGATTATGCAACATCTGTGCCAGTTGTTTCAGTGTCTCGTCATTTTTCCTGGAGTCCTCTGCCAGTTCTTGGCTCACTTGGATCTACTCTTTCTTCCAGTTTTGAGAGTTCCCACGATATACTGTACAGCCCCCTTGAAATTCGATCGCAATGAGGAAAACTGTTCTTGGAAGGACTCAGTAATCCTTGTCTGGAGATCTGCCAGACCCCGCACTAGGTTGTCCTTGTTGACGGCAATGGGGTTCAGCGATGATGGGGTCTCTCCTCCTCTTGCGATGTTGTCTGGGAGTAGTGTAGGCTTATGGGCCCTCTGCCTGTCCAATTGCCAGCACCTACTTAGTGTGCCTTCTTCACCGTGGACCGGACCTGTTAGGTGAGCCGGGGTCTCCTTGTTCCTGCCCCTGCCCTTAGCTTTAGACATGTGCTCCTTTTAAGTGTTTCCTCTCGGGCTTGCCGCCTTTTGGGCTCTGCGCTCCTCACTGCAAGAGGCCGCTCCTCTGTAAAGTGATCTGGCCTACATCCTCCTCACCAGCCTGCCTTTCCCCGCTGGTCCCAGGTCAGCCTACTGATGGTCTACGATTGGGATTGGGCGCCCTGTGCTGCGAGACCCCCGACTGGGCTGGCCAGATCTGATGTGGGCTCAGCTGGATATAATGTCAGCCCAGCATTGCCAGGGCCTCCAAGTCCCCTTCACCACAGGGATGGAAGGGGGCACGCCCTGTGTCTTCTGCTATTTGGGTCCCCACCCTCTCCCGATTGGGGAGACAATCCTTAATGTCCCTGTTGTGCAAGCCAAAAGCACTTGTCCCTGGGAGGGGCTCTCCTATTAAGGGGGCCCCTCTTCTGGCTCTCCTCCAGGCCCCTTTCACTGCCTGGGTCTCCCCTCTCGCGACAGTCCACATAGTGGCTTTGGGCTGATGGCTACAGTGAGGGGTGGGTCCACCCCCTCTGTGTCTCCTGTCAGTGTGTTAACTGCTGTTGGGCCCCCCTCCACTTATCACTGGTGTCTTTGTCCCTGTTGGATTTGGGCCTTCAGCAAACCCCCCTGGACCACCTCACTGCCTCTTGATGCTGGTGGGGGGTGTGACCCCAACCTCCTCCTCCCTCTTACCATGAAGGGCCTGGGCTCAAACTTACGTCTGAGGCCTCTGCTCCCTCCAGGGACCTGGCGTGCAGGGAAATCCCTGCCCGCAATCCTCCTCGCCTCCGGATCTTGCTGGCGTCAATGTCGGGAGCAGCTCCCCCGCTTCTGAGCCGCCGCCCTACTCGCAGACTGTTCGCTATGGTCTGCACTGACCCAAAGCTTGGGGATATGTTTCAGGGTTCTGTTTGATAAACCATTTGAATTACTGGCATTTTTCATCAAGAGCAGTATATCATATTCGAAATCAAGAACCCTCTTAATATCCTGATAAGAATAAGCAATCCTATATGTCGAATTACCCATTTAATATGGGGAATAACATGTTGTTTCTAAGTGTAATAGGGTTCCTCTGGACATCCATCTGATTACGCTCCAAGTTGGTAATTAGCATCCAAAGTTTACTATCCTGGTTAGCAGTTAGAGTATGTAGCATCAGGTTGAAACATTGGATGCTAATGTTCTATTAACCGGTTTTTCAATTTTTGGCGAAGGATCTTGATCTAGTTAGTTTTTGTTACTGAAATCTTCGGGCCCCCTTGAATGTGTCTAATATTCCTGCTTATTTCTATATTCCTTATTTGTACCGTTGAATCAAATACATGTGTGGACTGTCCCACCTATAGTAGGCCTGGTGCGTAAACTATAAAGTTTGTTGTTTAAAGTGCTAATTAACATCAGAAGCTCTGATGGCAAAACAAGAGCATTTCTAAAACGGGCATTGGCTTACAGACGTGTAATCAATGCATGTCAAGCTCGATCCACTATGCCACGTAACGCCACCTTCCAAATCACCAGCCGCATTCCCATTTAATCTAAAAATATCCCAATTACCGATGAATGAAGACCAAATATAGCCATTAATGTTGGTAACTGATACGTGCAAAAAAAACATTACAACATATGAAATTAAAGTCCCCAGCAAGAGGTACTTGTTAGGCAGAAACCTGTGCAGTTCCCTTGGGGAACACTGCAAAAGATTTAAGACTACAGGTATAGCAGTAAACCCACTTGGTAGCAGTCTGCACCACCCAGATTTACCTGGTAGCTGTGGCTGAGCAGTCAGACTTCCCTCAAGAAGAGTTAGGCAGTATGCAAAGTATACACAATATGTACTCAGACACAATAGCACAAGCAAACACTGACCAGAGCTTGGTTTCAAAAGCATATAGTTATTTATTTTTTTAAGAACACATAAGTTGAAAACACTCTAGCAAAATATAGTAAAAACACTTCAAACACAGTTATACTGAAAGCAGTTTCAACCCTTACTCCTAGCTAGACAACTCTAAGTTAACTCCACATAATTAAAACAGAGGTGAGCGCTTAACGTTAGATGACACTCTAGTAGGTTTAAGGAAGGGGTAGAAAGAAACAGAAATGGGTTAAACACACCACTCTACGGTCCAGAACACTTGCAATAGGCTCAAAGAAACACAAAGTCACAGGTGAGCAAAAGTCACTAGGCAGGGCCCACTCTTAGAGTAGCCGGAGCGAAAATGTGCCCAAGATCACACTGTTATTAGGGATTCAAAGTCTTGCAAAGAGTTAGAAAGAGTTTAGAGTGGCTTAGAAAGTTTAGCCAGGGTGTCCCAGGCACTCCCAGGGTCGAAAGCCGGGGGCTAAATCTACCCCGTACAGTCGGTAGCAAGGGAAGCCAGGCGGAACACGGTACCTTAAGCGGAAAGGGTCCTCCAGCGGTGGCAGTAGTTCCAGGCAGTGGCAGCAAGGCTCGACGTCGGTCAGGGGAGAAGAAGTTCTCACTGAGGAGCAGAAGAAGAAGGTCGTTGCACTGCCCGGGAAGAAACCAGCCGCGGAGTCCTCCGGTTAAAGGGTTGTACCGACTTTCGTGGTTGGGGTAAAAGTGGTGGGGTTCCGGTTGCCGGGGTGCTTGGCACTGGCAAGGCGGCCACGAGATACCTCGAGAAGCGAAAAGAAGGCGAAAACTGGTTGTCCCCACCAGTCAAGGGAAGGAGCCACTCCGTTAAGAGTTCTCCTCGGTCGTCGGGAAAAGTGGTGAGACGGTTCAGCAGGGCTCCACCGGGTGGTGTCGTCGAAGCAGGTCGGCTCAGTTCTTCCCTCGTCGGATTCTTGGTCCTGTGGCGACTTCTGAAGTTCCAGTCCCCAAAGCCCTGCTTTTATGCAGCAAACCCCCATTCACCCAGCCTAGCTGTCACTCAAACATGCTAAGTGGTGAGCCGGCCGGCTCACCACTTGGGCCAATCAGGACGGAGTGCGACTTGAGTTACCAAGGTAACTCAGTCCAGGGTGCCTAAATCCCCCTCCACCCCTCCTAAGTACCCCAGACAGAGTGGCACCACTTTGGAGGGCTTCTGTGGAGAAGCCCGCCAAAAGTGGGACAAAGGGCTCCACTTTGGGTCAGAGTTACAGAGGCGAACACCAACGCCATTTTAGAATCAAGTTTTGGCAAAAAGTCCCAACCGGAGTTATAAAAATAAATATATAAACCGGCGGTATGTTTAAGGCTACCGTAAATAAATAAT
Organism: Ambystoma mexicanum; assembly: GCF_040938575.1. Lineage (NCBI taxonomy): Eukaryota > Metazoa > Chordata > Amphibia > Caudata > Ambystomatidae > Ambystoma > Ambystoma mexicanum. The sequence goes on along the minus strand of NC_090937.1, from coordinate 1,260,394,357 downwards.
TAAATGTGTTAGCCTAAAACAATGGGAAATCCCATAGGGAAATATTCGCGGTCGAATATAAAAAGTAGTTTCCACTGCCACCAGCCAAAACTCGATCAGGGGGGACGGAGACGTGCCCCCTCGACTAACAGACCCTGGGGCAATCGAATTGCCCCAGCCAGTACGTCCACAATATGATGGTTTGTACTGGTTCTGTTCAGGATTCAAGACTAGCAAAGTCTTTGGTGACTTTACATGCCCTGGGAGACAGTAGTCAGTCCCAGGGTATGGAGTCTATGTTGGGGAGTCCCTAGGACACCCCTGGGTCACGGCACAGAGGGTGCTGTGTAACCCACATCACAAAAATACATGAGGCCCTATGGAGTAAAAGACCCCATAGCCCATTCAACACAAGGTTTAACCAAGAAAACACACTTCAACATGTCCAAGAGTGAGGGTAAAAGAGTCTCACTCTTGGCAGGAGAAAAAAAGAAACCCCAGAAATCCAGCAAAGCTGCTGGGGGACTCACTAGGTAGGGAAATTCAGCCTAAACAGAGAATTCTCCCTAACACTCGCCCCCCCCAGACTAAGGGACAGGAGGATTTAATCCACTCCTGGATGAACCTCATACCTCTAGTCGATGATATACATCCTAGAGAGTCCATCAGCATTTTGATGGTGACACCTTGACCTATGTTCAATGGAGAACTCAAAGGTTTTCTTCTGTAAGCTAACGGACCTACAGACCCTTTGAGGAACATCAGTTTTTTTGTTATAGGGGATCTGGTTAACCAGTCCCTCAGAAGTTGGTACAACTTCTGAACCTAGGTTAGGCTTTTTGAAGGGGTCCTTATAAAGGATTCCCTTAGATCTAGAGGGGCCTCCAAGGTTCCTCACCACCTCTCTTGTGGGAGCAGGTTGGGTCTTAGACCTCTTGGTTGGAGGAGTTGGGGTTAGGCAATGTACCTGCTTCCCCTTCCTCTTAGATCTACCCTTACCTATTTTAGGAGTTTCCCCCCTAATATTAGGATTTGAGTGGGGGTCTTCAGTAGAAGGTCCAACAGTCTGAAGGTTTTTGGCCTTAGACTTTTCTTTTCTGGTTTTCCACCAGCACTGAGAATTACCAGTTCTCTCAGGTCCAGATAGGGGCCTAGTTGGTCTATCCACCTCTTCCTCAGAAGCAGGGGGAGTCAGAGACTCTGAGACTAGGGGAACAATGATGGAGCTTGGTTGGGGCTCCCATGTTCCTAGCATACTATCCTGAAAGGTGCCTGGGTCAGAGGTCAACTTACTAAACCCAAGGCTTGTAGTGGGGTTCTCAGTAGAGGGTCCCACAGGCTTAGAAGGGTCCTTCAAGGTAGCCTTTCTAGCCAATTTGGTTAAGTTCTGCTTCTCCATACTGGGAGGCCTGGGGGTATGTGACACTACTCCTAGAGTTCTTAGGTCATTCCCCAACAGGACCTTCCCAGGTACCTCAGTCTGAACACTGACAGGGATCCTCACTGTCATGTTGTTACACTGAATGAGGGCTGGTAGAATAGGAACCATTTGGACAGGGCCTCCAGACATCTTAGTGGGACCTTTGGGTGCTTTGGCCACATCCTCAGGTTGAAAGAAGCTTTCATCCACTACTGTTCTGCTGGCCCCAGTGTCTCTCCTGGCAGGAGTATCCTGGCCATTGACAAGAACACTGTCCACATAATACACCTTAGAGTTAACAGGTAGGGAGTTATACACAACCCTATTCTGGGGACTAACCAGACCCATAGGCTCTAAGTTTACAGTTGCTTGAAGACCCAAGGGTTCTTCAGCAAAGAGTTCAAAGTGGGCACTAGCCATCTGTACTTCATCCTCAGGAGTGAAGGCTAAGGAGACTGTGCTGATCCCTGCAGGTTTACCCTTGCACTTGGGATCTCCTTTGATATGGTCAGTACCCTGACAGACATAGCATTGTCCAAATGCTCTCTGGAAGGGTGGCTTGTTCTGACCTCCTTCTGGCTTGTGGCCAGAAGGTACAGTAGCCTGACTAGGTTTCCCATGTGGCTTACCCTGGTTATTTTGTGGTTTGGGGCCCTCTTTGGGGTAGGAATTATTAGAATTCTCTTTGGAGTCTGTTTTTGGCTGTTTCTCCCCATCCTTCTTCTGAGTTACCCCAGAATCCTTGTGAGTGGCCCTGTTGGCAACCCACAAGTCAGCAGCCTTAGCTAGTTTCCGGGAATCCAATTCCCTGGAATCAGCCAAGTGTTGTCTGAGCTCAGGAGAGCAGGCATCATAAATAGTCTCCAACATAAACAAATTCTTCATACCTTCATAAGTGTTCACCTTGTAACCCTTAATCCATCCCTCTAAGTTTTTCAAACATTCACTCACCCAGGTAGCCCAAGGGGTACCATCATGCTTTTTGAGGTTCCTAAACCTCTTAAGATACTGGGAAGGGGTCTTCCCAAACCTAGCTATCAAAGCTAGTTTCACACATTCATAGTCCTTCCTATCCTCCTCCCCCATCTCCATTACCACATCAGTTGCAACAGGGGGGAGCCTAGAGAACAACCAGGTGAGTAAGTCATTTCCTGTGATGTTCTGGAGCCCATGATTATATTCAAACAGAGACAACCAATCCAACACATCCAACTTAGGCTCATACATACCAATCAATTCTTTAGGCATCCGGGGTCTTTTAGGACTGGAACTTCTAGAGGAGCCAGAGAGAGAAACATTCTCAACAGATAATTTCTTCATTTCTAAGTCATACTTGAGCTCCATTTCCCTTAGCCTTAGTTCTTTGTCAGTTTGAGCATTAAGTTTCTTATACTCCAATTCTAGCTTCATTTTCTCCAGTTCAAAGTACTGAGGACTAAATGTAGGACCTGGTAAAGGCCCAGTAGGTACAGCAGGTAGAGCAGGCAGAGGCCTAGGGGGGACAGTTACAACAGCCTCACCCTCCTCTTCTGACTCTTCCTCAGAATCATCAACATTTTGCTCCATGTTAACTTCAATACTGTCATCTACAGTTGCTGGAGTGGTAGGTTCCTCTGAACCACCACCCAGACTTTGGTTAGCCAACAATCTTTCAATCAGCTCCATTTTCTTGCCCTTAGTCAGGAGATCCTTATGTTTACAGAGCACTCTTAAACAATCAGCAGTTTTGGCTGCAAGGGACTCTTGACTATAGCTTTCTATAACTGACATGTTAGAGGATTACTTTTACAGTGCTAAGCTTTGTGGTTAGTTGCACTAAGGTATCTAAAGCACAATAAAAATGTATACTCAATACAAATCCCACCGCTGTACACCAGTGTTAGGCAGAAACCTGTGCAGTTCCCTTGGGGAACACTGCAAAAGATTTAAGACTACAGGTATAGCAGTAAACCCACTTGGTAGCAGTCTGCACCACCCAGATTTACCTGGTAGCTGTGGCTGAGCAGTCAGACTTCCCTCAAGAAGAGTTAGGCAGTATGCAAAGTATACACAATATGTACTCAGACACAATAGCACAAGCAAACACTGACCAGAGCTTGGTTTCAAAAGCATATAGTTATTTATTTTTTTAAGAACACATAAGTTGAAAACACTCTAGCAAAATATAGTAAAAACACTTCAAACACAGTTATACTGAAAGCAGTTTCAACCCTTACTCCTATCTAGACAACTCTAAGTTAACTCCACATAATTAAAACAGAGGTGAGCGCTTAACGTTAGATGACACTCTAGTAGGTTTAAGGAAGGGGTAGAAAGAAACAGAAATGGGTTAAACACACCACTCTACGGTCCAGAACACTTGCAATAGGCTCAAAGAAACACAAAGTCACAGGTGAGCAAAAGTCACTAGGCAGGGCCCACTCTTAGAGTAGCCGGAGCGAAAATGTGCCCAAGATCACACTGTTATTAGGGATTCAAAGTCTTGCAAAGAGTTAGAAAGAGTTTAGAGTGGCTTAGAAAGTTTAGCCAGGGTGTCCCAGGCACTCCCAGGGTCGAAAGCCGGGGGCTAAATCT